>NC_143414.1:15160000-16360000 GCF_059467195.1 Physcomitrium patens | reverse complement strand
TGACACTATACAAGTATTCATTTGATACTTATGAAAAAATTGAAGCAATCAAAGTTTGTTTGAAAGAGAATGGCATGGTACAAACTATTGGAATTAAATCCATTATTGTAGAAATTATTGTGAAGGACCAAATCAAGAGGATCAAGTTGAAAGAAGTCTTACATGTACCAAAAATGAAGAATAATCTCTTTTTGGTAAGTAAACTTATATCATATGGTTGTAAGATTTAATTTGATAAGAATGGATATTTTATAAAGACATTGAATAGACAATATATTGCCAAAGGCCTTACAAATGGCAACTTCTACTTCATCAATTATAAAAAGATGAATGAAATAGAAGTTATAGCATTTATTGATTTTCCATAAGATCAAGACAAGTTTAAAATTTGGCATCAATGATTTGATCATTTGAATATCAAAAGCATGAAAGAATTCCAATCCATAGTAAATGGCTTGGATCTTAGTCAATTCAGATACAATGCCTTAACACTTACTTATAAAGGTTGTATATAAGGCAAACAACAAAGAGCTTCATTTCCAAAAAGAGTTGCAATATGTGGAAGAAAATTATTAGATAATATGTATTTTAAAATTTATGGACCAATAAGGATACTATCAATTAGATGAACAAGGTATCTTATCATATTTATTAATTATTTTTTAAGAAAAATGTGGATTTATATCATTAAAGCTAAAAGTGAATGTTTTTTAAGGTTTATGAAATTTAAGGCTCTAAAATAAAAACAATATGTATATGAATAATAGAGGTGATTACATATCAAAACATTTTGATGAATTCTTGAAGATTCAAGGTGTTACAAGACAATCTTCTATTTTCTACACTCTACAACAAAATGGAGTTGCTGAAAGAGCAAATTACACCATTCTAGAAATGACAAGGATTATGTACAAAATCTTGGGCATGAATATTAGGCGGAAGTAGTGGTAGATGCAGTATATATAAAGAATATGTACTCAACAAGTACATTCATATTGATGACTCTATAAGAAGCTTAGAGTGGTAAGAAACCTTATATTTCATATATGAGGATTTTTGGATCTATTGCATATATAAAGGTACCAAATTGTATGAGGTCCAAATTTGATACAAAAGGTACAAAATGTATATTTATTGGATATTGTGAAGGTACCAAGACATATAGGCTAATGTATTTAAAAACTAAGAAGATGATCAAGAGTTGTGATGAAGAGTTTTTGGAGCATAATAGTACTTGTGAGTTCTTGGAATTGTGTCCAAGTAGGAGTAATAGTATATTTGTAGATACAACTTCAAATTCAGCAAAAAAAATGAAAAAAATAAAATAAAATAAAATAAATTATGACATTGATAATGGTAGAAATTCAAATGAAGATGAAGAGCTAAAGAAGATAAATCATAGTATGTCTATAATTGCTAGAACCAGTCATAAAGTCAATAAGGGTATTGAAGATGATGATGATGATGATGATGATGATGATGCAAAGTATCAATCTTTAAATGTGAATAAGCAAGTTTTAAGAAAGAAGAAGCTTATAAGAAACCTTGGAGTGAAAAAAGGTGAAGCTTCATTAAGTGAAAAGAGATATTTTTTAAGAGATAGAAACAACTTAGTGCATGGTAGAAGAACCACATCTTTTTTTAAATAAATAAAGAATATGTCAATGTTATACTTCTTACTAATCCATTGAATTTTTGCGATGCAATGAAGTCCACAAATGTTATGAATTAGAAGAATGTCGACGAAAAAAAATACAAATTATTCATAGACAATGGAATATGGAAATTGACTCAACTTCTACCAAATCAATTTTCAATTGGTTGTAAATGGGTGTTTAAAATCAAAAGGGATGCAATAAAAAATGTTATAAGATACAAGTCTAGATTGGTTGCTAAAGTCTATTCACAAGTTGTTGGTGTTGATTTCAATGAGACGTTTACTTCCGTGGCAAAATTCACTACTATTAGAATCATTGTTGCAATTAAGGTAGCAATGGACTTTGAGATGTATTAAATAGATGTAAAGATGGCTTTCTTGAATAAAAAATTAAAATAAGACATTTGCATAGATCAACCTCAAGGATTTGTAGAAGAAGAGGAATAACATCTTGTTTGTAAGTTGAAGAAAGCTTTGTATGGGCTCAAGCCATCTCCAAGGGCATACTACCAACACATTGATACATTTTTTATAAATAAAGGGTATAGAAAGAGTGAATTTGATCACTCTATGTATGTGATGTAATCAAGTGAGTTTATATTGATTGTCATCTTCTATACTGATGATTTCATCATCTTAATCAATATTATAAAGATGATGGATTAATTGAAGGTAAAGTTAAAAAAAAAGTATGAGATGAATGATTTGAGAGAGTTTCACTATTTTTTAATAGTAGAGTTTGTAAAAGATTATATTAAAAAGATTATTATAATGAACTAAAGCAAATACATTGAAGAAGTAAAAATTGGACTGGAAATACAAATGATAGAAAATCAACAATAGGATATGTGTTTTTTTGTTAGAGTGGGAGCTATTTTGTGGAATTGTAATAGAAAACCAATAATTATAAAATCAATAATAGAGGTAGAGTACATGACACCAAGCTATGGTATAATGGAAGAAATATGGCTAAAACAACTTCTAGAGGGCATTGGAGTATTACAAATGAAAGCAATTCCAATGGAGTGTTATCGGAGTAGAAAGAGTTTGCCTCATGAAAGCATTGGGCTTCTAGCTGCAACTAAATACTCAATCAAATCCATGATATAAAAATACCAAGTTTATATATATAATATATTCCCTTTTAGGACAATTATATCAAAACATAAGCCCAAGTACCAAGAAAACACCCAAATGTATGATAAAGTATCTTAAAACCTTATATATCCTTATGAGAAATATTTTCTAAACTTTAATAGCTCATATCTCACGATCGGACCGTCCAAACAATTCCAAATTTTACATGAAGTACTGATATACTTTCAAAACTATTACGTAAAAAAATTCAACTACAAATTCGTTACGGATCTTGAGATATCACCAAAATCCTAACAATAGCTTTAAACCCTAGCTTACATACACTCACATGCTAATTTCTTCATATCTCACAAAATAAATACTCAAATACCATGAAAATTTAATCTATAGCTTTTTAACTTAATAATACACACTTCTAGAAATTTTGACCTAAAAATTCGTCCAAAAACTTAAGATATGGCTCCAACCATTACTATCAACAAAATGACTCACTTACTGCCTTTGAAATACATGTGCTGTCTTCGATGCCCTATAACTCCTTCATCTAGAATTAGAATTCATCAAATAGTATATTTAAAGTATAGCCAAAAAAGTGTTCTCTCCAAATTCATTCTCCGATCTTTCATTTCTCTCTATACGCATATGTTATGCTTCAAAGAGTGACAGTAGGTACAAATTTGATACCTTAACTTTGAACACTTATATCCCCTTCACAAAAACTCGAAATCACACAAATTCTTCATCCAAATTATATCCAAAATCCTGAACTTGCTGATTGTAGCCTCTAAACCTCAAATGACTTTGAAAGAGAAACCCTAATTCCTAATATGGCCTCGGGCAGCCTCCTTGAAGTCCATTGGGCATAGCCTTCGACCAATAGGAATGAAGATTTTCATTCCTTGCCTTCATCCAACCATGCCTTGCTTTCATCTCTCCTAATAAGCCTCCTACTAGTTAAAATTTTCTTCTTTAGGCTCTAATCTCCTCTCAAGGCTTCATAGTAAATATTTACGTCTTACAATTTTTTTAAATGCTATAATCAAAAAAGATAAAACTCAAAATAAATTTTCTTAAATCCACTCTCTTTAAATTAATCTATTAACCATTCTAACATATACCAAGACTTATGAATATATTATATGTTCTAACTAATTTTTACATATTATAAGGAGTTATAGTACAAAAATGTGACAATCAAATTTTTCTTACATTTGCAAAGAATCCAAAGTATCATTCAAAGACCATGCACATTGACATTCAACATCACTTCATAAGAGAAAAGATTGAAATAAGAATAATTGATATAATGTATTGTGCAACAGAAGATATATTTGCTGATTTGTTGACAAAGATATTAGTAAATGATAGATATAACATATTGTTAAAGGTATTAGAATTAAAAGATTTTGAACCAATAACAAAGTGGGAGTATTAAAATAAGTAAATAAAAATGAAAGTAGAATAAGTTACTTTGTAGAAGATATCATCTTAGTTAAGTTGCTAATGGTCAAAAGATTGATTCTTAGTGATTAAAAAGGGCATTCTATGGATATATTTTTAAAAAATTTCAAATGATGGTCTAAGAATAGATTCTAAAAAAATTCAAACAATCATGGATTGAAGGATTCTAAGATCAATAAGAAATTTCTAATATTTTTTAAAATTTGATAATTATTAACCTATCTTTATCAAAAACTTTCTTCAAATTGTAACTCCACTCATACTTTTGACTTATAAAAACAAACTTAAGTAGAATAAAGAAGTTAAAAAAACATTTAAAGCTTTGAATACCACTTTTATTTTTATAACTTATATAATATTGATCTTTCTTAAGTATTTTCTATAAAAATAAATACATTGGATTTCTTCTTATAATTATAGATTCATTTCAAAAAATAGTGCTATTATCTAAAATGCACTTGTAATCTAGAATTTTTTTTATACAAATCACAAGAACCTTAAGTATTTCATGTCATCACATATTTTGAATCATTACAAAGTCCATTGGAACATGTCTTTTTTAAGACTTAAATTCAATATTACTTATCAATCAATAAAGTTTATTAGTCATCTTTTTTAAAAATTCGTATCTTATACCAAAAAAAAGTGATACAACTTTTAATTAATAAATAATTTTTTTAAAGCCTAAATAATTTTTTTAAAGCCAAAATAATTTCATCTTTGAGTTATAAAATACACATTTACTATTGATTCAATCTTTTTTAATCAAATCCAATTAAGAATGTCTTTAGATTCTCTTATTGATGATATTAAAAAAAATCTATGTAAATCTTATAATACTTCTAAGTTTGAGTTTAAGATTAATCTTTTTTTATTTTGAAGAAGGCTTATATATTCTTAAAAGTGATGCATAATTATGTACTCTTCAAGATTAATAAAAAAAATTATTAATTTTTTTTTTAAATATAATAAAATCTTAGAATTAATATCTAGAAATTTTTATTTACTTAATACGTAAAAAATAGTTAATAACTTTGTACAATTATATGATATTTATTTAAGATTAACAATTCATATTTATTAGTCTTATAGACTTTTTTAATTACTATCTATATCAAATCAACTACAATCTTTTGTTTTAATAATTTTATTTTAGATCTTTTAATCCCAAGTTTATATAAATTTAAATTTGTGATAGTAGAATATTTTATTAAAATGGTACATATTGTATCCTATACAAAATCTATTACATATGAAGAAACAACTAAATCTTTTTTTGACAATATTTATTGCTATTATAGTTTAAAAAAAGATATTATATCAAATAGAGAGATTTAATTTGTATCAAGATTTGTGAGAATTCTTTTCAAGATATTGAAGGTTGACATAAAACTATGTTTAGTTTTATATCTTTAAACTAATAGATAAATAACACAAGAAAATTAAGATTTATAAGAATATTTGAGGTGTATTATTAATTAATATTAAGATGACTAGATTATTTTTTTACCATTTATAAAATAAAATTATAATAATACAATATATTTTTTAAATTCAAAATCATTTTTTATACCAATTATGATTATTATCTATAATCTGATACTTTTGACTTTACAAAAATTGATAATCTTATAACAAAAGATTTTTTAAATTGTTTATTAAAGATATGTTTAAAAATAAAGGTACTCTTAAAAAAAATTTAAAAAAAAAAAAAACAAAAGATTAATACAAATATTCAATACAAGGAACAATATCAATTCTACCTTAGCAATAGGGTGTCAAGGACATAAATTGAAAAAAGATGCATAAATCTGAAAAATCTATATCAAAACAAAAGTGAAAAAATAAAAATAAAGTAATACGTATATTAAAAAGAAATTAGAATGGCTAATCCCAAAAGATAAAGAAACTAGAGATTCTTGAATCTAGACTAGAAGTAAGAAAAAAATTGACAAGAGTGAAGAAGGCTTCACTCTTGCCTCTATATATACTATCTAACTAGGGACTACATGGCAATGTTCTATAAGACCTCTAATATGTGTTGACTTTACATGATACATGCTTTAGCTTATAAGGTAAGTTTTCTATGTGTATGCCACATAATTAGCTTATTCTTCAAGCTACCAATATGTGTGGCACATGGCCAACTTGTTGATAATGTTTTTAACCTAAAATGTCAATTACAGACACCTATAAAGTCAAAGTAGTGTCTATAAAGCTTCTAAGAAGCTTATATAGAAGATATTATGGAATTAATCTATTTTTATCTACTTTTATCTAATCTTATAGGTAATGATTGGTTTATATATATATATATATATATATATATATATATGACATTACTCTTTTTTCAAGGGACAAGTTCTATGAGGAGCAATCATCATATGTTGAGGAAATCTAAGATGCGGCAAATTAAATTTAGTATATACTCTGATCTTTGTTGTCTTTGATGATAGTTGATAGGGCCCCTCAACCATTGATAGTGTCTCATATTAACGTGAAAAAATCACCTAATTATTTGATCATTGTTGAGACCTTCATAACTTCTTTCAAATAAAATAATTGAAACATTGTCAAGAATTGTTCTTAGTTCTAATAAAATCATCAAAGATTGGGAGTCCTTTTGAAGGTTGTAATACCAAACGCATTGTATCTTACAATCTATTCAAGAAAAAATATGTCATTATTGAAGATCTTCATCTTGATTGCATCGTCTTGAAGGTTGTGACAAATGCAATGTGACATCTGACAAGTCAGCAAACAAAGGCTCTTGAGTCGAATCTGTTGGTTGTTGGTTTTCCATTTCATTAATATCACAAATATATAGAAATCACAAACAAAGATAGAAGATAGAATATAATCTTCTTTAGACCTTGTTTCTTTTATAGCAAAGACTTATTATTCTTCATTGTGATTTTTATAGATGTTATCGATAAAAATCTTCTTTTGACTTTGTTACATTTGCAAGATTTTTATTAGCTCCCATGTGTGTTTACTAATATCATATCCGAGCCAGTAAAGAAGATATTCCAATTTATTTTGGCACCACCTTGAGTCTAGAACTTCTTCTACTTCAAACTCTTCATTATTGTCCACTTCTATAAAAGGAAGTAGAACTTTTCTTCTTCTTGATATGTTAACAATCTTGTATGGTTCAAAAAGAGACACATGAAAGACATGATGGATCTTCATTGACTCCAGTAGATATTATTGATAAGCAATTAGATTGATTTGTCCACAAATAAGAAAAGGTCCAAGCCTGCAATAATACAACTTATCACAAGGACAAGTAGTCTTGTTATTATAATGAAGTAATCATACCTTGTCACCTATATTAAATTGTGGTTGTTTCTTTTAATAGGCATCTATGTTGATTTTTTGTCATTCTTGAGCTTCTTTTAATTATACATTCATTGTTACATGTAGCTCTGACAAACAATTTGCTAAATCTTTTGTCGCAAGTTTATCAACTTTTAAAAAGTCAAAAGTATCAAATCATGGATGATAACCATAATTGGCAAAAAAAAAATATTTATTACATAGAAGAATACATTGTATTATTATAAGTAAACTCTACTAATGGCTCATCTAAAAACTCTAAAAAAAAATTATTTATAAGATGTTGAAAAGTTGTTGGTATATTTGTAAGTTCAAAAGACATGACATTATATTCAAAATATTTGTACTTAGTTCAAAATGTAGTCTTCCATTTATCTTCTTTTTTGGTACATACTAGATTGTATACTCGTTGTAGATCTATTTTTGTATAGATCTTAGCTTGATTCAACTAATCAAGAAGTATAAATATTAAAGGTAGTAGATATCTGTTCTAGATCGTGATCTTGTTCAGTCCTTAATAATCAACATACATCCGCAATGATCAATCTTTTTTCTTTACAAATAGAATTGGGGCTCTTGTTGGAGATTTGAAATGGCATATGAAGTTCTTGGCTAGATTTTCTTCAATATACTCCTTGAATTTGGTCAACTCATTTTGTAATAAATTGAAGATTGGTCCAAATAGTAGTTATGTGTCACGGATATACATATAATTACCTACAAGAGTCGATAAAAGTATGTAAAAGTAGATAAAAGTAGGTTAATTGTACAATATCTTCTAGAGTAGCTTCCTAAAAGCTTCATAGATGCTGCTTTGACCTTATAGGAGTCCATAGTTGACTTTTAGGTTAGAAACTTGGTCAACAAGTTAGCCATGTGCCAAACATGTTGGTAGCTTGAAGGACAAGCTAACTACGTAGTCCACTCATAGAAAACTTGCCTTGTAAGCAAAGACATGTGGCCTAGAAAGTCAACACATATTAGAGGTCTTATAGAATATCGCCACGTGGCTTCTAGTTAGATAGTATATATAGAGGCAAGAGTGAAGCTCTCTTCACTCTTGCCAACTCCTTTCTTGCTTCTAGTCTAATTTCAAAAGTCTCTAGTTTTCTTGTCTTTTAGCAATAGCCATTCCAGTTTCTCTTTCAATATATATATTTGTTTATTTACTTCTCTTTGAGTGAAGGCTCACTTGTCTGAATTATTTTTCATCGAGTTCTTGTCCTTGACAGAATGGGAAGAGTACACTTACAATATCAGAGCTTTGTTTTTCTTGAGTAAGAGTGGATTATCCCTTTCTCTTAACAAGACATAAGCGTATTAGAAGTTTGCGGATTACCCACTTCTACACTGATATTGTTCTTAATATCTTCTTTGTTATCAAGTCTTTCTTTTCTTTTGTCTTGAGCAGTATCAAACAAATTTTTCTTCTTAGTGTCATTATGGCAGAGCTTGTTGAAATGAAGAGTGCAATGGTACAAATGCAAGAGCAAATGAGAGAATTAATGCTTGCGATGCATCAACTCAATTCACCAACACATGAAAGAACAAGAATAGCAGAAAGTGGGGATATAGAGATGATCGGAGCTACTTCAACATTTGCAACAAATCACATTCCTTCTCCAATTGTACAACACCCTATAAGCACTAGAGAACCAAGAATTGCCTTACCCGAGAAATTTGATGGTACGAGATCAAAGTTTCGAGGGTTCATCAATCAAGTACAATTGGCAATTGAACTTCAACCGCAAAGCTATCCAACTCCAGGATCACAAGTCAGGTTTATTGGCACTCTACTTTCTGGTTCTGCATTATCGTGGTTTTCATCTTTTCTTGAACAACAAAATCCAATATTGGACAATTTGGAAGTTTTTTTGGTGGAGTTTTGATCTATGTATGGTGAACATGATGCAACTCGTGTTGCAACAAATAAGATCCGAATTTTGCGACAAGGAAATCGCTCACTAATAGTGTATGCTTCATAATTTCAACAACTTGCAATTAACATCAAGAGGGATGATGCTGCACTCATCACTCAATTTCTTTATGGATTGTAATACGAAGTAAAGAAATTGATGCTCAACTTACTTGATCCTCAAACTTTGAGTCAAGTAATCGATTTTGCGATAAAATGTGATAATCGACTTTTCAAATTTCGATCCGAGAATCATTCACGGGAACCTCAACGTTATTACTCAATGGCAACATCAACATCTTTGCTAAACGTACATTCGGAAGTAGAAGACATGCAAATTGACGCGGTACGTTTTAAACCCCTAACCGAGCAAGAAAAGATTCGTCGTCATCAAGAAGGATTATGTTTATATTGCGGAGAACCTAAGCACACTGCTCAACATTGTCCAAAGAAACGACGCAACTATAAAATGAGGGGTACGACGGTCAAAGAAGACAACATGTCGGAAAACGGATTCATCCAGCTACAATAGGGACCATGCAGCTGGAACCTTATACAATTCCTAATGAAGGTCCTATCCTCTCCTCAGAACCCTCTCTTTGTTTTATAATAGACTTATATTTAGGACCTAAGAATTACAAAGCCTCTGCTTTATTAGATTCAGGAGCCTCAGCATGTTTTTTAGATGAACAATTTGTTAAAAGTCGTAAAATACCTTTTGTACAGAAACCTAAACCAGTACATATAGAAGTCATAGATGGTCGTCCCTTGTCTTCTGGAAATGTCACTCATGAAACTCATCCTATAAAAGTAACAATAGACGGTCATGATAGCTACATAGCTTTTAACATAATTAAATCCCTGTCCAATCTAGTTATTTTAGGTTTATCCTAGTTAGAAAAATATAATCCTCGAATAGATTGAAATTCACATAAACTTGACTTTTTCCAGAGCGTTATTAATAGTTATACCAACCAAGTAAAAAATTATAAGTCTAGTATAGTAAAACCCGTACTGATAGGTACAAAAGCATTTATACACGCAGCAAAAGAAGCATCAACTTTTGCTATTTATGCTGCACCTATTTCTGAAAACGTAAAGACTTCAAGTGGCATTCCAAGTCAATATCAGGAGTATCAAGACGTTTTTGAGAAAAAGAATGCAGATATTCTTCCTGAGCATTGCCCATATGATTGTTCAATCGACCTCAAGGAAGGAACTCAGCCACCATTTGGACCAATTTACAGTTTATTGCAAGATGAGATGGTTGAACTCAAGACATATATTGACGAGAATTTAGCGAAGAATTTCATACGCCATTCAAAATCTCCAACAAGAGCTCCAATTCTATTTGTAAAGAAAAAAGATGGATCTTTACGAATGTGTGTTGATTATCGAGGACTCAACAAGATCACAATCAAGAACAGGTATCCATTACCTTTGATATCAAGACTCCTTGACCAGTTGAATTAAGCTAAGATCTATACAAAAATAGATCTAAGAGGAGCATATAATCTAGTACGGATCAAAGAAGGAGATGAATGGAAGACTGCATTTTGAACCAGGTATGGACATTTCGAATATAATGTTATGCTCTTTGGACTCACGAATGCACCAGCTGCTTTTCAACATCTCATGAATGATGTATTTCGTGAATTCTTAGACAATTTTGTCGTCTGCTATCTAGACGATATCCTGATCTATTCTAAGAACGTCGAAGAACATGAAATACATGTTCGTCAAGTATTACAAAAACTTAGAGATGTAAGATTGTACGCCAAGATAGAAAAAGTGTGTATTTCACACTACTCAAGTTGACTTTTTAGGATACATCATTTCAAATGATGGTCTCATGATGGATTCTAAGAAAGTCCAAACAATCATGGATTGGAAGATTCTAAGGACAGTAAGAGATGTCCAATATTTCTTGGGATTTGCCAATTACTATCGGATCTTCATCAAAGATTTCTCACGAGTTGCAGCTCCACTTACTCGCTTGACAAGTAAAGATAAATTCCAATGGAATCAAGAAGCGGAAGCAGCATTTGAAGCCTTAAAGACATCGTTTGTCTCCGCACTAGTCTTATATCGTGTTGACTTTTCCAAGGCATTTTTTATGGAAACAGATACATCAGATTTTGCCTTCGGTGCAGTTTTATCACAAATGGGATCAGATGACAAACTTCTTCCGATAGCTTTTCATTCAAGAAAATTCTTAGCAGCCGAGATCAATTATGAGATCCACGATAAAGAACTTCTTGCGATCGTGGATTCCTTTCAAGAATGGCGTCATGATCTAGAAGGTGCTTCTAGTCCAGTCACTATATATACAGATCATAAGAACCTCGAGTATTTCATGTCAGCACGCGTATTGAATCGTCGTCAAGCTTGTTGGAGTATGTCTTTGTCAAGATTTGAGTTCATTATCATTTATCGGCCAGGAAAACAACAAGGTTTATCTGATGCCCTATCTAGACGTTCTTATTTTGCACCAAAAGAAGGAGATGTAGCTTTTGAGCAACAAAGATCGGTCCTCTTGAAACCGGAGCAATTTCATCTCCGAGCAATGAAATCAACATTGACTGTTGATTCAACTTTTCTCAAGCAAATCCAGTCCAGTATGTCCTCAGACCCTCTTGTTCATGATATCGAGAATAATTCTTCCAAGTCTCATGATCCTTGTAAGTTCGAGTTCAAGAATAATCTATTATATTTTGAAGGACGCCTATATGTTTCAGAAGGAGAAGCACGTTTACGTGTTCTTCAAGCACGTCATGACTTTCCAACAACAGGGCACTTTGGATATAATAAGACTTTGGAACTCATATCAAGAGATTTTTGGTGGCCACAAATGTGGAAGTCAGTCAAAGACTTTGTACAATCATGTGATATTTGTTCAAGATCAAAAATTCCTCGTCATCGACCTTACGGACTTCTTCAGCCATTACCTATACCAGAACAACCATGGTCTTCTGTTTCTATGGATTTCATCACAGATCTTCCAAGCTCAAGATCTTATGATTCTATATTTGTGATAGTAGATCATTTCACCAAGATGGCATATTTTGTGCCATATACAAAATCTATCACAGGTGAAGAAACAACTAAGCTTTTCATTGATAATATCTATCGCTATCATGGATTACCTAAAGATATCATATCGGATAGGGGAACTCAATTTGTGTCAAGATTCTGGAGGACACTTTTCAAGATTTTAAAAGTGGACATAAAGCTATCTTCGGCTTTCCATCCTCAAACTGATGGACAAACAGAGCGCGTAAACCAAGTCTTGGAGCAATATTTAAGGTGTACTATCAACTACCAACAAGATGATTGGACAACCCTTCTGCCATTGGTAGAGTTTGCTTATAATAATAGGATATATTCTTCCACGCAACAAACACCTTTCTTTGCCAATTATGGCTATCATCCACAACTTGATACTTTTGATTTTTTAAAAGTTGATAATCCTGCAGCAGAAGATATAGCAAATCGGTTGTCAGAGTTACATGCAATAATGAAGACGCAATTGAAGGAAGCTCAAGAACGACAAAAGATAAACACAGATCTATATCATAAGGAGCAACCACAACTCAACGTGGGTGATAAGGTATGGCTACTTCATCGCAATATCAAGACTACTCGACCTTGTGACAAGTTGGACTATCGTAGGCTTGGCCCTTTTTCTGTTTCTGAACAGATCAACCCAGTTGCATATCGGTTACATCTACCGGAGTCAATGAAGATCCATCATGTATTCCACGTGTCTCTTCTTGAACCATATAAGACAGTGGATATACAAGGAAGAAGACAAATGCCACGGCCTCCTATAGAAGTAGATAATAATGAAGAATTTGAGGTGGAAGAGATATTAGACTCAAGGCGGCACCGAAATAAGCTGGAATAACTTGTTCATTGGCGCGGATATGATATTAGTGAACGCACATGGGAGCCATCCAGGAATCTAACAAATGCATTAGCTAAAGTCAAAGTTTTTCATCAACGACATCCATCAAAATCAAGATGAAAATCTCTCTTATAAAAGAGACAAGATTGAGGCAAGATAACATTCAATTTCCTATCCTTGTTTGTAACTTCTTTGCATTTGTGACGCTAATTAGATGGAGAGCCAATAACCAATGGATTCAACTCAAGAACCTTCGTTTGCTGACTTACCAGATGAGACATTGCGATTGTCACAACCTTCAAGACGACGCAACCGAGATGAAGACCCTCAAGAATGACATGTTCTTCCTCGAATAGATGGTGAGATACTACGCGTTTGGTATCACGACCTTGGAAGAGATTCTCGATGTTTGGTGATATTACTGGAGATAGGAACGATTGCTGATGGTGTTTCAAATGTATTATTTGAAGGAAGTTATGAAGGCCTCAATAATGATCAAATAATAGGTTGGTCTTTTTGCCCTGGAATGGGACACTATCGATGGCTAAGAGGACCCATCAACTACCTTCGAAGAGAACAGAGATAAGAGTATGTAGCAAATATATTTCGCCACATATTAGACTTTTTCAACATATAATCACTGCTCCTCGTGGAACTCGTCCCTAGAAGAGGGGGTAATGTCACGGATATACATATAATGACCTACAAGAGTCGATAAAAGTATGTAAAAGTAGATAAAAGTAGGTTAATTGTGCAATATCTTTTAGAGAAGCTTCCTAAAAGCTTCATAGATGCTGCTTTGATCTTATAGGAGTCCATAGTTGACTTTTAGGTTAGAAACTTGGTCAACAAGTTAGCCATGTGCCACACATATTGGTAGCTTGAAGGACAAGCTAACTACGTAGTCCACTCATAGAAAACTTGCCTTGCAAGCAAAGATATGTGGCCTAGAAAGTCAACACATATTAGAGGTCTTATAGAATATTGCCACGTGGCTTCTAGTTAGATAGTATATATAGAGGCAAGAGTGAAGCTCTCTTCATTCTTGTCAACTCCTTTCTTGCTTCTAGTCTAGTTTCAAGGGTCTCTAGTTTTCTTGTCTTTTGGCAATAGCCATTCCAGTTTCTCTTTCAATATATATATTTGTTTATTTACTTCTCTTTGAGTGAAGGCTCACTTGTCTGAATTGTTTTTCATCGAGTTCTTGTCCTTGACATTATGTTCCTTCTTGAAGGTCAATTGAGCAATCATAAGGACAATGTTCTGAAAGAGTTACCACATTTTTTTTCTCAAATACATCTTAAAATTCTTGATATTAGATTGAAATGCTACTTGAAGTCTTTGCACCATCAGAAATAGGTGTGGCATAAATGACACAAGATAATTATTTTTTTACATCATGCAAGAAAGCTATTGCATCTACTCAAAGATTATATTTTTTTTAACTATAATAAGTCTAAAATAATTGGATTAGAGGGAGATTGTCACGGACACAAAATACAGACTTGAAATCTAACAAGAAGTTCAAGAAGAAGTGGCAAAACTAGATTAAACAGATGAGTACAAGAACAACACCAGAAAGGTGAACTAGAACTCCAAGAGATGTGTTGTCGAGACTGAAGAACTCTTCAACCTTGATCCCTATATATACTCCTACTTAGGAAGCTTCTCGAGCTACTTCTATTAACTAAGAAGCTTCTAGAAGGTTCCAGAGGCTTCTTTTCTAGAAGGTTCTAGAAACTTCTTGAGCTACTTCTATTAACTAGGAAGCTTCTAGAAAGTTCCAGGGGATTCCTTTCTAGAAGCTTCTAGAAACTTCTCTTCTAGGAGGTTCCAGAGACTTCCTTTCTAGAAGCTTCTAGAAAATTCTCTCTAAAAGGTTCCAGAGGCTTCTCTTCTAGAAGGTTCCAGAGGCTTGTTTTCTAAAAGGTAATAGAAACTTCTCTCTAGAAAGTTCTAAAGAATATGTCCCTAACAGAGATCTAATAATATTAAATAAAACAAAGCTATTATGACTATTGGTTATTACTTGTATAGGAAAGATTTTGTGAATAACATATCTAGAAGATAACAAACCACCATCCATGACTTCTACATGAACAAATTTAGTTTTCTTTACTAAAGATATGTTAAGTCTTTTAGTAAATTCTTTATCTAAGAAACATGTTGAGGCATTTGAATTTAACAAGGCAAAGGCTTTGTAATGTATAGATCCTAAAATAATATTTAATATAAAATAAAGAAGGGATTTTGAAGAGAAAATATGCCCTTTATTAGATATTGTACAAGATTCCAGTTGTACAATACTTATTATACTTAGACAAATTTATTTTTTGATATATTATCTTCTTTGATATTTGTACTCTTCATTTTATAATTACGTCACTTCTTTGGTCAATATTGAGGAGTGTGCTTAGGTTCTTCATAATATAAGCACAATCCTTCCTGATGACGACGAGTCTTTTCTTATTCAATAAGAGATTTGAAATGTATCACATCAATTTATATATCTTTTACTTTTGAATGTATGTGTTGAGGAGGCAGTTGTGTTGCTATTGAATTATTATAATATTAAGGCCCACTTATTTGACTTTCAAATTAAAATTTCAAAAGTCAATTGTCACACTTCATAACAAAATCAATTTCTTGACTAAGTATTTGAGGATCAGGTAAGTTGAGCATTAATTTCTTTACCTCATATTGTAATCCATAGAAAAATTGGCTAATAAGTGCAGTATCATTCTACTTGATATGAATTAAAAATTATCAAAATTCTGAAGCATATAATATTACGGATCAATTGCCTTGTTATAAAATACGGATCTTATTAGTTGCAACATGAGTTGCATCATGTTTTCTATACATAAATCAAAACTTTGCTAAAAAGTCTCTAAATTATTCAATATTAGATCTATTCATTCAAAAAAATAAAAACCACGATAATGTTGAATTTAAAAGAAGTGTACCAATAAATCTAATTTGTGATCTTGGAGCTGAATAGCTTTGGGATTGAAGTTCAATCATAAGTTGTACTTGATTGATGAATCCTCAAAACTTAGATCTTGTACCATCAAACTTCTCAGACAGAACAACTCTTGATTCTCTAGTATTGGAAGGATGTTCTACCTTAAGAGAAGGAATCTGATTGGATGCAAATATTAAAGCAACTCCAATCGTATCTATATCTTTACTTCATACTATTCTTATTGCTCTTTGTGATGATAAATTGAATTGATGCATTGCAAGTATTAAACTCTCTCAATTATTCTTGCATTTGTGCCATTGCACTTTTTATTTCAACAAGCTCTGCCATAATAATACTTAAAAAATAAATGTCTAGTATTGCTCAAGAATGAAGAAGGCTTCACTTTTGCCTCTATATATACCATCTAACTAGGAACTATGTGGCGATGTTCTATAGGACCTCTAATATATGTTGACTTTGCAAGACACATGCCTTAGCTTACAAGATAAGTTTTCTATGTGTAGACCACATAGTTAGCTTGTTGTTCAAGCTACCAATATATCAAGCACATGGCGAACTTGTTGACCACATTTTTAATCTAAAAAATCAATTACAGATACATATAAAGTTAAAAAAATGTCTATAAAGTTTATATAGAAGATATTATAGAATTATTCTATTTTTATCTAATTTTATCTAATCATATAGGTAATGATTGGTTTACATATGTATGTCCATGACACAAGATATAGTTACTTCACTATAACATTAAGACTATTCATCTTTATAATAAGTTGAATTATTGTAGATTTAGATCATTTCTTATTTATAAACATATCAATCTAATTTCTTATTGATTACACTTATTAGAATCTATAAAGTTCTATCATGTATTTTAGGTACTCTATATATTTTTTATATTTTATGAACATTTGAATACATAATAAATATATTTTGTTACATCTACGACTTCTTCAACATGTAATTATGACTTCTTTTGGAACTTGTCTCTAGATAGAGGTAGAAATTATGTTACAAATACATATATTTATTAAGATTAAACAAATAAATAAATTTGAATAAATTTGATAATATCTTATAGATAAGTTTTTTAGAAATTATAAAGATATGGATTTGACTTTACAAGTATTTTTTGGTAATTGATAAGTTAAAATTTATTCAACAAATTAATCACTTGTTGTACATGTTGGTGACTTGTGGTATAAATAGGTCATATTGTATATATATAGAAAATATGTCTTGCAAGTTTGATGCATGTCATGCAAGTTCTACACATGCCAGAGATTCAACAAAATATTACTACATAGCTCTTATGTAGATAGTATATATGGAAGCAAGAGTGAAGCATTTCTCACTCTTGTTAATGTTTTTCTTGATCCTAGTCTTGTTTCAAGCATCTCTAATCTTCTTGTCTTTGACAATAGTCATTTTGATCTTAATATTATAATATCTTTGAATGATCATCTACTCTTTTTTAATAACATAAGAATGTATTGATCCTTTGAACTTTGTAATTCATATTCTTGACATCATATAAACAAATGCTAAAACAAATGTTATTTATATAACTTAGAAAATCAGCAAAATAAACATTTAAATAAATAAGTAAATATTTATATGCAATAAAATATATTTTTATATTATTAAAAACTCTAGTGAGTTAAAAAAAATATTAAAAATAAATTAGGACTTATATATCAAATAAGATGTAAATAAATATAAAATATATTTTTAATTTAAATAATAAATTAATATTTAAAATTTTAAAAAATATTTCTAACTATATAATGTTGATCAATCAATCTTCTTTATATTTATATTTATGTTAACATTAAAAATCATTTTTTTTTTTCTTCTTTTAAAGCAAGTTAGTATAAATTTTAATATGAAAAGAGTAAAAATTTTAAACTTTTTAAAGATAAAAAAATATATTCTTTAAAAAAGTTATTGTATAGATTGTAAAATATCTTCAATTGAATTATATTGATTTTACTTTAAATTACTTATAAATTAATTTAATATATTGTGTTATCAAAAAAAAATTGCACCTATAAAATAAAATACATAAATATATTTAAAAATTCTAATAAAATCTTTCAAAATTTTAATATAAAAATTTAAATTATGAATTTGTATATAAATATATAGATAATATATATTTATATAATGTGATCTTATAAAAATCTCATGTTATTTATCACACTATATATATTTGAACTAAATAAGAATACCATCAATTTTTCTTAAATATTTTAATGATATTAGAATATTTCGAATTTCAAATTTCGATAATCACACCAAGATGATCCATCTATCTAGCTTAATACTTCCTCTTGCATTTCTTTCTAAATATACTTATAGTTTGTTTGTAGATTTTAAATTTAGACAGATAAATTAGGCCGTAAAAAAATATAAATATCAACATATATTATTGGAAAATTAAATTAAATTTGCTTACATTGTGAAAGTCACTGTATTCCATCATACACATCAACTGTCAAACCAATTGTAGGCATTGGAAGAGGATCAGTTAGAATCACCACAGTTGGACATCCAATACCCCCCTAACAGATTTTCATCCATTTCATCCATCCCCCTCTCCAAGACCTCAATCCCCCTCTCCAAGACCCAAATTTGAATTCCATGATGGATGCAAATTGGCTACATTGGCAATATACAAACACACGAGGAAGGAGTGGGAGGGGGGAGGAGGAGGGTGAGTGGCAATAAATGAAGCCCCCCCTTCCCTTCAATCCAGGTGGGGAACAGTTACAATCACCTAGGGACCACCATGATTCTGTGTATATATATATATATATATACCATGATGATCATCATGATCCCATGGGGAAGGGAACTGCTGTTCCCCATGTGCCCATCCACACCTGGTACGACCCCACTTTTTAACTACAAAAAAGTGGAAACCCTGGAGGAGGTGGGTCTTGTGTGACTTGGGTGCCATTGCCCCAAAATCTTCTCCTTATCAATTCAATTGAACCTTTTATTGTTTGTTGTTGTGTGTGTTTTGTTTTTAATGAGGGCTGCTGGAAGGTTTGGTGCTGTGCTGGATTTGGTTCTGATGCTTTTGTTCCCTTCCTCACTGGAACACATGTTCCAAAAAATAAAATAAAATAAAATAATGCTCAATGAAGGAACTCTATTTTTCAAGGTAAAATTTTGTTGATTTGTTTTTGTGTTCACTTTTTACAACAAAGTTTGAGTCTTACTCTTTGGTTTTCTTGATTAGAAAAATAATGTATGATTGCCATGTTTGCCCCTCCTGTAGAAGAGTGTATAAGTGTATTGTTGTGTGTATGTGAGTGCAAGGGATAATAAAGAGGAATAGCAATGTGGAATGCACTGTAAAATTGCATAAACACTAATCCAAATACTCTTTTAATTAGGATTTAAATTATGACTATGATAATAATAATAATAATAATAATAATAAATTTTGATTCTTAGTATATCTAATGAAGTTAAATGAATAATGCATGTTTATGTATTGATGGTAAAAGAAAATATTATTTAAAATATTCTTCTTAAAATCCTATGTATGCTAGAAATTTTGATTCAAGCAGGCAACCCATTAACTTTCAGGCAATAATTCAAGAATTGGAATTTGATAAAAAGATTGAAAATTTGAATTAACAATTTATAAAGTAAAGTTAAAACAAACATGTTGTCTGAGGATTACTGTAAGAAAAAATTATAATGCTAAATTTAGTCATGAATTTATTCCAGAAAATTCCAGAAGAAGCTAAATTTAGTCATGAAGTAAAATATTATATAAAATTTAAATTTTCTTTTGATGAAATAGACGAACTGTATCTTATATTTATTATTAATTCTCAACATTAGAGTTTGAAGCAAAATGAAGATCAAATATCAATATAATAAATTACATTGTTAGAAACTTAAAAACTCATAATTAAAAAATAAATCAAATAATTTTATAAAAAAAATAGTTTATAAAAAAATACAATATATATATATATATATATATATATATATATATTAAAAATATCTACATAGTTTTGTTTATTTTAATAAAGCTACTATAATAGCATTGTGCAAGTTGAATACATTGTTTGCAAGCCTTTTAGTCTTTAAAAATCTTCCACAAAGCCATTCTATTACTTAGTATATATACATAAAAGATTAAACTCATCTTCAATCTTATTGATAGAATTATTATATTCTACTATAGATTCAAGACTATTTATATTTTTTGTGCTTGATAAAAGATATTTTAATATTTTTGTACTTAATGATTATCTTCTTTTTAATCTATATTCTTTCTTCTTAGTTTTACATGAATTTTTTATTTTTTACAAGTCTATCTAGAGTTTGATGAAGAATATTTAGGCATTGGGCTGAATATAAAACATAAAAAAAAACAAATTGTAATATTAAAGGTGGTCTTTTAATATTAAATAGTATTTTTTGGTCCAAATTATATGTATTTTTAATATTAGGTTTATCTATAATCAATGTAATAAAATCTCTTAAATTAAAATATGAAAAAAAAAAATACATTAAAAATCATAATCAATTAAAGTGTTTCTAAAGATCTTATGAAAATCAGACATAAAGTTATGCAAGATATGGACAAAGATTAATTAAGAGTAATCTAATTTTCTAATATTTTATTAATTTTCAAAAATCTTTCAAAAATATTTGTATTAATTTATATATACAGTTATGGAATTTCTTGCACTTAACTAAATAGATAGAGCCAATTTATTACATCAACAAAATCTTAAAGTTAAGAAAAAAAAGAAATAATATATATATATATATATATATATATATATTTAAATAAATATAAAATTAAGTGGTTTATTGTAGTGTGATTAATATACAATTATATTCATTGATTTTGTATATCATTTGAACATACACAAATTAACTTCCAAACTTCAAATCCTTGAAGATATTTAAATCATATTTATATAATTTTTTGTAGTATTTTACATAAAAAAACAAGTATATATTAACAAGATGTTATATAGTAAGAAATTTATAATAATCTTTAGAAAATGCCATATAGATAGTTAGATAGATAGAACTTAAATGGGATTCCATTGTTTCCTCATGTAGATGTAAGATTTGTGAATAAAATAAAATCTTATACTAAACAAAATTAATTAGATTTTAAGAAAAACCTAAAAAAACTTAATAAAATCTTAATAAAATCTGAAGTATACTCAATAGGATATTTTAAACCTTAATAATTTAAAATTTAATTTTGAATCTTAACTAATTTTTTTATACTTTTCAATCTACTAATAGAAACAAAAAAAAAAAAAAAAAAAAAAAAAAACATAAAACATAAAATTTAAAAAGAACCAAACTTACAAATTAGAAAAAAATGCATTAAAATTGCTTTCATGTTGGTCGTCTTCTTTCTTTAGCTTTGATATTGACCTTCTTATGTCAATAGCTCCCTTTTTAACTTCTCCATTACTTTCAAAATCTTTCAAAATATTTTAGAATAAGTCAATTATTAGTTAAAAAAAATTATATGAATAAAACTAGAACATTGCTTAATATTATATATACCTTCATTGACTATTGAAATCCAACTTTTAAGATATTTTTTAATTAAATCTCAATTATTTTTGATCTAACCATCTATGTAAGCTTAATTTCAAAAAAAAATCCAATACAATTGTGTTAAAAAATTTAAAAAATTACACTTATAGATCTACTATAAAACTTATATAATTTATTAAAATGATATATTTTTTATTTTATAAAAAAATAAGTCTTTAAAAATAACCATAACTTTGCAAAGCCTTCAAAAAGTCAATATTTACTCACTTTCATCAAAACCAATGTTCTAAAAAATCTTATCAAGTTTGCTATCAAAAATTACTTTTTTATCAACAAAAAAAATTTCAACTATTGTAGGCACTTGATTTTGTTCTTTAATGTCTACTTTTGATCTTGGTTTACAACCAATTTCTATTGGATATTAATCCAAGGTTTTTATAGGCATTCTTTGATTAAAAGTTATTCTTTATTTTTACCTTAAGATGCATATAGAATTAATTTTCCTCACCTACTTTATTTTGATTTATTAATGGTCCTACAAAGTAAATAAAATCCATTTAAAAAAAAAGAATGCATCAATAATAAATTATTTTTATTACCTTATTAATTTTAACTTATGTTTCTAAAAACATTACTACCTTCTTAATTAAGCTCTCTTATAATATAATTCTTTATTTTCTATTTTATCTACAAGTCATGTTACAACTTAGAAAAAAAATAAACAAGATGTACTCACAATTTGTAATTCATATGTTTATGTATTTATGTACATGTATTCATCATTATTACATGATATTATTTATCGATTCTCTACCTAATTTTTTTTTAGATTATAAGGTTTGTATCTAAAGCATTCTTCTAATTATTGTAAAAAATAATCAAAACCTTTGTATAGTGGTGGATATATGTGAAGATAGTATAAATTAACTATGGAGTAATACCATTTTGCATAATTCAAGGACAATATAATTGAGGATGAATCCTTGACAATTATTGAATGTGGTGGAATACACAATACAAAGTAGAAGCCACTTGCAATGAATACATGAATTTAAGTATTCCAGCTAAAAATAAAACTTGATTCTTGGAAGAAGATGTTGATGTGCTATTCCAAAAACATCTTGAAGGAAGGCCACTTTGAAAAAATTGTAATTTATTATTGAATTTATCTAATAAATATATTTTTAAACTTAAAAAATTATGTTATTAACAATCTTTAGGTTGAATAAGAAGGTAATGGCATTATAGATGTTCCACGTTTTTAAAAATATGTCTTAAATAGCTTCTTAGAATTGCCATTGCTTATTAATGGCATCAAAAAAGTTGAAAAATTACAATTTTTTACATTGTGCATAGGTTATATAAGAGCATAGATTGTAAATTACTACCACAACAATGATTACTTCATAGATGTGATAATGGTTGTTGTTTTTCTTGCATTTTTGATAGTAAGAGGAACTTACCAAAAGTCACCAAGTTCTACAAATAACTTTCTATCAAAAAACATGTCTACCTCACAAAGTCAAAAAAGTAATATATCAATGCATTCTAATATTACATAATGTTGTATTATGTGGCATCTTCCTTGAAGATACATTGTGAACTTATTTGTAGAAAGTAAACTTGAATTTTGCAAAAAAAACTTCAAAATCCTAATAAATTCCTAAATACATTCCAATTGAATCTAAAAAACTATAATTAAATTTTATCCAAATTCTAAAGATATTCTAAAAAAAATTAAATAAATCTTATCCAAATCATAATTAAATTTTAACCAATCTTAAGAAATTCTATATAAATCCTAAATAAATTCTAATAAATCTTGATAAATTAAAAATATTCTAAAAATTAAATCCTAAATAAATTTTAAATAAATCTTAATAGTTTCTAATCAAACTCTAAATAAACTTTAATCAAATCTTAGGTAAATCCAAATAAATCTTAACAAATTTCTATAATAGTCTAAAAATATCAATAACTATTAATTAGACTATTAATATTTCTTAAAAATTTGCATACATTTAAATTTATAAGTTAAAAAGAACAAAAAAAACCTAAGAATAATTAAATTTTCTAATTAGAATAAAAAGCTTTTAATTTTCTTAGGTGTTGGTTGTTCTTTTTTTTTTTCTTTTTTTTTTTTTTCCAATATTGATGTCAATCTACTAGCAGCAATAGCTACTTATTGAATTGTTCACTTTCCTCTATATTGGCAAAAATGTTACAATATGATCTATTTTTTTTCACAATTTTTTTTTTTAATCCAATTAATACATTGTTTAAGAATAAAAAATTCTCATTGGTCCTTAAGTTCTAAATTCTAAGATTCTAATCCAATTAAATTTTAATAAGTACTTATTTATCTATTTAATTAAAATTTAATCCAAAAAATATATTTAAAATATATAGATCCACTATTCTACCAAATTTTACTTGTTAATCTATTGCAATGCCTAAAAAATTTTCAAAAATATAAATTCTTTTTTATTTCTTAAAACCCTATATCACTTAAATAATTCTAGCTTTTTAATACTCTTAAAAAGTCAATTAAAATTACTTAAAATTAATATTTGAAAAAAAAATCATCAAATTTGATCCATAATTATTTTTAATTAATAAAAGAATTCTAAAGTTATTATAGGTATACAGTTTTGTACCTTATAATCTATAATTTACCTAAATTTATAATTCATCTTCTTCATATATTATTATTTGTATTTTTATGTAATTTTTACTAAAATTTATTATTTATTTTTACTTTAAGATACCTATAGTACTATTTTTGCTAATCTATCTTATTTATCTTATTTATGGTATTTTAAAGTAAATAGAAGAAATTATTATATTAAGGTAGTATTAACACTTATTAATTAAAAATTAAAGGTAGTATTAACACCATAAATTAGGTAAAATTATGTAAAAGGTAGTATTAACACCATATTTATAAAGTAATTTAATTCTTTATTTTGAAATCAAATATTTTATAATATAATAATTTTTTTTCTCTTTTATCCAATAGTTGTATTATAAATCAATAATGATCAACTATGAAAAGCTTTTGATACACAATAAAGCAAAAATCCTTCAGAAGATTGATATAGTATGAATTAGTAGAGATAGTCAATAAAATTCTTCAACTAGAATACAAAAGAGAGAGTGTATTTTTTATCCACCTTTATAGAAAAGTGATTTAAAAGTTATTGTTCCATATAGAAGAATAATTTTGTGTTAAATTCAAATAATATTATAAATATTTTATATTTAAAATATCTTATCTTGATTGATTTTTCTATCTAAAAATAGAAATTAAGTATGAGAAGTTGCAAAATTATAAAAGATTATTTATCCTAAAATTTATTATCATGTACAAAGCTATTGCTTTCAAAGACTACAATTTGACTTGAAAAAAACATTGTAGCTCTTATGCAACTTTACTTATCCTATTTTAGATTCAAAAAATTAAAAATTAGATAGATATTATATTATAATATAATTATATGGTAAAAATTAAATATATAGATTTTATTATAAAAGAGCCTAAAAAAATTATATAATTACAAAATAGAGATAAAAGATAAAGATGTAATAAAAACTTTTAATATTAATGTTGTCTTTTTATAATATTTTTTATTATTTTAAATAGAAAAAAAAGATTAAATATAATAGATTAAATAATAAATAATATAGGTATTTTTAGGAAATAATTAAGAATTATCATATTACAAACATTATCTCAAAAAGTAAAGAATTGATATCTTAAGAGGATTGGTTGTGAATTAGGATCAAAACTAGATCCAAGACACAAAATTATAAATATATGTATATATATATATATATATATATATATATATGGTGATTCTTAGATTCTTTTATTAATAAAAAAATAAGATTAAGAAAGAAACTTTAAAAGGTTTGTTTTAGAATTAGTTTCAAGTAATTTGGATTTTTTTTGAGTTTTTTAGAGCTTTTAAAACTTAAAGATGTTTTTGGTGATTTTGGATTTTGAGATTATAACTAAGTTAATATATCAGATTCTTTATATAGAGCATAGTGAGTTTAATTTTTAATAATTTTGCTAATTTAAAGAGCAATTGAATGATTCAACAAGTAGTTATTGCTACTAGAGGATCAACATTAAGGTTGGAGAAGCAAAATGTCCACATTAAGAAAAAAACATGAGCTCTTTTTTCTAATTGGTAAATTCAATTTTTGTCACACTTTAAATGTTTGTTGTTTATGTAAATATTAAAATGTATAAATATTTTTAACCAAGATCAATAGTTTGATTAACAATTATTGAGGTTTTAAGAATTCTATAAGGATTCAATTTAGAATTGTTTAAGATTTAATTAAGATTTTATTAGGATTTACTTCAAATTTTATTTGAATTTATTCAAGATTAGATTAAGATTTAATTAGGATTGAATTAGAATTTGATTATGATTTGATTAAGACTTTTTTATAATATTTTTTTCTTTTTTTCTTTTTTTAAATTTTTAAAGTATTTCATTAGAATTTCATTAATTTTTCAAAGATTTTCTATGAATTAATACAGATTTAATTAAGATTATTAATATTTAATTAGAATCTAATAAAATTCTAATAGGATTTTTAGAATCTTTATTTTTTTCAATTTTTAATTTATCTTTCACAATCAAAAGCTTAATGTATTCTCAAGCAAGATAACATGTTATATAATGATATTATCCATGGTCAATCATCATACATGCAATTGTATTAGATTAAAGCTAATTATTTATATAATAGGTTTTTTCAAAGCTTGAGAAAAAATTTCCTTAAAATATTTTTAGAATATTAATATCATGTGAATTTCCAACTACCAATTAGACAAAAAAGAAAGACAATTAGATAGAAGAATTATGTGAAGCAATTACTTTAGATATTACGAGCATCATTCTTTTTTCTTTAGTAAAAAATCTAATTTTATGTGATGTTTTTTAATAAGTTTTAATTTCAATTTAATTTAAACTCAATCTAATTTTAAATAAGAAAATAAGAAAATAAATTGTACAAGAAAAATATTTAATCCATTATAAGAACAACTAAAAGAACTTGAGAAACTTTTAATTTATTAGTTAGATAACAAATTATTTTAAAAAAATTATATTTTTTTCAACAAATATTTGTATTAGCCTCTTATTTTTTGTCACTAGTTAGTCGGCTATCTACAATCAATGAATATATATATTTTTTTATCATATGTGATATAAGCAACATTGTCAAAAAAAAGAGAAAGTGGCCATAAGATGTTGGCATCTTTTAAGCACATAGGAACACATTCCACTAATGAATCTTTATTCTTAATATGCTAACAAAACATATGCCATATTGATTCTATTAAAAAAAAATATCTAGCTCATAAGTAGTCTTAAATTTTGTTTTTCAAAAGTTGTGTTGCAAAACCATAGCTTGATTGAAGAAAATAATTTCTATTTGTTTAAGATGCATCCATTTATTGATTGTTATTACAAGCTTGATGTTCTCCTAAATATACTTAAATATTTGATTCTATTAAAATCTTTGAATGGATATTTGTAAAGCTGTATGAAAAAATGAAAAAATGAACAGTTGATACTTTTAGTATATCTAAACTTACTAAAATCTCAACTTCAAATATCACCTATTCCTAAAACTTTATGTATGAACTTTCTTAATCCTCTTGATCTTGCCTGATAAAGTTGTATCTTCAATTGATCACTTGAATTTAGGAAGATCAGATACCATGCCACAAAAATTAACACTCCTACCAAGTCTTATTTCTAATACTATTAACTATTAACTCTATAAAAATTAAACTTCATCAACACTTTAAAAAAATATTCATTATCTTTTAACTTATAAATAATAAAAAATAGCCTTTTATAGTAGAGTTATTAAATTATAAAGATAATATATTTTCTTAAATTAAATTTGAGGTTTTTTTTAAAAAAAAATAATTTAAAAATAATTTTATGTATATAAAATTGTAGTAAAACCTCCTATCTTCACTAAAGTTTCAAACTTATATGATGCATATCTAACTTGCAAGATAAGTTTTCTACATATACACGACATGGCAAATTTGTACCATAAGTAGCCAATATGTGCAATCTGTGACTTACTTATAAAACAAGTGGGCAAAATGTGCAATACATTGCCAATTTAAGATTTAAAGTAAGAACTTAAGATGTTAATGAAGATTGGTTGATTACTAGTATGGTACCAAATTATGATGCAACATAGAGAAATTGCTATAGAATTGTTTGCATGAAAAATTATTATAATTTTTTCTGGATACAATATTTTTGTGCAAATTCTAATAGTTCTTTTTCATGGAAAAAACCTTGTAATATTTAAAATAAAGAAAAAAACTGAATAAATTATTATAAGCATTGTTTGGACCAACTAAATTCATTCTAATAGAAATGCTTAATTGGTGGATGTGTAATATTACTGCAATTATCAAAGAGATAGTAATAAATTGAATGATTAAGAATGTTGGCAAGTAGCATATGGTAATAATTTTTACTCCAAATATGAATTGAAGCTGGTTTTAGTAGCTTCACAAATTTACAATTAACTCCAAGTACATTGAAAGTGTAGAGATTGTTGAATCAATATGTAATTTTACATGCATTTATGTTTGCAAAAACTACTATAAAAGCATTAAAAAATTAGAATAAAAGAAGAAAATTTTATTTTCTATTATTCAAAAAAAAAGTTTTTTTTAATGTATAAGAAGTGAAATATTGCAAATATTGCATAGAAAATTATATTGGAATAAAGACATACATTATTGTAATGTGGTTTGGCTAGAATATAAAAATAATTAACATATGTATTTAATATGTATTTTACTACATAATGTGATGAAAGCCACATCAATGGATTTTAGATGATTTATTGTATGATGTTGTTAATTAAGAATTTAATATTATTATAAGAAAATAAAAAGATAATACATTAAAAGAACCTAAATATTAATTTTATAAAGAAAGAGCCATAATTGCAATGAAAAAATATTTTTGTTATTCTATACTTGGTTTGTTTTTTTGTTAAATCTTTACAAATATTTATGATGGTTTACAAATTTTAATTAGATTATTACTTTAAAAGAAGTCTATTTAAAAGAGATACCATTAAGATTTATAAAATCTTCTTTTTTAAAATAATAATTTAAAAGACAATTCAAAAGAGTAATTAAGACATCGATGTAGATAGATGGAGATAGATGATAGAAATCTCCACTCCTATTGGCCAAGTTATATCCAATGTCATCAAAAGAGATTTTACAAGGCCTTATGAAGAATCAAAACTATTCTTTTGATAATAGTTTAGATTAGATTAGATTAGATCCTAATAGATTCTATTTATTAAAGATTAGCTTTTATAAATTTAGATTTTAGAATATAATTTTGGTACAAAATAGGAGTAATTTAAATTTTTTGTCAAGAAGATATAGGCGCTCAAAGTGAAGGTTATAATCTTATACACATTATCATTCTTTGGTGCATAATTTAAAAAATTAAAGAACAATAAAAGATTAGCAACTAAGATTAAAGCGAGCATTTTTTTGACTACATTGTGAATTGAAGGTTTTATAAGTTTGGAGCTAAGGTAAAAGAAATATTAAGGGTTGAAGTTAGTGTTTGCAATCTAATAATGTTAATAACCTATTTATTTATAGTTGTTTGTTGAACTAAATCTCAAGAATTTTAATAAAATTTTGCTTCAAAATTTCTAAGATTGTGTGTAATTATGTTTCAAAGCTGTAAAAGAATTGTAGCATCTAAATTTTAGTTTTTGGAATATAAAAAAAAAAATACTAAGATATTTATAAATATGAATCTTAGAATGTATTAGGATTTTTGAAATACCAAGTAATTAAAAATAAACCTTTATATTTTATTTTTTTATAATAAAGTTTAATAATAGAAAATAATTTTTTAAGAAAATTTTAAAAAATCTAATAATCAAATCAAGAGATATTAGGTCTTAAATTTGTTTTTTTGTTTCGTTTTGTTTTTTTTTTAAAAAAAATCTAAGTAGGTGAATAAGGTGTTGAAGAGGTTTTGTTATAATTTAATTATTTTGTACAATCAAAGGGATTTTTTGAGAGTTAAGACTTCATAGAAGTATTAAAGTTAGATATATAGAGCAATGATAAAAAGAATTATATAAAAAAACCTTAAAAAGAAGATTATAGATTTTACTTTGAAATTATTTATAATCTAACATATAAGTAGTTAATTAATTATGGTTTGGCATAAAAAAGGTTATTAAAGAGGTTTTAGATGCTAAATAAAAACTTATGTATAAGCCTACTTAAATATAAAAGGTTCTTTCTTATACAATGTATCTAAGTATTATTGCGTATATTTGTCTTTTATATTATATTAAGGAAAAATCACTTATTATGACATAGCCAAAAAGTTAAAGGTAAATTCTCTACGATTCAATATTCAATATATTTTTATATTAAAATCATATTAAAAATCATGTCACAATAATATAAACAACCTTAAAAAGTGGATTATATATATTTTTTTAATTAAAGAATAGATATTGCAATATTATTATCTTAAAAGGCCCCAAATTTAACAATGCTAATTTTTTGGTACTATCAACAATATTCAATATAATATTATGAAATATACTTAGCATTAGATATATTTGGATGCCATTTTTTTTTGTTTTGTTTTTCTTGTTCTTTTAGCCTTTGGATTCTTTTGCACATGAGAAAAATATACTATAAATTTTAAGAAAATCCAAAAAAAATCAAATTTAGTATATATCAAAATAAAATCAAATTCTAATTTTAATTAGAATAATCAAGTTAAAGTATTTATTACAAGAACATTCTACTTTATCTTGCATATTCTACCACATTCAATTGTATTGTGTTCAAAAATGGTGTATGTGACTTTACTTTATTAATAGTTTTGGGAGGCTCTTTATTATTTTTAGTTATCATTCTTTTGCTCTAAGTGTAGCATGTTGTTATATAATAAATTTTAGAGAGCTATGTTGTTCCGTGATAAATAGAGATATTATGCACTAGAATATCTTTTTTTATCAAAACATTGCATGTTGTTATTTAAAAATTATAGATGCAATATAATATCACAATTTAATATTTGAAAGAATTTTTAGAAGTACCAACTTTAATTATCAAATTAATCTTCATCATCATTGAATGCTGAAATGTTACTTATTCATATTACAATATTAAAAAAAATACATATTACAGTATTAAAAAAAATCTATTTTTATTATTAAATCTCTTGTAATTTACTTAAATATTTTTAAAATATATTAGTATACATATAAATATCACACATCCAAAAGAAATCATTTTGATAAACATGTATTTTTTAGGACTGATTATAAACAAAAATATATTTGATATTATTAATTTAAAGTCAATTAGTCAAAGATATGACCCTTGAAGAATTAAAAGATTAATATACTCTTGTGTTACTTAAAAAGATTCGAGAATCATTCAAAGTTGGTATAATATTAAATTAGAATGGCTATTGCCAAAGATAAGAAGACTAAAAAGTATTGAAATAAGACCAAGGATTAGAAAGGTGTTGATAAGAGTAAAAAAATACTTCATTCTTACCTCCAAATATATTATCTAACTAAAAGATATGTAACAACATTCTATAGGACTTCCAATACATGTCCAATTTATAAAAAATATGTCTTAACTTGCAAGGCAAGTTTCTTAAATGCTTGCCACATTGTTCGTTTGTGCTACAAGTTATCCACATATGTGATACATGGCTTACATGTTGGTCAAGTTTTTAACCTACTAATCAACTATAAATATGTAGAAAATCAAACATGCATCCATAAAGCTACTAATATGCTTTGTGTGAGTCCTAGTAATGCATCTTAATTGATAGATTGATTAAAAATATATTTTTAAGTCATTTAATTATATGATTATTAAGATTAGATATTTTTTTGACTATTTAAATATTTATTCGAATTTAGAAGTATTTATAAGTTATAAAAGTCCTATTAGAGGAAAATTTACAAAAATTGAATCTTAATAAGACTTGGAGATAATTATCTAAATTTGTTTAGTTATTGAGACTAATATCTATATTAGCCTCATATCTTAGTCATTGATAGTATCTTATATCAAGACAGAAGACTAACATGTTATTTAATCATTGTTGAGGCCTTTGTAACTCTACTCATGTAAAATATTTGAAATACTTTTAAGAGTTGTTCCTATCTCCAATTAAGCACCAAATATTAAGAGTCTTTTCCAAGATCATAATACCAAATGCATTGTTGTATTATGTGAAGTCTTGCTTAAAAATGAATGATGTATCTGGCTGTAGAAGGTAGAATGGAAATTTCTACAACAAAATCTTAACTCTAATAGAATACTAAATAAATTCTAATTAAACTTTAAAAATTATAAACAAGCTTTAATTAAATTCAAAAGAAATTTTAAAGAAATTACAAGGGAAATAATAAGAAATCTTAAAGAATATTGAAAAAAAAATCTACAATAAACCTTAAAAGAATCCTTAAAAAATCCTAAAAAATATTAGAATAATCAAAAATATATCTTAAATTAATTTCAATTAAGTTCTAATTTAATCCTTATTGAAATCCTAACGGACTTCAATCAAACTTTAGACAAACTTTAAATCCTAAATTAAATCTTAGACAAATCCTAAATCCTAAATAAAATTCTAAATAAATCCTAAATCCTAAACCAAATCCTAATCAAATCTTAACCAACTCAATCTAACCTTAGTATTGTTTAAAACCTCAATGTCTATCAATCAAACTGTCAATCTTGCTTAAAATATACACACTTTTCAACAACTAAGTTAGCAATAAGCATAAAAAATTTGAAGATAATCACACTTATCAAATGAAAAAAATCCAAAAATCTGCTAGGGTATTAATTAACCTTCTACTCCAATCTAAATATTAAATTTCCAATGCCAATATGTTCTTTTCAAACCATTCAATTGTTCTCAAATTTCACATATGTGTAGAAAATCAAGTATATTTTACTCCAATCCAACCAATAGATTACAAAAGATCTTAGAATCCTAGCTATCTTTCAAAGTCCAATTTTGGAGACTTCAACGTACTTGAAATTCAATAACCTCAAATTCAACCATAGCATGTATTTTAGAAAAGTATTTTCACAAGTCTTCAAAATTTGAACTATAGGTCTAATACTAAACTTATGAAATTCTCTAAAATGTAATACCTTTTTTATTTCACAAATTTCAGAGTCATCTAAAATAATTGTGACTTTGCAAAGCTCTTGCAAAGTCATTACATATTCAAATCATTCAAAATCAATGCTTAAAGAAAAATTTTAAGTTTTTTCTTTAATCTTACTCTCTGATTTAAAAAAAAAAATCCTCCAATTACCATAGGTGCTTAGTTTTGTACCTCAGGGTCTAATTTCGACCTAGGTTGATAATTGGTTCTCTTCAGGTATCAAAATTTTCTCCTTTGAATTAATTTTTAATAAAATTAACTCCTAACTTCTTCCTATATATGCTCGTATTCTTTATTTTTTTTAATCTACCTTATTTTGCCTCATTAATGGTCTTACAAAATAAGTAGAAGCCTAATTTATAAAAAGATAGCATTTACATCTTTAATTTTATTTTATTTTAGACTATTTTCTATTTTCTAAGATAATTTGCTATAATATTTGAAGTAAGATCTTCTATAATATAATAATTTCTTCACCCTTTTCACCTATTAGTCGTATTCCATCACAACAATATTGTATCTTGCTATCTATTTAAAAAAGTACATACTATTCTTGACGATCTTCATTTTTATTATGTCATCTTGAAGGTTATAATGATTTTAATATCTTATTTGATAATCTAGCAAAAAAAAATGAATTAAATTAATTAGGTAATGATTTCTATCTCCTAAATACCACAAATATATAGAAACTATAAATAAGATTATAAAATAGAATATAATATTACTTGGATCTTATTACTTTTATAGCAAAGATTTATTATTCTTTATTTTGGTTTTAAGATATTATTAATGAAAAGCATCAACCTTTTTTATTGCATTTGTGAGATTTTTAAAAAGCTTGTATGTGCATTAACTAATATCATATTTGTATCAATGACCAATATACTTCAATCTATTTCAATGCTACATTAATTCTAAGACTTCTTCAATTTTATATTCTTAATAATTATCCATTTCTACAAAAAAAAGTGGTATTTGTCTTCTTCTTAAGATATTTATTGTCTTAAATAACTCAAAAAGAGACACATAGAATACAAGATAGATCTTCATATACTTTGATAGATAACTTAATAATCAATACAAATGATTTTTTACATATAAGAAATTGATCTAAGCCAATAATAATCTAAATTGTCACAAGAATGGCTAATCTTGATATTACAATAAAGTAACCATATCTTATTATTAATGTAGAATTGAAATTGCTTCTTACAATAGGCATCCACTTTGGTCTTTTATTATTTATGAATTTCTTTTAATTGTGCCTTTATTATTATATATAGCTTAGCTAAATAATTTGATAACTCTTCTATTACATGATTATCAAATTTTAAAAAGTTAAAAATATTCAATTATGGATGATAACCATTATTAATAAAAAAATAATATTTATTATATAGAAGAATGTATTGTATCATTATAAGAAAATTTTGCTAATAATAAAAGAATTTTCTAATTATCTTATTAGTGATTAATAGTACGCTTCAATTATTACTCCAAAATATAATTTATGTACTCTATTTTTCTATCACTTTTAGGATGGAAAATTGAAGGTAACTTTCTGTTACTTTTAGAATATTTAAAAGAATTTTTAAATTTTTTGATTCAAATTAAATCTTCTTATTTGATATAATATATTTGAAAAATCCATAATAGCAATAGATATTATCAATAAAAAGCTTAGTTGTTTCTAAACTTGTAATAGATTTTGTATTAGGTACAAAATGTATCATCTTGATAAAAAAATCTATTATCTTAAATATAAGATCATAAGAATATTAGTTTAAAATATCTATGATAAAAATCATACAAATAGAAGACCAAGGTTGTTTTAGAATAAGTAATTATTACAAATATATATCTATTATAGTTATAATCTATGTAATATGAATAGATAGAAATAAATAAAAATAAATTAATTTCATAATACCTTTTAATAAAACTTCTTAAAAGCTTTCTAGATGATGTTTTAACTTTATATGTGTTTTTAGTTGATTGATAGGTTAAAAAATTGGTCGATAAGCTAACCATGTGCTATATGTGTTGGTAGCTTATGAAACAAGCTAATTATATAATTTCCATATAAAAAACTTTCCTTGTAAGTTAAGATACATGTCATACAAAGTTAATACATTTTTGGAGGTCCTATAGAATGTCACCACATAGATCCTAAGTAGAGAATATATAGAGGCAAGAATGAAGTCTTCTTCACTCTTATTAACTCCTCTCTTATTTCTAGTCTAGTTTCAAGAGTCTGTAGTTTTCTAATCTTTTGGCAATAGCCATTCCAGTTTTTTTTTTAATATACATACTTCTCTATTTCTATTTTATTATATTCTTTTGAAAGAGTCTCATTTTTTTATTTACTTTCATCAAATTCTTGTTCTTGATAGTAATGAATAAAAAAATCCATAAGGTTGATGATGAGGAGTTTTTGATCTTGAACAAATGTCACATGATTGTGAAAAGTCTTTAATTGCCTTTTATATTTGAAGACACCAAAAATCTCTACATATTAGCTCCAAAATCTTGTATATCTAAAATATCCGATTATTGAAAAGTCATGAAGAGCTTGAAGAACATGTAATTGTACTTTACCTTCTAGAATATATGATTGTCTTTCAAATTAGAATATATTATTCTTAAACTTAAACTTAAAAGTATCATGATATTTAGAAGAATTATTCTTAATATCATGAATAAAAATATCAAAGTACATACTTGATTGAACTTGCTTGAAAAAAGTTGAATCAACAATCAAAGTTGATTTCATTGCTTGAAGATAAAAATATCCTAACTTCAAAAAAAAATCATTTTTTTTTATCAAAAGTTCTATTTCTTTTTTTGGATATAAGATAAGAAAATTTAAAAAGAACATTTGATAAATTTTATTATTTTTCAAATTGATAAATGATCTTAAAATCAAATCTTGATAAAAATATATTTTAACAAGCTTGGAAATAATTTAAAATACGTGCCAATATGAAGTACTTGATGTACTTGTAATCTATATATATGATGATTAAATTAGAAGCATCTTCTAGATAATGATGCCATTCTTTAAATAAATCTACAATTATATGAAGCTTTTTGTTGTAGATTTCATAATTAAACTTAGGTGTTGAATTTTTTTTAGAATAGAAAGCTATTGAATAGAACTTATTATTTGCTTCCATCTGAAATAATATTATACATATATCAAAATATGATGCATCTATTTTTATAAAGAATGTCTTAAAAAAAATTATGCAATATAAGATTGGTGTAAAAATAAATATTATCATTAAAGCTTCAAATGATGCTTTAGCATCTTCATTCTACTCAAGTTTTTCTTTATATGTGAAACGTGTATAAAGAGCCGCAACTTAAAAAAAAAAAAAAAAAAAAATCTCAATGAAGATCCAATAATAATTAGCAAATTTCAAAAGACATTGCACATCTCTGTTTGTTTTTGAAATCTTTCGATCCATGATAGTCTTGATCTTCTTAGAATCTATTATAATGCCATCACTTGAAATGATGTATTCTAAGAAGTCAAATTGAGTATTATAAAATGCACATTTTTTCATCTTAATATATAATCTTATATCTTTTAGTTTTTTTAATGCATAAAAAATATGAAGTTGATATTATTTTAAGTTATTAAAGTAGATTAAAATATTATCTAGATAAAAAAAAAAAAAAAAAAAAAAAAAAAAAAATCATCAAAAAATTCACAAAAAATATCATTTATTAAATATTTAAAAGCAATTAGTCCATTTGTGAGTCCAAAAGGCATGATATTATTTTCAGCATATTCTTACTTAGTTTAAAACATAGTTTTTTATTTATCTTTTTTTAAAATATATATTAAATTTTATACTCGTCATAGATTTATTGTTGTATAAATCTTTTCTTAATTGAGTTGATTAAAAAATCCAAAAATCAAAGGTAGTGGATACCTAATCTTGATAATAATCTTATTGAGTCCTTAATAGTCTATACATTCATAACACTTTGTCATTTATTTTCAAAAATAAGATATAAATTTTTATTGGAGATTTAGAATGGTATGTAAAGTTTTTAAAGAAGCTCTTGTCAATATACGCTTTTAATAAAACCAACTCATTTTACAATAAACTATAGATTGATTTGAATTATGGTTAAGTTTCATCTCGAAGATCAATGGAATAGTCATAGAGGCAATGCTTTGGAAAGATATCTGATTTTTTTTTTCAAAAACATATTAATAATCTTAGTACTAGCTTAAAATGCAACTAGAAGTCTTTTTTCCAATTAAAAATAGGTGTAGCATATAAATGTGGCAAAAGTTGATCTTTCTTTTGTAGTATGCATAAAAGCTCTTATACCTATCAATTAAGATTTGATTATATTAGATTTATAGATTTTTACTTGAGTAGAAAAATATTGGATTGGACTATGAAAAAAATCAAAGAGATAAGAAATCTAATTCATTTAAAGCTTGTACTTCTTTAGCCATAATAATCCTAAAATAATTCAATTAAATAGGAATCTAAAGATATTAAATACTAATAAACCATTATTATTATTAGTTGGTATATCTAAAAAAAAAATTCATGGATAACGTCTCTAGAAGACAACAAATGACCATCTATGACTTCTATATGCATGGATTTATTTTTTTTGACTAAACTTTTTTTTAATTTTTTTTAATAAAAGCTTCATTTATAAAAATAAGTTAGAATTATTTAATCTAGAAAGACAAAGAATTTATGATTTTTGGTTCCAAATAAACCTTTATTATAAAATAAGATAAAGATTCATAGGAAAAAATAAGACCTTTATTAGGTATTACATAAGATTTCAACTGCATGGTTCCTATTGTAATTGAAGAAATTTATTTTATAATACAATGTCTTCTTTGGTAATTGTGCTCTCCATTTTGAAGTTGTGTTATTTTTTTGGATAATATTGAACAATGTGTTTAGATACTCTATAATATAAGCATAAACCATCTTTATAACAGTGAATTTTTTCTTGCTTAGTAAGAGACTTGAAACATATCGTGTCAATTTGAACAAGTTCAAATTTTAATGAATAAGCATCTATAAATTCACAGGCTATTGCTATGGCTTGATTTGTACCTCTTCAACCAAATCTTTATTTTTTGCATCTTTTAAAGAATCAATTATCACATGCAATGGCTTGAGTAATAAATTATTTTAATGAACCTACTTTTTATATTATTAAGAATAAATCTTAATATCTTAGGCATACTTATCATTGTCTCCTTTATACTTGGAATAGCAAGACTTCTTAGATATAGTTGGAAGCTTGATTTACTTGTTTTTTTTCAATTGCTCAACTTTTTAGTATAGACTTTGAACTTTGTCATTGATATCTTTCATAGGCATCAAAATATTACTTTTATAGTTGGAATTAGAGATATGTGAGATTTTTACCATCAAAGTATTGACAAGCTTATGAAAATTTGCAATAGTTGCAAATCTATTCACATTTTTTTTAAGAGTAGTATATAAATTTTTTTCTTCCATAGACAATTCAAACAAATCGAAAAGTCAAATTAAAAGAAGATAATCCTAAACCTTTAATATTAAATGAAAGTTTTTACAAAGAGGAGTTGGTCTATTCTTTTTTAAATTAAAAAAAAAAACAAAACAAAACAAATCAAAACAATCACTATTAAAAAAACTAAAAGTAAGTTTAAAGATGGATAGTTTATAACCTTCAAAATATATTAATAAAAATAGAATAATCCACTCACTTCTAATATAAAATAATATCATATTAGGACTTTTTTCAAACCATCAAAAATATAAATCTCAAAATAAATAAATAAATAAATAAATCTTAATATACTCTTCTATCACTTAAAAAGATTAAAAAATTACTCAAAGATGGAAATATATTAAATTAAAATGGATATTATCAAAGTTAAGAAGATTAGAAAGTCTTAAAATAAGACTAAGGACTAAAAAAATATTGACAAGAATGAAGAAGGATTCACTTTTGCTTCTATATGCACTATCCAACTAGAAGCTATATAGCAATGTTTTATAAGACCGCTAATATATGTTTAATTTGTAATACATGTATCTTAACTTATAAGGTAAGTTTTCTATATAAACACCATACAATTTGCTTGTACTATAAGCTATTTATACGTGTATCACATAATTGACTTGCTAGCTAAGTTTCTAATCTATCAATCAACTATAAATATATATAAAGTCAAATATGTATCTATAAAGCTTCTAAGAAGCTTTGCCAAAAGAAAATATCAAATCTACTTATATTTATCTTCTACTTAGCACTTCTTATCTAGATAAATATGTATGTCTATGGCACTATATCTAAAAGAACTATTATATAGATAATATCTTTAGAGGACAACAAATGACCATCTATGATTTTTATATATACGGATTTGATTTTCTTAATTAAAGATAATTTTTATTTTTTCACAAAATCTTCATCTAAAAAATAAATTGAGACTCTTGAATCTAACAAGGCAAATATTTTGTGTTTTTTTGGTCTTAAATAAACTTCTATTGTAAAATAAGATATGGTGTCATGATATAACACAACTAATAGGTAAAAGAGGTGAAGAACCTATTATATTATAGAAGATTTTACTTCAAATATTATAGCAAATTATCTTAGTAAATAGACAATAGTCTAAAAGAAAGTAGAACTAAAGATTTAAATACTACTTTTTTACAAATTATTTACTTTATAAGACTATAAATAAGGCAAAATAAGGTAGATTAAAAAAATAAAAAATGTGAATATATGAAAGAAGAAGTTAGAAGTTGATTGGAACAAAATTTAACTCAAAAAGACAAAATTTGATATCCAAAGAGGACTAATTATCAACCTAGGTTGAAATCAAACTCCAAGGCACAAAATTGAGTATAAATGGCAACTTGGGGATTTTTTTAGCAAATTGGACAATGGAATTTGAGAGCATACTTGATAAGATTTTTTTAAGTATTGAATTTGAGGGAATTAAGTATATAATGACCTTACAAGAGCTTTGCAAAGTCACAATTATTTTGGAGAATTTTGGAATTTGTGAAATAAAAAAGATATTATGTTTTGAAAAATTTCTTAAGTTTGAAAGTAGGTCTATAGTTCAAAATTCGAAAACTTATGTGAATAGTTGTTTAAAGTATATGTTGTAAGTTTGAGCTTGATCAAACAGTTGAATTGAAGGCTATTGAATTTCAAGTAGCTTGAGGTCTTAGAAATTAGACTTTAAAAGGTAATTAGAGTTTCTAAGCTCTTTAGCAATCTAATAATTGGATTGAGATAAAATTTATGTCTTAAGATAATAGACTTGATTTTTTATATACATGTGAAATTTGAAGACAATTGAATAGTTTGATAAGGAAATATTGGCATTGACAGTTCAATATTTAGATTGAAGTAGGTGTCAAGGACAAAGACTCGATGAGGGAAAATATACACCAAAAGGCTATCTCGATATAATAAGTCAAAATATAAACAAGTAGGTATATTAAAAAGAAACTGGAATGGCTATTGCCACAAGGCAAGAAACTAAAGACTCTTGAACCTGGATTAGAAGCAAGAAAGGAGTTGACAAGAGTGAAGAAGCCTTCACTCTTGTCTCTATATATACTATCTAACTAGGGGCTACGTGGTGACGTTCTATAGGACCTCCAATATGTGTTGACTTTGTAGGACACATGCCTTGACTTACAAGGCAAGTTTTTCTACGTGTGGGCCACATAGTTAGCTTGATCTTCAAGCTAACAACATGTGTGGCACATGGCCAACTTGTTGACCACGTTTCTAATCCAAAAAGTCAATTAAAGACACCTATGAAGTCAAAGCAGCATCTAGGAAGTTTCTAGGAAGCTTCGATATTAAATATTATAGAATTAACTTACTTTTATCTACTTTTACTTACTTCTACCTATTTCTATATGTAATTATTAGCTTACATGATTATGGCCGTGACAGTAGGAGGCTAGCCAACACTCGAGAAAATTTTAGGATTTTTCTTCTATTTGGTAAGTATAATTATCTTCAAATTTAGTGTACTTATTTCCAACCTAGTTATCAAAAGATGTGTAAATTTTTAAGCAAGATCAACAATTCAATTAATAGATATTGAGGATTTAAATTGTGCTAGAATTAAATTAAGTAGGATTAGGATTTGATTTAGGATTTGATTTAGTATCTAGAATTTGATTTAGAGTTTGATTTAAGATCTAAAATTTGATCTAGGATTTAATTTAGGATTTAGAATTTGTTTAGGATTTGATCTAAGATTTGGTTTAGGATTTAGGATTTGTCTAGGATTTGATTTAGGATTTGATTAAGGATCTAAGGTTTGATCTTGGTTTTGGTTTAGGATTTAGGATTTATTTAGGGTTTGATTTAGAGTTTGATTTAGGATTTAGAAATTCTCTAAGATTTGATTTAGGATTTGGTTTAGGATTTAAGAATTCTCTAGGGTTTGATTTAGAATTTGGTTTAGGATTTAAAATTTGTTTAGGATTTGATTTAGGATTTGATTTAGGATCTAAGATTGGATCTAAGATTTGATTTAGGATTTAGGATTAATTTAGAATTTGATTGAAATCTATTAGGATTTTAATTAACATTAAATTAGAACTTAGTTAAAATTTATTTAAGATATATTTGTCATTATTATAATATTTTTTAGGCCATCTTAAGGATTCTTTTAAGATTTATTGTGGATTTTTTAAAAAAAATTTAAGATTTCTTATTGTATCTTTTGTAATTATTTAAGTTTTCTTTTGAATTTGATTAAAGCTTGTTTAACATTATTAAGGTTTAATTAGATTTTATTTAATATTTTATTAAAATTAAGATTTTATTGTTGCAATTTTCATTCTACCTTCCAAAGCTAGGTATTCAAAGCATTCTCGAGCAAGACTTCACATAATACAACAACAAGATTTTAAGAAAGAATATGACATTTATTAGATATTATATAAGATTCTAATTATATGGTTCCTATTATAGTTGGATCCCTATTATATTGGTTTTTTGACAAGCTTTCTTCTTTGGCAACTGTGCTCCTCATTTTGTAATTACTTTGCTTCTTTAGACAATATTAAGTAATATATTTGAATTCTCTATAATATAAGTAAAAATCATTTTGACAAAATCAAATATTTTTTTGCTCACTAAGAGGTTTAAAATATATTATGTCAATTTGCATAAGTTCTGGCTTAGATGAATAAGCTTTCAAAAATTAAGAAGATATTGCTGTAACTTAATTTATATTCATTCAATCAAATCTTTGTTCTAAGCTTCTTTTAAAAAGTCAATTATTGCATGCAATGGCTTGAGTAATAAACTGCTCCTATGAGTTTATTCTTGACATTGTCAATAATAAATCCTTGATATTATCTTTCAATCCATATCAAATTCATTAATAAGGGCTTTGTCATTTCAATTCTAATCACAAGTAAGGTTTTGGAATTCTATAGGATATATGGTAGTTGAATGTGATCCTTATCATAAAGATATGAATTTTGTCTCTATTATCTTTTTTTGATCACTTTCTCCAAATATAGCTATAAATACTTTTAAGAATGAATTCAAATTATACAATAGTTATGAATCTTTTTCTATTAAAGATACAAACTAAGAAAGAGTACTTTTAGATAGAAGTACATCCATAAACTTAACTTGAGTAAATCCATCATAATATTGGAAAAGATATAATTTTAGATAAAACTTCATTTATTGTAGAAACTCTCAAAACTTTGAATTTGTTTAATAAAACTTCTCTAGCATAATAATCCTTGCCTCCTTCATGTTTCATAATAGCAAAGCTTCTTGGATTGATTGTGAACTTGATTTACTTACTTTTTTCAATTGCACAACTTCTTGATATAATATTTGAATATCATAGTTGACTTCTTCCATAGAAATTGTCATGTAGTAATACAACAATATCATAAAAAATAAAAATATGGATGTTATTATAGAAGAGCCTAATAAAAAGATGTAGTAGAAAAATGATGATAAATTATTGAAAGGTAATAAAAATATTTAGTCTTAATATTGTCTTTTATAGAAGGAACTTTTACTTATTTTATAGAGGCATAAAAAAGCCAAATTAATAATAATAATAATAATAATAATAATAATAATAATAATAATAAAGATATATTTAAGAAAGTATTAATAATACGTTAAAATAAAATTTATCTCAAATTATTAAAAATCGATATCTAAAGAGGATAAGTTGTTAACTTAGATCAAAATCACATCCCAAGATACAAAACTATGTACCTACAAGGACTCAAGAGTTCATTTGAAAATCAAAAGATAGGATTTGATGGAAAATTTTAAACAAAAAAAAAAAAAAAAAAAAAAAAAAAAAAAAAAAGTCATTTGGATTAATATTGAACTTTTGAGGAATTTTTAAAGTTAGTGAAGTACTTGGTGGCTTTAGATTTTAAAAAATAAAAGTATATTTACAAATTTGAGGATTTTTTGAATTTTATAGTATGTTTATAAATGAAATTTTGGTAGTTTTTTATTGAGTTTGTTTTAATTGTGCATAAAAAATTTAAAATCAATTAAAAGATTAGATTAAAGTATATAAGGGTTTTGTGGATTATAATCTTGGATAAATGAGATTTAGATTTAATCAAGGATTTTAAAATTTGACAATATCTACTAGTTCAATTAAAGCAAAAATTGGTGAGAAAAAATTAGAGTAGAATATCTACACACAATCCAAATTGTGAAGCAATTAAATAGCTTACGAAAGAAAAATTTGTATTGAAAGATGAATGTTCAAGTCGAAGAAGGAGGCGGCTAACAATTGAGAGGTTTTCGAAGCTTTTCTTACTATTAGTTTGTACAATCTTCTTCAATTTTTTTGTGCTTATTGCTTACTTAGTTATTACAAGGATTTAAAATTTATCTAGAATTTGATTAAAATTAAGGATTTTATCTAGCTTTGATTAGGATTTGACTAAGATTTGATTAAAAAGTGATTAAGTTTTGATGAAGATTTTACTAAGATTTGATTAAAAAGTGATTAAATTTTGATGAAGATTTTACTAAGATTTCATGAAGATTGATTTAGGATTCAGGATTTTATTAGGATTTCATTGAAATTTGACCTAAAGTTTGATTAAAACTCATTAGGGTTTCAATTAGGATTTCAATTAGAATTTCAATTAGAATTTGATTTATGATTTACTTAAGATTCAATTAAGATTTTAATTAAAATTTGATTTGTGATTTATTTAGGATTTATTTAGAATTTATGTTTTTATTATTTTAAAATATTCTTTAATATTTCTTTTTAAAAAATTATTTTTAATATTTTTAAACTTAATTATTCTTTTTTACTGGTTTATTTTTATATTTTTTTTGAGATTATTATATTATTTTTCTTTGAAATTAATTTATAACTTCTTCGTGCTTTTTTTTTTGTAACTTCTTTTAAATTTATTTTGGATTGATTAAAATTTGATTATAATTATTAAATTTTACTTAAAGTTTGTTTAAGATTCTATTAGACTTGATAATTTTTTTTTTTTTTTTTTTTTTTTTTTACTTACTTTCTACAACTAGGTACCTGGTGTATTTTTAAATAAGAATATATATAACACAATAGCATAGAAATAGTATTTCTATGATTTATGTTGAAAATAGATGATATTTCTATCCTAAAAGTGTTGAAAAGCTCGTGAATATTTGTAATAGTTACAAATATATTTTTACTTTTATCAAAAATAGTATCTATAATTATTCTTTTTATAGATAATTCAAAAACATTTACAAGTCAAATTAAAAGAGAATAATCTATGACCTCTAATATAAAATAAAAATTTCTACAAAAAAAATAATTCTCTCTCTTAAAAGAAAAAAAATAATATTAAAAAAATAAATATTGATTTAAAGGTGGATTATCCACAATCTTTAAAAATACAACAATAAAAGTGGAATAATTCACTTACTTTTAAAAATAAAACAAGAAAAATGAGTTATCATTCTTATCAAATTGTCAAAGATATAAATCTTGAAGAATTAAAAGATAAATACACTCTTATGATACTCAAAAAGGCTAAAGAATTATTCAAAGATGGTATTATATTAAACAAATATGGCTATTGCCAAAGACAAGAAGACTAGAAAGTCTCGAAATAAGACTAAAAACCAAAAAAGTATTAACAAGAGTGAAAAAGGCCTCACTCTTGCCTCAATATATACTATCTAACAAGGAGCTATGTATAATAATTTATAGGACTTCTAATACATTCTTGTATTGTAATACAACTATATGATGAAAATTTAATCAAAAATAAATTTTTAATTAATATTTAATCAAATTGATTCAATACTAATTCAAGATATTTAAATATAGTTTTTATAAAAGCCTCTTAATTTATTTTTTTATCTTAATAGCTAATAGATTAAAGGTTGATTAATAATTTTACCTTTTAGACTATAGGATTTCTTTTAATACCTGAAAAAGGCCATATATTAATAAAAATAGGATAAAAGAGATAAGTAATTAATATGATTGATACTAGGATTAATTTGAGGGTAGGTTTGAGCTAAAAAACTCCTACATAATGTTAGATTGATATCCAAGGGTCGACCATTTGTGGAGCAAGGTCGAAATCAGACCTCTAGCCACTAAAATGGTTGCCTAGGACAAAGTAGGGATTCATTCAAAAATTGAGATTTGTGAGTTAGCTTTAAGCTTATTCTAGAGGTGTAAGGCTTATTTTCAAAGGATTTGAAATGACTTTGCAATTGTTATTCAAAGTTAGGATTTGTATCAATGATTTGAGATTTATGTAATATATTAGAGCTAGCACTCTTGGCTAGTTTGGGCACTTGGTATCACATCTACAATATAAAATTTGATAATTCTTGGTTAATTAGATGTACCAAGCATATGTAAAATTTTGTATCAGTCTAATAATACAATTGAGAGATATTTGGATTTAATACAAGAAGGTATCATTAGTTGGCAATTTGGAATTGGATAGAGTTTCTATGATATCTGAGGATTTATTAGTTGGATGAAGATAAAATCTAACATAGTGTTAGTAGACTTCAAGATCAAGCTACATACTAATTTTGAATTGAAGTTAATAGTTGAAAAAAGAGAAATTGCTATTGGAACATCTCCATCAACTTTCAAGTTAGTTGCCAAGTGATATTAGTGCGGTTTTTGGATTTTTTTTCACAATTTGTAAGTTGGATTGAATTGAATTTTTTTAAGCATATAACAAACTTATAGTAGCATTTTTATGCAAAATTTTAAATTGAGTGAATAGTTAGATTAAGAGTTATAACTTGCCAAAGCTCACTAACTATGATTAGGACTTGCAAAGAGAAATCAAAATTGCCTAATTATATAAGTAATAAGGCAATTGGAGTTTATGTATGGTTGAGACTCCTAAAAACAGTGTTTTTGAGCACTTTGTATTGGCTTTAAGTACTTTTGAATTGAAATTCAAATTACATTCTTCTTATATGGATGGAATCTATTAGGGTTTTTTAGATATTTATAAAACACAACTTCACCTCCTATAGTCAAGTACTCGATGCATTTTCAAACAAGACAACATGTATTATGACAACGTGTCCAATTTGCTAGACATGTATCTTAACTTGTAAGCAAAGTTTTTTATATGTATGCCATATTAATAGCTTGTACCACAAGCTTCATATATGCAACACATATTGGTTAAGTTTCTAATCTACTAATCAACTATAAACATGTATAAAGTCAAATACATATCTATGAAGCTTCTATAAAGTTTTTCTATAAGATAATATCAAATCTACCTACATTTATCTTCTATCTAGCACTTTTTATTTAAGTAAATATGTATGTCCGAACACAATTTTAGATACTTAAATTTTTTTATAATCAATATTTTAAAAAGATACATAAATTTTAATATTGCATTAAAATACTTAATCTCTTAAAAAAAAAATTTTTTGATAGATCAAAATGATAGATTCTAAAATCATATTTAGGTATTATAAAAAAATAAATTTAGCATTCTTACAAAATTATATTGCCAAGTACATGCCAAGAAAAAATTCCAAAAGTAAATAGTTTTTTTTTATTATTTTTTTTTTATTTATTTATTTTTTTTTTTTTGTATGTGTGTGTGTAAAAAGTTGGTATACACATAACATTGATGGAAGGTCACTTGTATTTATTGTATTTATACAAGTGTATTTATATAAGATATTGTATTTATATTGAAAACATATTTTCATACCAAAATCCTTAGAATACTTTTATCCATTCTACTAGAATATCATTAAATATTTATATATATATATATATATATACACACACACAAATACATTATTATGAAATGTCTGTGTGGAGGTAAAGAGTCTATGAGTCTGTCTGAAGTCATTTGTTGCTGCTCTCTAGGGGAACATTCTCCTGGATCTGGGTCCCCATGGACATGATCCAATCAGAAATATCAAGTGTTGCTTGTTTTACTAGAAAAATACACACACCTACATACACTGACACAAAGAGGACTCAATCAAAGTTATGAAGTCTTTGGCATTTTCAACAACACATCCCTCCCTCTAGATAGTCTCAACAGTCCTCCTTCATTCAAATCCCCACTCCAAAGCACCCAAGTTGACTTTTGAAAAAAGTTGTTCCTTCAATATTTTGCATATATTTAACTTTTTTATTTTAAAAAAATAAAAATAAAAATAAAAAACTTTTACTCATATTTTTTGTCTTTAGTATATACTCCAATAAATCCAAGAGGACAATAGATTTAATTTATTTTTATTTTTTTCAAGATGTATTTCAGTTTCATGATTTTAGTTTGAAATTTAGTGCTCAAGGGGCCACCAAAAATGTACTTTTGACCCGAGGAAATATGTATAATTTTATTTATTTATTTGTATGTATATCTTAGTGTGTGAAAATGTATATATATATAATATATATATTTTGTGTATAAGTTAATGAACATAGTTTTAGGAACATTCCTTGTTATTTTTTTCTTAAAAAATATTACAAAGGACCATTTGTAGAACTTACTCCCTGTTCCATAAAGTTTGATTTATCATCTCATGTTTAAACGTACAACTTCTTTTTCATGATACACTTATTTATATTTTTTTAAAACATTATCAGGTTCTTTTCACATCTTTGATTTATTTTTTCTAAGAGTTTTCTCTTTTTTTTCTTTTTTCAAGAACTATTTTCATAGATGTCATTGGTGGTGTGATTGCTAACAATTAATTTTGAATTATTGAATTCAAAAGCATTATTAACTTGAAAGGAACATATATTTTTTCATGGACAAAGTGTCCTCAATCCCGGTTCAATTAATTTACTTGTTATTGTCTTGGCTATAAAATTGCAACCTCATCAGTTATGAACATGAAACAAACATTTCATTCTACTCTTCATGTAGTGTTAGTATAGATCTGTAATCATAAATGTTTTTCAATGGAATCTATTTAGTTGAATGCATGTATTATTCATAATAGTCATATAGCCATTTAAAATCGAAAAATGGTTTCAAAATTTAAATAAAAACTTGTTTTTTCAATCACCCTCTAGTAAATCTGCATTGCATTAATATTTGAAAATCATTGTTTCAATTACTAGCACCATCATCATCATCATCAAATATATGTATATATATACATGTATGTGTGTTACAAACATTTGAATAAAAGTTCTTATTTTATACTAATGGTGTATAGCTAAAACGTTTTTCTTTTTATCTGTTTTCATCAAACAACTATCAAAAGCAGTTGAGCTTTTACAAGGTCATTTTTCAATTTTTTTACTTCAATTAGGTATAAAACTTATAGATTCACGATTGTATTACTTTTCTTTTTTCACATGGAAATCATAACTAAAAGAACTTTAAACTTTATGGAATTCAAGTTAAATATCATTTCAAATTAGAGCATGACAATAAGACATTAAAGTAATTATAAAGAATATCAATTCTTTCTCTAGTTTCTCCTTTGTGGTGATATGTTTAGGATAAGTAAGCAAGTCACTTCTTGTTGGAAATGAAATTTAGCTTTGATCTCAGAAATATCATTTTTTACTCATGATTTCAAAAAAAATACAAAACATTACAAAACATAACAAAAATCTGTTTAAAAAAAATCAATCAAAATATAAAAAAAAACAAAACATAACAAAACAAAAAATAAATAAAGATATATTTTATGTATAGATTAAAAATAACTAAGATTTCCCTCAAGGGTTGGAGAAAGAAATTTTAGCAAGCTCTTGAGTTTATTTTTATTTTTATTTTTATTTTTTTTGAAGATATGAGCAAAAAATTAGAATGAGAGACAAAGCTTAAGTTTTGAAAGACGTTTAAAGGTCTTTCTACTCATGGTTGAATGAACACCCATTTCCAGATTGGTGGTGGATTTGATTTGTATAATCCATCCTCATAAAGTGGGTGTAGGATGACCAATGAGCACTTTAATTTCCTCTTAATTAGCATATTGACTATTGACCTAAAAAGATCTTTTTACTAATTGATTTTATTTATTTTAATATTGGAGTTATATCCCTGATTACTTTGAACTATGAATTGGATGATAAAACCAAACAGGATGTTCTGATTTGAGAAATTTAACTAATCAAGATAGACACCCAATTCTATTCACTTCTCTTTTTTTCAAGGTCTAATTTTCGCTTTCAAATCAGCATGTGTATCCCTAATAATTTTTTATTTTTTAAACTTTGAAATAGATTTATGGATTTTGGAAATCTGAAATACATTGGTTTGAATTCTCTACTCGAATAAAGGTCAGCTTTTATTTTATAAGGGTCATAATTTCTACATCTTTGATTGCAAATATACTTTTTTTAAGTAAGTTAGATAATCATTCTAAATGAATGAGTTACTTTTGAAAATGATATGTTTATTGGGATTAGATGCCAATTAGCTACTCATAAGTGGTTCTTGTAACAGAATTTTTGATTTTAATCAATATAATTAAATTAAATTGAAAAATTAGTTTGAAAAAAAATTGTTATTTTAAAAATGTAAAAAGTAAAAATAGCATGTCTATGTCCAAATATTGTATTTTGAGCCACATATCTCTATTTCAACTTAATATACGACTGGGACTATTTATAAAATAAAATAATAAAGAGACAGGTAAAAATCACTACAACTATTGCTCTGAATTTCACAGCAATTGTACTTGTAAACACACAAAATCTATAATGAAAGAAAGGTCATACTTTATATTTACAATACTTTGTATCAATATGGCTTTTACCCTTTTGTATTACAAACACGCTTATGGCCAAAACCTTCACATACTATATTTTCTTTAAAATTTTAATAATGTTATGTCTAACTCATATTTTCTATTATAAGGATCTTATTAAAATAAGACTCACTAAGAATTTAGCAAGATTCACTTCATACCATTGGCATCATTGGATTTTAAATACTTTTATAAAAATATAACTCAATAAAACTTTTCAAATGTACACACATTTTTAAAATAACACGTTTGTTATCTTCATACAGTAAAGTTTAATAAGTTTGATTTTTATTTTATTTTTTTAATATCCTCTTTCAATATTCTACATATATCTAGTTTTTTTCTACCATTCTATTATGTTGTTTTCTTTCAACATAATGACAATATATATATGTTTCATGCACTATTTTAAGTTTTCTGTTCGTTTATTCCTTCTTCCTTTCTTTTAGATATTTTCTCTGGTTTTTAAATACTTTGAATGTTCATTTGATAAAATATAATTCTTGTTTTATTATCAATCATCATTTTGACTTGACATTTAATGTTTATTAGAAAATAATTGCAAGTGATTTTATTCATACCTTGCTAAGATGATATTTTATAATTACTTGTTTTATTTAGAACATTCAAGTTTAAATGTTCTAACTACACTCTTTATAACACCCACTGTTCTTCTTTTTCTCTTTTTTTGAATGTAACATCTTTTGAACATAACCTATCAATACTGACACCACACAAGAAAAATTGCTCAAAACCTTTTTTTTGTACCACATACAACACACAAATGGTGCAACCAACCGCAAACCCTAACCCTAAAATCCAAACCCTCAATTGCACCGCACGTCGGACCCATCGGCGTTACAGTTGTGGTCGTTGTTGGTTCGTGCTGCATTTGCTTGGGTAATCAAAGACGCGTGAAGCGAGTATGCGAGGGCGGAGGAGAAGGACAAAAGAGCGCGGGGGGGGGGGAGAACGGGAGATAAGACATGAGTGCTTGATTATAGGGCAGGGTGCAGAAATGGGGGTAAGTTCAGGATTGCAGGTGGTGGGAGGAATCATGGGGGGGCCACAGTTGCCGAAGCTGCTGCCTGCTGCTGCAGGGTAGGAGGGGCTGCTGCTTTGCTTGAAGCGCGGCTTCCGCCTCATCGGGCTGCAGTCCCACAATATCTTGGCTGACAGGCGAAGCAGGGGAATGAAATCTTTGTTGGATGTACAGCCACGACACATTAGTGACGAGGACTGGCAAGCGGAGAGATCCTTTCGGATATGGATCATCGTCCCCTCCACCCTTTTCTGCTCAGCTCGCCTTGCTGCGCTGTGCTTGTGCTGTGCTGTGCGGCTCTGACGGGACGAGACGAGACGAGACGAGGCGGTGTGTTGCCCCGAGGGGGAGAGGACGACGACAACGACAGCACTGTCGTTTCCTTCCCCAACGTGTCTTCGAGTCTTTATTGGAGGTCGATTGCTCCAGTGTCCCCTGCGCCTTGGCACTCGGGGACTCGACGCCCTTGCATTTCCGCAGAAGAAGTGAAGTTGAAGAAGTGCGGATCATGGCTCTGCATTCCATTCCATAGCTTGCGCTTCTTCATTGGCATTGTCGTGTGGAGGTCGTGGAGCGGAGATGGAAACAGAGAAATTAGGGTTTTGAACCTCCTCGGGGGGCTCGTTCCTTAACGACATGTATGTGACCCTTTCACCATTCCGGAGGAGCTTTTGCAATACCTTTTCATCAATTCGTTTTTATCAAAGTATTTGTTGTTTAACAAGTATTTTACAAGTGTCATTAATGATGAATATTTATAATTTGACTTCGATTCTCGTAGCAAATAATACAAAAGATTAAAAAAATGATTTTTAAATTTTTATTTATAAAAAGAATTAACTTGTTTTAAGGGGGTTTTATATATTAAACCCAACTTTGAAATGCTATGGTACGAAAGTCTTTGAAAGGTTTTTGTGGTAAAAAAAAATTCTCTTCAAAAGCTTTGGTTTTTAGAGATGGTATAAAGTAAAAAGAAGTTATAAAATGAATAAAATAATTTATTTTTATTATAAGTTTAAATCTATTGGTTAATATACTATCTAGCAATTACAAAAATCATTAAATAGAATTAGAGATACTTTATTTTAAATTATTTTTAGAAAATTATATATATATATATATATATATATATATATATATATTTAGAAACCACTTCTCGAGATGAATCTATCAAATATTTTAAGGAACAAATTTTGTTCATGCTAATTAAAATTATAATATTCTATTGTATTTTCTTATCCTTTGAGATTGATTTTTCTAAGTATAAAATCAAATAATTTAGGCTTCTTAATTTTAATCAAAGAACCTAAAAGATTTAGCTTTTGACCTTTTCTCCTAAGTTCAAAGACATTCTAAGCCTTTCTTAAAAAATATATTTTAGTCAAATTATTATTTTAAAATAATAATAATAAATTATTTTTTTATCATATAAGTATATATTTTTCTTCTCTTCTATAATGACTCTTAAAAATCAAGCAATTTTTCTTATATTTAAAGAGCTAAAATATTATGACTTCCATTTAGTATTCTCATTTTGAGATTCTTTATATAATTCAATTGATATCATATTTTTTGATATTTTTTTTTAAGTTATTACTTTAAATACTAATTTTTAATACCATAAATATAAGGAAATGTTAAAATGATCCACCTTTTTATTAAATTGACTCACCTTATTGTAACCATCATTAGAAAAATGGAACATATTTAAAAACCATCATTGCAATCATGGCCTTTATCTTATCTCTATCCTTCTCCCTCCTTTCCCCGTTATTAGCTATATAAACTTTAATTACGAATTTTTCTCAATAATATTTAGAACTTCATGACATACACATTCTCACCAAGTAATGCAAAATAGAAACGAGGTTTCATCTATCAAAGAAGTTCAATACTCGTCATTATCTTGATGCCTTCTAAAGCTTGAATCTTTGATGGGTAGCTTTTTTCACCTTACCAATGCGACATTGAGTATAATTCAATCACAACATTAGAATCCTTCTTTAATTTGATGAATTAAGATTGTGAAGAATAACAATAAAAAAATTCACTACAATATGGTATTAGAATATTTTTCTTTCTGAATTCTCAATATGTGTCAAAGACATATATATTTACCTTGATAATTATCTAGATAATAAGAATAGGTGTAATACAAGTTGGACATATGGTGCACATCTAAGAAAATTGCCTTACAAATTAGACATGTGTCCTGCAAGTTGGATGCGTATTAGAGGTCCTATAGCATATTGCCACATAGTTCTTAATTAAGTAGTATATATAGATGTAAAAGTAAAGCCTTCTTCATTCTTGTCAATTGCTTCTTGCTTTCAGTCTAGATTCAAGAGTCTTATGTTTTTTAGTCTTTGGCAATAGCCATTCCAGTTCTTCCTTAAATATACATACTTTCTTCTATTTTGTTACTTTTTTTTTACACAAATTCTACAAATTTATGTATCTTCTTCCAGTTTGTGTCCTTGACAGATTAAAAAGAGTATATATATAATTTCAGAGTTTTGTCCTTTCTTGATTAAGAATGGATTATTCCTTTCTCTTGATAAGACATAAATATATTAGAAGTTGCAGATTACCTTCTTCTAAACTGATATTGTTTTTATTTTTATTTTTTAAAATTCTTGAGTATTGTATTCTGTGAGAATAGACACATTTTTTATTATTATTATTGTGCTAGCATGGCAGAGCTTGCTAAAATGAAGAGTGCAATGGCTCAAATGCAAGAGCAAATGAGAGAGTTAATGCCTACAATGCATCAACTCAGTTTACCACCACAAGAAGCAACAAGATTATTAGGCAATGAAGATATAGAGATGATTCGAGTTACTTCAACATCTACACCAAGCCATACTATTGCTCTTACAATAGATCATTCAAGTTTCAAGGAACCAGAAATTTGATTGTCTGAGAAGTTTCATGGCACAAGATTTAAGTTTCGAGGATTCATCAATCATGTACAACAGGTGATTGAACTACAACCTCAAAGTTATCTAACTCAAAGATCTCAAGTCAGGTTTATTAAAACATTACTTTCAGGTTCTGCTTTATTATGGTTTTCATTATTTTTTGAACGACGTGATCTAATATTAGATAAGTTGGAAGCATTCTTAATAGAGTTTTGATCTATAAATAGAAAACATGATGCAATTCATATTGCAACTAATTAGATTTGTATCTTGCAATAAGGTAATTGATCAATGATATTATACGCTTCATAATTTTAGCAATTAGCAAGAAATATCAAGTGGGATAATGTAACTTTCATTAGACAATTTCTCTACGGATTATAATATTAAGTAAAGAAATTGATGCTCAATTTACATGATCCTCAGACAATGAGTCAAGCAATTGATTTTGCTGTGATATAAGATAATCAGCTTTTTGAGTTTTAATTTGAAAATCGCACAAGAAAACCTCAATATTATTACAATTCAATGACAACACCAATGACTTCTCAATGTAAACATTTGGAAATAGAAGACATGCAAATTAGTGCAAAACATTTTAAACCTCTTACCAAATAAGAAAAGACTCATCGTTGTTAAGAAGGACTATGTTTATATTCTGAAGAAGCTAAGTACATTGCTCAATATTGTCCAAAGAAATGATGCAACAACAAAATGAGGAGTATTGCTGTCAAAATTAAATTTGTACATGTAGAAATCATAGACAATCATCCATTATCTTTTGGAGATGTTACTCATGAAATACTTCCTATAGATGTCATAATAAATGATTATAATAGTTGCATAATTTTTAATATAATTAAATCTTCATCTAATTTTGTCATTTTAGGTTTATCGTGGCTAAAAAAGTATAATCTTGTGATAGATTGTATTTCTCGTAAACTTAACTTTTTTCAAACATTATAAAGATTCATCATTTTTAAGAGTTTTTTTAATCCAATACAAAGCCATGAGTTTAGTATAGCCAAACTTGTACTTGCAGGTACAAAAGCTTTTTTGCATGGTGCAAAAGAAGGATTGTCTTTTGTTATTTATGCCACTCCCATTTTAAATGATGGAAAGATTTCAATTGAAGTTTCAAGTCAATATCAAGATTTTTAAGATATTTTTGAGAAGAAGAATATAAATATTTTCTCCAAGCATCGTCCATATGATTGTTCAATCAATCTTAAAGAAGGAACTCAGCCACCATTTGGTCTAATCTATAGTTTATCACAAAATGAATTGGCTGAACTTAAGAAGTACATTGATGAGAACTTGGACAAGAATTCCATACGCTATTCAAAATCTCTTGCAAAAGCTCCTATCTTATTTCTGAAGAAAAAAGATGGATTATTACAAATGAGTGTGGATTATCGAAGACTCAACAAGATTACTATCAAGAATAGATATTCTTTGCCTTTGATATCTGGACTTTTTGATCAATTAAGTCGAGCTAAGATCTATACTAAAATAGATCTACAAGGAGTATACAATTTGGTCCACATTAAAGAAGGAGATGAATGGAAGACTATATTTTGCATAAGGTATGGACACTTTGAATATAATGTCATGCCTTTTGGACTCATAAATGCACCAACTACTTTTTAACATCTTATGAATGTTGTTTTTTGTGAGATTCTAAATGATTTTATTGTTTATTACTTAGATAATATTTTAATCTACTCTAAGAACACAAAAAAATAAGAAGTTCATGTTTGTCATGTATTACAAAAATTTAGAGATGCAAGATTGTATGCCAAGATAAAAAAGTGTGTATTCCACATTACTCAAGTTGACTTTTTAGGATACATCATTTCAAACAATGGTCTAATGATGGATCCTAAAAAAATTCATACAATCATGGATTGGAAGATTCTAAAAATAGTAAAAGATGTACAATATTTTTTGAGAATTGTGAATTATTATTTGATCTTCATCAAAAACTTTTTTCAAGTTGTAGCACCACTTATACACTTAACTTGTAAAGACAAACTTCTATGGAGTAAAGAAGCAAAAGCATCATTTGAAGCTTTGAAGAAAGCTTTTACTTTTACACCAATCATACATTGCATTAACTTCTCCAAAATATTTTTTATAGAGATAGATACATCTGACTTTGCCTTAGGTGCAGTCTTGTCACAAATAAGAGAAGATGATAAACTTCATCTAGTAGATTTTTATTTTAAAAGTGTTTTAGCAATCGAGATTAATTATAAGATCCTTGATAAGGAAGTTCTTACAATCATGGATTCTTTTCAAGAATGGCATCATTATTTAGAAGGCGATTCAAGTCCAGTCAGCATATATACAAATCACAAAAACTTTAAGTATTTCATATTAGCACGTATTTTGAATTGTCACCAGGTCTATTGGAGCATTTTTTTGTCAAGATTTAAGTTCAATATCACTTATCACTGAGAAAAAAAATAAGGTTTGTTTGATACTCTTTCTAGACATTCTTATCTTATATCAAAAGAAAGAAAAGCAGCTTTTGACTAACAAAAGATAATTTTACTGAAGCTAGAATAATTTCATCTCTAAGCAATGAAATCAACATTGACTCTTAATTTGATTTTTTTCAAGCAGATCCAAGTTAAAATGTCCTCAGACCTTCTTGTTCATGATATTAAAAATAATTCTTCTTAATTTCAAGATACTTCCAAATTTGAGTTTAAAGAGAATCCATTTTATTTCAAAGGACACTTATATGTTTCAAAAAGAGAAGCATAATTACGTACTCTTGAAGCTCATCATAATTTTTCTACAATATGATATTTTGATTATAATAAGAATTTGGAGCTTATATCTGGAGATTTTTAGTCGCCTCAAATATGGAAGGCTGTTAAAGAATTTGTGTAGACATGTGATGTTTGTTTAAGATCAAAAACTCCTTGTCATTGATTTTATGGACTCTTCCAACCATTACCTATACCAAAACAACCATGGTCTTTTGTCTCTACGGATTTTATTACGGATCTTCCAATTTCAAGTTCATATGATTTCATATTCATGATTGTAGATCATTTTATTATTCACATTTTGTACCATGTACAAAATCTATCACAGATGAACAAACAGCTAAATTCTTCATTGATAATATCTATCGTTATTATGGATTTCTAAGGGATATTATATCATACAGAGGAACACAATTTTTATTAAGATTTTGGAGAACTCTTTTCAAGATATTAAAAGTGGATATAAAACTATCTTTGACTTTCCACCTTCAAACTAATGGACAAATAGAATGGATAAATTAAGTTTTAGAGCAGCATTTGAGGTGTACCATCAACTATCAATAAGATGATTGGACAACTCTTTTGCCATTGGCAGAGTTTGCTTACAATAATTTGGTACATACTTCTATTCAATAAACACCTTTCTTTACCAATTACAATTATCATCGACGATTTGACACTTTTGACTTTTCAAAAGTTGATAATTCTACGGCAAAAGATGTAGAAAATTGATTGTCTGAGGTATATGTAACAATGAAGGGATAATTAAAAGAAGTTCAAGAATGACAAAAAATCAACACAAGTGTCTATCACAAAGAACAACCTCAATTCTATGTAGGAGATAAGATATGGTTACTTTGTCATAATATTAAAACTATTGATTCTTGTGATAAGCTGGATTATCATAGGCTTGGACCATTTCCCATTTGTGAACAAATCAATTCAGTTGCTCAGCAATTATACCTATCAAAGTCTATGAAAATCCATCTTATGTTCTATGTATCTTTACTTGAGCCATACAAGACAATGATAATATAAGGAAAGAGAAAAATGCCACCACCTCCTATAGAAGTAGACAATAATGAAAAATTTGAGGTAGAAGAAGTCTTAGATTCAAGGCGACACTAAAATAGGTTAGAATATTTGGTACATTAACATAGATATGACATTAATGAATGTACATGGAAGCCATCTAGGAATCTAGCAAATACATCAGCCAAAGTTAAAGCTTTTTATCAATGACATCTATCAAAATCAAGATGAAGAGTCAAGAAATTCTTTGCTATGAAGCAAAGCAAGTCCAATGGAGATTTCATTCTATCTTGTATAATTATTTCTTTGGATTTTTTTACTATTTAAGAGATAGAGAACCAACAATCAGCAGATTTAATTCTAGAACTATCATTTGCTGAGCTACCAGACAAGACATTATGACTATCACAACCTTCAAGATGGCAAAATTGAGATAAAGATCCTCAAGAATGACATATTCTTCCTCAAATAGATAGCAAGATACAACGCATTTCATACCATGACCTTATAAGGGACTTCCAGTATTTAGTGATACTTTGGAAGTAGGAACCACTCTTGATGGTATTACTAATGTTTTGTTTGAAGAAAGTTATGAAGGCATCAATAATGATTAAATATCAAGATGGTCTTCTTGCTATGGTATGGCATATTATCAATGGTTGAAAGGACCTATCAACTACCTTTAAAGGGAACAAAGATCAAAGTACATGGCAAATACAATTTGGTGCATCTTGGACTTCATCGATATATAATCACCACTTCTCATGGAACTCGCCCTTAAAAAAGGGGGTAATTTCATTGACATACATATTTATCTTGATAATTATCTAGATAATAAGAATAGATAGAAGTAAGTCAAAGTAGATATATATGATAATATCTTATGAAAAGATTCCTAGAAGCTTCATAGATGATGTTTTGCCTTAATGCATGTTTATAGGTGATTGGTAGGTTGAAAACTTGGCCAACAAGGAAGCTACGTGTTGACCACTTGTAGTACAAGTTGGACATATGGCACACACCTAGAAAAATTGCCTTACAAATTGCAAGTTGGACATGTATTAGAGGTCCTATAGTATATTGTCACATAGTTCTTAGTTAAGTAGTATATATAGAGATAAGAGTGAGGTATTCCTCACTCTTGTCAACTCTTTTCTTACTTTTAGTATAGTTTCAAGAGTCTTATATTTTTCAGTCTTAGGCAATAGCCATTCTAGCTCTTTTTTGAATACCTTTTTTTATTTTATGACTTTCTTTTTGACACGATTGCTCAAATTTATGTATCTTCTTTTAATTTGTGTCCTTGACAATATGTTTATATAAAATAAAAAAAATGGTATAATTTCTTAACAATAAGACTCTTAGAAAGAATATTATTTTTTTTTTCATCCTAGACTTTGGCTTTATGTGATTCTATTGTCCTAAATTTTTTTGAATCAACATCAAATATAAATCTTGAAATCTAGATATTAAGCAATAAGATTAATAAAAAAAAAAATCATTTGTTATAATATTGATGGTCAAATTTAATAACAAATTTTTTAAAAAATCAATTCTTTTGTAAAAGCAAAATAAGACACAAGAAGAAGAAAGCAAAAATGTGACATTGAATTACCTTGTAAAATAGTTCTTCAATCATAGAAGTTGAATTTTTTAAAACAATTTTAATTATTCTCTTTGATATGCTAAGAATTCTTCAAGTATGAATAAAACTTTAATGCTCAATACACATACATATCGAATTATTTTTCCTTTAATTCTTTATATCTCTCTTGAATATGCAAAATCAAGCTACAATCGTCGACTAATACAAAAGAAAAAATTAATACTCTATTACAAATAAATTACTATAATCTATTTTTCATGCAAATACATTCATTTCTTTCTTTTGGAATGGTCTTTTGGTGTTAAGCATGCAAAGTATACTACAATGGCACAAGCTCTTTGTATTTATCACAAATATTTATGCACTTCTTATGATAATGTCATAAGACTTTTTTGGTTTCAGTGTCGCCACAATCATTTTCATTGTGAAGACTTTAGAATCTAAATCTTTTTTCTTATATAACATGATGTGTGTCAAAGCTCTATAGCAAGTGCAGCTTTATCTTTGATGAAATTAATTGTTCAATCTACATTTGGAGATTCTTACCTGTGCAAAATTGTGTATTGTGAATTTCTTCTAGTACATTCATTGGATGGCTCTTTTTGGAATGGAGTTGATCTTTTCAAAGTAAGATAATCACATGTTTTATTTTAAAAAAACATGGAAACTTCTCCCTTTTTTAAATGAATGGAGATTAAGAACAAAGAAAATATAGGAGATCAAGATCAAGGCCATGATTGTAATAATAGTTTTTGGAGATAATTAATTTTTTTAAGTATGGTTACAATAGAGTGGATTGATTTAGTAAATGAATAGGTCATTTTAATATTTCTTTTTTTAAATATAACTTTATAATTTTTTCTAAACTCACATCTTTCAAATGGATCTATTATAATTTCAAGATGATAATTATATTTATACCATAGAGGGAAAAGAATATATTATACATATTTTTTACTTTTTAAGACTATTAGATTTATTTTTCTAAGTATAAAACTAAATCAAATAGGCATTTCAATTTCAATCAATAAAAATATTTAAAAATTAAAGCCTCTCATCTTATCTTTTAAATATTAAGTTTATATAAGATTATATTATTAAATGCTTTGTATTTATCAATCTAACTAAAAAAAAAAACCTATGGTTTATAAAGATCTTTATCTTAAGTACAATATCATAATATTAATATTTATAGAAATATAAATAATTATTTAATTTTATTTCAAATATAATTTTTAAAAATAAATCTATTAGGACTTGATTTACTATTTGAATACAAATAGTAAAAAATAAATTATATACAAACTTAATTTAAAATAAAAATAAAAATTTAGTGCAATGTTTTTTTCTTTCTCTTTTTTCTTTTTTCTGTATTATCTTAATATCATTATTGGTCTAAATAAATATTCTTAATAATATGTTTAATACCTATATAGTATATTTATAAGATTCTAAAATGGCATCTACAAGCAGACATAAGTAATATATTTGCACTAATATAAAAAATATATATATATTAAAAATATTATTTTAATATATGTATATATATCATTTTTAATTTATATATATATAATAAGAGGTATAAATTTCTTAAGTCTCAAAAAGTTAATTATCTTATAAGATTTAAATAAATCTATAAAAAAACATAATCAATTTGTATTGATTAAAATAGTTATATTGTATTGATTATTTTATGGAATATAAAATAGTTATATTGTATTGATTATTTTATGGTCTATGACTATAATAAGCTTATGTTATTCTTAAGATTTATTTTATTATATCTTTACAGTATCTTAATTATAAAATAGAACTTAAATATTTGAATTCCTAAATCTTTTATTATGGGATTAGAAATAAATAAATAAATAAATTATAACATTTTGGATGATAATTCTAATTGATATTTATTTATTAATATTAAATATAAGAACAAATTCTGTTATAACTAAAAACATTACCAAGTGGTAAAAAATTTATTTTATTGTCTTGATGCTAATTAATTGAATACTATAAGGACTGATCTAATACTTCATTTATATATTTTATTCATCAATATGTTAAATTATAAAAAATCAAAAATTAATCATGTTTATTCTGATAATTTAGTAGGGTGTCTTTAGAAGTATTAAGAAAAACTAAGATATTCTTTGAATGTGGTTGAAATTGAGTTTAAATCAACTTTGCAACTAGAATTTTTTTCAATTCCAAAATATATTATTGATAAAAAAAAGGTTTTTGTTAAGCTTGAATTGCACATAGGTATGCTTGATTTTGTAGAAATTTTCAGTATATTATAAAATGAATTTATAAAAAAATTAAGTTCAAACTTATTTGAATCTAAAAAGGATTAAGAACTTTAAAAAATAATATTTTTTAAAAATAAATAAATAAATAAATAAATAACTTATCAATATATTTTAATTTATATAATCTATTACTTAAAATACATATATTTAGAATAAAATTAATATTAAATAAAAATGATAAGAAAATTATGTCATAAGAAGCTTGATAAAACTTAAGTCATGTAATGAAATAAAATATTAAAAAATCTTCTAATTAGTATAGATAGTAAAAAGAAAAAAATAAATATTTTAATAAAAAAACTCATCTTGAAAAAAAAAATGTAATATTAAATAAATTTTATTATGAATAATATTATTTACTTATAATTACTGTAAAATAATAATGTAAAAAATAGTTAAATAAGAGACTATAAAAAAAATTTAACAAATTATAAAAATATTACAACTACATATACATAATTCTAAAAAACTCTATCTAAAAATATTTTGGAGAAAAGTTTACCTAATAGATTAGGTAAAATCAGCCTTTGAATCCAAAAACTTTACATATATGTTTTTACTTCTATAAGACACATCTTATTTTGATTTTTAAAAATAATTTAACTTCAAGATATGTTATTTTTACTTGAGTTATGTAAAATTATTTTTTATATTATTGTATATTCTTACATCTTTATATTTTTCAAATAGGATACATACATCTTTTGTGTTCTTTTGTAGTATTTGTTTAAGTAATGAATATTTAAATATGCATGCATATATATATATATATATATATATATACATAATTTTTCTAAAAATTGTAATTTTTTTGAATGAAGTTTTAACCTAAAAGATAAAATCATATATTAAAAAGTTCCATGATTATTTTTTCATGTGTTTATATTCTTGTGCATACTATAGTGTATAATTTTTATAAATCTATCTTAAGTTAGATCTTAAATTCATTTAATTTATTAAAAATTATACTTATTAAAGATACTACATAATTATTTCTTAATGTTTAATTGTTAAGACTACAATTAATTATCTAAACATATTTTTTTAAAAAATTATTTATTTTTCTTAATAAATAAAATTAACATATATGTAAGAGACTCAAAATATAGAATAAAATTTTATGCAAGATTCTTGTTAATATTTTCTGTAAAGACTACCAATTTATATTATAACAAAGTTATAGATTGGTCCATGTGATAATTGAGCTAAACTTTGAAGTACAATTTTTGAGTCAAAAAGTAGTATTTCAATTGATAATTTATATTTTAAAAATAATTTAATAGTCCTAATTTAATCTATAATTTTGTTAAAATTTTACTTGAATATTTTTGGTTACTATTTACATGACTAAAAGCATTTTTTTATAAATTTTCTTTATTCCAAAAAACATAAATTTTAAATTTTAAATTTTAAATAATTTTTTTTATTAAAATATATTTTGGATAATTTCTAAATTATTAAAAATATGGAAATTCTACTCTTTATCTATTATAGATTTTAAATAATTCTATTAATTATAAATTTAATATTAATAAATACTTTTATATTTCTATTATCTTGTGCAAATGTTACTATCAAGAAGAATTTAACAATAATGTTGTAAATTAAAGTAATTATCTATTTATTGCATCTAATGCATTTTATAAGTTTTATACCAAAAATAAGTATTTTATTTTTAATGAATTGTTTTTTAAAAAAGTAAAAAATATTTAGAGCATTATAGTAAAGAAATAGAAAAAGAAATAATGCAATTTCTAGGTCCTTAATGATGTGTGTTGTAAAAAAATAATAAAAAAAAAATAGAAAAAAAATATTAGTCAATTTATAGTAGTAGAAGAATAAAACCACAAAATCTATATTTTAGTTAGAACAACTTATTTTTGGAAAAATCCTCTTGTCTTATAATTATGTTTTGAGATTAAGAAATATATAAATATTTTCTACAATATATGCATAATTATTCTTTTGCAAAAATCAAGATTATCTCATGTTTTAAATTATTTTTATGTTTTTACATTAATATATGGTTCTTTTACTTCTAGTCATAAGTTTTTAACAATCATAAAAAGTCACTATAGAACTCATAAATGTTAATGGTTATCAAAGTTGTTGCATGAGTAGTATGCTGTTAGATACTTCTTATCGTGAGCATCCTTTGTGGAAATTCACTCTCACACTGCCCGTGCCCCCACAACCTCCGGCCTAGCTGCCCGGGAACAAAACAATTCCAAGCCTCCAAACCCAACTGCCCGAGAACAACCCAGAAAACATTCCCGAACCGGGATCACGTTTTCATGTTTGAGGGATGGACCATAAAGGCCGGGCTGGGCCGGGCCAGGCGGGGAGCTCATGTTGGTGGGGACTAGGTTGGGTAAGACGGGGCATAATAATAATAATAAGTATAGTAATAGACTGAGATTGAGGCCCCCTTTAATGGGTCGGAAGGCTCACTGCCAGAGAAAGGCCCATCCTGCGAATCAGAGTAGGACCGGCTTATCCAGTCTCCCCAGAATGGATACAATCCCATTTGATGCCAATGCCACCGGCTACTTCGGTCGTCTCCTCAGCATAAAAGCCATGCAGGAATCTGGAAGCTCCTGCTTGCCTGCCAGTGTCTTTCATGGCTATTCATGGGCAAGCATCACTGACTAATGGATAAAGCCTCTCTGGCTTGCTACTTAAATTTGGATTTTGGTTTTTTTGCGGGGCTGGACTACATTAATGTCATAAATTCTAAATTTCTTCTTACATGGCAAATCTCAGAGTTACTAATTACATATTTTGATTTATATATGTATATATATTAGTGGAAACCTGGGCACTGCGATCTTTGGAACATCCATACATTTTCTTGTTCATGAAACACGCAAGCTGTCTTATACAATAGATTTGAACATGTCTCAGTTAGTTATGTTTAATCCACCTAGTTTGTGAATTATGAACTTGTTGTGTAAAATGTTTTATGTTTTATTTAATGATGATTTCGTGTGTAGATCCCATAATCCATTGTTCTGTTTATGTAGTATTTCATCCATCAAATCACATAAAATTGTGTTTTTATTTTTTTTCATTTTTTATTTATTTATATATATATATATATTTATATTTATATTTAAGTTTTATAATTTTGGTATATAGTTTTGGTGTATATATATATATATATATATATATATATTCACATATTTTCTAATTATATATCATAATATTTAAATTAAGTTGGAACTAGTTTAATAAATATTGTTTATTACTTTAGGAAGGCATGCAAAAGCATCGATCTTTGACAGCATTTTAGTAGTTTATTTATAAATTATTTGGGCTCAATTTGTATTTAGAGTGCTTGTGTACATTTATAAAATTTATGTAAGAGTTATTTAAAGATTTAACATGTTATTGGATCTCTATACATTAATTAAAAATCTTTGTTATCAAATCATCCACTTTATTATTATTGTTGTTTGTTTGCTTTTTTTTTTGTTTTCGTTTTTGTTTTTGTTTTTTGTTTTTTGTTTGTTTGTTTGTTTGTTTGTTTGTTTGTTTTTTTTTTTTTCTCTTCGTGTCCAATGGTTAATCTATAATGAGTATGAGTTCTAGATGAATTGAAGATTATTAATTAGTCCATGGAAGAGTTTAAGACCTACAAGAGTATCCTTTTTGGTCTTGATAATTCTCATGAATGTAACAAACTTAGCAGGTTTTTTAATACCAAATTTTTAAAATTTTAAATTCCTCCACTATAAATATAATTTTTAGAAATGATTGTCATTTCTTTAGATTGCAAACTAACCACAAGTTTTAATTTTTTAATGTACATCTATGCATTCTTTTTTCTCTTTTTCAAAATGATCAAACCCTAAATTTCACCCTTGTTCCCACCAGGTTTGAGTGTGTGGGGGTCCAAGTGTGAGAGAGATGGGTCCCATTACATGGGGCTATGGAGAGAGAGATGCAAGCAAGCAAGCAAGCAAGCAGGGCAAGAACAATCTTGCCATCACTTCAAGTGAAAAGAAGGAAAGGGGGGGGGGGTAGAAGAAGAAGGCTTAGCTCAGCTCTCATAGCTGGTTGGCACACTTGTATGTGTACCCTAATTAATTAATATATATGATGTATCATAACTGTGGGACACTCAACAGCAAAGAGGGGGAACTAGTCACCCTCAGCATCATCACTATCTTCTCTTCCCCAAAAGGGGGAGGGGGGGCTTTCCCAATTGATGGAACTGTCATGGTCTATGCCCCCCAGGATAGAAAGAGAAAGAGAGAGAGAGAGAGAGGGGGGCCTTTTCCACATGATGGAACAGTCCTGGTCAATCCCCCCCCCTTACACATACTGCCATTCATTCATTCATTCATTCATTCCCATCTCTCTTTCCTTCCCACTGTTGCTGTTCAGCTCACAACCCACCAGCAAAAAAAGAAGAATTAGGGTTTTGACACCATCCTCATCTCACCAGGGTAACTTGGGTTTCTCTCACAATCTACAACAATACAAGCTGGGCTTTTTATCACCCTCACTCACTCACTCACTCACACTTGGTAGCCCATTTGGATGAATGGGAGGAAGGAAGGAAGGGAAGGGAAGGGAATGGAATTGGGTATGCACTGAGGATGAAGAAGATTTTGGGGGTGTGTGTGAGTGAATCAGATATTTACTTCTTAGTGCAGGGGAAGGAAGGAAGGAAGGAAGGAAGGAAGGAAGGAGTGCTGTGCTGACAACCCAACACAACACAACCATTGAGAGACAGACTCTTCCTTTGTCTCAAGTAATGCCACCCCCGGCTATTTCCAGTCCATGGAAGGATGGATGGATGTATACTCTGCATGGATGTACGATCATAGTTTTCATCCCGATACAACTGGCTAGCCCCCCTCTGGTGGTGGACTTTGAACAAGGTAATTGTTCTTTTTACATTCTTTTTATAGATACAAAGTAGCTCTTTCAGGACACCAAATTATATACATGTGGGTAATATTTGATTAGAATTTAAGTGAGATTGGTGAGGTTAGAATGTTTGTGGATGTGTAATGTGTGAAGAAGGGCTTGAGAACACATATGACAATAGTTTTAAATGTTGGGCATAGGAACCAAAGCAACAAGTCAATCATATAATCCAGTATGTCATGCAATAAGGATTGAAGAGGATAACTATGTATCTGATTAAAATAAAAAATAATCAACCTTTTTTTTTTTTTACTCACTCTTCTACACTTCAATCCAAATAATGGTTATCTATTAATTAATTCGTTGTAGCATGTAAGATCTTTAAAAGGTTGTGATCTTGATAGAGGATTTTTATACTTGGAGGTAAAGATAAGGAGGTTATACCAAAAAAAAAAAAAAAAATCAATGCTTATGCTATTTACAACCAATTTTAGAATGTTTCCTTTTAAAATCTTGTAATATTTATTTTGAATTAAAAAGTACCAGTGATTAAATCAAAGTTTTTGGAGGTTTAAAATTTCTGAGTTATATTATTGTAAAAAAACATCAATGATAAGTTTGAAGGTTCCTTTATGCATAGTTTTAACATTAATTGGACATCTTTTAGAAATAATAAGCAAAATCTGGACATAATAAATCTTTAATGAATAATACTAGATTCTAATTATAGGTACCATGTTTAGTTGTAAGTCGTACAATTTATGAAGAAAATAATAATTCTAAGATTTGAATTTTATATTATATTTTTTTCAATTAAGCATTTCTGCTGTATATAAACTACTCACGAAATTAAAGATTACTTAAAAAAGAGTGCTTGTATTAGAAAATGAAAATGGCCAATTATTTGTGGTAGATATTTAAATTAAAATTTAACAAAGGATGATTCATTTATTGAAGTAGCTTGAGTAAAAAAACATACTATTCAAGCCCTTCTGGTGTTTAAAAAAATTATAAACTAAGTTCTAACTGAATATATATAAAGAAAAAGGCGATGTCAGATGTATGTTTTAATGTTGATAGAATCTAATAATTACCACCAAATTAAATTTTTTCTATAAAGCTAACCAATAATAAAAGTTTAAAAAATCTAATAAAACACCATTCTAATTGTCTGGGATGCGTTGTCACATTTTTTATATTAAATAGTATAAGTTTAGGTCTTAGATTGCATAACTATAAAATAAATTTAGAAGTGTTACAAAAAACAAAAGGGTCTTAAAGCCATCTATCATATGTTCAATTAAATCTTTTATATAACACTAACTTAAACCGGATAGTAATAATCAATCTCTATTCTGATTTCAAACGTAGTTTGCAGAAAATAACAATAAAATTCAACAGGTTATTGATTCAAATGTTTATTAAATACAATGTGTAAAATATTTTCATTAGTGTAGTTTCTAAGAAGGCTCTTGAATTAGATACACTTAAAATAATAGAACATAGTGTGGTATATATTTATTTATTTTAGTGTGACTTATTAGATAAACTGAAAATATATATATATATATATATATATATTTAGAATGGTTAAAGATTTATTTATAGACATGATTGAAAAATTATTATTTTTTAAGTATTATTTATTTATTTATTTTATTAGACATATTACTACCAAAATTAATTCAGTCATTTTAAAATGTATTTATTAGCAATGCCAAGAATAAAATCTAATTCATCATCTATTCAATTAAATAGATTCTCATTAGAAAGATTTTAAAAAGGAATAAAAAGTAAAAACATTATATGGCTAATATAGCAAATACAAATTGTTGAAAAAAGTTAAAGAGTAGACATATTTGCAAGATAGAATGACGTATATTAAACATATATAGGTAGGAAGAACTTAAAATAGTTCCAACATAATTTAAAAATAAAATCAAGCTAATTAGATGTATTTTTGTGTGTATGTGTGTATGTATGTATATATATATATATATATATACATATATTTATGTATCTAATCTTGTGCACAACTAAAAGTAATGGTTTAAAAATTTATGATTTAGAGCAAATAGTTATTCTAATTATAATGATTTCAGCTATTATCAAAAGCTTCTACAATATATAGGTATAATATATATAATGACGTTAAAATATGAGAAGAAAATTTTTATTTTTAATTTTATGAAAAGTTAGTAGAACAACCAAAAAAATGAAAATAAATAAAAAAATACACATGAATATTCTTAAAAATAAATGAAACAAAACTTGAGTAAAAAATGATCTTTGGTGGACAAGAAGATAAGCACATTGAAAAGCATTATATGTGTAAAGTTATACTAATTCCTAAATTTAATATACATACACACACACACACACACACGCACATACACACACACATATATATATATATATATATATATATATATCATAAATCATGGAATACATAATTTTAAGTTTTGAATACAATCACTTTTTCAGCTTTTATTTTTGAAAATGTATTCAGAAGTTTGAATCATTTTTTTTTTATTTCTTCTGCTTCATAAATGAAACATACTGCAGTACTCACTACACAACATCCTTTGCATGGATATAAGAAAATCTCAACTAGAGAAATAATAAAGGTGATGTCTTTCATCCTTTTTTCTTTCATACAAGACAAATGAAGAAGTAATAGTAATGCTCTCTCTCTCTCTCTCTCTCTCTCTCTCTCTCATTTTGTTGTGTTTAGTTATGAAACACAAGGTCATGGATCAAAAAAAAAGTGTAAACTCCCTAATTGCATAATAGAACTCACCCATTTACTCACCCATTCATTCATTCATTCATCCAACTATTTATACTTTTGGAATTGGAATACTTGGACCCAAAGAAAATCAGGCATTTATGATAACTTTGCAGGTTGAGTGTTTTTTTATTGATGTCACTTGTACAAAGCTTCACACACATACACACACACAATTGTGTTTCTTCTCAATCAAAGAAACGAATATTGATTTCTTTGATTGAGCATTCATTAAAGAATTGAGGTCATATTCATTCAATCATTCATATATGAGTGTGTGTATATGTATATATATATCTATATATATATATATATATATATATATATATATATATATATATATATATATGTGTATAAATGGATATATGAAGAAAGTGATGAGTACAAAAACAACACTGATTCTTTTGTTGCTTTTACATGATTGAGGGCCTTTTCTTTTCAGTGTCTTTTCCAGATTGGGTATATATTTGTTTCATGATATCATTGTTGGTAGGTATTTTAGAAACAAGGAAAGAAAAAAAAAAGTTAACTATGTGCATATATGTTCAACAATTCTACAACCTTCAGCAACACTTGTTTTGTAAAGTTACTAAAGAACTCATTTTATAACTAAATACACATATGAATACATGTACATGTGGAGAAAAAGGAGCATATTATAGTTTTGAAGCAGTATGAGATGTATCAACTATATGTCACGGCGTTAATCATGTAACTAATAATTACATATAGAAATAGGTAGAAATAAGTAAAAGTAGATAAAAGTAAGTTAATTCTATAATATTTAATATAGAAGCTTCCTAGAAACTTCCTAGATGCTGCTTTGACTTCATAGGTGTCTTTAATTGACTTTTTGGATTAGAAACGTGGTCAACAAGTTGGCCCTGTGCCACACATGTTGTTAGCTTGAAGATCAAGCTAACTATGTGGCCCACACGTAGAAAAACTTGCCTTGTAAGTCAAGGCATGTGTCCTACAAAGTCAATACATATTGGAGGTCCTATAGAACGTCGCCACGTAGCTCCTAGTTAGATAGTATATATAGAGACAAGAATGAAGGCTTCTTCAGACTTGTCAACTCCTTTCTTGCTTCTAGTCCAGGTTCAAGAGTCTTTAGTTTCTTGTCTTGTGGGAATAGCCATTCTAGTTTCCTTTTAATATACTTACTTGTTTATATTTTGACTTATTATATCGAGATAGCCTTTTTGTGTATATTTTCCCTCATCGAGTCTTTGTCCTTGACAGATTGACAAGAGTACACTTACAATATTAGAGCTTTGTTTTTCTTGAATGAGAGTGGATTACCCCTTTCTCTTAACAAGACATAAGCGTATTAGAACTTTATGGATTACCCACTTCTAAACTGATATTGTTCTTAGTATCTTCTTTGTTATCAAGTCTTTCTTTTCTTTTGTCTTGAGCAGTATCAAACAAATTTTTCTTCTTAGTGTCATTATGGTAGAGCTTGTTGAAATGAAGAGTGCAATGGCACAAATGCAAGAGCAAATGAGGGAGTTAATGCTTGCGATGCATCAACTCAATTCACCAACACATGAAATAACAAGAATAGCAGAAAGTGGGGATATAGAGATGATCAAAGCTGCTTCAACATCTACAACAAATCACGTTCCTTCTCCAATTGTACAACACCCTGTAAGCACTAGAGAACCAAGAATTGCCTTACCCGAGAAATTTGATGGTACAAGATCTAAGTTTTGAGGGTTCATCAATCAAGTACAATTGGCAATTGAACTTCAATCGCAAAGCTATCCAACTCTAGGATCACAAGTCAGGTTTATTCGCACTCTACTTTCTGGTTCTGCATTATCGTAGTTTTTGTCTTTTCTTGAACAACGAAATCTAATATTGGACAATTTGAAAGCTTTTTTGGTGGAGTTTTGATCTATGTATGGTGAACACGATGCAACTCGTGTTGCAACAAATAAGATCCGAATTCTGCGACAAGAAAATCGCTCACTAACAGTGTATGCTTCACTATTTTGACAACTTGCAATTGACATCAAGTGAGATGATGCTGCACTCATCAGTCAATTTCTTTATGGATTGCAATACGAAGTAAAGAAATTGATGCTCAACTTACCTGATCCTCAAAGTTTGAGTCAAGCAATCGATTTTGCGGTAAAATATGATAATCGACTTTTCAAATTTCGATCCGAGTATCATTCATGGGAACCTCAACGTTATTACTCAATGGCAACATCAACATCTTTGCTAAACGTACATTTGGAAGTGGAAGACATGCAAATTGACGTGGTACGTTTTAAACCCCTAACCGAGCAAGAAAAGATTCGTCGTCGTCAAGAAGGATTATGTTTATATTGCGGAGAACCTAAGCACACTGCTCAACATTGTCCAAAGAAACGACGCAACTATAAAATGAGGGGTACGACGGTCAAAGAAAACAACATGTCGGAAAACGGATTCGTCCAGCTACAATAGGGACCATGCAGCTGGAACCTTGTACAATTCCTAATGAAGGTCCTATCCTCTCCTCAGAACCCTCTCCTTGTTTTATAATAGACTTATATTTAGGACCTAAGAATTACAAAGCCTCTGCTTTATTAGATTCAGGAGCCTCAGCATGTTTTTTAGATGAATAATTTGTTAAAAGTCGTAAAATACCTTTTGTACAGAAACCTAAACCAGTACATATAGAAGTCATAGATGGTCGTCCCTTGTCTTCTGGAAATGTCACTCATGAAACTCATCCTATAAAAGTAACAATAGACGGTCATGATAGCTACATAGCTTTTAACATAATTAAATCCCTGTCCAATCTAGTTATTTTAGGTTTATCCTAGTTAGAAAAATATAATCCTCGAATAGATTGAAATTCGCATAAACTTGACTTTTTCCAGAGCGTTATTAATAGTTCTACCAACCAAGTAAAAAATTATAAGTCTAGTATAGTAAAACCCGTACTGATAGGTACAAAAGCATTTATACACGCAGCAAAAGAAGGATCAACTTTTGCTATTTATGCTACACCTATTTCTGAAAACGTAAAGACTTCAAGTGGCATTCAAAGTCAATATCAAGAGTATCAAGAAGTTTTTGAGAAAAAGAATGTAAATATTCTTCCTGAGCATCGTCCATATGATTGTTCAATCGACCTCAAGGAAGGAACTCAGCCACCATTTGGACCAATTTACAGTTTATTGCAAGATGAGATGGTTGAACTCAAGACATATATTGACGAGAATTTAGCGAAGAATTTCATACGCCATTCAGAATCTCCAGCAGGAGCTCCAATTCTATTTGTAAAGAAAAAAGATGGATCTTTACGAATGTGTGTTGATTATCGAGGACTCAACAAGATCACAATCAAGAATAGGTATCGATTACCTTTGATATCAAGACTCCTTGACCAGTTGAATCAAGCTAAGATCTATACAAAAATAGATCTGAGAGGAGCATATAATCTAGTACGGATCAAAGAAGGAGATGAATGGAAGATTGCATTTCGAACCAGGTATGGACATTTCGAATATAATGTCATGCTCTTTGGACTCACGAATGCACCAGCTGCTTTTCAACATCTCATGAATGATGTATTTCGTGAATTCTTAGACAATTTTGTCGTCTGCTATCTAGACGATATCTTGATCTATTCTAAGAACGTCGAAGAACATGAAATACATGTTCGTCAAGTATTACAAAAACTTAGAGATGTAGGATTGTACGCCAAGATGGAAAAAGTGTGTATTTCACACTACTCAAGTTGACTTTTTAGGATACATCATTTCAAATGATGGTCTCATGATGGATTCTAAGAAAGTCCAAACAATCATGGTTTGGAAGATTCCAAGGACAGTAAGAGATGTCCAATATTTCTTGGGATTTGCCAATTACTATCGGATCTTCATCAAAGATTTCTCACGTGTTGCAGCTCCACTTACTCGCTTGACTAGTAGAGATAAATTCCAATGGAATCAAGAAGCGGAAGCAGCATTTGAAGCCTTGAAGACATCGTTTGTCTCTGCACTAGTCTTATATTGTGTTGACTTTTCCAAGGCATTTTTTATGGAAACAGATGCATTAGATTTTGCCTTGGGTGTTGTTTTATCACAAATGGGAACAAATGACAAACTTCATCCGATAGCTTTTCATTCAAGAAAATTCTCAGCAGCCGAGATCAATTATGAGATCCACGATAAAGAACTTCTTGTGATCGTGGATTCCTTTCAAGAATGGCGTCATTATCTAGAAGGCGCTTCTAGTCCAGTCATTCTTTATACACATCACAAGAACCTCGAGTATTTCATGTCAACACGTGTATTGAATTATCGTCAAGCTTGTTGGAGTATGTCTTTGTCAAGATTCGAGTTCATTATCACTTATCGGCCAGGAAAACAACAAGGTTTATCTGATGCCCTATCTAGACGTTCTTATTTTGCACCAAAAGAAGGAGATGTAGCTTTTGAGCAACAAAGAACGGTCCTCTTGAAACCAGAGGAATTTCATCTCTAAGCAATGAAATCAACATTGACTGTTGATTCAACTTTTCTCAAGCAAATCTAGTCTAGTATGTCCTCAGACCCTCTTGTTCATGATATCGAGAATAATTCTTCCAAGTCTCATGATCCTTCTAAGTTCGAGTTCAAGAATAATCTATTATATTTTGAAGGACGCCTATATGTTTCAGAAGGAGAAGCACGTTTACGTGTTCTTCAAGCACGTCATGACTTTACAACAACAGGGCACTTTGGATATAATAAGACTTTGGAACTCATATCAAGAGATTTTTGGTGGCCACAAATGTGGAAGTCAGTCAAAGACTTTGTACAATCATGTGATATTTGTTCAAGATCAAAAATTCCTCGTCATCGACCTTACGGACTTCTTCAGCCATTACCTATACCAGAACAATCATGGTCTTCTGTTTCTATGGATTTCATCACAGATCTTCCAAGCTCAAGATCTTATGATTCTATATTTGTGATAGTAGATCATTTCACCAAGATGGCACATTTTGTGCCATGTACAAAATCTATCACAGGTGAAGAAACAGCTAAGCTTTTCATTGATAATATCTATCGCTATCATGGATTACCTAAAGATATCATATCAGATAAGAGAACTCAATTTGTGCCAAGATTTTGGAATACTCTTTTCAAGATTTGAAAAGTGGACATAAAGCTATCTTCGGCTTTCCATCCTCAAACTGATGGACAAACAGAGCGCGTAAACCAAGTCTTGGAGCAATATTTAAGGTGTACTATCAACTACCAACAAGATGATTGGACAACCCTTCTGCCATTGGCAGAGTTTGCTTATAATAATAGGATATATTCTTCCACGCAATAAACACCTTTCTTTGCCAATTATGGCTATCATCCACAACTTGATACTTTTGATTTTTTAAAAGTTGATAATCCTGCAGCAGAAGATATGGCAAATCGGTTGTCAGAGTTACATGCAATAATGAAGACGCAATTGAAGGAAGCTCAAGAACGACAAAAGATAAACACAGATCTATATCATAAGGAGCAACCACAACTCAACGTGGGTGATAAGGTATAGCTACTTTGTCGCAATATCAAGACTACTCGACCTTGTGACAAGTTGGACTATCGTAGGCTTGGCCCTTTTTCTGTTTCTGAATAGATCAACCCAGTTGCATATCGGTTACATCTACCGGAGTCAATGAAGATCCATCTTGTATTCCACGTGTCTCTTCTTAAACCATATAAGACAGTGGATACACAAGGAAGAAGACAAATGCCACGGCCTCCTATAGAAGTAGATAATAATGAAGAATTTGAGGTGGAAGAGATATTAGACTCAAGGCGGCACCGAAATAAGCTGGAATAACTTGTTCATTGGCGCGGATATGATATTAGTGAACGCATATGGGAGCCATCTAGGAATCTAGCAAATGCATCAACTAAAGTCAAAGTTTTTCATCAACGACATCCATCATAACCAAGATGAAAATCTCTCTTATAAAAGAGACAAGATTGAGGCAAGATAACATTCAATTTCCTATCCTTGTTTGTAACTTCTTTGCATTTGTGACACTAATTAGATGGAGAGCCAACAACCAGCGGATTCAACTCAAGAACCTTCGTTTGCTGACTTACCAGATGAGACATTGCGATTGTCACAACCTTCAAGACGAGGCAATCGAGATGAAGATCTTCAAAAATGACATGTTCTTCCTCGAATAGATGGTGAGATACAACGCGTTTGGTATCACGATTTGGGAAGGGACTCCCGATGTTTGGTGATTTTGCTAGAAGTAAGAACAACTCCTGATGGTGTTCCAAATATTCTATTCGAAGGAAGTTATGAAGGCCTCAACAATGATCAAATAACTGGGTGGTCTTCCCGCCTTGGTATGGGACACTGCCGATGGTTGAGAGGCCCTATCAATCATCTTCGAAGAGAACAGAGATCAGAGTATGTGGCGAATACAATTTGTCGCATCATAGATTTTCTCAACATATGATGACCGCTTTTCGTGGAACTCGTGTGTAGAAGGGGGGGTAATGTCACGGCCATAATCATGTAAGCTAATAATTACATATAGAAATAGGTAGAAATAAGTAAAAGTAGATAAAAGGAAGTTAATTCTATAATATTTAATATAGAAGCTTCCTAGAAACTTCCTAGATGCTGCTTTGACTTCATAGGTGTCTTTAATTGACTTTTTGGATTAGAAACGTGGTCAACAAGTTGGCCCTGTGCCACACATGTTGTTAGCTTGAAGATCAAGCTAACTATGTGGCCCACACGTAGAAAAACTTGCCTTGTAAGTCAAGGCATGTGTCCTACAAAGTCAATACATATTGGAGGTCCTATAGAACGTCGCCACGTAGCTCCTAGTTAGATAGTATATATATAGACAAGAGTGAAGGCTTCTTCAGACTTGTCAACTCCTTTCTTGCTTCTAGTCCAGGTTCAAGAGTCTTTAGTTTCTTGTCTTGTGGCAATAGCCATTCCAGTTTCCTTTTAATATACCTACTTGTTTATATTTTGACTTATTATATCGAGATAGCCTTTTTGTATATATTTTCCCTCATCGAGTCTTTGTCCTTGACACTATAGCAATTACATACTTTTATTATTTTTATTAGATAAATATCATGTGATTGTTTATCTTGACAACTGTGTAGTCGATGGAAAAAGTTAAAGTGACCATCTTGAATGGACATTGGCACAAATATAAAGCTATTTATGAAGCCATATTATAACCTATTAAGATGAGATTTATATAGTTGGATTGGATCATGTATAGGCTAGATATTAGGTAATCTCACATGAATCCATGTCATTATTGCAACATTTTACATTTAGAAATTTATTCTATCTATTGATTATTTTGAACCTTTATTAGTTAGAATAAATATCTTAAATGTATTTTTTATCACTCTTATATATCTAAATTTATTTGATGTAAAATTTTTATTATTGTTATTTTGATTATTAACTTTGGATGTAAATGGATATTGATTTTTTTTGTAAAATGTGGCAATTTGATAATTAAAAATTACAATAATTGAATATAATTTAAGAATGATATATATATATATAGATATATTTAGATATGTGTGTGTACATACATACATACATACATAATATTCAATCTCCTTTAAATAAATAAATAAATATCTATGAAAAAATAAAAAATATCTTCATTCCCCTTTAAATATGTTATCTTCCAAATATGTACTGTTCAAGTAATGTGTAGCTATTTCAATGCAAATGCCACTACAATCACATCCCATGCAAATTTTGCAATCATCAACAATAACCCTTAGCTCCAATACCTTAGAAATTAAGAGCATTGCCACCCATTGGCATAGACAGGGATAGTCCGGTCATAGTGGGCCTCTTTTTGAGGCCAAGTAGCCTGGCCAGCTATTGGCATCACTGTTGGTGATACTAGTGGCCATGCTTTAATGTACAACTCAACACCAACATACGAAACAAAAAAAGAAAAGAAAAGAAGAAAAAACACAAAAAAGAGAAATGGAAAAGAAACCTTAGAAATTAGAAATTATTCAATTATGAAATGTAAATTAAACATATCATCTTCTAAAGAAAACCATGAAGAACTTCATTTTAGCTTCCCAAGAAATGAATTCTTCATCCAGACTCAGCTTGAACAACCACAGTGGATACTCTCTCCTCATTGATTCAAATAGCATAACACTTGTGTAGTCAAGTCATGTAACAATCGTGGGATCCTGAGATTACGTTTGCGAACACACATAGATGAGGCGCAATAAAAGAGAGAGGGAGATTGAGAGAGAGAGAGAGAGAATCGAGCTATGGCGAGCTCAGTATGGAGTCGGCACAATCCCATCGACGTCGGAGCAAATGAAGCGCAGGGGCGTCGCAACAGTGCGAAGGATCCATCGGAAAGCTCGCCACTGATTCTCGCATAGGAGCGGCGGTTTCACTCTGGATCCTCGCACTGCTCAAGGATGCGGCCCACAGATTTCGGTGTCACCCACTCCGAGGATTGAACCGCACCTCACCTCACCGCTTCGCGATCAGACGTCACATTACGCGACGTGCCGTGACGTCAGAATGAGAGAGGAGGTGGGGGGGGGGGGATTTGCTGAGCGCTTTCTTACAGGGGTGGAGGGAGGGAGGGGAGGGGTGTAGGCAGGGGAGTCCGGTCATAAATGAGCACCACGTTAAGTAAATGGGATCTCAACAGACTTGTAATGCTCCTCCACCGCAGGAGCGGGAGCTCTGGCAGGAGGTCATCATAGGATGGGTGTTGGGGAGTGGGGGAGGGGAGCCTTGAGACGGGGACGATGCTGATCAGCAGGCGCGATTGCGGGGAGGATAGGGAGTCAGTGCAACTGAGAAACCGAGAGTAGGCAGGCAAAGCTAAGCAAGCAGGGGACGGAAGGGACGGAAAGGAAAGGAAGGGAAGGGAAGGGGAGGTAACGGGGACGGAGACCACATCTACATACATACATACATACATACTACTGTGTGGACAGTCACAGTCACGTCACCTCACGTCTGGGTCTCTGGCGACACTGAACGGATCCATCCGTCTCCAACCTGCAACCACATCCATAACCAACGATGAAACGGCCCCCCCCGCGGGTTTACGGGACACCACCACCACCCTGCTGCCTTCGTACCCGGATGGATGGATGAGTGATGGATGAGAATGGAGGAGAGTTGCCAAGCCCTTTTCCCCCTTCCTTCCGCTAGTGTGAAACAGGGGTGGGTGTGTGTGTCCGCTGATTGTTTCATTCATTCGTGTCGGAGCGTGGGGGCATGGTCCTGTCCTGTCCGATCCCCCCCCCCCCCCCCCCACGCTACGTCGTCGTCGTCGTCCTCCCCTGGGCTGGGGCCAATTTTTTACTTTATCATGAGCGCCGGCGCAGGATGTAAAATCGAAATGGTATCAGGGACAAAAGGGGCAGGGATGCAGTAAAAAGGGGCGGGGGCGGGGGCGGGTAAAGATCAGAAAGAAAGAGGGCAGGGGCGAGCGAGCCAGGGAGCCAGGGAGGGAGCGAGGGAGAGAGGGAGGGAGCGAGGGAGAGAGGGAGAGAGCGGGGGCGAGGGGAGAGAATAACGACTGAGCCAATGGGTGAGAGAGATTGTGTTAGGGCGTTCCGTTCCGACCAGCGTAGCCTAGCTAAGCTAGTAAGTAAGATTGCTGCTGTAAGAAAGAGAAGAGCGTTGCTGCAGGCCGGACCAGGAGGACACATCCCCCCCCCCCCCTTCGGTTCCTGCAGCATTAGTGGTGCATTTGGATGGTTTTCCTAGCCAATGTGGCTTCCTCTGCTGTTGTTGCCCAGGCGAAGGAAGGAAGGAAGGACGGTGTGATCAGTGAGGTGAGGGAAGCAAAGCAACCAACCAAGGAAGTAGAGAAAGCGAGAAAGAGAGAGAGCGAGCGAGTGCCACAGCGAGTGAGTGAGTGAGAGAACCAGCGAGAGAGAGAGAGAAAGTTGTAAGACTCCGGCATATGATGTTCGAAGGCATCGTAAGCGCATGCATTGGCACCGTCATGTGATGAGAGAAGGGTGGTCTAACTTCGATATGCGTGGGAGTAGGTGGTGGTGAGTGATATCAGCATCTGTATGTGTTCAAGCAAGTGTGTGTGTGTGTGTGGATAGAGAGTGTGTGTTCGCGAGCATTTGCACGGCTTGAGATGACTAGTGATAACCTAGGAGGTGAATTACTCGTGAGGATCAACCTCGGAGGTGGAGGTGGGGCGCTGGCAGGAACGCAGCAGCTTTGACGTCTGTCTGACAGTCTGGGTTTTCATCGAAGGTATTGCTTTCGCAGGGAGATTTTGTTGGAGGAGAAGGTATAGGCGAGAGGGGTGGAGTGAGGAGTGCATGGTACGGGAAGATCATCCGACTTTTGGATCAATAGTGGACGGTCGTACCTTGCTGAGTTAAACCGATGGAAAAGATTTTTGAGAAAGAGAGAGAGCGAGAGAGCGAGTGAATGAAGCTCCCATATGGACTGGAGTGCGCCTAGAGCAGATGGTTGTAGATGGAGGAGTTTGCAGGTGGCGGAATTGAGTCATTCGAAAACTGAGGTTGGGATCGCCATATAGTTGCGACTACGATGAGTGTGTAGTTTGCTGGGCTGGTTTGAGGTGTCTGATTGAGTGAGGACTAACTAGCCTGGGACAGAGATTGTGCGGGACTAGGTAGCGTGGTTGTTGTGGACGGCCTTGATACTGTTCTGTTGTTCCATATTATTTTTGAAAAGCTTGTATTTAGCAAGATTAATGGAGGCAAAGGGTTGTCCAAACGTTGAGGTAGACTTAATTCGGGTTTTTTTGACCGTTTGCGAACTGGTAGCTGTTCCTCAAAGAAGGTAGGGTGTTGAGCTTTCCAAAACACTGAAACGAAGGCTTTCGTAACAGTCGAGACAGGTTTCACGTCGAGGACTCGTTGAGGTCGTTAGAAACTCGATTTTGCTATACCGTGGCAAAGAATTCATTGTACTGAGGCCACTGATAGTTTCTGTAGATTTCATCAAAGACCATCTATTGGAATCAATGGAACGTTCTGCTCCGTGTGAGCGTCTTCCTGCACGCAGACTTGTTGTAGAAGTTTGTTGAACGAGGGTTTTCATGGAGGTGCCTTTAAGAGAATACGCTGCTCTAGTGCAGCTTGGGTAGGTTACATCTAGTGATAAGGGTGGTCAAAGTTTGAAAGTCGGATGAGGAAAGAACAGTGTTACGATGTAGAGGGCCGAGGCTGTACTACTCGCTTCACAAATCACGTATAGTGGCCGGACTGAGTCCAGGAGGAGGTGATGATCTAATATTTTAAACAATACGCCCGCAGTTACGGAATTTTTTAATTTTTAAGGAAATAATGCTGGAGAGATGATCAACAGTAAGTCTTGCTATCATATGTGAAATAATACACAAGGATAGCTGAACTTTGCTCTTGAGGACACATAATTTTAAATGGATGTTTTTCTATGGTGGAGTATCATGGGAGAACAACAATATTTAATCAGTTGTAATTAGCTGAGCGCAAGAGGAGGTCAGGATGTCGTGCATTGTAAAATGCATTTCTCAGGAACTCATGGACTAATATGAGAAATCTGGTCGCGCAGGAAACGCATATGACACTCTTTAATGCTTGTGCTGCCGCGTGAGAGTCCTATAGAGAGCAGCGAACAGTAGGTTCAGAACTCAAATACTGTTAAACTTATCCAGGTAACGGTTAGCGGAGTTGAGGCGGGTTACATGCTGAACATTAAGTAACATCGTATCGTAACATCTCGAGATTGCGATTTTGACAGTGATAACTGCCGAAGTTTACGATTGTTTGAGTATCATGCTCGATGTTAGTTCTTCAATGAGTTCGTTATGAAGAATCTTTAAATTTATGATGTACAATAAAAGGAGAATATCATACTTTGCCCATTATAACGTCAAACTCAGAAAGTGCGGACCACTTTGCTGAGTCTTTAGATATTAGAACTTTGTAAGTTGCTTCAACTCGATTTTGCCGTCTTTCGCGGGTAGCATTTGCATTGTCAGTGTGATAGTTGAGCATTATCCGCATAACCTTTGTCTTATCTGATTATGGAGATTTCAGTAAGGTGGTGGACCGCTGACGACTCGAAATTAAGATAGGATTTTCAGTGTTCAGATCGTTAATCACTATAGGATCATTCCTTCACAGGTGTACAACATACAGGAAAGGTCGTTCCCAGGTTTTCCAGAAGAACGCGCAGAATAATTTTAAAATTACAGTAATAAAAAACCCGCGTCCTGTAGCTTTCTGGTGTTGTGAAGAAATCTAACTGGCGGGTAACATGAGAGAGGATCACATGCGGGAAGCCTTAAGCTCACAACGCAGCTGAGAGGAAAGATGAAAGTACGGCAGTCACAACTCTATTTTGAGACTGCGGTAGTCTCAAAATAACGTATGTGACTTTCGTCATGAATCATGATTCATCTATCTGAATTATTTATGGTTATATGCAGGGACTAATATTCTGCTGCTTTGCCTTGTGATTTCCTGGGAAAACAGAGGATCCAGGATCACGAAGAATAGTGTGGAGAACGACAAATCTCCGCCTTAATGCAAGCCTTGGTCCTCACGTCTGTTCGACATGCAGTGGACGATACCTGCAGGTGGTTGTAAATTACCCTATGTCATAAAAAGAAGAGGGTTTTCTCTTTCTCAACAATTTATTAGCCAGTTTGATCTGCAAGACAACTATCGATTCAAGTACCTCCTTTCTCTTGTGGAGAGAAAATGCAAAACCGTAAAGCAATGACATCAGAATACTTTCGATGATGTTTCCACCATTGAAAGCAAAGAGATCGCTGACAGGGATATGAGTTTACCAACATTCTTTGTTGAGGATCAGGAGTCCGTGAAGGCGGACATAAAACTGTTATCATCTCATTCACCGATTACATGAGCTTGCAACGACCAGATTCTATTTTCCCACCGGACTTTGAGAACGAGCCTCCCAAACTTAATGCTAATTTGCTCAACCAGGTGTTGCAGCTGTTATGCTATCACTCGTCTAGACGTTGTACAAGCTTAAGGAATTCATCAACATTACTTTCACTGGACCGAAAGTTATCCGTGCAGGTATGTTATTGATGACTCATTTCACTTGATTCTTTTGGGCATTCTTGTTCTTGCTTATAACATTGGATGAGCTAATTCTTGGCTTCATCTTAAGTCAATAGAACACTAGCGAGCGAATCACTTTTTGATCTGAATAATTGAAGAGCCTCAAATCAGTATATTACTCTTAAAGGAGTTGCGGCAGTTGCATCGATTGCATTCCCCTCATGAAACCTTGGAGCAATGGAATGAATGAGTAACCCGTTGCCACTATAAAAACTCACAGAAGTTCATTAAAGTTCGTAGTTCGTAGTTCAGTCAGCTTGTAGAGGTTTTCTAATACGAAATACCATGAACTGATGTTAAAAGAATTGTATCTTCGACAAATTAAACTTTCGAAGATACTCTAGTCATGAAAGGTGACCAATAATGCAGCTCTATAGATTAGTTTTCCATTCAAGTTTGAAGTTTTGAAATTATCAAAGACTTTTGCACAACCTGTGCTAGTTTGAAATGAACCTGTGTGAATCTCATACTCAGTCCAAATTTCAGATGTCACTTATCGATTGCGTTGTGAGTTTATCCCTCCTCTCTCTGTTTAAGTTTTTCGACTAGCATATTTTGACTTTCAGTTAACTCCGACATCATTGTCATATAAATAACTGGCTTATGAGTTGCAGCCTCGGTTGATGTTGACAGGTTAGACCACAAAGAATTTGCTGACGCCGTGTTGAGGAAAAAAGAGATTTCCCTCATCTTATGTCAATGCGTTGAAGACATAACCATTCCACGCTTGAGTTCTCAGTTGCTACTTATGACTGAAGTGTGCTCGCTGGTGCCTCGCAGGAATAATTCCTGTCTTGTTGGAAAATGCCAGCCCTTTCTGGTGGCTGGCAATAAATTTTTTATTCTATTTATTTTCCATCCTTTCCTTTCCACCTGCACATCCCAATCGGGTGCAGACGATAACTCCGTTTTCAGTAGAAGCAGTTTCTTACTGCTCAACATCAACAATTCCGACAAAGAAGATGATATTTTTTGTTTGGGACAACTAGCCATGAACCAGGTCATGTAGAATAACGACTAGCAGTTGTTCCTCTCTTAGAGGAGTAGGTTGACCAAGTTAACAGGTTTGGTACTCTTTCGCTTATAGTTATTTTTCATACGCTACATATGTTTCCGAAATATGCCTATATATAGCTGAGTGCTGAAGCCTTAAAAAGCCACATATTGAAGCAATTGATCCTCCGGATAAGCTCTTTCATTAACGTCGGTGCCAGCAATCTAGTGAAGGCTTCAGGTGAATTTGATATTCGGGGATTTCGCTCTGTTAACCTAGTTCATGTTTACTTTCATACTGGAATAACGGGGTTGTATGTAAGGTCTCTTAGAATCAGACAACCTGTGGCTTCCTTCGGCACAAACCTTGAAGGCGACAAAAGGTATGCTCCAGATTTAATCTCAAGCACTAGCTCATTTGGAGAATGACGCAAAATTAGATGTAGTAGTACGCTAGTTTGACGTGTAAACATAACCATTCAATCTGAAGTCAATTGGAGTAGGTGCTTGGTTGCAAGGTGTACATTGAAGACTTCTTCGATTGAAGTATCATAATTTCAACTGCCAAAATGGTGTTCATAAACGATCATTTACTCATAAACTTTGATAAATTTACAGGTTGTCTGGACTTGGCGTGTTCTCTCTCCTCTGTCATTTACTCTTGTCATTAAGTTGTCTCCTATTTCCAAGAAATTGCCACTTCATCATTGTGTCGTGGTGGTGTATGGGATGAACCCTTCTGCACATAACAACGAGCAGCAAGGGGACCTTAGCTGGTCTACGGAGGATTGGGGCAACCCAAGTGCAGTCAGCACTCTTGACCAGGCCTCACGCCAGTACAGTAGTGCTGGCCGCCTTGAGTGGGAGTGGGATCCAATGATTCTTGCACAGCACCCTGGGAGTGGAGGGTCTACTGCTGACGATGGTCATGACGGTGCTCGCATGAAGAACCACGTAACTGCAGGTAAACCTGGCAGAGTGTCGATGTAACTCATTACAACTAATTGCATGAGTTCAATGATGTTAATAGTCCAGAGAATGGAATGTGTATTCACACGAGCAATTTCATTACTCTTCAGTGATTAACGTAATATCATTGAGGAAGTAAGCGTTCAAATCTTTTTTCTTGATTGCGATTGTGAGTTTGATCTACTGTTACTGAAACGTTTTAGACACGCTCAACATTGCAGGCTTGAAAATCATTCAGTAGCAAGTGCTGGTTATGATTGAATGTTATCTTCGATGATTGACAGGCACAATGTCTAGTTTTCGAGCTTCGTACAATATGAATATGCTGTCCGCCGGCCTACCATCCAACTTTACACAAAACCCAATGGGTATTTTCAGCTCTGCAGGGATCCGAAACTATGGAACTTTGGATGGATCTGCCCAGCTTTCGACCTCATCAAACCTGCATGGTGTCCTTGGAACATCTGGTATCCCAGGCCTAGCAGCGACCAGCGGCACAGGCCTTGACAATGATATTCGCAGCTTTGATCACAGTCGGCGCGAGTTCCTTGTAACTGGAATGCACGATCATGTCAAAAGAGAAGAGGTAACTGACCTCAAAATTTTGCAACTACTGGTTTTATCTTATGGATGTGGTGCAACATGATCCTGTGTGAACGTTCTTTTAGGCTACCATCGAAGCTTCCATGTCTTAAGAGGTGGTCAACGTGCTAGTCCAGGGCTCGCTGTCGGATACGTACTAAAGCGAATATTTTTAGTCCATATTGATATTCTGATCTGAAAGTGACTCACGTAACATGATTTGCCGAAAAGAGGAGTACTTTGTACAGATTGAAAACGAAATACACCGAGTCCTGGAAAGGTTCACAATTCACACATTGATTTTCTAAATTCTTTCGCTGTTGCCCCATCTCGATTCCTGAGCGAGTTTTAAATTTTAGGACTCTGGATGTAAATTTTTATTCCGAGCTCATATGCCGAAGATCTAACCTATTGTCTACCATTCAAAGGTCTTTGATGGGCATGCAAGGATTGGGCTTAACCTCGGTGTTCGAACCTACTTCTCCACCGAGGAAACCGCTGCCAGTGGGCTTGGTAAGCGACATCGCACAGGGTCACCTGGGTCACAAGTCCCTACATGTCAGGCAGAAGGATGCAAAACCGATCTTAGCACATCTAAACAGTATCATCGTCGACACAAAGTGTGTGAGCTCCACTCAAAAGCCCCCAATGTTCAAGTTGGTGGCCAAACTCAGAGGTTTTGTCAACAATGCAGCAGGTTTGTCATAGTTCATGTTCAGGATCACGATTTGATTGTATGCTTTCTTCTTGAATTCAAAAGTTGTGCTTCGGTAGCCTTCGGATAATTCTCGAATAGACTTTTAAGGGTCCCATTGTTTGAAGTCATTGTTTTTAGCACCGGAGAGAAGAAAGTTTCTAGACGAGTTACTATAATTATCCATTTTTTGGTTGTCAAAGTTGTGTTTGTAATGACCCATCACAAGATCCATCAAATGAAGATCATTAAGGGAGATCGAGTGTTGGGTCTTTCAGTACTGATGTGGATCTTGTGATGACTTCTTCAATGCCCAGATTTCACTCTCTAGAGGAATTCGATAATGGTAAAAGAAGCTGCAGGAAGCGTTTGGCAGATCACAACAGGCGTCGGAGAAAACCACAACCCTATGCATCTGTGTCTGCAGGAAAGTTGGCTGAACCTATTGGGATTAAGAACGAAGACGATCCCTCAGGTAGCAACCGTGTCAACGGTAAGTCAACATTGGGTTCTGCCTGAAGGCAGCATTTTATAAATGGTTATCTTTACAAAGTAATTCTATTGATAACGCTCGATGAGTGGATCGATGTCATCGAGCAGTTATACACTGTTTTCATCAAGTTGATAGAAGTCACTGTGTACATATGCGTCGGCCATCCCTATTCACAGCTGCGGTGGGATTCATTTAGATTAGTGTTTGCAGCACTCGTGTTTATTATTCACATGTCGGGAAGTACCTCTCAATTATCTAACTCTACTAGTTTGTCAATCAACATGCTGGAGATAGATTCGTGGGGATTGGTCAAAATAAATATGAAAGGATTGCTTCATGTCCTTAAAAGAAATATGTGGCTGAAGTGATCTAAGTGGTACACAAGTGCAGATTCGAAATCGATGATCATACCATTAAAGTGTCGAAGTTCACCGAGCTCAGTGTCCCTTGAAGACTCTGATGAGAAGCCTGGCCCTGTTGGAAATAGCTTACATTTCCTATCTTGTAATCAGGGAATTAGAAGGGGACCTGGTGATGATCAGCATTTGTCTCATTCTGGAATGCAGATGAGCTCGCAAGATATGAAGCGTTCAGAAGCCTTACTCTCTTCCCTGTCACCAGCACCCCTCATGCTCCAGAATGCCAAGCAGCAGATGCCACTGGTAGGAGGCAACGACAATCACGATCAGGATCATTCCGTTTACCAACAGCATTTGCAGGTACATGTGGACTAGAATCTAAAGTTCATCGTGCTTTTGCAAAGACTGAACATTTTCGGATCGATACAAAAGAGCAGTACTGGATATAGATTCTGTGTAAACACCACAATAGTACTCTGATACTACTTCCTTAAAATTAGTCTCACTAATATCATTTATGAGCGATTCACTAGAATGGATTATGTTTGCAGGCCATCAGCATGGGTCAAACAAGTGGACCTAAACTTTCGCTCTCATCCCTAGGTGGTCAATTAGGTTTGAGCCATCAAGCTGGAGGACGGAGGCAGACGATTTCTGGTCAGATGCATAATGAAATTGAGACTCCAGTTCCATGGCTGAGGCCTCCAAATTTACGATCGGACTTGACCCAAGTGATAGGAAGACAAAGTACTATGAATCTTCAGCATCTCATGTCCAATGATTCAAAGTCTGGTATCATTTCAACTTCTGCAAACTCTCAGGTATGTGATACTTTGGTCGTGCACCAACAAAAGTGAGGGTCGCATGCCAATTCGAATTTTCACAATCACCAGAAGGTGAGCTAGAACAGGAATGCATAAAGTACGGAGATGTTTTTGTTTTCACGCTGATGAGTACGTTTCTCTAAAAAAATAATTTAGAAACTTAATTGAAATCGATATTGCAGGAGCCCGATGTTCAGGCTTTCCCTTCATCAAGCCAAAATTTGATACCTCGTGATATTGCCAGCCCTGAGTGGATGCTCGGCAATATGACAGGACAGGCCGTACGTGCAGGGTCGAACCCATTTGTATCCTCCTCATTGAACAATATAACTGGAAACGGGCAGCTGGAGTCCGTGCATCAGATTATGCCGTTGATTGATTCATCTAGTGAGGATGGTAGAATTCCTAGTAACGGTGGGAGCGACCAAATAAGTCATCGCACCCACACGCCGGTAGAATTTATGAGGGAGCATAACACTGGAACAGATTCTGAACCAAGGGGTGACGACAACAACAGCCGTAGTGGAGGTAGCGCAGTAGGTAGTCCTGACATAAAATATCATGAGCTTCACGCATTGAGACCGTACGAAAGTGTCTCATCTTCCATCTACGACTCGAACCACAACCTTTTGTAAGCTGCAACACAAACATATGAATATTTGCATCAGGTATTCTCTCCGCTCAAACGTTCTCATTGCTCCCTATCCTCTAGCTCTGCCCCAAATATTCAAACCGTATTATTTTACATTACTACTAGAATTTTAGTCAAAAGAGTGCACTTAGACACCCATGTAGCTTGTGGATTGAACACTTGTGTATAAGCTGATGATCTTTTAACCGTATCCCAAAAAATATCAAACATATGGACATCCTTATTGCTAACGGAGAAGTTCCTCATCTTTTAGATATCGCTCTAATAATTTTAAATTTACAAATTACTTGTCTAAAGCATTTTGCAATTTTTGAAACCTGACACTTAAAATATCGAACCCAAAGTGTGTTCCCTGAAGCACCTAGGTGTTGATAAATGGAAATGCGTTTCTGAGTGATGCCTTCATTTGCGTCTCTCCTAGACGTTTGTCTCTGGCTTCTCAAGCCTTGCAAACCTTGAAATTGAGGTTTTCCATTTCAAATTTTGTAGAGGTCTAACACGTCTTTTTATTGCAGCGAAATGGGTTTGCAGATCCGGGAAACCCTCGTGTGAGACCATGGTGTGACCATTGCTGACTTTCCTACGCAAGTGGCTCTTCTGCAATCAAAAGGGACTTGCAACAGTATAGCAAATGATAACCTCTTGCTCCTAGTCATAGGAGATTGAGATCCTCAGACCACTGTGTTCCCATTTGAAACCTGGAGCATGTACTCAATACTTTAGGATAGGAATTTTGTTACCATCCTACCTCTGTGCTAGCTTGCTATCTTGAGAATGCGGAGATAGTTCTAGGTACATAGGTGTTTCCTAAGAACCACCGACTTATCCTACTTATATTTACATTGGAAGGGTTGTGAAACGGAAGCTACCGTCGCTGAAGACGATCCGTAATGAACTTTCGAGCAAGCTGTTCCTGGTGGACTCTTTCATCTTGAATCTATCATCAAAACTTTGATCTGATGAATGAGCAAACCTGTGTCTGCTATTGCTGTTCTGATCCCGTATCAACCTGTTGATGCAGAGCAGAAATATACTACAAAAGTAAAACATTCTCTCGGTACACAGCGAAACAAACAGCATAATAGCCTATCTACTTCAGTGTGACGTCTGGCAGGTCGGGCTTTGTAGAGAATGGCAGGTTCTGACAGATTGGGGAGGGGGCAATGCATTACAGATCTCCTGCACCTCCTTGTCAAAATCCTAATCCGGCATAAGGTCTTTGAGCACATGAGGAATCGGGTGTACGTAAACAATCCAGGAATGACTAAATCTCTGCGCGCTTCGGAAGGGACCACCGCTATGATTCTCATCTCACTTCTCTCTATCTTTCTCCTTGTCTCTTTTCCAGCAAGTAGCTCCAGACTGATCCACAAGGCGAGTCTGGGACCCACTGCGCTCAGAGTTTGAGCCTAGTTTCGTACCTGACGGAGACACTTCACAGAAGAATCTCATGCAATGAGTAGGACACTGCCCACTTCGTCACGTCGATAACGGGCAGCAAGGGCAATGAGAATCGCCCGGGACCCATTAGCAACTGTAGCCAGTGTGAAGCTAAACCTTTTCCGAGAACCGAATAACCAAACTCTACTGGGAGGAAGTGTGATCAGTGAGCTGGTGGACAGGACACCCGGGAGTATTTCGACGAGGGTACCGGCAGCTAGTTTGTTGATGAGTGGGAGCAGCTGCGGGCAGCGACAATGACCCACATATCCCCAGCTCACACCAACGCACCGGAGCTTTCCCTACTCATAACGCCAGCTGCCTCCACGCTTCCATGCCTGTAACTCATTTTTACTCATCGTTCACTTAGATCCATCCATTTATAGCCATTAGATGATCAATATCCGTCCATCTTTGAATGAAAACTCCTTTAATTTCATAATTGGTAGAGTATTTGTCTTCCCAGGAGCTCCGCGTTGGGGAACTGCTCCTCCACCCCGATTTGGTGACAAGGATCGAAGTCATAAGCTGAGGCTCTAGTCTGGAGGAGATTGAGGTTGGTGTGGCGGGAATGGAAGCCTGCACAAAGAGAGAAGCTGCTCAATGTGATATTACAAGCCGCGGAGACGCATGGGTCCTCTACGCTTCTTGCTTTGAGAACTGTTGCTGAGACTCATGTTTTTATAGCTCCATTCCTTGTAGTTTTTCTTTCTTAGGTATCGAAGCTTGGATGGCAAGGTGATGCAGTAGTTCCACAGTGCTGCAATGGTTCCTAGTGTTATTAATGAAGATTTCGATGACGACGAGGAGAGTACGTCCATGATGATTATCGTCGTTGTGACTCTTCTTCTCGTGCTAGGAGTGTGGATGACTTTCTTCTGAAGTTGAATTGGTGGCTGTTTTGGTTTCAGCCACCACTGATGGACCTCGTAGGGTGAGTTTAACGAGTAAAAATTTTGGAGAAGCTTAAGAATGTGTACTCCAAACGTCGTACAGAAGCCAGACTATGCCATACAATCAACGCGAGAGATATTGAACCACCATTAGAAACTCCTTGCAGAAGAATTGCATTTAGTGACCCAGAATTTTAAGGTTCCCGTTGCAAGTACTTTTAGAAATCTATGAGTGGCGTTACTTGCTCATTGTTACATTTCTATGATAACGTCCAGCACAAACGATATTAGAGTATTGCTTTGTGTTTCAGACCAATCAGATATTGCTGCCAACTTCACATTCAATTGAGCATTTCAGAATGAGCTGCGAACCACATAGAAAGCGGAAAGAACGAAAGGAGTACCGAGGGTCGGTCTTCGCCAGCTGAAAGAGGTGTGCGCAATCCTTTGGCACATTCACTTACGTTTAAAGTGATTGTCACTTACAACACGTGAACACAACATTAAACTCAGTCTTCTACAATAAGTGTTTACCTGTATGTAGGCGTAAGAAACACAATTCTGTTGTACTCGAAAGATTATCGGAAAGCCTCTTTTATTTCCTTAGGACTTAATGTTTACGATATTGGACATGTTTTGAATACCATTTTTACGGCCAGTGCAAGAATATCATTGTTATGCACAGCTTTAGAGGTTGTGAGGTCTCTGTATTGCAATGCAAGAATCGGGCCATCTACTCAAAACAAAAATCTGCCATTAATTAGATTACTTCTGAGTTCTGCGTGCAAAGTGCACGAACTTGTGCCAACTGCAATTCGTGTTACCTCATCTTTTATTACCATTGCTACATTTTCCTTTAATATCCTTGAAAAATGCTTGAGTTGTTGAACACATGCCTGATCCGAGTTCCTGAATCACTGTACAAGTGCTTCGTTCAACGAAATGAATAGGGACGGTACAGTTTCGCACTCAACGATGCAACTGATGGATGACCGAAACTAGTAAGCAAGAAACGCCGTCTTGATATTGAAGGCTTAAGAAATGGTAGTGCCGACGATAAAGAAGAACCTGGGACAGTTCTAGAGGAATCAATCTTGTCAAAGGCTCTAAATCACGACATACAGCAGCTCCGGCGGAAAGTGAAAAACTTCACATCAGGTTAGTCTCAATTTGAGCCGGGGCATAATGTTCCAATCATCAATACAATCAATTCCTCGTTCTTTACTTTTGTGAATTGCGTGGTTGACTAAACGTTTGCTACGTATATTTGAAATTTCTGGTTGAGCTATTCACTGGTTCTAATTTTACGTGGTTACAATAGATTAGTAGTACAATATTCTTGTTCTGCTCCAATCTGCGATTCATGTATGTAAGCATCTTTTATCACAATTGCAGTGGATTTCTGGAATACGTGATGCTAGCATGCAGCCAGCTTCTCCACTACATTGACAACTGTTATCATGGACTGTTGGATTCGTTGGAAGCAGGGAAAGCTCTTTAGCAGCATCCTTTCTTAACCTTCAAGTTGGACGAGTTAATTTGTAGCTCCCTTCGTTGAATGGTTGCTCCACATTCCCTATCCTCGGGAAGAATCCCACAGCTCATCAGATATATAAGAGTGATTAGATTACCCACATCTTCAGCTTCTGCAACCCCAACTACGTTCATCATTCATCAGTCCTCGTTAGAGTTTTTACTTTATATTCTTCAAAACTAAATAGAAAATTTTCAATTGCACCTATCATTAGTCAATATATTTTGGAGTTAAAATTCGCAATCATGTTTGTCAGGCCGTCTACACTCTTCTAACTTTTTCTGATCGCAGGATCATCACGGTGCAAATGTTAAGCCAATGAACGATTGCAACAGTTCAATGCGTCCGAAAGGGATGACGCTATTCCAGGGTCACTTGTTCGACGTTTTCGACCAGTGTTACTCGGCTAATAAGAACAGGATTGTTTTCGAGCTTCATCACGTTCAGGAATATGTTTCTTCACCAACTGATAATAGTTTTCACCAATCTTCCAGTGCCTGGGCAAATTTTGAATACGTTATGGGACAGCTCTTCATAGGTTCTACGTATACATTTCAGCACATTTAATAACAAGAGAAGCAGCTTCATTGAACCGCCAAATTCAACCCTGTGGGATCAATGTATTTATTAATGTTTTCATAGATGTTTCTGTAAACATAAGGGTGAACACATTTTGGACAGAGAAGGTTGAAAAAAATTGAAGTTCATCAACTTTCTACATTGTTAGGTCAATATCAATGGTTTTTGAGCCATTCTACTCAGACACCATATTTAATAATTACTTTCAAAATTTTCAAAACAACTATTTTTTTAGTCTTCTCATGTTTTAAGGATTATACTTGTATTAGCAAAGTTACTTTGTCTCAATTTTTTTTTGTTACAATCTTATTAATTCACAAGGTGACAAACATGATATTAAGTTTAGAACATTTGTTCCAATAAATACATGAAGCAAAAATATTAAAAATAGTAAATAAATAAGACTAATAAAAGAATTTTTATTATTTTATAATAATATTTTTATAAATTTAAAGTAGATAATACTTGCAATATATATATATATATATATATATATATATATTAAAACATTTATAAAATTAAAATAAGATCTAAATACCAAAATTTGATTATTATCATCAAGAATTGAAGTACAATGTATTAAATACTAATATAAATATAATTATTTTACTATATTAATAGTAAGTTGTAAGTTTATTTATAAATAATAAGTTGATTTGCTTTTGCAATGTAGTCAAGTTGTTGCAAACCAAGTTGGTCTTATTCATGCACGAGACAAAAGTTAGACAAGGGACAATAAAAACTAGTATTTGAGCACAAAAGAAGGCAAGTGTAAACAAAGATATGGATGTCTATTTTAGTAGATTATAAACTTAACACATCTTTAATTATGAAAGTACAATTAAAAAAAAATGAAAAAACCTAATATATTGTATAGGATATAAGCAAGAGAAGGCTAAGAAACAAAAACTTATTTTTGTTCTTTGTATTGTTGAGGTTTTGACGAGTTTATTCATTATTAAACATTAATATATATATATATATATATATATATCTATTTTAAAAAATCATGTTATTTCACAAAATAAAACTTCTTTGTAATAAAATATCTATAATTTATAACAAAAAATTAAACGTCATCATAAAAATATTGAAGCTACAATCTCAACAAATAAAAAAACTTTTTAATGCTCACTCTAAAAGCCATACAACTCTGATTTTTATTTTGAAAATACTATTCCTTCCAACAAAGTCAGAAAGCATTGTAACGTTATTTATCAAACATTTTTTAATTTTTTATTTAATTTTTTATTTTTTTAATATCAATAGATTAGAGCAAAAGATATTGAACTCATCTACATATTGATACCTTTGCAAGGTCAAATTCTTACAAGTCCACACCACATGAAAAATGCTGCAAAATAAGAATAAATCCTCATTAAGTCTCATATCTTTTGCTCATATATGTACATGATTTCAATGTAATCCTCATACACACAATAGAGAAGACAAACAAGTGGATCGCCAAAACATAAACAGCCTTCTTGACGCTTGCTCCCATCACCAAGTTACGTACCGTGCCCTAGTTTCCCGCGGTTATAGGTTCTCATCTCCACGGGTTTAGGCCTCGAAAAACAGCGAGAATATTAGTGCGTTGCTCGGGAGAGCTCATTGGGTGTGCGATTGTGTGTATATGGACTTGAGAGCTTTGCATTTGGAGGAGCTCGTGCGGTGGTTTGACAGCAGCGCGGAGGCGGAGGCGGAGGAGGAGGAGGAGACCGGGTGCGTGATATTTTCTTCTTCATGCTTAGTTTGTATTGCTCTGCATCTGTGTGGCTAGAAGAATAATACGGTGATGAGGGCTTGGCCACGACGTGAAATCGACTTTTTCTCGTAATTTTGTGGGATGGTGTAGCGGGAGGTATTCCGAAGTTATCATTCTTCTTTTCTGGCGAACAGTTCGCTCAATTTTAGCACGCGATGATAAGGATTCGGGGAGTGATCCGACGCTATATTGACTGGAGTTCGTTTGTGCTCTGGTGCTAGTGTGATAGCAGTGTCCGTGTATTCCGAAATCAATTTCGGACGTTGTAGTTTAACCCGTGGGAATGCGTTTTGGAGTGCTTTGTGTTCATATTTTGGGGAGAAAAGTCTCGCCTCAGACGTTAGTATGTGCCGCATTAGCTTGTTTTTCTTTTTTTTCTTCTTTTCGTCTTTCTTTTTAGTTTTTTAGAAAGTATTTCATTTGAATTGAAACGTAAATAATCGAAAATTTTGATCTACCTCATTGTTGCGAGGTTTAGTGCAGAGAGGGAGAATGAGAGAGAGAGAGAGAGAGAGAGAGAGAGAGAGAGAGAGAGAGAGAGAGAGAGAGAGAGAGAGGTGGGGCGCTTGTAAGCGTACGTTGGCTTAATGTGGCGATGATCGTCGCTCGAAAAGTGCGTTGAGAGGGTGGATTTAGGGCTGGATAGAGGCTGAACCTGTACTTCTCGAATTTGATTATCACGATTCTACTGTTTTTTTATTAAAAATGTTAGTAGGTTTGTAGCACTGGATTTCCTGGTGTTCTGAATGAGAAATCATGTCAGATTTAAAGCAAGGAAATGTTGACACGGGTTCAGCATTGACCATTGGTTCTATGCGAAGGTAGTAGTTTTATAATTTTTTTGGCGAGATGTCGTACTATCCACTTTGTTTGGGATTGATCTTCTCTCAAAGTTCCTTTTCTGGGCAGGTGCTACAGTTTTTTTCTAAGTCTAGGGATTTTGGTTGAATCCTTCTCTTTTTCTTTTTTCTTTTTTTTCTTTTTCTTTTCTTTTTATCAGGTTCTGAAGCCCTCGAGGTGTGACAATGTCTGATGACGATGTCTGGGGGTCGGAGACCATCGTAGGAGAAGAGGGCAATCGTCAAGGGTCTCATTTACATTCGGAACTGGATCATGAATGGCAGGCTCGACATAATCAGTTTCATACTGTATCCTTTCACAATTATCTGTGCAAGTCTTTTATTCATCAGTGACGAATTGGAATTGAATCAGATCAAATCCGTTAGCTTTCGTGACTGCAGACTGAACTAATTTTGTTTCAAACCCATCTCAAGTATAGCATTGCGAAATAGCGGGGCTCAAATGAGGTGGCAGATAGTCCTTCAACTTTTTTGTCGCTTTCGCATAACATTTCCTTCTTTGTTGTCTTTTCTAACTAAGACTGTATCATAGCTCGCACTTTGTGAAACTTGACGACTAGAAGTTAGGTTACAGGGATGGGGTGGAGGCAGGCAAAAATTCATCTGTGCAGGAGGGTTTCAATTTAGGTTACGCTGAGGCCACTGTTGCGGGTTTTACCTGGGGTGTTGCTCGTGGCCTTACCAGGTAGCACGAATACTTGAATTTCTCTTTCATAGATTAGATATAGTACATATGCCTGATTGTGATGTCAAGGATTTAGGTTAAGAATCATCTAACTATGTTTCCCTCTTGATCTAGTAATAATCGCCCAAATTAAGTTAATGATTGCAAAGTCTCCCAGTGAGGTTTTGAACTTGAGAGCTGCGGGTTTCTGTAACGCGTATTCCGTTCTTCAACTGCATACAGAGCTTTCGCTGCCTTACCAGATTCATTGAAGGACACACTGGTTGGCGAAAGTGACGTAAGAGGACACTTGGAGGCTCTGGATTCCTCTATTTACAGATATTCTTCCACAGATTCGCTGCGTACATTTCACCGGAATATCAACAAAATCCGTGAGGTTAGTGTATCAAGCTCAGATACAGTGTTGGAGTCACAAAACATTGAGGAGATTGGAAGACTTGATCTGGAATCGCAAAGAGAAGGTGGAATTCGCATGACCTCTTTCTCTGGTGGTAGTTTGCTCCCACATAGTTGTCTAAATGTTACAAATTTATATCGCGACTTTCTAACTCGTCTTGTACTGATTGCCACAACGAGTAGGATCATACATGTTAAGGAATGTTGAAGTTTTTGACACTCTTGTGGTTTATAGTTTCCAATTGCTTTATTGAATTTACGGAATAGCGACCTCTTTTGTAATGCCTACGTTCCTTGTAGTCTGTTCGTTGGAGAATGAATTGACAATGGTTCTTGTAATCGTACGGCAGGGTCTCTGGATAGTCGAGGTGAAACAAGGTCAATTTCTATAGTAGGGATAAATCGGTTACCCGAGTCTCATAGTGCTGGCGCCTGGGAAGTAGATAATGGAGATGATGCTGCCAGAAATGAACTGAAGGAGTTGGAGGAGAAAGTGCGAAGGGAGTTTCAGTTAACAACTATCAAGATTAGTGATGTCCTTACAGCACCAAACCAGTGATTCTATTACGCAGTGATACGATTGTGGATCAGATTTTGGTTGAAAGTCCACCTAGTTGTTAGTGGCATTTCATGGCAATATATGTTAATATTTATACTAGAGAAAGGTTGCAAATTTACCAACTCAATGACTCGAATTTTGTGTCAATGTGGTTTTCTGCTTGGTATCCAGTATACATATTTGAAACGAGCTACTTGTAGTTTCTCTACTCGTATCCTCTGCCTTTGGCAGTGAATGAAAGTATATTTGTAAGAGATCAGCTCCAACTATCTCACGTTGTTGCGAGAACAGCTACTGTTCGCACTAAACGCTGAAAGAAATAGACCCAAGCAGTCGGAATTGGGGGATCGCTAGAAAGACGTTAACATTACCTTGGTACCGCTGTGCATTTGGATTCGATGGGGTTCGATAAGGAGATCGCTGGCGTGTTAGCCGACTTAAAAGTTGTACAACATGATAAAATGAGATGAAGAATTAAGCTTAATCTTCGTTAACCACTCAGTCTCCTGATATGTCCCCTAATGCCATGTGATTCAACTGCATTATACTTTGTACGAAACGCATGCTCATTCAAAACATGACTACGCCAGTATCGTTTTAATCAAAAGATGACATCAAATAAAAATGGAAGACTGATTGATTTGAAAAGTCCGCAAACCGCACCTCCAATGTCAATTTCACACGGGGGGCCTTAACAATTTTAGCATTCGACGCTATGTCTCTAAAATTGGTACTTTTGCTCCTCTGCTTCCCTGCAGTCATGATTGAGCTCAAGTCAAGCGCCAGAAGAGGACGGGGTATGAGTATATATGTGTACAGTGCGAGGTTACTATGTTAAGCCTAAATTAAGACGGAATCTACACGAAAACAATATTAAGGGGCAGAGCGCCTATCTGCGTCAATCACAGATTTGAGGTTCAGTAAAAGGCATTGCACTCGACACCTGTTCAGCTGTCACCCATCACCTTGCCTTAAAGCAAGGCACAAATACAGCTAACAAGATGAGTGAGAACGGACAAGTTATAATTCGAGTGCACTTATGCACACTCTAGAAGTCTATTTCTCAAGTAGGGAGCATCAATTAGGTGGACATAGAACTTTGAACATAACGGCTAGAATCCAGTCTGATAAAACTCCAGCTGCAGCAGTGAAAGGCTACAAGTGATGTAAAAGTGAACATGACTTAGTACACCTGAATATAAAATTGACTCACTTGGTTTCCACTGGAATCTCAGACTCAACGAGGTGTGTACATAGCAGGTACATTTGGGGATATTTGCGTCTTTCGAGTGTATCTAAGAAGCATAGCTTCTACTGATTGGCCTGGAGCTTGCATTCCCCTGTCATTGATGCAAGGCAAAATGGTTATATCATGACTTTGTTGTTAGCATCAAAAACAACAACATGAAACAAGCTACGCAGCCAAACCTCTTCATCTTTAAAACGCTAAGGAGCACAAACAAAACTTTGTCTATCAGAGAATTTGTGATAAGAGATGCCAGATGTACAACCATTGCTATGAACAAGTATTCACGAAGACTGAACCTAAAGATCAACTTCAAACACAAAGATGGAGAGCATCGAAGTTCATCCTCACCTTAAATAGGGCTCTAGATCGTCCCATTCCCATTTAGGGTTTTCCTTGAAAAGAGCAGAAAAACGCTCTGCTGGCTTTGTGGGCAAAGATGAAACGCTGAAGAGTCGAAGCCAGGAATCAGCTCCAATCCTCTCAATTAACACCTCCCCTTTCAACATTTCCAACTCAGGTTGTAGTCCTGTAGGAATATTTCTCTTCCATGCATTCAAAAAATCTTCTAATCTCCACTTCGGGACAGAACGGAGTAGCTGTTTTGCATAGTGTACGCAGACTTTACTTTCCTCAAGTTCCCATTTTCTAGTGTCAGGTTCCTGTACATTTGTTTCAACCTCCTTCCCATAACAGGCAAGACAATGTTCAATGATTTTAGGCGTGTAGCCATCATTCCTTACAACCTGGACTACTTCGGATTCTTGTAACAACTTTATATTCCAGTCATGTTGAACAGCAGTCAACAAAATGACATCTAATAAGCCCTGCATGAAATTTCCATCAACTATTCTCCAGAACCCTTCAATTTCCACTGCTTGCACTGACTCTAATGCTGCTTTGATTTGGCTATAGCTGGCCTGCACTTGATTCGCAAGGTCATCCATGGTGTAAAGCCCCGTTCGTCCCCGCTCATCTTCCTCCAGCATCTGAAACAATTGATCATAGCCTAGCATGAGCATTTCGTTCTTGTAAATTGTAAAAATTGAGTTTCCATTACGCTAAAAATCTGAACCAGCGGGCAATCGAATAGATACCGAAGACATTGATTGTTTTTTTTATTGTTCCACACAACTATGGGAGGCTCTAATCCAGTCATTATCCTATCGTACAGGATTCGACGAGTCCTCATGTTCAGAACCGCTTGTGAGCTCATTCTTGTGGCTAGTACTATGTGAAAGAAAGATATGAATTAATAAACCTTAAATGAATAACTTTGGAATGCTCATGGACAAATATTTCCAGTCATTATAAAAATACATCATGTGTCCTGCAAGCTCAAGAATAACTCTATTCTTTAATAGAGCAACAATAGAACTTGCTTTAGCGAACTAAATTCACAGCATCTTACAACACACCTGCTCCTCGTCCAAATCTTCAGTGTATGGACGCTGATTCAGAAGAACCTTCAACTTATCGAGCCTAGGCGCTGTCTCCACCAATTCAATAAGACCTGGTACCATTGCTACTACACCAGCACTTGTTGGCCTTGTACAATCTTTTTCATTTTCGGGGCAATCCGTGGCGTCCGATTGCAGAGTGGAATGTTGTGTGGGAGAAAGGAGCAAAACTGTGTTTGAAGTTGATACATATTTTATTGCATAAGTGGTCGAGGACGTACATAGAACCGCTTCATCATTTGGGTCTCCTTTAATAGTCAATCTGAGTTTGACTGGAATGTCAGAAAACCACTTTTTTTTTTTCCCAGCTCAAAAAGATTAAATGGTCATCTTTGAACTGCCCACAACCTACCCCTTCTCCTCTCAAACTATGAATAAAAGATGAACAAAAATGTGCTCTAAACTCATGTAGCTAATCCACATTCCACACCCATCATTAGTATTGTTTCATCACGTAGCATACTCCTAAAAATTAGAGGATGAGGGGCACTGCTACATGTTCGTGAAGACTATTGACAAGTAAAAATCATGATGAAGAGGTCTCTCTTATTAGAGAGGAAGATGCGACCGTCTAAACATAACGGTAAAATCGCCCAAAAATGTTCCAAATTTCCAAACATCACTTTACATGAACTGAGAGAAGTTTCATACCCGTCATTCAGTAGCTCCTTCAAGACGCTTTCATCCACTTCCAACAGCTTGAACTCTTCCGTGGCGAACGAATCAGAATATCCCACCGTAACACTTCCGTTCACGTTGAGATCTAGCAACTCCGCCATTGCCCTTCACCAATCACTACTTTCAAATTGGGCGCATTTTTACAACTTGGGACATTTCCGACAATAAATTGAAGTCCGCCCACGGCGTCTCAACAACACCAATGCTTCACACCTACAGGGATCTCAAATTAGCAAAAAAAAAAAAAAAAAAAAAAAAAAAAAAAGTGAATACCAAAGTCGACTAGGGCAGGTTCAGTATAGAACTCATCAAGCAGGTTAAATCTCTCAACCCAACCTAAACCCTAACTCTCAAAACCTTTGCAACTGACAATCGCGTCCACGTGGAATTAACACAAGAATCGAGTTTGTAAACGACACCCTCTCCCACCTCATCGGAACTTCGCGTCAATGAGGCGGGCCACTTGTCCGGTTCTTTACCCTTGAACCCAAATTCAAACTTCTAATGAAAAACTCAATACGGCACACACCATACCTGGTATCCAGGGCAAGATCACGTCCCACGAGACCTAATTCAAAACGATTCCTTAACGTCATCAATCATAGCCAAATAAAAAATGTGTGCGGAGGGCCTTTACGCGCAACCTTCATGCTGTTCTCGCGGACCACACGCAGTGCAAGCACACGATGCCTTCAATGCACCACACACATCAACTCAATTCAATGTCGAATCGTTCCGCAAATGCTATCCCACCAGCGTTCGAGCGCATCGAGGCCAAGATGGAAGCAATAGAGCTCGGCAAACCAAAGCACCGAAGGGAATCGAGGAAATCCACAAAGCAGCCTCAACGCTACCAAAATGCGCAACCTCCACAACACAGAGACACAAAGCTGACCTCCCTCCTGAAGTAGAGAATCAATCAACAGGAAACACTAATCGCAGCGAGTACATTGCAACGCAAGACAGTACGGCTCACACACACATACACTCTCTCGCCCACTTTGCACGAGTGAGCGAGGGCGGGAAGAAGGGGAGGGAAGCTCAACACCGCATGCCAACGAGCTCCGACGTTCATCCACGACCAAGTCATGGATGGATGGATGAATTCATTCGCCTCTTTATATGGTCCAGGCTTGCCACTTTTTGGACATCAAATGTTATGGTACACTTTGGCTTGCAACTACTTTTTCCTTACATTTTGTGTATTTCAGGGCACGTAAAAGGAATAGAATGAAAGGAATAAAAGGGAGTTTGTTTATTTATGTTTTATACTTAAGTCTTCTGATGGATTTATATTTGTATCTATTATTATTGTTATTATTATTTATATTTATTACACAAATTTACATTTATGATACCAATATTGCACATGAAGCAAGGATGGCATGTTATACTAATTTATCAACCCAAAAAATATGAGAGCTTTAAGAAACCCATATATATATATATATATATATATATATATATTTTGCTTTGTCAACAAGTTCATGATATATTATTTGAAGGAAGAGAAAAATGAGAGAAAGAGGTGATGATGATGATATATATATATATATATATATATATATATATATCTTTATTTTAGTAAAGATACTGACAAAAGACATTGTAATCTTCCTAATTCTAATGAATTTGTTGCTATTAAATGCATTCCCTCTGAAAGAATAAATATAGGTAGATTTGATATTATCTTGCAATATAGCTTCTTAGAAGCTTCATAGGCGAGTATTTAACTTTATACATGTTTATAGTTGATTAATAAGTTAGAAACTTGGCCTATAAGTTAGCCATGTATCGCATGTGTAGGTAGCTTGTGGTATAAGCTAATGATGTGGTGTATATGTAGACAACTTGTCTTGCAAATTGGATGCATGTTGGAGGTTTTATAGGACGTTGTTACATAGCTCTTAGTTAGATAGCTATTCTAATTCAATATATTATCATCTTTGAGTGATTTTTTAGTCTTTTCAAGTGACATAAGACTTTTTAGTCTTTTTGTCTTTGGCAATAAATTTTTTGTTTAATATCGCATCATCTTTGAATGATTTTCTAGTTCTTTTGAGTGATATAAGAGTTTAATTAAGATTTATTTTTTTGAAATTTATATCTTTGATATTGGGCCTTTTATTTTTTAAAACAATTGCATGTTTAGTTTTAATTGAATGTTATTTTTTTAGATATTTTTTAAATTTTTTGCCTTTTTTACGACAATATAAGCATAGGTCTTGTTGAAATTGATGCTTTTTTTTCCTTTGTTGTAAGAAGTTTGAACCATATTACATTAATTTGTATATTCTTAGCTCTAAATTGTAGAAGTAATATATTTATTGAAGTAACTCAATACAAAATTTTAATGTATTTTTTTATCAATCCATAAGCATTGATCTTGATAGTGTTAAAATAATCAATTATTGCACTTTACAACTTAGCTATCAACTTCATTGAATATTAGATGATTTCATAGTGACAATAATGGATCTTTCACATTAATGATTTCTAATTTTAATCATCAATAAAATTGGCTTATAAGAGCTTATTCATCCAAATTGATGTCATAAGCCATTTGCCTAAAATCAGATGCATAAAATAATATAGAGCATGATCCTTGATATAATGAAAAAATCTTTGTTATCATCAATTGGGCCTTGTTATATTTTCCAAATGTCTATACAAATACTTGTAAAAAAAACTTTAAATTTGTTCAAGATAAGAGATCTCTTATCAAATAAAAGAACAAATCTAAATAAGGCTTGTCATGTAAGTAAGATTCTAACTAAATCAACTTGCAACTTATATATTGAACAATGCTTAAGTTATAAAAAAGTTACCAATTAAATTTGGTTAATAAATCTTCAAAACCTTAGAGTATTGTTATAATGTAATACAATTAATAGATAAAAATAGTAAAAAAATGATTATATTATAGAAGATCTTACTTCAAATACTATAGCAAATTATCTTAGAAACTAAACAATAGTCTAAAAGAAACTAAAACTAAAGGTGTAAATGCTATCTTTTTACAAAGTAGACTTCTATTTACTTTGTAAGGCCATAAATAAGGCAAAATAAGATAGATTAAAAAAATAAAAAAATACAAACATATGTAAGAAGAAAGTAGGAATTGATTTTAGGAAAAATTAACTCAAAAGGGAAAAAATTGATATTCAAAGAGGATTAGTTATCAACATGGGTCTAAATTAGATTCCAAGAGACAAAATGAGGCACCTATGGCAATTTTTGGATTCTTTTGTAGATTAAAGAATCAAATTTGAGAGTAGAATTGATAAGATTTCTTTAAGCATTGATTTTGAGTGATTTGAGTATGTAATGACTTTGTAAGAGCTTTGCAAAGTCACAATTATTTTGGATGATTCTGGAATTTGTAAAATAAAAAAGGTATTATATTTTGGAGAATTTTGTGAGTTTGGTAGTAGATCTATTACTCAAATTTTGAAGACTTATGTAAATATTTGTTTGAATTGTATGCTATATGTTTGAGTTTGATCAAATGATTAAATTAAAGGTTATTAAATTTGAAGTAGGTTGAGATCTTAGAAATTGGACTTTCAAGGACACTTAGCATTTCTAAGTTCTTTAGCAATCTAGTAATTGAATTGAGGTGAAATTTATGTATAAAAATAATAGACTTAATTTGCTACATATATGTAAAATTTAAAAATAATTAAATATTTTAAAAAAGAAATATTGATATTAGAATTTTAACATTCAAATTGAAGTAGGAGGCTGGTGTCGTGATGTAATACAATTATATAATGAAATTATAATTAAAATTAAATTTCTAATTAATATCTAATTATCTTAGTTCAATTATAATTTGAGGTATCTAAACATGGCTTTCATAAAAGCCTCTTAGGTTATTTTCTTATCTTAATAATAAGTAGATTGAAGATTAGTTAGTAATTTTACCTTCTAGGTTATAGAGACTCTTCTATTACCTTAGAAAGACCATAAATTAATAAAATCAGATTAGATAAGATAAATAATTAGTATACTTGGTACTAAGATTAAGTTGAAAGTAGGATTGGACTAAAAACACCTTAGAATAGGATAGATTGATACCTAGGGATCAACCGTTTATGAGACAGGGTCAAAATCAAACCTTTGGCCACTAAAATGACAGCATAGGGAAAAATAGGATTTCATTTGAAGATCAGAGATTAGGATTTAAGAGCTAGCTTGAAGTTCTTTTCAAAGACATAAGAATTTTTTTGAAGGGATTTCGGAGGACTTAGCAATTTTTTTTCAAAGTCAAGGTTTGTATCAATGATTTGGGTTTTATATAATATAATTAGGGCTGGCAATTTTGGCTAGTTTGTGCAATTGGTATGACTTATATAGTTGAAAACTTCATATTATTTGGATTATTGAATGTGCTAAGTGTATACATAATTTTGTGATAATCTAACGGCATGGTTTAGAGATATCTAGTTTTTAGCACAAGAGGATTTTAGAAGGTGGCAGTTTGAGGTTGGATAGGATTTCTATGATATTTCAAGATTTATTAGTCAAATTAAGGTGAAAATAGACATGGTATTGGAAGACTTGAATATCAAGCTACACACTAGTTTTGAGACAAAGTTAACAATTGGAGAAGGAGAAATCATTGCTGGAATTTCTACTTCACTTTTCAAGTTGGCGGCCGAGTGACATTGGTGCAAATTTTGGAGGTTTTTTCACAATTTGTAAATTGGATTAGATTAAAAATTCTTAAGCATATAAAAGACTTGCATTGACAATCACATGCAAAATTCTACATCAAGTGGACAATCGGATTGGATGTTATAGCTTATTAAAGCTCACTGATTAGGATTGGAGTTTACAAGAAAAATCTAAATTGCTTAAATATGAAAGTAACAAGATAATTGGGATTTATGTATAGTTAAGACTACTAAGAAGAGTGTTATAAGCACTTTTGAATTAAAATTCAGATTATATTCTTCTCACATGGATAAAACCTATAATGGTTTCTTGGCTACTTGTGAAACATAATCTCACCTTCCACAACTAAGTGCCCGGTGCATTCCTGAGCAAGACAATACATAATACGACATAAGTGGTGAACCCGACGTGAAAGTTTGGGGTGGAAGGTATTCGATTATATTTGTGGTTATTTGGAATTGATGGTGCAAGAAGGCAAGAAGATTGAATTTGGACTTTTTGATGGAGCTTTGGATGGAGCTTCAAGTGGATCTTCAAGCGCAACTTCAAGTGGAATTTCTATTAGTGAACAAGGTACGTACTTTGACCCAAATACTACAAAAATGTTTCAAGCATTTACATTATTTATGCAACAGCAACAAGGCAATGATTGCAAAGAGGATTTGGCAACCAAAGCATTACATGCAGTAGTTAACAAGGTTGACCAATTTGATGGGAGGGATATTTTCAAATATTTAAGATGTTATGTGTAGAAAATAGAACTGAATAATGTTTCTAAGAAGGAGATGATTCAATTATTTGAGCTTGCTATTGTACTAGAGATAAGAGAGCATATAAGGTCTATTATGGGGTAATTTGGAAGTTCATAGGAGGTATTTTTACACGCAGTGAAGGATGAGTATTTTTTTGGAAGATATTGATGGACTTATCAAGAAATCATTCTTGGAATGGATTGAGCGACCTAATAAAAATTTACAAGCTATAGAATTATTAAGTAAATTTGAAAGGCAATTTTTTTGATTTCTAAAAATAGAAAAGTTAACATTGGAACCAAACAAGATTGAATTGTTTCATCAAGTTATTAATAAAGAATTACAAGAGAATTTGAGGTTCTTCTTGAAGATAAGAAAGAAAAAGAAGGATTAACAACAAAGTGGAGAGCTGTTGAAGATGCTAGTGGATTATTTACAAAAAAAGAAAGGAGAATGGATAGGTTTAGTACTCAAAGAGTGGTACAAGTACCAAAGACCCCAATGCCTACTACAAGATTGATTGTGCCTATTGTCCAACCTCCAAGAACTACACCAAAGAAAGAAGATATGAGACTTGAGGAGATTGTATGAGAGATGCGAGATCTTCAAATCAAACTTGCAAGGCTTGAAGAAAAGAATTCTACAATAAGTTCAAAGGTTACTTTTAAACAAAGGTATATGCAAAGATGTATTTGGTGTGATGATGATTCTCATTCTTGAGAAGATTGTCGTGAATTTGATGAGATGGTTCAACAAGGCATTATTTATTGTAAAGATGGGAAGGTTGTATTGAAAGATATTTGTGATCTTTTCCAAACCAACTTTGATAAAGGAGGCATGAAAGCATTGGTTAAAGATTATTTGACAACACATAGAATTACAATTATAGAAGGTACAAATTATAGAACTAGGATGGATAATGATGGCAGACAGAATTTTGTTGAAAATGTTCAACCAAGTGGACTTTGGTCTTCTGCTATTTTTACAATACAACAAGAGAAGATGCCACATAAAGCTTTATTGAGAACTATTGCAACAATTCGTGGTGCTACTAGTTGGAAGGATCGTGTAGAAGCTTTGTTAGTTTATGCATATATAGCTGAAAGCCAACATGAAGCTTTAATGGAAGAAAAGAGGAGAGAAAATTTTGATGATTCAAGAGAAGGAAATTCTTCTAAAAGGCAAACTCGAGGAGATAAGGCTCGTGCATCGGCTTCACAAGAATTGCCTACAAAGGATATTTCAACAATATCAGAAAAAAAAGTAAATGAGATGAAAGATAAAGGTAAATTGACAACTTATAAACTACTCTCTGAAAATGAAGCGGCAATAGATTTAAAGGGAGTGCTTGAGGAATGTGTGCTCAATGCTAAGGTTGAGTTTACATTGAAAGAAATTTTAGGTATTACCAAGAAAGAATTCTATGATGTCATTATTAACAGTATTAAAAAAAAGATGCAATTAATGGGAGAAGCTGGATTAAATCATGTTGTTGATGCACACATATATGAAGGTGAAGAAGATGTATTCGATAATTGTTACAAACAATCAACAAGTGAAAGAAGGAGTAATAATCAAAGGATACGTTTTGATGATCAAGGTAATAAAAATAGAGAGAGATTTCAAGTCATTATACTCAAAAGCATTGGACTAAAGCAACTACAAAGGCATTAGTGAAGGTTGGAGATATAGATGAACCAATTGTTGCTTTGATTGACAATGGTTCAGAGATAAACCTTATGTCTAAAGATCTTTATATGAAGCAAAGGTGGCCAATTGAAATGGAACATGGGTGGGCTATATGGGCAGCAATAATACATGTACGGAGTTATATGGTACTTGCCCGGATGTGAAAATTCCGAGTGGTGATGTTGCATTGGATCAAAATTTTTTTATTCAAGATACAACATCTTATCCTCTTATTTTGGAACAACCATATATTATTACAACTCTGATGGAAAAAAAAGTAATTGATGTTCGTTCAGCTAATGCACGTATTTGTAGTAAGGATGAGAGGAGGGCAGTACAATTTTTGATTGTGCTTCTAAATCATGAGTAGAATCGAGACAAATTGAGAGAAAATCCATTGCCAAGGATTGTTGAAGAATTCAAGGATTTTTTGGGGGTACCACTATAAAGCAAGATTATAGAGGTACAGAAAGAGAGGTACTCTCGCAAGATATAGGTACTTTTAATAGATGATTTATTAGTATTTTTGAAAATAGAAGCATTATGTATAAGAAGATTGATGATTTAAAAAGAAAAGAAAGAAAGGAATTAAGTACTATTGAAAAATAATTGTATAGGTTAAGAATATTAGAAAATAATGAAAAGATTATAGATCTTTATGAAAAAAATGGACTGAAGGATTCTTTGGAATTGATTGTATCTATTGGATTAAGTAATGATGATAAAGTTATACTAATTCATTCAAAAGAAGTTTATGATATGATTGAATCTTTTCAAGCACCAGAGGTTATAGTTGAGACAAAATATAAGACAATAGATAAGAAAGTTAAACCGGTTGTCGGACCTTTGTTAGAAGATTCTAAAGAAAAAATGGAAGAAGCATCAAGAAAAAAGAGCTTGACAGATCCAAAGAATCTTGGTCACAAGTTTACTAAAGAGACTTTTGAAAAATTGAAGATTCATTCTGATGGTTCTTTATTGGTGGAGGAAATTACTTGCTTCAAAGAGATGTTGGCAAAACAAGATAGATCATTTGCCTTTGAATCTTATGAAATTAGGTGTGTGGATCCAAATATTATAATACCTATGGTTATTTTTACTATACTACATATACCTTGAAATCTAAGGCTAATTTCAATACCAAAGGCATATTTACCAAGCTTGGTGGAATTATTAAAAGAAAAGATAAAAATGAAGATTTTGGAGCCGTCTTTTGCACCATATTCTAATCGATGGTTTATAGTGCCTAAGAAAAGTAGGTCATTACATTTTATTTAAGATCTGCAATCAATGAATGCAGTAACTATTAGGAATGCAGGAATTGGGCCTATAGTAGATGAATTTACCAAGGCGTTTGCAGGAAGGGCAATTTATTCAATGAATGATTTATATTCGAGCTATGACCAATTTCAACTTACAAAAGAAAGTAGAGATATGACAACGATGAAAACTCCACTTGGATTAGTTAGATTGTGTACTCTTTCTTAAGACGCAACCAACTTAGTTGCGCATATGATAAACAAGATAAATGAGATATTAAGAGATTTTATTCCTGAGAAGACTATACCTATTTTAGATGATGTTCCTATAAAAAGGTGTAAAAAAGAAGACAAGGATAAAACTTTAGATAAGAGGAGGTGTCGCAAGTATGTCACTGATCATATACAAGATTATAAAAAAATATTGACTCGGCTTGGAAAAGTTTATCTTACATTATTGAGTAAAAAATCTACATTTAGAGTACAAGAGGTTGTGATTGTTGGACATTTATGTAGATTTTATGGAAGAAAACCAGATCTGATTAAAGTTGATGCAATTGAAATAATGAAAGAAGATTGTAGTTTTTTTATAGAGATTTGTAAGTTTTTAGGTGCATGTGTATTTTATCGTATTTAGATTCCTCATTATAATCACATAGTGGATCCATTATATGAATTGTTATGCAAGGGCTATCGATTTAAATGGGAAGAAAAGTATGTTAAAGTAGTGCAAAGATTGAAGAAATTATTGATATTGCCTCCAATGTTGAGAAAGATTGATTATAAGTGCAATAGACTAGTGATTCTTACTATGGATACTAATCCGATTGCCATTGGATGGGCTGTAGGTCAAGATGACTGAAATGGATACAGATTTGCATTGCAATTTGGACCTAAAGTTTTAAGTACTCGCCAACGTGCATATTTACAAGTAAAAAGGAAACTATGGAAAGTTGTTTCAGCTATGAAAGTTGAAAAGGATTATTCGATTGGAGCTATGGTGGTAATTGAAACAGATTGTTTGCTTTTACTTGAAATGATTACCAATTGTACAACACAAGGTATTGTGATGTTGAGATTAATTGCTTATATCAAATCACTAAATCTTGAATTTAGGGATGTTGTGGAAAAGGACAATTGAGTAGCAAATATGTTATCTCAAGCAATATATGAAAGAAAATATGAGATGGTTGAAGATATTGATGATGTTGGAACAAAATTCTATTCAATATCAAATCTTAATAAGGAAGATAAGATATTTTTTGAAGATTTTTATGAAGGAAAATTACTAGAAATTGGTCTTTATTTGAATACCTTGATTAATTAAGAGAATTGGTCAATAAAAAAATTTAATCAAATAAAAAAGAAGGCTTATTGATTTTTGCTTCAAGAAGGGTTTTTATGGAAGAGACCAAAGAAAGAAATTGGATTGCCAAGACGAGTAGTAGGTATTAAAGAAGATCAATAAAAACTACTCAAAGAGTTTCATGAGAACCTATAGGTGAGACGTTAAGGAATTTGGGCTACTTTTGCTAAAATAAAGGAACGATATTGGTGGAAGAATATGTATCAAGATGTAACTTTGTTTTTAGAGTCTTGTGTAACTTGTCAGATGTATTCAAATATATGACATCGAGATGGGTTGCATCCAACATATCCTTTGGTTATTCATTTTAAATGGGTTGTGGATTTGGTTACTATGCCTATGGGACTATGGCAAATGAGATATTTAGTTTTGGCTCATGAAGATTTATCAAACCAAGTAGAAGGTAGGGCACTAAGAACAAAGTCCATAGAGGAAATTTGTAGGTTTTTACCTGAGGAAGTTATTTGTTGCTATGGATGTGTGAAAAAGATCAGTGCAGATCGAGGAGAATTGAATGCACATGAAGCTCGTGATTTTTTTAAGAGACGTGGGATCAAATTATCATTGATTACTGCTTATAATTCAGAGAGGAATGCAAAGAGTGAATGTAAGCATGCACCAATTGCAAAAGCATTAGTTAAAGCTTGCAACGGAAGAGTGAGAGAATGGCCTCGACTTCTACCTTATGTATTATGGGCTGATCGAACAACACATAGATCGGTGACAAGATATATGCCAGTGGAACTTATGATAGGTCAAAAATCAAATATGCAGATTGAAGAAAATGTACCAACTTGGAGTATGCTACCATGGAAAGATGGGTTGACAACAGAGGAATTGTTAGCCATTAGAATTCGACAACTTGAACAAAGATCGGAAGATGTGGAATTAGCATTAAAAAGGTTACAAAAGGTAAGGTTAGGAAATAAGAGTCGATTTGACAAGCAACATTGATTGAGACCTAAAGCAATTGAAGAAGGTGATTGGGTATTTGTTTATCATAGCACTCTGGATTATCAATATTGTACTTTACGAAAGTTTTCTAAACATTGGTTTGGACCGTATGTGGTAGTAATGGTTCATGATAATGCCACATATTTATTAAGGGAGTTAGATGGTATGAGGTTGAAAATACCTATTGTTGGAAAGCGAGTGAAGATTTTTAAAAGACAAGATAGAGTAATCAATATGGAGGGTCATGCTGAAGATATTGGCATTTTTGAAGATGACAATTCTTTTGAAGAAGATGGTGAAAATAGAAATGAAGGATTTGATGAAGAAAATGAAGAGATGGTATGATGCCAATTAGGACATATGGTTTATTTGGCGCATGCCGGAAGGTACGCATGTTAAGAGGGGATAAATGTTGTGATGTAATACAACTATATAGTGAAATTATAATTAAAATTGAATTTCTAATTAATATCTAATTATCTTAATTCAATTACAATTTGAGGTATCTAAACATGACTTTTATAAAAGCCTCTTAGGTTATTTTCTTATCTTAATAATTAGTAGGTTGAAGATTAGTTAGTAATTTTACCTTTTAGGTTGTAAAGACTCTTCTACTACCTTAGAAAGACCATAAATTAATAAAATCAGGTTAGATGAGGTAAATAATTAGTATACTTGGTACTAGGGTTAAGTTGTGAATAGGATTGGACTAAAAAATCCTTAGAATAGAATAGATTAATACCCAAGGGTCGACTGTTTGTGAGACAGGGTTGAAATTAGACCTTTGGCTATTAAAACAATAGCCTAGGGCAAAATAGGACTTCATTCAAAGATTAAAGATTAGGATTTAAGAGCTAGCTTGAAGTTCTTTTCAGAGATATAAGAATTGTTTTGAAGGGGTTTTGGAGGACTTAGCAATTATTGTTCAAAGTCAAGGTTTGTATCAATGATTTGGGTTTTGTATAATATAATTAAGGCTAGCAATTTTGGCTAGTTCATGCAATTGGTATAACTTCTATTATTAAAAACTTCATATTATTTGGATTCTTGAATGTGCTAAGTATATACATAATTTTGTGATAATCTAACGGCATGGTTTAGAGATATCTAGTTTTTAGCACAAGAGGATTTTAGAAGGTGGCAGTTTGAGGTTGGATAGGGTTTCTATGATATTTCAAGATCTATTAGTCGGATTAAGGTGAAAATAGGCATGGTATTGGAAGATTTGAAGATCAAGGTACACATCAGTTTTGAGACAAAGTTACTAGTTGGAGAAGGAGAAATCATTACTAGAATTTCTACTTCACTTTTCAAGTTGGTAGCTGAGTGACATTGGTGCAATTTTTGGAGGTTTTTTCACAATTTGTAAATTGGATTAGATTAAAAATTCTTGAGCATATAAAAGTCTTACATTGACAATCACATGCAAAATTCTACATCAAGTGGACATTCGGATTGGATGTTATAGCTTATTAAAGCTCATTGATTAGAATTGGAATTTATAAGAAAAAACTAAATTGCTTAAATATGAAAGTAACAAGATAATTGGGATTTATGAATAATTAAGACTACTAAGAAGAGTATTTTAAGGACTTTTGAATTGAAATTCAGATTACATTCTTCTTGTATGGATGAAACCTATAATGGTTTCTTGGCTATTTTCTCGTATAGGATTTTTATTCTATTTGGTAAGTATAATTATCTTTAAATTTTTTATTTTTATTGATAATTTAATTTTTAAAAATTATATGAATTTTTTAAATAAGATCAATGGTTTAATCAATAGATATTGAGATTTTAAATTGTACTATGATTAAATTGAATTGATTAAGTTTTGATTAGGTTTTGATTAGGATTAAATTAGGATTTAGGATTTGATTAAGATATGAATAAGATTTAGGATTAGACTAGGATTTAGTATTTGATTTAGGATTTGCTTAATATTTAGGATTTTAGGATATGTTTAGAATTTAGAATTTAAGATTTATTTAGGATTTAATTAAGATTTAATTAGGATTTAAGATTTGATTTAAGATTTGCTTAAAGTTTAGGATTTAGGATTTAAAATTTATTTCTAATTTAGGATTTGGCCTAAGATTTGATTGAAATCCATTATGATTTCAATTAGGATTAAATTAGGACTTAGTTGAGATTTATTTAAGATAATTTTTTTATTATATTAATATTTCTTTAGGATTTTTTAAAGATTCTTTTATAGATTATTATGGATTTTTTTGGACTCCTTTAAGATTTCTTATTATTTTTGTAATTTTTTTAAAGTTTCTTTTGAATTTGATTAAAGCTTGCTTAATATTGTTAAGATTTAATTAGATTTTATTTAATATCCTATTAGAATTAGAATTTTTTTATTACAATTTTAATTCTACCTTCCACAATTAGGTGTTTGATGCATTCTTGAGGAAGACTTCATAAAATACGATAATGTGTGCCATCAATTTATTTTAAAGATTAATTTGAGGCTCTTTATGTTATTGAATAGATGATTTTTTTTTTATTGAGGTATAGATGCCATTGCCTCCTTGGATGTAGAAGCTTAAGAAGGTGATTGCATCACACATTGAATTGCTCTAGATCTTCTATCATCATAAAATCTTGCAAAAAATTCTTCAATTTTAATAATTCTTCAATTTTAATAATTCTTCAAAATAAAGCATTTAGTGTATTTATAATAGCATCCACTTTAGACTCACGAGACTTAATTATATTAACATCTTTACTTCCAACCATCTTGAGAGAAAAAAATAAAATTTTTAAATAAGATAAATTTAAAAGAGGATACTTTGTAACTTCTAAAGTATTTAAATGCCTTTAAGAAGAGGGATAATTCTCTTTCTATCAAGAAGGATCAAGATTTAGTATTGATAAGAGGACAATCTTAACAAGCTTCTATGGATATATTTATCAAAGATAAGAATATAATAAAAAAAAATAAACAAGTGAGACTTCTTTCAAAGAAAGATGAAAAAATAGAAATAACTTGATATGTATATTAAGAAAGAAATTGGAATGGCTATTGCCAAAAGCCAAGAAAATTAGAAATCCTTGAAACTAGACTGGAAGCAAGAAAGGAGTTGATAAGAGTGAAGAAGGCTTCATTCTTGTTTTTATATATACTATCTAACTAGGGGCTATGTGGCGATGTTTTATAGGACCTCTAATATGTGTTGACTTTGTAGGACATATGCCTTCACTTACAAGGCAAGTTTTTCTATGTGTGGGCCACATAGTTAGCTTGGACTTCAAGCTAACAACATGTGTGACACATGGCCAACTTGTTGACTACGTTTCTAATCCAAAAAATCAATCAAAGACAACTATAAAGTCAAAGTAGCATCTATGAAGCTTTTAAGAAGCTTTCATAGCAAATATTATAGAATTAACTTATTTTTACCTACTTTTACTTACTTCTACCTATTTATACATATAATTATTGGCTTATATGCATATGTCCTTGACATTACTCCTCCCTCTAGGGACGAGTTCCACAAGGAGCGGTCATCATATGTTGACGAAATCTATGATGCGATAAATAATATTTGCTACATACTCTGATCTTTGTTCTCTTCGAAGATGATTGATAGGGCCTCTCAACTATCGGTAGTGTCCCATACTAAGGTGGAAAGACCACCGAGTTATTTGATCGTTATTGAGGCCTTCATAACTTCTTTCAAATAAAACATTTGAAACATCCTCAGGAATTGTTCCTACCTCTAGTAAAATCACCAAACATCAGGAGTCCCTTCTAAGGCCGTGATACCAAACGCGTTGTATCTTCCCATCTATTTGAAGAAAAATATGTCATTCTTAAAGATCTTCATCTCAATTATGTCGTCTTAAAGCTTGTGACAATCGTAATGTCTTATCTAGTAGGTCAACAAACAAAGGCTCTTGAGTCGAATCCATTGGTTCTTGGTTCTCCATCTCTTTAGTATCAAAACTACAAAGAAGTTACAAAAAAAGATTGAAAGTAAAATATTATCTTGCTTAGATCTTGTTTCTTGATTTTGATAGATATTCTCGATAAAAAGCCTCTATCGCCTTTGCTACATTTATAAGATTCTTTACTGGCTCCTATGTGCGTTCACTAATATCATATCAATACCAATAGACAAGATATTTCAATTTATTTTCGTGCCACTTTGAATCTAAAAATTCTTCTACTTCAAACTCTTCATTATTGTCCACTTCTATAGGAGGAGGTGCAGCATGTCTTCTTCTTGGTATGTCCACTATCTTGTATGGTTCAAAAAGAGTCACATGAAATATTGGATGGATTTTCATTGACTCTCGTAGATGTAAAGGATATGCAATTGAATTGATTTGTGTAGAAATAGAAAATGGTCCAAGCTTTTGATAGTCCAACTTGTCACAAGGACAAGTGGTCTTGATATTACAACGAAGTAACTATACCTTATCACCTATGTGGAATGGTGGTTGTTCCTTTCGATAGACATATGTATTGACCTTTTGTTGTTCTTGAACTTCTTTAATTATGCCTACATCATTGCATGTAGCCGTGACAAATGAATTGCCAAAAATTTTGTCATAGGATTATCAACTTTTGAAAAGTTAAAAGTATCAAGTCATGGATGATAACCATAATTGATAAAAAAAGGTGTTTGTTTTGTAGAAGAATGTATCATGTTATTGTAAGCAAACTCTATCAATGAAAATAGAGTTGTCCAATCATCTTGTTGGTAGTTAATTATATATCTTAAATATTGCTCCAAAACTTGATTAACATGATGTCGAGGTAGAAAGAATTTGCTCAAGAAAATGCTGAACTTCTCGCTATCACTAATCATTCAATCAAGCTTCAAAATAAGAGAAGCCCTAAGTTTATGTATAAATTTTCCTTTTTGAGCAATTACACCAAATACACAAGCCTCAAGTAACCAAAAACATCCAAAATATGATAAATCCTTTAAAACCTTGTATATCCTTATGTGGAAATTTTTCCAAACTTCAACACCTCATATTTCCTAATCCGACTGTCCAAAAAAATTCAAATTTTACATGAGGTACTGATGTCTTCTTATTAACTTCAAAAACAAATTTCAATTGCAAATTCAATGTGGATCTTGAGATATCTTGAAAATCCTAACAATCACTTCAAACCCTAGTCTTTATACATCCACGTGCAATTTTCTTTATACCTCACAAAATATAAGCTCAAATACCATAAAATTTATATTTATAGCTTTTTAATACAAAATATTATATTTTCCAAAAAGTTTGAGCCAAAAATTTGTTCAAAAACTTAAGTCATGGCTCCAATCATTACTATAAACAAAACCGCTCACTTACTGCCTTTGATTTGGAAGTGCCACCTTCAACTCCATATAACTCCTTCACAAGAACTCCAAAAGCAATAATTCTTTCATAAAAAATGTAGGCCTTGAAATTATTGTCTTAATTGCATCTTCCGATCTTCAAAAGCTTCTATACAACTCTTCATATCCTCAAAAGAGGAACAGTATATCTTAAATTAATACCTGAACTTCAAACGGCTATATCTTCTTCATCCTAATTTCAAATTTTCTAATTTTTATACAAAAATTGTACTCCAAATCCTAAAATTTACAAATCTAGCTTCTAATTTCCAAATGCTCTCTTTGAAGTCACTGAAACCCTTGTTAAGGTCATGGGCAGCATCCTCAAAGCCCATTGGGCATGATATTCGACCAATAGGGATGAAGTTCCTCATTCTTTGCCTTCATCCAACCATGCCTTACTTTCATCCCTCTCAATTAGCCTCCTACTAGTTTAGATTTTCATCCTTAGGCTTCTACCTTCTCCCAAGGCTTCATACTAAATATTTAGGTCCTATATGTTTTTTTTAATGTCAAAATCAAAACAAGTAAAAAAAACAAAGTAAAGTTTCTTATACCAACTCTTTTTAATTTAATCTACAAGCCACTCTAACAAACATCTAGATTTATTAACATATAAAATTTTTTAACTAATTTTTACATACTGTAAGCATTTATAATATGATAATGCTCCATTTGTCCATTAGTTTGAGGATGGAATACCAAATATAGTTTTATATCCACTTTTAGAATCTTGAAAAGAGTCCGCCAAAATCTTGATATAAATTGAGTTTTCCTATCTGATCTAATATCCTTGAGTAATCCATGATAGCGATAGATATTGTCAAGAAAGAGCTTAGTTATTTTTTTACCAAAAAAATTAATTTTGTATATAGTATAAAATGTGCGATCTTAATAAAATGATCTACTATCATCAAATATAGTCATAAGAATCTGAGATTGGAAGATTTGTAATGAAATCCATAGAAATAGAAGACCATGGTTGTTTTAGAATGAGTAATGGCTAAAGAAGTCCATAGGGTCAATGACGAGGAGTTTTTGATCTTGAGCAAACATCATAAGATTGTACAAAATCTTTGACTACTTTCCACATTTGGAGCTACCAAAAGTCCTTGGATATTAGTTCCAAAGTTTTATTGTATCCAAAATGTCCTACTGCTGAAAAGTTATGATGAGCTTGAAGAACACATAATCGAGCTTCACCTTCTAGAACATATAGGCCTCTCTCAAAATATAGAAGATTCTTCTTCAATTCAAACTTGGAAGTATCATGAGACTTTGAAGGATTTTCCTTAATATCATGAATAAGACGATCAGAAGACATACTATCATAGACATATATATATATATATATATTTATCTCAATAGTTACTTATATGATTAAGTAGAAGTATGTAAAATAGAATAATTTCATAAAATCTTCTAAAGAAGCTTTCTAAAGGCTTTATAGATGCATTTTTGACTTTAGATATATTTGTAGGTTAGAAACTTGGCCAAAAAGCTAACCATGTATTGATAGCTTATGGAACAAGTTACCTCTGTGTAGTAGCTTGTGGAACAAGTTAAGTATGTGGCGCATACATAGATAACTTGCCTTGCAAGATAAGACATGTGGCTAGCAAAGTCAACACATGTTGGAGGTCCTATAGGACATTGCCACATGGCTCTTAGTTAGATAGTATATATGGAGGCAAGAATGAAGCCTTCTTCATTCTTGTCAACGCCTTTCTAGTCTTAGTCTTGTTTCAAGACTTTTTAATCTTCTTGTTTTTGGCAATAGCCATTCTAGTTAATATTACATCACCTTTTGAGTGACCTTCTAATTCTCTTTAGTGATAGAAGAGAATATTTAGGATTCTCTTTCTTCAAGATTCATGTCCCTAACAGTTTGATAAGAATGCTAACATATTATTTTTGTCTTATTTTAGAAGTGAGTGGATTATCCCACTTTTATTATTATATTTTGAAGATTGCAGACTACCCACCTTTAAATAAAAAATCTTATTTTCTAACACTTATCTTTTCCTTAAAGAGAGTGGATTATCCCTCTTTGTGGGATTTGTTTTTAGAGGTTGCAGATTACCTTCCTCTAATTTAACTTTTGAATTCGTTTGAGTTGTCTATTGAAGGAAAGATTATGGATGCTACTCTTAATAAAAGTGAGAATAGATTTGCAACTGTAGTAGATCATCATGAGTTTATCAACACTCTAAGAGTGAAAATATCATGTATTTCTAACGTGAATCATGGAAGTACTATGCCTATGCCTATGAAAGAAGTTCAGAGTCTACGATAAGAAATTGTGCAATTGAAAGAAGCAAGTAGATCAACGTCACAACCAAATCCAGGGAATTTTGCTTCTATAAGTATGACATGGAGAAGGATTAGTATGCGTGAGAAGTTTGATGGAATAAGATCAAAATTTTGAGGATTTTTGCAACAAGTCAAGTTCTATCTAAGATTGCATCTTTTCCAATGATGGATTTATCCAAGTCGAATTTATAGATGCACTACTATTAAGAAGTGCTTTCTCTTGATTTATAGCTTTAATAGAAAAAGATTCAAGACTTCTTTATGATTTGAATTCATTTTTAAAAGTATTTACGGCCATATTTGGAGAAAGTGATTGAGAACGAGTAGCAGAGACCAAACTTTTATGCTTATTGCAAGGATCACAATCAGCCACTACATATGCTACCGAATTCCAAAATCTTGCTTACACGTTTGACTTATAAAGACAAACTTGACTGGAATAAAGAAGCACAAGCATCATTTGATGCTTTAAAGATAGAATTTATTTCTACACCAATCTTATATTCCATTGACTTCTCCAAGGTATTTTTTATGGAAACAAATATGCGAGATTTTGCTATAGGTGTCATGTTGTCACAAATGGGAATGGATGACAAATTCCATCCAATAGCTTTCCATTTGAGGAAATTTTCAGCAGCCAAGATTAATTATGAGATCCATGACAAAGAGCTCCTTACAATCATGGATTCATTTTAAGAATGGCATCATTACTTAGAAAGCACCTCAAGTCCAGTTACCGTATATACAGACCATAAGAACCTTCAGTACTTTATGTCAACATGTGTCTTGAATCGTCCTCAAGTCCGTTGGAACATATTTTTATCTAGATTCAATTTCAAGATCACTTATCGACTCGTAAAATAATAAGGTTTATAGGATGCTCTTTTTAGATATTCTTATCTTGCACCAAAAGAAAGAGATGTATCTTTTAATCAACAAAGATCAATTCTATTGAAGCTCAAGCATTTTTATCTTCAAGCTATAAAATCAATATTGATTATTGATTCAATATTAGTAAAGCAAATTCAATCAAGCATGTCTTTTGATCATCTTGTTTGGAATATCAAGGATACTTCTTCAAAGTCCCATAATACTTTCAAGTTTGAATTCAAGAATATTATATTATATTTTGAATGACATCAATATGTTCCAGAAGATGAAGCCTGATTACGTGTTCTTCAAGCTCGTCATGACTTTTCAGCAGTAGGACACTTTGGATACAATAAAACTTTGGAACTAATATCTAGGGATTTTTGGTGGTCGCAAATGTGGAAGGCAATCAAAGATTTTGTACAATCTTGTGATATTTGCTCAAGCTCAAAAATTCCTTGTCATCAACCTTACGGACTTCTTCAACCGTTACTTATTTTAGAACAACAATGGTCTTCTGTTTCTATAGATTTCATCACGGATCTTCCAGTTTCAGCTTCTTACGACTCTATATTCGTAATAGTAGATCATTTTACCAAGATGGCACATTTTGTACCATATACAAAATCTATCACAGGTAAAGAAACAGCTAACCTTTTCATTGACAATATCTATCGCTATCATGGATTGTCAAAGGATATTATATCGAATAGGGGGACTCAATTTGTATCAAGTTTTTGAAAAATCCTATTCAAGATTCTAAAGATAGCTATAAAGCTTTCTTCAACTTTTCATCCTCAAACTGATGGACAAATAGAACAAGTAAATCAAGTTTTCGAGTAGTATTTGAGATGTACCATCAACTCTCATCAAGATGATTAGACAACTCTTTTACCATTAGCAAAGTTTACATATAATAATTTGGTACATTCTTCCACTCAACAAATATATTTTTTTACCAATTATGGTCATCATCCACGTCTTGATACTTTTGACTTTTCAAAAGTTGATAATCTTGTGGCGGAAAATTTACCAAATTTCTTGTCTGAGCTACATACAACAATAAAAATAGAATTAAAGGAAGCTCAAGAACGACAAAAGATCAATGCAGATGCCTATCGCAAGGAGCAAGCACAATATAATATGGACGACAAGGTGTGGTTACTTCGTCATAATATCAAGACTACTCATCCTTGTGATAAATTAGATTATCGTAGGCTCGGACCTTTTTCTATTTGTGAGCAAATCAATTCTGTTGCATATCTATTACATCTACTAGAGTCTATGAAGATCCACTATGTATTTTACATGTCTCTTTTCAAGCCATATAAGACTGTGAATATCTTGGGAAGAAGACAAATGCCACCTCTTCCTATAGAAGTAGATAATAACCAAGAATTTGAGGTGGAAGAAGTCTTAGACTCAAGGTGGTGCCAAAATAGGTTGGAATATCTTTTTCATTGGCAGGGATATGATATTACTCAACGTATATCGGAGCCATCAAAGAATCTTGCAAATGTAACAAAGAAAGTTGAAGTCTTTCATCAACGACATCTATCAAAACCAAGATGAAGAATAAGAAACCTTTGCTATAAAAGAAAAAAGATCAAAGGAAAATAACATTCTACTTTCTATCTTTCATTGTAGCTTGTGTGTATTTGTGATGAGATGGAGCACCAACAACCAGCAGATTCAATTCAAGAGCTTTCATTTGCAGACTTACTAGATGAGATATTGCGATTGTCACAACCTTCAAAATGACAAAATTGAGATAAAGATCTTCAAGAATAACATATCTTTTCTTGAATAGATGGCAAGATACAACGTGTTTGATATCACGGCCTTAGAAGAGAATCTCGATGTTTAGTGATATTATTAGAGGTAAGAACTACTCTTGACGGTGTTCCAAATATTTTATTTGAAGGAAATTATGAAGGCCTTAACAATGATCAAATAACAGGGTGGTCTTCTTATCTTGGTATGGGACACTATAGATGGTTGAGAGGACCTATCAACCATCTTCGAAGAGAGCAAAGATCGGAGTATGTAGTAAATATAGTTTATTGCATCTTAAACTTTCTCAACATATAAAGATCGCCCCTCATGGAAATCATCCCTAGAAGGGAGGATAATATCACGGACATATACATTTACCTCAATAGTTATTTATATGATTAAGTAGAAGTATGTAAAATAGAATAATTTCATAAAATCTTCTAAAGAAGCTTCCTAAAGGCTTAATAAATGCAGTTTTGACTTAAGATGTATTTGTAGGTTAGAAACTTGGCCAAAAAGCTAACCATGTATTGATAGTTTATGGAACAAGTTACCTCTGTGTAGTAGCTTGTGGAACAAGCTAAGTATGTGGCGCATACATAGATAACTTGCCTTGCAAGATAAGACATGTGGCTAGCAAAGTCAACACATGTTGGAGGTTCTATAGGACATTGCCATGTGGCTCTTAGTTAGATAGTATATATGGAGGCAAGAGTGAAGCCTTCTTCATTCTTGTCAACACCTTTCTAGTCTTAGTCTTGTTTCAAGACTTTTTAATCTTCTTGTTTTTGGCAATAGCCATTCTAGTTAATATTACATCACCTTTTGAGTGACCTTCTAATTCTCTTTAGTGATAGAAGAGTATATTTAGGATTCTCTTTTTTCAAGATTCATGTCCTTGATACATACTTGACTGAACTTGCTTAATGAAAGTTGAATCAACAATTAGTATTGATTTCATTGTTTGAAGATGAAGATGCTCTGGCTTCAAGAGAATTATTTGTAGTTGATCGAAAGCAGCATCTCCTTTCTTTGGTATAAGTTAAGATCGTCTATAGAGTGCATCTAATAAACCTTGTTGTTTTCTTGGTCGATAAGTGATCTTGAATTCAAATCTTAACAACAGCATACTCCAATGGGCTTGGCAAAAATTTAAAATACATGTTGAGATAAAATATTCAAGGTTCTTGTAATCTATATACATTGTGACTAGGCTAGAAGCACCTTCTAGGTAATGGCACCATTCTTGAAATGAATCCATGATTGCAAGAAGTTCTTTATCGTGAATCTTGTAGTTAATCTTGGTTGTTGAAAATTTTCAAGAATGAAAAGCTATTGGATGAAGTTTATCATCTGTTCCTATTTGTTATAATACGACACCCAAAGCAAAGTCTGATGCGTGTATTTCCATAAAAAATTGCTTAGAAAGATCGACGCAATACAAGATTGGTGTAGAAATAAAGGCTGTCTTCAAAGCTTCAAATACTATTTTAGCTTCTTGATTCTATTAAAGTTTGTCTTTACAAGTTAAACGTGTAAGTAGAGCTACAATTTGAGAGAAGTCTTTGATGAAGATCTGATAGTAGTTGGCAAATCCCAAAAAGCATTGAACCTCTCTTACCATTTTTGGGATCTTCCAATCCATAATAATTTGAACTTTTTTAGGATCCATCATAAGTCTATCATTTGAAATGATGTATCCTAAGAAGTCAACTTGAGTAGTGTGAAATACACACTTTTCTATCTATACATAGAATCTCGCATCTTTTAGTTTTTGTAATACATGAAGAACATGAAGTTCATATTCTTCTATATTCTTAGAATAGATTAACATGTTGTCTAGGTAACAAACAACAAAGTCATCTAAAAACTCCTGAAAGATATCATTCATTAGATATTGGAATGCTACTGGTGCTTTTGTAAGTCCCAAAGGCATGACGTTGTATTCGAAATATCCATACATTGTTTGAAATGCAGTCTTCCATTCATCTCTTTCTTTGATGTGTACCAGATTAGATGCTCCTTGTAGATCTATTTTTGTATAGATCTTAGCTTGTTTCAACTCATTAAGGAGTCCAAATATCAAAGATAGTGGGTACCTATTTTTGATAGTGATTTTGTTGAGTCCTCGATAATCGACACACATCTGCAATGATCCATCTTTTTTCTTCACAAATAAAATTGGAGCTCTTGTTGGAGATTTGGAATGGTGTCTGAAGTTCTTGGCCAGATTCTTTTCAATATACTCCTTGAGTTCAACCAACTCATTTTGTGATAAATTGTAGATTGGTCCAAATGGAAGGTCAATTGAATAGTCATAGGAATGATGTTCTAGAAGATTATCCACATTCTTCTTCTCAAATACATCTTGAAAATCTTCATATTGGCTTGGAATACCACTTGAAGTCTTTCCACCAATAAAAACAGGTGTGGCATAAATGATACAAGGTGATCTTTCTTTTGCAATATGCAAGAAAGCTCTTGCACCTACAAATATAGGTTTAATTATATTAGACTTATGACTTTCTACTTGATTAACTATGCTCTTAGTTATACTTTCAAAAAATTTAAGACTACGAGAAGTTTAATCTATTTTAGGCTTATATTTTTTTAGCCATGATAAATCTAAAATGACTGGATTAGAAAGAGATCTAATGATATTAAATATTAAAAAGCTACTATGACCATTAGTTACTATTTCAATAGGAAGTGTTTCATGAGTAACATCTCCAAAAGACAACGGATGATCATCTATGACTTCTACATGAACAGGTTTAGTTTTCTTCACTAAAAATATGCTATGTCTTTTAGCAAATTTTTTATGTAAGAAACATGCTGTGGCTCTTGAATCTAGCAAGGCAGAGGCTTTATGATGTTTAGGTTCTAGAATAACATTTATTGCAAAACATGGAGAGGGTTCTGAGGAGAAGATAGGACCTTCACTAGGCATTGTACAAGGTTCTACCCACACAGTCTCTATTATAGTTGGACAAATTTGTTTTCTGACATGCTATCTTTTTTGATTGCCGTACTCTTTATTTTATGGTTGTGTTGCTTCTTTGGGCAATGTTGAGCAGTGTGCTTAGGTTCTCTATAATATAAGCACAATCCTTCCTGACGATGACAAGTCTTTTCTTGCTCAGTAAGAGATTTGAAATATACCGCATTAATTTGCATATCCTCTACTTCTGAATGTATGTGTTGAAGAGATGTTGGTATTACCTTTGAATTATAGTAACGTTGAGGTCTACTTGTACGATTCTTAGATCAAAATTCAAAAAGATGATTGTTACACTTCACAACAAAGTCAATTTCTTGATTCAATATTTGAAGATCAGATAAGTTGAGCATTAATTTTTTTTACCTCATATTATAATCCGTAGAGAAATTGGCTACCAAGTGCAACATCATCCCACTTGATATCAGTGATAAGTTGTCAAAATTATGAAGCATGCAACGTTACTGATTGATTGCCTTATCGTAAAATACGGATCTTATTGGTTGCAATATGAATTGCATTATGTTCTCCCTACATGGATCGAAACTCCACCAAAAAAGTCTTTAGATTATCTAATATTGGATCTTGTCATTTAAAAAAAGATGAAAATCATGATAATATTGAATTTGAAAGAAGCATTATCGTGTTGTAATACGAGTATACCGTGAAAATATAAAAAAAGAGGACTTTTATTAATGTTCAGTTACCTCAAATATTGGGAGCAACGACTGATTTCAGTGACAATATTCAGGGGCCAGTTCAGACATTCCATCATAGTCGGTCAGGGCATACTTACCAGTAACGAAATGCTTTGTTCGAGTCCAATAGTGGGAGTCAACAGAATCGAAAGGACTAAATTGATGACTGAGCAAGCCTGACGCGAAGGACCAATTTGACCCAATTACAGAAACATCTAGGTCTTACTACGGGCCTCTTAGCCAATATGAGACCTGATTTGGTAGGACGACTCAATGTGGTCCCAATTACGGGAGTTTCAATTTCGTTTCAGGCTGTCATGTTCTCTGTGCCGTTTCAAGGAACGTTGTTTTCGGAAAAAAGAACCTTTTAAAAGGCAAAAAATAGAGGAGAAAGCTCTGACGGTGGAGCCAATTCCGGATCCAAGATGGAAGATTAAAAGAATTCAGAGGCTAGGGTTTGAAAGAGGGGAGAATTAGGGTTTTAAGGGTCGAAGAGCTAGCTTCATGCTTTGGGGGAGGAGGGGGAGAAAAGACAGAGAATTGGGATTTTTTTTTTTCATAGGATTTTAAGAAGACTGAGGCAATTGTTATTGAAGTCAGTGTTGTACTAGTGAATCGAGGTTTTAATGAAGTGGGTGTAATTACTCTTGACTGTTTTGTGAAATCAAAGTTATGTCTGTGATTGAAGAATTAAAAGGGTGTCTATAGGATTGAGTATGTGGAGTGAATGAAAATTTTTGGATTAATCTAACAAGACAGTCAGTGGATACAAGGTCGTGAGTATAAAGTGGTATCGGAGATTAGTAGATTGGGTTGTTTGGGATTCTCTGTAATATCTAGAGACCTACCGGCTGGGGCAAAAAGGATTTTGGCGAGCAATCAAAGGACATCCGTATAGATTTACGGTATATTCTTATAATCGTTCATATTCCAATAGTCAAAAACTGATAGAATGCTTAAATATTAGCGAATCTCCATACTACCTTCTACAGCTAGACTCCCGGTGCGTTCTCGAGCAGGAAAGTACATAATACGACAGCGTACCAATGAATCTAACTTGCTATCCTAGAATTGGATAGCTTTGGGGTTGAAGTTCAATCACAAGTTGTACTTGATTGATAAATCCTCTAAACTTTGATTTGGTGCCATCAAACTTCTTGGGTAGGGTAATTCTTGATTCTCTAATACTGGAAGGGCGTTCCACCATAAGAAAAAAGGACATGATTTGGTGCAAATGTTGAAGCAACTCCAATCATTTCTATATCTTTACTTCCTGCCAATCTTGTTGCTCCTTGTGGTGGTAAATTGACTTGATGTATCATAAGCATTTACTCGTTTAATTGCTCTTGCATTTATGCTATTGCATTCTTCATTTCAACAAGTTTTACCATGATAACACTCAAAAAAGAGAAGATGTCTAATATTGCTCAAGACAAATAGAAGAGAGGACTTGAGAACAAAGAAAATACTAAAGACAATATCAATTTAGAAGAGTATAATCCGCAACTTCTAATATATTTATGTCTTATTAAGAGAAAGGAATAATCTACTCTTAATCAAGATTAGATAAAGCTCTGATATTGTAAGTGTACTCTTGTTAATCTGTCAAAGATAAGAACATGATAAAAACAAATAAATAAGTGAGACTTCTCTCAAAGAAAGATGACAAAATAGAAATAACTTGATATGTGCTTTAAAAAAGAAACTAGAATGGCTATTGCCAAAAGCCAAGAAAACTAGAGATCCTTGAAAGTAGACTAAAAGTAAGAAAGGAGTTGACAAGAGTGAAGAAGAATTCACTCTTGTCTCTATATATACTATCTTATTAGGGGCTATGTAGCGATGTTCTATAGGACCTCTAATATGTGTTGACTTTGTAGGACACATGCCTTGACTTACAAGGTAAGTTTTTCTACGTGTGGGCTTCATAGTTAGCTTGGTCTTCAAGTTAACAACATGTGTGGTACATGGCCAACTTGTTGACAATGTTTCTAATCCAAAAAGTCAATTAAAGACACCTATAAAGTCAAAGTAGTATCTATTGAGCTTCTAAGAAGCTTCTATAATAAATATTATAGAATTAACTTACTTTTATCTACTTTTACTTACTTCTATTTATTTATATATGTAATTACTGGCTTACATACATATTTCCATGATAATATTATACAAAAGATCAAATAAGAAATTGAATAAAAGAGTTTTAACAAAAAAACTATCAAAAATTTAATTAAGTCAACTAAATACAAAATCAACACTAAGAGATGTGAGTTAGAACTTCTTAGAGATATATTGTCAAGAATAAAGATCCTTGTAGCCTTGACTCCAATATATAATAGGTATTAAGAAGTTTTTCAAGAAGTTTCTATGTTGCTTAAAAATTAAGTAATCTTAAAAAGTTTTTTGAAAAATTTCCATATTGCTTAAAAATGAAGTAATTTTAAAAAAAAATTAAAAAATTTCCATATTTCTTAAAAGCAAAGCAATCATAGAAAGATTTTTGAATAACTTCTTTAATCTTTTTAGAACTTTTTAAAATCTATTCAAATATTTTAAAAATATTCTAAATTTTTTAAATATCTTTATAAAAACGTCTATTAGAATATTTTAAGAATTCTTTAGAATATTTTAGAACTTAATAGAATATTTTAAAAATAAATTTTTAAAACTTCTTGTTGGATTTTTATAATAAAAAAATATATCTTTAATTAAGAAGAATAAATCCATGCATGTAAAAATTATAGATGATTATTTGTTGTTCTTTGAAGATTTTAGCTTTAAAACAGTTCATTTAGATGTAGCAACTAAAGATTATAATAGCTTAGTAATATTTTATATTATTAGATTTCCATCCAACTTAATTATATTAGGATTATTATTGCTAGAGAAGAATAAACCTCAAATAGAATAGACTTCTTATAAACTTGATTTTTTCCATAGTTTAGTCTATAAACTTTCTAGTCAAGTAGAAATCCATAAGTCCAATACAACTAAATCCTTGTTGGTAGGTATAAGAGCTTTCATACAAGTATCAAAAGAAGAGTCAACTATTGCTACAGATACCTTAATTTAGTAGAGAAAAAATTTAAATAACATTCTAAGCCAGTATGAAGATTACTAAGACGTATTTGAAAAACAAATTCAGATATTCTTCCAAAGTATTATCTTTATGACTATTCTATTGATCTTTCAAGATTAAAGTTAACCACCATTTAGACCAATCTATACTTTATCACAAAATAAGTTGGTTGCATTTAAAGAATACATTGATGAAAACTTAGCTAAGAACTTCATATATCATTCAAAATCTCCTACAGGAGCTTCCATCTTATCTGTGACAAAAATGACAGATCTTTATGAATGTGTCTAGACTATCAAAGGCTCAATAAGATCACCATAAAAAATAGATATTCTTTATCTTTGATTTTAAGACTTTATGATCGATTCAATTTAATAAAGAACTATATAAAAATAAATCTACAAAGAATATACAATATCATATGCATCAAAGAAGAAGATGAATAGAAGACTATATTTTAAATTAGGTATGGATATTTTAAATAAAATGTCATGTCTTTTAGACTCACAAATGCACTAGTTACATTTCAATATCTAATAAATGATGTTTTTTGTGAATTTTTTAATGATTTTGTCATCTATTATCTAAATGTTATTTTAATCTATTCTAAAAATATAGAAAAATATGAATTTCATATTTATTATTGTTATATGGCTTGATTTTCTATCTAAGAATATACTATGTACCTAGATGTAAAGAATTTAGCTTTAACTTATTAGCCAAGCTCTAATAAGTGATTTATTCCTATTATAAAAGATAAATAAATGCAATAATATAGAAAAATATTTTAATAATAAAAACCTTTTATATTTAAAAAGGTTTATATATAAGGCTTTTTAAAGTAACTTAAAATATTTTAATATCCTTTATTCTACCAAATCATAACTAATTATTTGCTAGTAAGTTAAATTTACTATAAATTCAAAGAAAATCCATAATCTTCTTATAAAAATATATCTTTATATCATAATTTTTTCATAGCTCTATATCTCCATTTTTCACATATATATAAATTCTTGGATTCCAAAAATTCCTTTACTTTGATTAAAATATCCAAATTATAACAAATTCCTTTCAAAATACTTTCAAAAGAATAATCCTAATCTTTAATTAGGCCTTGAGTAGCCTCTTTGAAGCCCATTAGGTATGACTTTAGGTCAATAATAATGGGGATTTTTATCATCTATCTCCATTTATCAATATGATTGGCTTAACTACTCTTTTATATATAAAAATCCTTCTCTAATCTTATTTTTAATAAATTTTGTATAATATGTGTACTAAATATCAAATAAAAGAAATAAAATAAGATTTCAAGAGTCACCAATGTCTAATAAAGGTGGCTTTCACTACATTATATGATAAATTATATGTTAAATATACATATACATTATTTTATATGATAGCCAAACCACAATACAACATCATATACTACAAAAATTTAAAGATGTAGGATTATATGCCAAGATAGAATAGTAAGTATTTTATATTATTTAAGTTGATATCTTAGGATATATTCTTTTTAATGATAGCCTTATGATGGATCTTGAAAAGTTTTAGACTATCATAGATAGAAAATTCTCAAAATAGTCAGAGATGTGTAATATTTTTTAAAATTTACTAATTATTACTAGATCTTTATTAAGATTTTTTTTCAATTTGTAATTTTTTTTATATTTCTAATATATAAAGATAAACTTGAGTAGAGTAAAAAAGTTGAAGCATCTTTTGAAGCTTTAAAGATAGATTTTATTTTTTCACCAATCTTATATTAGACTCATTTTTTTAAAGTATTCTTTATAGAAATAAACACATTAAATTTTTCTATAGATGTGGTGTTGTTACAAATGAGAGTAGATGATAAGTTCTACCAAATAGCTTTCTATTCTAAGAAATTTTTAGTAATGAAGATTAACAACAAGATCAACAATAACAAAAAACTTCTTAAAATTTTACATTCACTTTAAAGATGGCATTATTATTTAGAAGGTGCTTCTAGTCCAGTTACCATGTATATGGATTACAAAAATTTGGAGTACTTCATAGTGGTATATATTTTGAATTATTGCCAAGCTTGTTAGAGCATGTATTTATTAAGATTTGATTTCAAGTTCACTTATTGACTTGAGAAATAATAAGATTTGTCAAACACCCCTTTTAGATGTATTATTATTACATTCAAAGAAGAAGATGCTACTTTTAATCAATAAAGAATAATTCTTTTGATGCCAAAGAATTTTCATCTTTGACCAATGAAATCAATATAAATTATTGATTTAATTTTTTTCAAGCAAGTTTAATTGAATATGTCCTTTGATTCTCTCATTTATGATATTAAAAATAAAATTTTAAAGTTTCAGTATACTTCTATATTTAAGTTTAAAAATAATCTATTCTATTTTTAAGAATAATTATATATTTCAAAAGACAAAGCACAATTACATGCTCTTCAAGCTTGTCACAAATTTTTAGCAATTGGATATTTTAGATATGATAAGACTTTTGAATTAATATCTAAAGATTTTTAATAGCGTCAAATATAAAAAGAAATCAAAGACTTTGTACAATTATGTGACATTCGTTCAAAATCAAAAATTCCTTACCATTAATCTTATGGGCTTCTTTAGCTATTACCTATTCCAAAACAACCATGGTCTTATGTTTCTATAGATTTTATCATAAATCTTTCAATCACACATTCTTATGACTCTATATTTGTAATAGTAGATCTTTTATTAAGATGGCACATTTTATACCATGTAAAAAATCTATCACAAGTAAAGAAAGAATAAAACTTTTCTTTGACAACATCTATTACTATCATGGATTGTCTAAGGATATTATATTGGATAGAAGAACTAAATTTATATCAAGATTATAGAAAATACTTTTTAAAATTCTAAAGATAGATTTAAAGCTATCTTTGGATTTTTATCGTCAAATTTATAGATAAATAAAGTACATAAATTAAATTTTGAAGAAATATATCAAATATACCATCAACTATTAATAAGATGATTGAATTTTTTTTATTGTTATTAGATATTTCTTATAATAATATTATATTTTCTTCTATGAACTTTTTTTTTATTATTTTTATTTTATTTTATTAATTATAATTATCATCTATGACTTGATGCTTTTGACTTTTTAAAAATTGATAATCTTGCAGCAAAAGATTTGACAAATTGTTTATTTGAGCTATATACAATAATGATGGTATAATTAAAAAAAATTCAAGAATAATAAAAGACTAATATGGATGCCTATAACAAGGAGAAATCTTAATTTTATGTTGGCAATAATATATGGTTACTTTGTTGCAATATTAAGACTAATTGCTTTTGTGATAAGTTGGATTACTGTACCCTTTGATCACTTTTTATTTATGAACAAATCAATTTAGTTGCTTATCAATTATATCTATTAGAATTTATGAAGCTCCATCTTATATTCTACATTTTTGTATTATGTGTGTTCTTGCTTGAGAATACACCAAGCACTTAGTTATCAAAGATAAGTAAAAATACAACAACAATCCTACCAAGTCTAATAGAATCTAAAATAAACTTTAAATAATCCTTAATATTCCTAATTATATCTTAATTAATCTAAAATAAAATTTAAAAAAGATACAAAAAAATACAAAGAAGTCATAAATTAATCTCAAAGAAAAATATAAAAATATATAAAAAAATATAAAAAAACATTAAATAAATAAAAATAATATTTTTAAAATATTAAAAATAGAAAATTTAAAAGAAATAATAAAGAATCCTTAAAAAAATTAAAAATTAAAATATTAAATAAATCTTAAATAAATCTTAATCAAATCATAATTTAATCTTAATTTAAATCCTATTAAACCTTAATTAAATCTTAGGTCAAATAATAATTGAAATATTAATTTAAATTCTAATAAATCTTAATTAAATCATATGTTAAATCTTAATTGAAACCATAATTAAACCCTAATAAATCTTAATCAAATTCTAGATGAAATCTTTATAAAATCTTAAATTCTAAACCAATCCTAATAAATTTATAGTAAAATCCTAATAAAATCTTAGTAAAATCTTAACAAAAACTTAAATTCTAAACTAATATTAATAAATTCATAGTAAAATCTTAATTAAATCTTAGTCAAACCTTAATTAAATCTAGATAAAATCCTAAAAACTAACCAAATCCTAGATAAATCTTAAATCTTAATTAAATCCTAATCAAATCTTAGATCCTAAATCAACTTTAATCAATCTTTAATTAAATTCTAAGTCTTAAATAAATTCTTAATAAATCCTATAATAAATTAAATATTCAGTAATTAATTATTGAACTATTGATTTTGACTCAAAATTTGAAAACCTTCCTATAATTAAATTAGCAACAAATATAAAATATTTTGAAAAATATTGCACATAAAAAACAGATTATAATTCCAAAATTCCACTCAAGAATCAGCTAACCTCCTTCTCCAACCTTAATATTAGTATTTTCAAGCTTCAATCTCATAATTTTATCAATTAATTTGTTCTAAGTTTTTTATAATTATTAGAAATAAAGCTAGCTATCTTTAAATAAAGTTATATTTTAATTCAATTAGTAGATTAATAGATATCTTAGAAATCCTCACCAATCTTTTAAATTCCAATTTTTAAGACCATAATCCACAAAAGACCTCATATACTTCAATCTAATCACTTAATTGGCTTAAAATTTTTCACACACAATTACAACAAGTATAAAAAAAATTAAATTGAAATTAAAATCTATAAATATTCTATAAAACTTAAAAAATCTTAAAATTTATAAACTTGTTTTTATTTCTCAAAATCTAAGTCCATTGAATACATGATTAACTTTGAAAATCCCTAAAAATCTTAATATTTATCCAAATAACATGAAATTAACATTAAAAAATCTCTTCAAAAGTTTGCTTTCAAATCTTGCTCTTTGATTGACCAAAAAATCCTAAAATTTCCATAGGAATGTGGTTTTGTGTCTTAAAGTATGATTCCTATCTAAATTGATATTTGGCCCTTTTAGGATATCAATTTATAATAATTTGAAGTAATTTATATTTTAATTTATTATTCATTTTCTTCTAAATATGTCTATATTAATTTCTTATCTTATTTATTTTGATTTGGCTTATTTATGCCTCTACAAATTAAATAGAAGTCTCATCTATAAAAAATAATATTAAGACTAAATTTTTTATTTTTTTGTAATTTATTTTATTTTTTTATATCTTTTTATTAGATTTTTTTAATAACATCCATATTTTTATTTTTTATTATATAATCATATTAGCTTACAACAATGTATCACTTCTTGAGCCATACAAGATAGTGAATATCTTGAAAAGAAGATAAATGTTATTTGAGGTGGAAGAAGTCTTAGACTTAAGGTGGCATCAAAATAGGTTGGAATGTCTTATTTATTGATACAAGAATGATATTAATGTAGGTATATAGAAGCAAACTTAAAATCTTGCAAATAAAATAAAGAATGTTAATACTTTTCTTTGACAACATTTATTAAAATCAAGATGAAGAATGATAAATCATTATAATGAAAAAATTATAATTTAAAAAAGATTATATTTTATCTTTTATCTTTATTTATAATTTTATGTATTTGTGGAATTATAGAAATAGAAAATCAACAACCAATAGATTTAATTTAAAAGATATTATTTTTTAATTTATAAAATAAAATATTTTAATTTTCATAGCCTTCAAGATGATATAATGAAAATGAAGTCTTTAAAAATAATAAGTTCTTCCACAAATAGATAATAAGGTATAATGCATTTGGTATCATGACCTCGAGAGAGACTCTTGATATTTGGTGATTTTATTAGAAGTAGAAACAACTACTGATGAACTTATAATTTTTTTATTTGAAAGAAGTGCTAAAAGCCTCAACAATAATGAAATAATGAGGTGGTCTTATCACCTTAGAATAAAACATTATGAATAGCTAAAAGGACCTATCAACCACCTTCAAGGGAAACAAAGATCAAAATATGTTGCAAACAAAATTCAACACATCTTGAACTTTTTTAATACATGATGATCCTTCTTTGTGAAATTTGTACCTAGAAAGTAGGGTAATGTCATGAATATACACATTTACCTGAATAAATAATTGAAACAAGACCAGTCTATCTCAAGTATCTAAGATCCTCCTAATCTATAGCAACATAAAACTTCATCAAAAGATAGGACAAATTGGACCAGAACAAATTGAGCAAAATCAAATATAATGAGACAGGGAAGATAAAATTGAGCAATTAAAATTAAAATAAAACAAAATAGAATAGAACAAGAAGATAAAAAATCCAATTATATTAAAAAAAAGGACCTAAAGCCAACTTAATCAACTCTCCAAAATGTCCTAGCTAGTCTTATTTATACTTTGTTCTACTACCTTGGACTTTCTAGAATATTCCTAGGTAGTAGATTCTACTTAGATAATTATCTTAAATTTCTTTTACAAGGTTCTATAGTAGGTCCTATCTAAATATCCATCCTAAGATTTTTTTAGAACGTTGTCATGATGTAACACGATTAATAGGTGAAAGAGTGTGGAGATTATTATAATTTAAGAGATCTTACTTCAAAGTATTAGAACAAATTATCTTAGAAATATAGTTAATAGCCAAAGGGGTAGAAAAATTAAAAGGTATCAATGCTGCCTTTTAGAAAGGTGACTTCTACTTACTTTGTAGTACCATAAGTAAGGCAAATCAAAATAGATTGGAAAAATAAATGATATTGGAATCTTTAGAAAAAAGTTAAGAGTAAATTCTAGAAAAAAAATTACTTAGAAAAACTAGATATTGATACCCGGAGAGGGCCGGTTATGAACCAGGGTCGAAATCAGACCCTGAGGCACAAAACCGAGTTTTGACGACTCCGGGACTCTTTGGCAGATCGGAGAGTAGGGTTGGAGAGAAGGTTGAATAGGGTTTCTATGGACATTGATTTTGGGTGATTTGAAGTTGATATGAATTCGTAAGAGCTTTGCAAAGTTGAGTTTTTTTTTGGATGACTTGGGTTTTATGAAATAAAATAGGATTTATATTTTGAGTGATTTCGAGAGTTTTGTTGTAGATCTATAAGTGAATTTTTTTGGATTCATGGTTATAGTTGTGTTGAATACATGTTGTAAATTTGAACTTGATCTAACGGTTGAACTGAGAGATATTGAGGTTTAAGTGACTCAAGGTCTTAGAAAGTAGAATTTTAGGTCTAGTGAGGGTTTTTAAGATTTCATGCAATCTACTAGTTGGATTGGAGTAAAACTTATGTGAGAAGATATTAGAATTGTTTTCCTATGTCCATGAGAAATTTGAAACCAATCGAACGGCGCAAAAAAGAGAAATTGACTCTGGAAGTTTGACAACAAGATTGGAGAAGGAGGCCAGCTAACACCCGAACACATTTTTGAGGTTTTCGTCAATTTCGTAACTCCGATCCTTTTCAAATTTTTTTTGCTTGTTTTAAACTTGATTTTTAAGAATTATGCAAATTTTGAATTGAGATCGACGGTTTATTCATGAGATATTGAGGTTTAAATCTGTCATAGGAATTACTAGGATTTGGATTAGGATTTGGCTAGGGTTCGGTTTAGGGTTTGGATAGGGTTTGATTTAGGATTTGGATTAGGGTTTGGATTAGGATTTGGTTAGGGTTTGATTTAAGGTTTGGTTTAGGGTTTAGGATTTGGATTAAGATTTAGGGTTTGGATTAGAGTTTAGACTAGGGTTTGGTTAGGATTTGATTTAAGGTTTGATTTAGGGTTTAGGATTTGGATTAGAGTTTAGGGTTGGATTAGGGTTTGGATTAGGGTTTGGATTAGGATTTAGGGTTTGGTTAGGGTTTGATTTAGGGTTTGGATTAGAGGTTGATTAGGATTTGATTTAAGGTTTGGTTTAGGATTTAGGGTTGAATTAGGGTTTGGTTAGGGTTTGATTTAAGGTTTGGTTTAGGATTTGGATTAGAGTTTAGGATTGGATTAGGGTTTGGATTAGGATTTAGGATTTGGTTAGAATTTGATTTAGGGTTTGGATTAGAGTTTGGACTAGGGTTTGGTTAGGGTTTGATTTAAGGTTTGATTTAGGATTTAGGATTTGGATTAGAGTTTAGGGTTGGATTAGGATTTGGATTAGGATTTAGGATTTAGTTAGGATTTGATTTAGGATTTGGATTAGGGTTTGGATTAGGGTTTGATTAATATTTGATTTAAGGTTTGGTTTAGGATTTAGGGTTGGATTAGGGTTTGGTTTAGGGTTTAGGATTTGGAATAGGGTTTAATTTAAGATTTGTTTAGGATTTGACTTAGGGTTTAGGAATTATTAGTATTTAAGATTTAATTAGGTTTGGTCTAAAGTTGAGTGAAATTCAATAGGATTTTAACTAGAATTAAAATAAGGTTGAATTGACATATAATTGAGTAAAATTTGTGATCATTCTAATATTTCTTTAAGAATTTTATTGTTTGTTTGAAATTTCTTTGAGTTGTTTTGAATTTGATTACGTTTGTTTAGCATTATTATAGTCTAATTAGAGCATTGTTAATATTCTATTAGAATTGAGATTTTGTTATCGCAATTTCTATTCTTCCTTCTACAGCCAAGTGTCCGGAGCATTCTCAAGCTAGACTTCACACATTACGACATATTTGGTGAACCCGACATGAAACGCTTGAGGTGGAAGGAATTTATTATTATTTTTTTTTATTTGAATTTTGGAGAAGGAATTAAAAGAAAATGGAAGGAGACAATTTGGAAAGTGCTTCAAGTGGAGTTCGAAGAAGAGTTTCATTTGTAGACAAGGTATGCATTTTGATCCTAATTCCACAAGCATGTTTGAAGCTTTGACCTTATTCATGCAACAACAAGAGCAACAGGTTAAAGATCACAAAGAGAGTATGGCTAACAAAGCATTACAAGCGGTCGTGGACAAGATCGATCAATTTGAAGGAAAGGATATTACAAAATATTTAAGATGTTATGTAAAAGAAATGGAATTGAAGCATATTTCAGAAAGTGAGATGGTTCAATTATTTGAATTAGCCTCTGCACAAGAGATAAGAAATCAAGTTAAGTTTCTTATTCAACACTTTGGAGGTTCATGGGAGAAATTTTCTCAAGCTTTGAAAGATGAATTTTTCTTAGAAAATAGTGATAGGATTACAAAAAGGTCTTTTTTTGAATGGATTGAAAAGCCAAAGAAGGATCTTTTAGCAATAGAATTATTAAGGGAGTTTGAAAAGCAATATTCTTCTTTATCAAAGAAAGAAAGACAGTTATTGGATCCAAGTAAGGTGGAGCTCTTTTTTTAAGCAGCTGATAGAAAGTTATAAGAGAAGTTGGAATTCATGCTTGAAGATAAAGAAGAAGATGAAGGATTGACAACAAATTGGGAAAGGGTAGAGGATGCTGTAAGGACGATGACAAAAAGGAAAAAGAGAAAAGATATGGGGGGTGATCAAAGACCATTACAACCATCTAAGATAAAGGTGTCTAGTATCCATCCGACATCTTTAATTCAACCTTCAATGGCTATATCAAAGAAAGAAGAAACAAGAATTGATGAAATCATACGTGGGATGAGAGATTTACAAATAAAATTTGTAAAACTTGAAGAGAAAGGTCAATCATCAAGAATATCAACAAAACAAAGACCAAGGCCAATGGAGGGTGTAGTACATAGATGCATGTGGTGTGACAACATAGATGACTTGAGGAGGGAATGTGAAGAATTTACAGAGGCATTACGTAAAGGAGTTGTTTTTTTTAAAGATGGTATGATACACTCAAAAAAAAAATGGAGAAAAATTGGAAAAAAATTTTGATAAAGGAGGAATGAAGTTATTTATTGGAGATACTTTTAAAGTGCAGACAATCTCAAGCAATGAAGCATCAACATATTGGGTGGAAACAGATCCTAGTAGATGTTTAAGTATAAACCTTGAGTTTCCAGTAGAATCTAGTTCTTTGTGGACAAGTGCAATGAGGTATGCTGAAAGGAAAAATTTTACTAGAGATGATTTGAAATGTGTTGGTAATAACATTTGACAAATTAATGGGTGGGATGATCCAGTAGATAGACTATCTGTACATGCTCATATTGCAAGGAGTCAACATGAAGCATTAATAGAAGAAAAATGAAAGAAAGATGAAAATAATGAAGGGCCCTCAAAAAGAATTACAAGGGGAGAAAAAGTACGACAACAAAAGAATTCTATACATGAAGAGACAATGGGAGCATTTCTACAAAGAGAGGGAAATTGAAAAAGAAAAAGCAAAGGCTCCTGCTTATAAATTACAATCAGATATTGAAGTAGCTACAGACTTAAAGAAGGTATTAAAGGAGTGGATTTTAAGTGGAAAGGTTGAATTCACAATTAATGAAATTCTAGGAATTACAAAGCGTGAGTTTCATGAAGTTATTATTGATACAATAAAGAGAAAACGACAATCTATAGGAGATTCTATGACATCAAATGCACAAGGAACAAGAGCAATGGAAAGAAATGAAGATGAAGAAGATAAAATACAAAATTTTGGAGATGTCTTGTGAGTAAGGTTTTCAAAAAAAGAAGATGTCATTCAAGCTTCTAGCCATTATTCTAGAAGTCATTAGGCAAGGGCTACAATGGAGACTTTAATAAAATTAGAAAATTTAGAAGAACCAGTTGTAGCATTAATTGATCATGGTTCTCAAATCAATTTGATGTCAAAGGAATTATATAACAAGGGAAAATGGCCTATTGATACTGAACATAGGTAGATGATAAGAGCTGCGAATAATTCAAAGGGAGATTTGTATGGAGCATGTCCAAATATCAAAGTGACAATTGGAGATGTTATTCATGAACAAAATTTCTTTGTGCAAGACATGTCTACATAGCCTATTATATTGGGACAATCATATATTATTTCCACACAAATGGAAACAAAAGTAATGGATGATGGTTCAGCTTATGCAAGAATAAGAAGCCAAGATGGGATGAAAGCAGTTCAATTTTGAACTGTTTGTGCTAATCCTGAGAGAAAACATGATAAGTTGAGAGTGAAACCAATATCAAATGAAAAATTTGAAGACCTTGAGGATTTTTACCACACACCATTGTAAGGCGGGGTTGCAATGGATTAGAGAAAGAAATGCTCCCACTTAATTTAGAAAAAGAATTGTTATCTACCAGACTTATTGAGATGACACAAGATTGTGTATTGACTTTTAAGACTATTGACAAAATGAAAAAGAGGGACAGATATTATATTAAAAATATAGAAGAAAAGTTGAAAGAAAATGGAGAATTGGTTGAAAATGAATTTATTTCAGGAAGATATGAAGAAATAGGTTTTGCAGATTCTATGGGGGAATTAAATTATCTATTACAATGTGAGTTACAAGTAGAGAATAGAGTTATTAATGTGTATTCTAAAGAATTTTATGATGAAATTCAAGGATTTAAAGAAAATTTAAGTTGCCAAGAGGTATATGTTGAAACTAAGTATAAATCAGTAGCAAAGAAGGTCAAACTAGTGGCTTTGCGACTACCATGTGATTGTGAAGAAATGGTAAGTGGGGCATCGATACAACCAAATCTAAGAAATCCAAGGAAGATAGGGTATAAATTTACGGATGTTACATTAGATGGATTAAATGTTGGAGGTGATGGATTTTTAACAAAATGTGAAGAAAAATGTTTTAGGGATTTACTTTTACGTCATGGAAAAGCTTTTGCATTTGAAGCACATGAAATTAGGTGTGTTGATCCAAATATTGTAGCACCCATGGTTATTTTTACTATTCCTCATGAACCATGGAATTTGCGACCAATTCCAGTACCAAGAGCATATTTATCTAAATTACTAGATTTACTCAATGAAAAGATTAAAATTGAAATTTTGGAACCATCTATAGCACCTTATTCTAATCGATGGTTTACAGTGCCAAAGAAAAATGGAACAATGAGATTTATACAAGATATGCAACCCATAAATAAAGTGACTATTAGAAATATGGGTTCAAGTCCAATTGTGGATGAATTTGTAGAAGCATTTGCTGGAAGAGCTATCTACTCAATGAGTGATCTTTATTCAGGTTATGATCAATTCCAATTGGCAATACAAAGTAGGAATTTGACAACTATGAAGACACCGTTAGGATTAGTTAGAATGTGCACATTACTACAAGGGGCTACAAATTCTGTAGCACATGTGATGAATGGAATGCATAAGATATTAAGAGATTTTATTCCAAGAATAACAATACCTTTCTTAGATGATGTACCTATTATGGGATGTGAAGAAGAAACAAAGGATGAAACTTTTGATTCAAAGGGATGTAAGAAGTTTGTGGCAGATCATATTGAAGATTGTAAGAAGATTTTGAAAAGATTGGAAGAAGTCCATTTAACCTTATCGGGGACAAAACCAATGTTTGGAGTAAAAGAAATTTTGGTGGTAGGATACACATGTGGTTCATATGGACGTTAGCCAAGTATAGAAAAGATTGATATTATTAAAAAGATGAAAGAATGTACAAATACAACGGAAGTGAGAAGATTTTTAGAAGCATGTATTTTCTATCATATATAGATACCTCACTTTGCACATATAGCAGATCCATTATATAAGTTGTTAAGAAAGAATCAAAAATTCAATGGAAAGAAGAACAACGGAAAGCTATGGAAAAATTGAAAGAACTTCTTTCTTCATCTCCAACTTTGAAGAAAGTAAATTATGAAGGTAGAAGGCCAGTGGTATTAACAGTTGATGCAAGTCCAATTGGAATAGGTTGGGCAGTTGGACAAGATGATGAACAAGGAAATAGATATGTAGTAAGATTTGGAGCAAAGGTATTGAATTCTAGGCAAAGGACATATGCACAAATCAAAAGAGAATTATGGGATATAGTAATAGCTATGAAAAATGAAAAAGAGTACTTGATTGGAGCATCAGTAGTTATAGAAACAGATTATCTACCTTTGTTAGGCATGATTACAAGTTGTTCAACTCCTGATATTGCTATGTTGAGGTGGATAGCATATATCAAATCTATGAATCCTGAATTTAAACATATTGCAGGAAAAGAAAATTCAGTTGCAGATATGTTATCGAGAGCATGGTATAATGATGAAGAAAAGATGATTGATTTAGAAGATGATGTGGGTACAAAATTTTATACCAATGCGTTATCAAAGGAAAAGGGTGTATGTTTTAATATACCATTAAAAGCATTTTTAAGAGATTTATATGAAAATGAATGGAAAGATGTTGGAGAGTATTTGAGCACATTAAAACGACAAAAAGATTGGACAAATCAAGAATTTAAGAAAATTCGTAAGAAAGACTATGGATATTTTTTACATGATGGATATTTATGGAAGCATCCAAAAAAGAGAGAAGAAGTATCACAAAGGATAATATGTGGTTTAGAAGCTCAACCAAAGATTATTAAAGAATTTCATAAAAATTTATGGCCAGGGCATCGAGGTATTTGAACAACATTCACTAAGTTAAAGGAACAATATTGGTGGAAGGGAATGTATAAAGACATAGCAAAATTTATACAATCTTGTGAGATTTGCCAAATATATTCAAATATTCGACATCGAGATGGGTTACATCCAACATACCCTTTGGCTTTAGATTACAAATGGGTGGTGGATTTAGTGGCAATGCCTATGGGACTTGGATAAAAGAAGTATTTGATACTTGCATGAGAAGATTTATCAAATATGGTTGAAGGACGAGCATTAAGAACAAAGGATACTAAAGGTGTATGTCGATTTCTATTAGAAGAAGTTATTTGTCGCTATGGTTGTATTGGAAAAATTACAGCCGATAGAGGTGAATTGGATGCAAAGGAAGCACGAGAATTCTTTAATAGGATAGGAATTAAGCTTTCTTTAACAACTACATATAATCCAGAAGGTAATGGTAAAAGTGAGCATGGGCATTCACCTATTGTTAAGGCATTAGTAAAGGCATGCAATGGAAAAGCACATGAATGGCCTAGACTACTACCATTTGCACTATGGGCAGATCGTACAACTCATAGTTCGGTAATAGGTTATATGCCTTCTGAATTAGTATATGGTCAAAAACCAGTAATGCCAATAGAAGATGTAGTACCTACATGGGGTGTATTGCCGTGGAAGAATGATCTCAACAGAGAAGAACTTTTAGTATTACGGATTCAGCAACTAGAAAGAAGACCCAACGATATTGAAATAGCAATAAAAAAATTGAAAGAAGCAAGGGAAAAGAATAAAGAAAGATTTGATAAAAAAACATTGATTACGACCCAAGGCTATTGAAGATGGTGATTGGGTATTAGTTTATGATAGTAGCTTAGACAATCAACATAGCACTATAAATAAGTTTGCAAAGAGATGGTTTGGACCTTGTATTGTCAAAAGGGCACACAACAATGGAACATATTCATTACAAGAACTTGATGGTACAGAATTGAAGGTATCCATAGCAAGCAAATGAATCAAGTTATTTAAACAAAGAGATGAAGGCATTTGTTTTGATGAAGAACAAACTCAAATATAAGATATTGAGATTGGAATAGAAGAGCATATTGAAGATCAAGAATTGTACGAAGATGAAGAACATTCTACATCAACATATTGAAGAATCGTTGGCGCATGCCGGAGGATGCACAGATTCAGGGAGGGTGGATGTAGTGATGTAACACGATTAATAGGTGAAAGAGTGTGGAGATTATTATAATTTAAGAGATCTTACTTCAAAGTATTAGAACAAATTATCTTAGAAATATAGTTAATAGCCAAAGGGGTAGAAAAATTAAAAGGTATCAATGCTGCCTTTTAGAAAGGTGACTTCTACTTACTTTGTAGTACCATAAGTAAGGCAAATCAAAATAGATTGGAAAAATAAATGATATTGGAATCTTTAGAAAAAAGTTAAGAGTAAATTCTAGAAAAAAAATTACTTAGAAAAACTAGATATTGATACCCGGAGAGGGCCGGTTATGAACCAGGGTCGAAATCAGACCCTGAGGCACAAAACCGAGTCTTGACGACTCCGGGACTCTTTGGCAGATCGGAGAGTAGGGTTGGAGAGAAGGTTGAATAGGGTTTCTATGGACATTGATTTTGGGTGATTTGAAGTTGATATGAATTCGTAAGAGCTTTGCAAAGTTGAGTTTTTTTTTGGATGACTTGGGTTTTATGAAATAAAATAGGATTTATATTTTGAGTGATTTCGAGAGTTTTGTTGTAGATCTATAAGTGATTTTTTTTGGATTCATGGTTATAGTTGTGTTGAATACATGTTGTAAATTTGAACTTGATCTAACGGTTGAACTGAGAGATATTGAGGTTTAAGTGACTCAAGGTCTTAGAAAGTAGAATTTTAGGTCTAGTGAGGGTTTTTAAGATTTCATGCAATCTACTAGTTGGATTGGAGTAAAACTTATGTGAGAAGATATTAGAATTGTTTTCCTATGTCCATGAGAAATTTGAAACCAATCGAACGGCGCAAAAAAGAGAAATTGACTCTGGAAGTTTGACAACAAGATTGGAGAAGGAGGCCAGCTAACACCCGAACACATTTTTGAGGTTTTCGTCAATTTCGTAACTCCGATCCTTTTCAAATTTTTTTTGCTTGTTTTAAACTTGATTTTTAAGAAGTATGCAAATTTTGAATTGAGATCGACGGTTTATTCATGAGATATTGAGGTTTAAATCTGTCATAGGAATTACTAGGATTTGGATTAGGATTTGGCTAGGGTTCGGTTTAGGATTTGGATAGGGTTTGATTTAGGGTTTGGATTAGGGTTTGGATTAGGATTTGGTTAGGGTTTGATTTAAGGTTTGGTTTAGGGTTTAGGATTTGGATTAGAGTTTAGGGTTGGATTAGGATTTGGATTAAGATTTATGGTTTGGATTAGAGTTTAGACTAGGGTTTGGTTAGGATTTGATTTAAGGTTTGATTTAGGGTTTAGGATTTGGATTAGAGTTTAGGATTGGATTAGGGTTTGGATTAGGATTTAGGGTTTGGTTAGGGTTTGATTTAGGATTTGGATTAGAGGTTGGTTAGGATTTGATTTAAGGTTTGGTTTAGGATTTAGGGTTTGGTTAGGGTTTGATTTAAGGTTTGGTTTAGGATTTGGATTAGATTTTAGGATTGGATTAGGATTTGGATTAGGATTTAGGATTTGGTTAGGATTTGATTTAGGATTTGGATTAGAGTTTGGACTAGGGTTTGGTTAGGGTTTGATTTAAGGTTTGATTTAGGATTTAGGATTTGGATTAGAGTTTAGGGTTGGATTAGGATTTGGATTAGGATTTAGGATTTGGTTAGAATTTGATTTAGGATTTGGATTAGGGTTTGGATTAGGGTTTGATTAAGATTTGATTTAAGGTTTGGTTTAGGATTTAGGGTTGGATTAGGGTTTAATTTAAGATTTGTTTAGGATTTGACTTAGGGTTTAGGAATTATTAGTATTTAAGATTTAATTAGGTTTGATCTAAAGTTGAGTGAAATTCAATAGGATTTTAACTAGAATTAAAATAAGGTTGAATTGACATATAATTGAGTAAAATTTGTGATCATTCTAATATTTCTTTAAGAATTTTATTGTTTGTTTGAAATTTCTTTGAGTTGTTTTGAATTTGATTACATTTGTTTAGCATTATTATAGTCTAATTAGAGCATTGTTAATATTCTATTAGAATTAGGATTTTGTTATCGCAATTTCTATTCTTCCTTCTACAGCCAAGTGTCCGGAGCATTCTGAAGCAAGACTTCACACATTACGACAACGTTCTATACTAGATCCTACTTAAATAACTATCCTAAACTCTTTCTAGAATGTTTTATGATGGATCTTACCTAATCCATTATTCTAACCTCAATTCTAAAAACTTCCATGGTTCTAATTATCTATTCTTATGTATCAATAATACAAATATTTTATCTATACTATGTTATAATTAATTCTCTTCCATTAATGTGAAACATCCTCATTTTGCTCTGGATGGTATTTCCAAATTATGTCTTGGCAATGGGTGAGATTTTATGCAGGTTCTCACGTTGCATTGTGAATGGGATAACCTTTCTAAAAAAATTTATATTGAAGCTTTAGATATCTACTACCAAGATAAAGATAGCAATGCTTCGAAATGCTATCTATTTCATATTCTTGTTGGTCATTAATTACAACTAGTGGTGGTGGTAGTTGATATTGATCTAGAAAGTACTTTGGCTTGATATGAAATTTCTTCAATTACAAAACAAGGAAGACCAGATAGACCCAAAGATGTCATACAAGCTCAAGACAATATGCAACATTATAAATTACTGTAGAAATGTGAAAAGGTCCAAGCTATTAAAGTATTAGTTTATAAATTTGGATTGATGTAGGAAGTAGCAAGTTGGCATTAGAGAGTAATACTTGATCACCCTCCCAAAAGATCTTATAATACAGGTGGTTATCTACATACTGCTTTTGTCAATTTTGTGTAATAAAGAAGTGGTGCCATGCTTCTTGTAAGGCCGTTAGAAGCCATTGTATAAATTCCTCTATTGTCAGATTGTTATTGTTGATTGAACAATAAAAAGTTATTTGCTTAATTGAATACTAATTGATATTAAAGAAAAATGGTGATTGATCAATACTTGCTTGAATACTATCATTATAAGCAAACACCAAGGGCATCAATTATTCATCCTAATCATTATGATGAATGTCTATAAATGCCCACAACATATTCTTCTAGGTTTGATTTGCACGCTTTATTTGTCCATCTATTTAGAAATAGAAGATTATACACATGGTAAGTTGTATGCTAAGTAGCTTGAATAAGGCTTGCCAAAAACTTCTTGTAAAGCATAGATCTCGATTTAAAGTAATGATATAAAGTAATCCATGGTGACGAAAGATGGTATCAAAGAAGAATTGTATAAGTATTAGGGTATTAATATCTGAGTGTATTGCAGCTAAGTGAAGTTGCTTCAAGAGTCAATCCAGAAAGACTACAACCATAATATGATTATGAAGCATTTGTAACAAATATATATTGAGATCTATAGTCACCTTCTTCCAATGTGCCATAGGTAGCAAAATTGGTTGTAATAGTCTAAGAGATGTTGCATTGTATGCTTTATTACATTAACATGACTTGTATGAGTATTTAAAGGCAAAATATCATAATCCAAACTTCTTCGAAATCATGTCTTTGAGATCTATTCTAAAATCTTCTCTCATCTCAAATATCTAGATATTAGAATATTATATCCTTGAAGTATATGTATCCAAAGTATAACATTGTTGGGTACATAAATCTACTTCTTGAAATAGAGCAAGCCATCATTAAGACTATAATCTTGATATTATATATCTTTTTTATAATATAATTACTTATAGTATGTAAAAATTAGTTAAAATATATAATATATTCATAAGTCTTGGTGTGTGTTAGAATAGTTAATAGATTAATTTAAAGAAATTGAATATAAGAATCTTTATTTTATTTTTTTACTTATTTTTATTTTGGCATTAAAAAAAATATAAGACCTAAATATTTAGTATGAAGCCTTGAGAGAAGGTGGAAGCCTAAGGATCAAAATCTAAACTAGTAGGAGGCTAATTGGGAGAGATGAAAGCAAGGAATGGAAAACTTCATCCCTATTGGCCGAATACCATACTCAATGGACTTTAAAGAGGCTGCCTGTGACCTTAACAAGGATTTTGATGACTTCAAAGAGAGCATTTGGAAATTAAAAGCTAGAATTGTAAAAATTAAGATTTAGACTATAATTTGTATAAAAAATTAGAGGATTTGGATTAAGATAAAGAAGATATAGCCGTTTGAAGTTAAGGTGTTAATTTAAGATATATTGTTACTTTTTTGAGGATATGAGTTGTACGGTAGCTTTTGAAGATTGAAAGGTACGATTGAAATGGCAATTTCAAGGCCTATATCTTTTATGAAAGAATTTTTGCTTTTAGAGTTCATGTAAAGGAATAATAAGGAGTTGAAGGTGGTACTTCCAAATCAAAGGTACCAAGTAAATGGTTTTGTTTATATTAATGGTTGGAACCATAACTTCAATTTTTGGACAAATTTTTGCTTCAAACTTTTTGGAGAATGTAATATTTTGTGTTAAAAAGCTATAGATATAAATTTTGTAGCATTTAAGCTTATATTTTGTAAAATATGAAAAAAATTACATGCAGGTATATAAAGTCAAGGATTTAAAGCAATTGTTAGGATTTTCAAGATACCTCCAGATCTCCAATGAATTTGTAATTAAAATTTATTATAGAAGTTAATAAAAATACATCAATATCTCTTGTAAAATTTAAGTTTGTTTGGATGGTTGGATTAGGAGATATGAGGTGATGAAGTTTGAAAAAAATTCTACATAAGGATATATAAGGTTTTAGAGGATTTTATCATATTTTGCATATTGTTGGTTACTTGAGGCTTATATATTTGGTGCAATTGGTCAAAAAGAGAAATTTATATATAAACTTAGTCTTTCTTATCTGAAGACTTGATTGAATAATTAGTGATAGCCAAGAGTCTAGTACTTTCTTGAGGTAAATTCTCTCTATTTTGACATTATTCACCTTCAATTGATTGCTAACCATCTTAAAATAAACATCTCAATGCATAGCTTTCTTCCATTTTTCTTCTTTAGTTACATTTGAAGTGATACTACTAATGGTAGTGACTTTTGTCTTGTCTCTCAATTTGTCCTTGAAATTTGGTTTCCGTAATAAGTTGTTCACCTTAATATGTTGTTGTCTTTGCTTGTACTTAAGTTGGATATCAAAAAGCTACAACTTTTCTTGCCAACAATGATGTAATTTTATATTTACTTGAAATAAATTTTGTAGCAAGGATTGATGGTTATTTTGAACAACCATTGGCTTTCTCACTAGATAGTATTGTCACACCTTTGTAGTGTGTACAATCTCTAATTGCTCTCAATCATGTGTAAAGTAATTATGCTCTGTCTTTCTCAACTTGCGTATTTTATATGCCTTAAGTTGAAGGCCCCAATAAAAAACCTATTAAAGGACCGCTCCAATAGCAAAGTCAGAAGCATTAATGTCAAGTGTAGAAGGAAAGTTAGGAACATATAGTTTTAATATTAGAGTAGTAATGAATTCCTCCTTCAACCTATCAAAGGCACTTTGCTACTCTAATTTCCATTCAAATGGAGCATCTTTCTCTAATAGATTTGTCAATGATGCAATAATTTGAATAAATTGTTGAGCAAAATGAGAATAATATCCAATAAGATCTAAAAATGAGCAAAATTTAGAAGCATCCTTGGAAGTTGGCCAATCTTCCACTGCTTTCATCTTATCTTTTTCCATATGCATGCCTTTGGAGGATACTATATGTTCCAAAAAAGTGACTTTTGACTTTTAAAGTTTATATTTTGATTGCTTACAATAGAAGCAATTATCTTATAGCTGATACATTACTTTTTGTAGGTGTTGCCTATGCTTTTTAGAGGTTTTATTATATATAAGAATATCATCAATGAAGACAACTTTATACTTATTCAAAAGGTTCCAAAATAATTTGTTCATATGATCCATGAAAGAGGTTGAAACATTAATAAGGCCAAAACATAAATTAGCCATTCAAAATATTTATAGCACATACAAAATGTAGTCTTTTTAATATCCTCTCTTGAAATAGGTATTTGTTAATAACTGCTCAAAAGATCCAATTTACTAAAGATGGTTGTACCTTGAAATTGATCAAAAAGAACATCCACGAGTGAAAGTGAATATATATTCTTAATAATCTGCTTATTGATGCCTTGATAGTCAATACAAAGGTAAAGTCTACTATCCTTCTTAGGTGCAAAGAGTACAAATACTTCCTATGATAATGTGCTTTCTCAAATGATGCCATTCTCTAAGAGTTTTTCTAATATCTTTCATAATTGTTCAAGTTCTTTTGATGTTAGGCAATAAATTGGTCGACTTATTGGTTTGGCTTTAAGCAATAGTTCTATTTGAAAGGAGGGACCTTGATTAAGAGACACACCATTAAGTAGGTTGGTTGAGAAGGCATCTCAATATTTTTATATGAGTTGACCTATCCATTCTATTCCTTTGGCTGTCTTTTGTACCACTAGTACAAGATTTAGAACTACCATATATACCAATTACTTACGCTGTATTTGCTTCTCTACGATGTCGTGTTGTAACACGAGTATACAGTGAAAATAAAAAAAAAAAGAAAAAAGAAGGAGAATTTTATTAATATTCAGTTACCTCGAATATTAGGAGCATCGACCAACTCCTGCGCAAATACTGAGTGGTCAGGTTCAGTCACCCCGTTACAGTCAGCCGGGGCATACTAAAATGCTCCATTCGATTCTAATAATGGGAGTTAGCAGGATGAGAAGGACCAATTCACACGACGGGTTTGAAGAGCCAATTGGATCCAATTTCGAGAATCCAATCCGGGTCCTCTTACCCAATATGAGACCTGTATTGGTGGGGCAACCCAATGCAGTCTAGTTACGAAAAAATCCAGGTCTTACTACAGGCCTCAGCCAATCTGACGCGAAGACGAATTTGACCCAATTATGCGAGCATCCAGATTACTACGGGCATCTTACCCAATATGGGACCTAAATTGGTCGGGCGACTCAATGTGGTCCCGATTACGGGGTTTCGATTCTGTTTTGGGCTGTCCTGTTCTCTGTGCCGTTTCAGGGAACGTTGTTTACGGTAAATGGATCTCTTAAAGGTAAAAATGGAGGAGAAGGCCTTGATGACGTGAGCCAATTTCGGATCTAAACTCTGACGGCGGGAGCCCATTCCGGATCTAAGATAGAAGATTGAAGAAATTCAAAGGATAAGGTTAGAGGAGAATATAGTTTTAGGGAGGGAGGTTTTTTTTTTCGGGGGAATCAGGGGGGAGCTAGTTTTCAAGCTTTTGCAAGGTTACTAGTTCGGTTTCATTGGAGGGTTTTGAAGATCAAGGGAATTAGAGAGAGGAGCTTCATGCTTCGGGTCGGGAAAGGAAAGACATGGAATTTGGATTTTTCTTCTTCGTAGAGTTTTGAGAAGATTGAGGCAATCGCTGCTGAAGTCAGTGTCATAATGGTGAATTAGGATTTTTAAATGAAGTGGGTTTGAATACTCTTGACTGTTTTGTAAAATCGAGTTACGTCTGTGATTGAAGGATTAAAAGGGTGTCTATAGGATTGAGTATGCGGAGTGAATGAAATTTATTGGGTTAATCTAACAGGACAGTCAGTGGATACAAGATCGTAAGTACAAAGGGGTATTGAAGATTAACAGTTTGGGTTGTTCGGGGTTCTCTGTAACGTCTAGAGATCTGCCGGCTAGGAAAAAAAAAAAAAAGAATTCGACAAGCAGTCGAAGAGCATCCATATAGATTTACGGTACATTGTTGCAGTCATTTATATTCCAGCAGTCAAAAACTGATAGACTGCTTGACTATCGGCGAATCTCCATACTACCTTCTACAGCCAGACGCCCGACGCGTTCTCGAGCAGGAAAGCACATAATACGACATAAGTGGTGAACCCGACGTGAAAGCTTGAGGTAGAAGGTATTGGATTTCGGTTGATTTTATCTTTATTTTTATGGAAAACGAAAATAAAAATTTTGAAGGATTTTTGGGAGAAGTTTCTAGTGGGGAGTCTTCTAAAGGACAAGGTATGCACATGGATCCGTCTATTGCTAGTTTGTTTCAAGCCTTCTCATTGTCAATGCAGCAACAGCAAAGCAATGATCGAAAGGAAGCTTTGGCAACCAAAGCATTGCAAGCAGTGGTCAATAAAATTGATCAATTTGATGGGAGGAATATTTCAAGGTATTTAAGATGTTATGTTCATGAAATGGAATTAAATCCGGTTTCTGAGAAGAAAATGGTTGCACTATTTGGACTTACCACGATACCGGAGATAAGGGACCACATTACATCGATTACGGATCGTTGTGGGAATTCATGGGAGGATTTTTCACATGCATTGAAAGACGAATATTTCTTGGAAGATGCTGATCGCATTACTAAGAAGCTGTTTCTGGGATGGATTGAACGGCCTAATAAGAATTTGCAAGCAACAGAGCTACTAAGGGAATTTGAGAGGCAGTACTCTCAATTATCGAAGGTAGAAAAATTGACATTGGAGTCGAACAAAGTTGATCTATTTCTTCAAGCTGCTGATGGAGAATTGCAAGAGAAATTAGAACTCCTTCTTGAAGACAAAGAAGAAGATGAAGGATTGACAACGAAGTGGAAGAACGTTGAAGATGCGGTGGGGTTGCTTACAAAAAAAGAAAGGAGGAAGGATAGGAGCAATATTCCTAAAACATTACTAGCACCCAAAGCTCCAGTACGTACAACACCACCGACAATGCCTACAGTTTAACCTTCAACATCCTTGTCAAAGAAAGCAAATATGGATATGGAAGAAATTATACGAGGAATGCGAGATCTTGAAATCAAATTGGCAAGACTTGAAGAGAATACTTCTATAAACAATTTGAAGAATGTTTCAAAACAAAGATATGTACAAAGATGCATTTGGTGTGATGATGCTTCACACACTAGAAAAGATTGCAATGAATTTAATAATATGATACGGCAGGGAATTATTTGCTGAAAAGATGGGAAGATAGCATTGAAAGATAGGGAGGATCTTCTTCAAACCAATTTTGGCAAGGGAGGAATGAGAGCATTGGTTCAAGATTACTTAAAAGAGCATGAAACAGTAGTACGAGAAAGTGCAAGTTATGGTGCTAGAGTAGATGATGAAATTGGTGGAAGTACGGAAACTAGTGAGTTTTGGGCTTCTGCCGTTTCTACAATTGAAGAAGGGAAATTACCTCGAGAAGCGTTATTGAGAACTGCAGCTACAATACAAGGAAGAACAGGTTGGGAGGATCCTGTTGAGTCTCTTTCAGTTCATGCATATATTGCTAAGAGCCAACATGAAGCTTTGATGGAAGAAAAAAGACGAGGAAATTTTGATGATACTAGAGAAGGAAATTCTTTTAAGAGGCAAACTCGAGGAGACAAGGCTCAAGAGGCAGCTTCACAAGAATTGCCTGTAAAGGATACCTCAGCATCATTGGGAGAAAAAACACTGGAGACAAAAGATAAGGGCAAATCAATTGCTTATAAGCTACTTTCTGACATTGAAGCAGCAACAAATTTGAAAGAGGTGTTGGAAGAACGTATATTAAACGCTAAGGTGGAATTCACATTGAAAGAAGTCTTGGAAATTACAAAGAAGGAGTTTCATGATGTTATCATTGACAGCATTAAGCGAAAGAGGCAATTAATGACCGAAACTAGAATGAGTCATGCTATTGATGCAAGAATATGTAGAGATGAAGAAGAGGTTGATATTGGTTACAAGCAATCAACAAATGAAAAGAATGGGTATAATCAGCGAGTACATTTCGAAGATTCTAGTGACAAAGAAATGGAAACTTTGAGCCATTATACTCGAAAGCATTGGGCAAGGGCAACTACTGAGGTATTGGTGAAGGTAGGAGATATAGAAGAACTAATAGTTGCTTTAGTGGACCATGGTTCTGAAATAAATCTCATGTCTAAAGATCTTTATAAGAAGCAAAAATGGCTAATTGATATGGAACATGGATGGACATTACGAGCAGCTAATAACACACGAGGCGAATTATATGGAGCTTGTCCAGATGTCAAAATTCGGATTGGGGATGTTGCGACGGAGCAACATTTCTTCGTTCAAGATACAACGTCTTATCCGTTGATTTTAGGACAACCTTATATTACGGCAATACGGATGGAAACAAAAGTACTGGATGATGGTTCTGCTTATGCAAGGATACGTAGCGAAGATGGGAGGAAAGCTGTACAATTTCTAACAGTACCTCCTAACCATGAACGGAATCGAGATAGGTTGAGGGAGAAACCATTGCCAAAGATTGTTGAAGGATTTAAGGATTTTGGAGAGGTACCACTGTAAAGCGAGATTATGGAGGTACAAAAGAGGAGGTACTCTCGCGAGATGAAGATGCCTTTGATGCGAGTTTTATTGGTATATTGGAGAATGGAAATATTATGTATAAAAAAGTTGATGATTTTAAAAGAAAAGAAAGAAAAAGATTATATGATATTGAAGGACAGTTACGCAAGATAGATACATTGCAAGATGATGAGAGGATTTAAGGTATTTATGAAGAAAATGGACTGGAAGATTCATTGGAATTGATTACATCTATTGGGTTAGGAGATAATGATAAGATTGTTGAGATTCATTCAAGAGAGGTTTATACTATACTTGAATCTTTTCAAGCACCAGAAGTCACTATAGAGACGAGATATAAAACGGCAGATAAGAAGGTAAAGCCTATTGCCAGACCATTACCAGAAGATTCTAAAGAACAAATGGGAGAAGTATCAAAAGAAGCAAGTTTAAGAGATCCAATGAGTATTGAACATCAGTTTACTAAAGAGACTTTTGAAGAATTGAAGATTGATTCTGATGGTTCTTTATTGCTAGAGGAAATTACTTGCTTCAAAAAGATGTTGGCTAAACAAGGTAGATCGTTTGCCTTCGAATCTCATGAAATTGGGTGTGTGGATCCAAATATTATAACACCTATGGTTATCTTCACTGTACCGCATGTACCTTGGAATCTAAGACCGATTCCAGTACCGAGGGCACATTTACCTAAATTGATGGAACTATTGAAAGAAAAGATAAAGATGAAAATATTAGAACCTTCATTTGCGCCGTATTCTAGTCGATGGTTTATGGTACCTAAGAAGAATGGGTCACTACGGTTTATTCAAGATATGCGGCCGGTGAATGCTGTAACTGTCAGGAATGCAGGAATTGGACCTATTGTGGATGAATTTGCTGAGGCGTTTGCTGGAAGGGCGATCTATTCAATGGGTGATTTGTATTCAGGTTATGATCAATTTCAACTTGCCGAAGGAAGTAGAGATATGACAACAATGAGGACATCGCTTGGATTGGTTAGAATGTGCACTCTTCCTCAAGGCGCGACCAACTCAGTTGCGCATATGATGAATGGGATGAATAAGGTATTGAGAGATTTTATTCCGGAAAAGACTATGCCTTTTCTGGATGATGTTCCTATAAAAGAGTACAGAGAAGGAGACAAGGATGAAACTTTAGATACGAGGGGGTGTCGCAGATATGTTGTTGATCATATACAAGATTGTGAAAAGATTTTAACTCGGCTTGGAGAAGTTCATCTTACATTATCGGGTATGAAGTCCGTATTTGGAGTGTGAGAGGTTGTAATTGTTGGACATTTATGCGGATCTTACGGAAGAAAACCAGATTCGACTAAAGTTGATGCAATTGGAAGGATGAAAGAGGATTGTGGTTCTTTAACAGAGGTTCGCAGGTTTTTGGGTGCATGTGTATTTTATCGAATATGGATCCCTCATTTTGCTCACATAGCGGATCCATTATATGAGCTGTTACGCAAGGGTTACCGATTTGAATGGGAAGAAAGGCATATTCAGACAATGCAAAGATTGAAGAAATTATTGATATCACCTCCAATATTGAGGAAGGTTGATTATAAGTACAATAGACTAGTGATTCTTACTGTAGACGCTAGTCCAATTGCCGTTGGATGGGCTGTGGGTCAAGATGATTCGAATGGGAGTAGATTTGCAGTTCGATTTGGGGCTAAAGTTTTAAGTATTCGTCAGCGTGCATATTCGCAAGTCAAAAGAGAACTTTGGGGAGTCGTTTCGGCTATGAAAGCTGAAAAGGACTATTTGATTGGAGCAGTAGTAGTAATAGAAACAGATTGCTTGCCATTGCTTGGAATGATTATTAACTGTTCAACGCCAGATATTGCAATGTTGAGATGGATTGCTTATATTAAGTCACTAAATCTAGAATTTAAGCATATCACTGGAAAGGACAATTTAGTAGCAGACATGCTATCTCGAGCAAGATACGAGAGGGAGGACATTGATGATGTCGGATTGAAATTCTATTCAATATCAAATCTCAACAGGGAAGACAAGCTATTTCTTGAAGAATCTTATGAAAGAGAATTATTGGATATTGGTCATTACTTGAATACCTTGACTAAGCAGAGGAATTGGTCTACAGAAAAATTCAAACAAATAAGAAAAAAAGCATATGGATTTTTACTTCGAGATGGATTCTTATGGAAGAGACCGAAGAAAGAAATTGGGATGCCACAACGAGTGATAGGCAAAAGGGAAAAAAAACTAAAATTATTAAAGGAGTTTCATGATAGTTTATGGGCAGGGCATAGAGGAATCTGGGCTACTTTTGCTAAACTCAAGGAACGATATTGGTAGAAAAATATGTATCGAGATGTGCTCTCATTTGTAGAGTCATGTGAAATCTGTCAATCGTATTCTAATATCCGACATCGAGATGGTCTTCATCCTACGTATCCTTTGGCTATTCATTTTAAATGGGTTGTTGATTTGGTTATTATGCCCATTGGGTTATGGCAGATGAGATATTTGGTTTTAGCTTGTGAAGATTAATCAAATCAAGTAGAAGGAAGAGCATTGAGGCCAAAATCTACAGAGGGGATTTGTAGGTTTTTGCTTGAAGATGTCATTTGCTGCTACGGATGCCTAGGAAAAATCACTGCAGATCGTGGAGAATTAAATGCACAAGAAGCTCGTAAGTTCTTTGAAATATGTAGAGTTAAACTATCACTGACTACTGCTTATGATCCGGAAGGGAATGCAAAAAGCGAATGCAGTCATCCACCGATTGTGAAAACATTGGTTAAAGCTTGTAATGGGAAAGTTAAAGAGTGGCCACGGCTTTTGTCATTTGCATTATGGGCTGATCGAACAACACATAGTTTGGTCACAGGATATATGCCAATAAAACTTATGATAGGTCAAAAACCAATTATGCCGATTGAAGAAAAGGTACTTACTTGGAGTATGCTACCATGGGAAGATGGATTGACAAGAGAAGAACTTCTGGCTATTAGGATTCGACAATTGGAGCAAAGAACGGAAGATGTCCCGATAGCATTGGAAAGGTTAAAAAGAGCAAGGTTACAAAACAAGGCACGATTCGATAAGCAACATCGATTGAGACCAAAAGCAATCGAGGAAGGTGACTGAGTACTTGTTTATGACAATAGTTTGGATAATCAACATAGTACTTTGTGGAAATTTTCAAAACGTTGGTTTGGACCATATGTTGTAACAACTGTTCATGATAATGCGACTTACTCATTACGAGAGTTAGATGGTACAAAATTAAAAATACCAATTGTAGGGAAGCGAGTAAAAATATTTAAACGAAGACACGCAGAGATGAATATGGAAGACCTTAATGAAGGTACAGAGATTCCGCAACAAGAAGATGAAAGTGATTTGGATAATGAAGGTTACGAAGACGAACTGGACAAAGACGTAGGGGATATATTCTGAATCAAACAGCAATTGGGTAAATTGGTGTATAGCGGAGGATGCACAGATTCAGAGGGGGTGGATGTTGTGTTGTAACACGAGTATACAGTGAAAATAAATAAAAAAAAAAAAAAAAAAAAAAAAAAAAAAAAAAAAAAAAAAATTATTAATATTCAGTTACCTCGATTATTGGGAGCATCGACCAACTCCAGCGCAAATACTGAGTGGTCAGGTTCAGTCACCTCGTTACAGTCAGCCGGGGCATACTGAAATGCTCCATTCGATTCTAATAACGGGAGTTAGCAGGATGAGAAGGACCAATTTACATGACGTGTTTGAAGAGCCAATTGGATCCAATTTCGAGAATCCAATCCGGGTCCTCTTACCCAATATGAGACCTGTATTGGTGGGGCAACCCAATGCAGTCTAGTTACGAGAAAATCCAGGTCTTACTATGGGCCTCAGCCAGTCTGACGTGAAGACCAATTTGACCCAATTACGCGAGCATCCAGGTTACTACGGGCATCTTACTCAATATGGGACCTGAATTGGTCGGGCGACTCAATGTGGTCCCGATTACGGGGTTTCGATTCTGTTTTGGGCTGTCCTGTTCTCTGTGCCGTTTCAGGGAACGTTGTTTACGGTAAATGGATCTCTTAAAGGTAGAAACGGAGGAGAAGGCCTTGATGACGTGAGCCAATTTCGGATCTAAGCTCTGACGGTGGGAGCCAATTCCGGATCTAAGATGGAAGATTGAAGAAATTCAAAGGATAAGGTTAGGAGAGAATATAGTTTTAGGGAGGGAGTTTTTTTTTTTTTTCTCCGGGAAATCGGGGGGGAGCTAGTTTTCAAGCTTTTGCAAGGTTACCAGTTCGGTTTCATTGGAGGGTTTTGAAGATCAAGGGAATTAGAGAGAGGAGCTTCATGCTTCGGGTCGGGGAAAGAAAGACATAGAATTTGGATTTTTCTTTTTCGTAGAGTTTTGGGAAGACTGAGGCAATCGCTGCTGAAGTCAGTGTTGTAATGGTGAATCGGGATTTTTAAATGAAGTGGGTTTGAATACTCTTGACTGTTTTGTAAAATCGAGTTACGTCTGTGATTGAAGGATTAAAAGGGTGTCTATAGGATTGAGTATGCGGAGTGAATGAAATTTATTGGGTTAATCTAACAGGACAGTCAGTGGATACAAGATCGTAAGTACAAAGGGGTATTGAAGATTAACAGTTTGGGTTGTTCGGGGTTCTCTGTAACGTCTAGAGACCTACCGGCTGGGGCAAAAAAAAGACTTCGACAAGCAGTCGAAGAGCATCCGTATAGATTTACGGTACATTGTTGCAGTCGTTTATATTCCAGTAGTCAAAAACTGATAGACTGCTTGACTATCGGTGAATCTCCATACTACCTTCTACAGCCAGACGCCCAGCGCGTTCTCGAGCAGGAAAGCACGTTATACGACAACGAATAAGTCTTTGGTTGCAAATTATCTTTCTTCTTCACTTGATGTAGAAGTATAAAGAATCATCTTGCGTCTATTATCTTTAAAGAAGATTGTCTTTGCTACTCAATTAACTTTATCATTTTCTATCTCTAGGCATGGCATACCAAGGATAATATCATCTTTTAGTTTTTTCACCTTAAACCTCTCTCTTAAGATATAAATGTTACTCAACCTCAAGATTTCTTCTTTACATATCTTACTCAATATGTTCTCTCAATCATCTCTAAGGTATATGTTTTTTTCTCTTGATTGTCTTAATTTTAATTCCAAGTCGGGTGACAATTCTAATTGAGATGCACTTTTTGTAGAGCTACAATCTATAAGTACTTGACATGGTTGTCCTCTTAGTAGTCCCATTAGATGCACCACCCATCTCTTTCTATAGTTTTTCAAGGCTATGCCATTTGTCTTTAAGAGACAATAGCTATCTCCAATATTAGCCTTCAGCACTTTTATTTGAAAGCCTTGTTTCTTGCTTTGTTACATTAATAACTTTATGAGTTTCAAGACTATGAACTCGCTTTATTTTACTGGTGCTTAAATTTTGATATTTTAGATAATCTTTGATCTGATGGCTAAGCCCTCAACAATAAAAATACAATCTCTTCTGTATTAATATTTGCCATCTTTACAGTATCAAAGATCCTTATAGGGCATCAATCTCCATTGGCTTTAGTTTTTGTGCTATTATATTAGATAGCAACATAAGACTTTGTACTATAAGTCGTACTCCGCAATTTTTGAAATCCATAGCATTGATTCTCTCTGCAATCTAAATTGCCTCTTTGAATATTTGTAGATTAATAATAAGAAACATTCTTAATTAAGAAAACTAAATCTATACATATAGAAGTTATAGATGGTTATTTTTTTTTTATCTTTTATATATATTATTCATAAAACTATTTTTTTAGATGTAATAACTAAATATAATAATTTTTATGATCATAATAAATTAATAATAATTAATTTAATTAAATCTTATTTCAATCCAATTATTTTAAAACTATCATAGCTAAAAACGTTTAATCGTTAAGTAGATTGAATTTATGTAACCTTGATTTTTTTGATAGTTTAATCTAAAATTTTGTCACTCAAGTGAAAATTCACAAATCAAATTTAATCAAGCTCTTATTGATAGATTCAAGAGCTTTCATACATGTTGTAAAAGAATGATCGTCTTTTACTAAATATACCATATTTTTTTTCAAAAATATCTTAATAATCTTTAAATAGTATTCGAAGCTAGTGTAAAGATTATTAAGATGTTTTTGAAAAGAAAAATGTAAATATTCTTTCAAACCATTGCCATGCAATTATTCAATTGAACTTCAAAAAAGAACTTAACCACCATTTGGATCAATCTATAGCTTATCACAAAATAAATTGGCTATATTTAAAGAATATATTGATAAGAACTTAAATAAAAAATTTATATGCTATTTTAAATCTCTAAAAAAAGATCATATCATATTTATAAAAAAGAAGATAAATCTTTGCAGATATGTGTAGACTATTAAGGACTAAATGAGATCACCATGAAGGATAAATATCCTTTACTTTTGATTTTAAGAATTTTTCATAAATTCAATGAAGCAAATACCTATACAAAAATAAATTTACAAAAAACATACAATCTAGTTTGTATTAAAGTCAGAGATGAATAGAAAACAACATTTTGAACTATGTATGGATATTTGCGTTTATTGGATGAAAATTCGGTAAACAAACTAAGGACTACTTTTATTATATACAATTATTTTATTGGACTTATTTCACTTCTTTTGTATTTTGTTTTTCTTAGTTATTACAACTTATACTTTTTATTACATATTACAAAAAACTTTTAATTGAGGCCTTCTTGTAATTTTAGTTGAGAGAAAAATTTATCCTCATATATAACTTTGAAAGAGACTTTCAATGTTTGGTGATATTATTAGAAGTAAAAATTATGTAAAGATAAATTTCACCTTTCAATCCAAATTTTATGATAGATTCAATTAAGAGTTACTTATAAATTTTGGTATAAAATAAATTAGGTTAAGAATAACTATAAAAGAAGAAAAAATACAAAAGAAGTGAATTGAATGAAATCAAAGAATTACACAACCTAAAACTTGGTCATAGTCTCTTCATTGAATTTTTATCTAACAAAAAATAAAAATAAGAGTAAAAAATATATTATAAAAAATATCATTTTTTAGCTTTTTAATGATATAAAAAACATATAAATTCAAGTTAATATAAATAAGCTATGAAGATTTGAAAATAATAAGTAAATAAATAATAAATTACGTACGAATGATTTACCTCAAAGATAACTTGCTTATAGATCAATGATTCAAGCCCCACCAAGGCTCACATATATATTTGGATATATTAGAAAGACCAAGAGGCCTTATTTTTACCTTTCTAACTATATTTATGGTGCTACAATCCATATGAGACTAATGTACCTTCTTTCCTATAAATACTAAATTAGCTATTGATCCTCCTATTTTTTATTAATAAAATTCTCATTTTTTTATTTTTTATTTTACCATGGTATTCTAAAAAAATCCAATTAGTCAAATAACTTTGTGTGGTCTTCAAATCTTGTTTCATTTCTTCATAATAGCTTCTAAGGTGGTAAAACTTTAATTTTATTAAATTCTTAAATTTTTTTCTAAAAATTATTAAAAAACTCTTTAAAAATTATAAAAATTCTAATAATATTCTATAATAGTAATATAAAATTTAAGTCATATTTTTCTATTTTTTTAATATTATATACTAATAAAATCAAATTAAATGAATTAAAAATCCTATTTATAATATAAATAACTAAAAAGACATGAGATTATTTAACTATTGATTTTATAAACTTAAAAGAAGTCACAAAAAAATATAAAAAATCCTAAATAAATATTATAAATAGAAATTTTAATATAACCTTAATTAAAATTCTAATTAAATCTCAACCAAATTCTAATTGAAATTCTAATTGAACCTTAATCAAATCCTAGATCAAATTCTAATGAAATATTAATGAAATCTTAAATCTTAAACAAATCTTCAAAAAATTCTAAACCAAATCTTAATCAAATCCTATATCTTAAACAAACTCTTAACAAATCCTATAGCAAAATAAAATCTTAATAACTAGTGATCAAACCGTTGATATCAATTCAAAATTTGTATACTTCTTAATGTCTTAATTAGGAACAAGCACAAAAAAGATGAACCAATTGCACTTTTCAATTGAGAGAAATGTAAGATAATCTAATTGGGTGTTGGGCGGCCTCCTATTTCAACATAAATACTAAACTTCTAGTACTAATATCTCCTTTTTGAACTATTGAATTACTTTCAAATTTCACTTAAAATTTGAAAATCAAGTCTAATATCTATATAAACGAAATTCACTTTAATCCAATTGACTGATTGTTAAAGAATTAGAAATACTCACTCATCTTTAAACTCCAATTTTTGAGACTTAAATCCAAAAAACCTTTATATACTTCAATTTAACTATTTGATTGATTTTAAAATTTACATATATATTTACAACTAGCACATGAATATATTATCTAAATTTCACCTATATATACACCATAAAATTCAAGAAACCTTCAAATTTATAAAAATATTTTTATTTTTTAAATCCTAATCCTATCAAGAACATTATTAACTTAGAAAATCTTTCAAAATTTCAACATTGATTTAAACAATATGAAACCAATGTCTAAAATTATCTTCTTAAGTTTGCTCTCAAATTCCACTCTTTGATCTATTAAACAACTCTATAGTCACTATAGGTTCATGGTTTTTTGCTTCAAGATCTGATTTTGATCTAGGTTGATAATTAGGCATCTTTGGATATCAATTCTTGACTTTTTAAGGAAATTTTTTCTAAAATCTACTTTGAATTTTCTCTTACATATTCCTATGTTATTTAATTTCTTAATTTCCTTTGTTTTATCTTATTGATGGCCTATAAATTAAATCAAAGTCTATTTAAAAAAAAAAAAAAATTAGTATTTTTTAGTTTTACTATCTTTTCGACTATTATCTAAATTTTTAAGATAATTTTCTATAATATTTAAAAATAATATCTTTTTTAATATAATATTTTTTTTCTTTCATTTATTAGCCATGTTACATCATAACATCTACCTCCTCTAAACTTATGGATTTCTCTGCATGTGACAAGTTTTCTTTATTATATTGATATAAAGTGTTTTTCATCTTGGTCAAATTCTTGATCTTCAATTTTATTGTTTTATGTTTTATACTTCAGTAAAACAAATGTTTTTACTTCTTTTTTTAAATAATTTTATTTATTTGCTTATTATAAGTATCTTCAATTCTATACCATCAAGTTCTTATAACAAGTATGTTCTATTGTCATATACTTATTTGATAACATAAGGTCCAAACTATCTCATTACAAATTTCTTTGTTATACTAGATTGTCCAAGCTATTATTATAAATTAACACCTAATTGCTATCTTCAATTGCCTTAGATTGTAGTCAATTTTTTTTATCAAATCTTTCTTTGTTTTTTTTCTTACTTCTTTCAATCTTCCTATTGCTGCTTCAATATCATTAGGTCTTCTTTCTAATTTTTAAATATGTAATATTAAAAGTTCTTTTTTTATTGAAATCATCCTTTCAAGATAATACATCCCATATATGCACTACTTCTTCTATTGGCATTAATGATTTTTTTCCATATAATAATTCAAAAGGTATATAACTTATTACTAAATTATAAGTTGTGTAATCAATCCATAATACAAATGATAGTAGTCTTAGTCATTCATATGCTTTGTTATTGTATAACTTTATTAATACTCTAACAATAAGTGAATGTCCATGCTCACTCTTACTATTACCTTCTAAATTATATATTGTTATTAAAGAAAGTTTAATTCCTATTCTATTAAAAAATTCTAGTATTTTCCTTATATCTAATTTTCTTCTATCAATTTTAATTTTTTTAATATAACCATAGTAACAAATAACATCTTTTAATAAAAATTGCCATATATTTTCAATATCATTTATTTTTAATGCTTGTCTTTCAATCATATTTGATAAATCTTCTTGTGCAAGTATAAAATACTTCATTTTTCTAAGTTTCATAAGTATTACTACTAAATCTATTATTTACTTATAATATAAAGCTAATGAATATATTCGATGTAATCTATCTTAATGCCAAATGTTTAAATACACTTGGTAAGTTTCACAAGGTCCTATAAAATTTTCTACATCTTTGTATATGCTCTTCAACCAATACTTTTCTTTTAATTTAATAAATATTTTTCAAATACCACAATGTCCTATCTATAAACTTTCATGAAATTATTTAATAATCTTTTGTTGATCTTTTAAATCACATATAATTTATTGTGGTATTTTTTTCTTTTTTAGATGCTTCTATAAATATCCATCATATAAAAAATATCCCTAGATCTTCTTAAAAATTTTCTTAAATTCTTGATTTGTCAAATTTTCTTGTCACTTTAATGTCCTTAAATACTCTCCAATATCTTTTCTTTTTCTTTCATATAAATCTCTTGGAAATGTTTCCAATAGTGTATTCAAGCATACACTTTTTTCTTTTGATAATGCATTAGTATAAAAATTTATACCTACATCATCTTTCAAATCAATTATAATATCTTACTCTTTATAACAATCTTAATACTCTTTATAATCAATCTTCATCATAATGTCTTACTCTTTATAACATATTTATAATTGAATTTTCTTTTCCTATAATATATTTAAATTTTGGATTCATAGATTTGATGTATGATATCTATCTTAATATAATAATATTAAGAATTGAATAACTTGTAATTATACCTAATAAAGGTAGAAAATTTGTTTCTATAAATATCAATGTATCAATTAAGTACTTATTTTTATTTTTTTCATAGCTATTACTATAAATCATAATTTTCTATTTAATTATGCATACGCCTTCTATCTAGCATTCAAAACCTTTGTTCTAAATCTTACTATATATCTATTTTCTTATTCATTATCTTATCCAATTGCCCTACTTATTCCTATTGGAGTTGCATCAGTTATTAATATTACTGATGTTCAACATTCATAATTTATTTTCTTAACGTTGTAAATATAAAAAAAAGTTCTTCAATTTTTTCATAATTTTTATTTGTTCTCTTTTTTATTAAAATTTTTGATCTTATATTAATAATTTATATAATGGATTTTCTATATATGTAAAATGAGGTATCCATATATGATAGAAAATACATATACTTAAAAACCTTCTGACTTTTGTTGTATTTGTGTATTCTTATATTTTTTTTATAATATCAATTTTTTTCATACTTAACTTGTGTTTATATGATCTCAAAATGTACTCAACCACCAAAACTTTTTTTATTCCAAACAATGAATTTGCTTTTGATAAGATTAAATGAGTTTCTTCTAACCTTCTCAAAATCTTCTCACAATCATCAATATAATCAGCCACAAACTTTCTACATCCCTTTGAATCCAATGTCTCACTTTTTTTTTCCTCTTTACATTTTTTAATTGGCACATCATGTAGAAAAGGCATTGTTATTCTTAAAATAAAATTTCTTAATACCTTATGCATTTCATTTATTGTATGTGCTATAGAATTTATAGCCTCTTGTAATAATATACACATTCTAACTAATTTTAATGGTGTCTTCATAATTGTCATATTTCTATTTTGTATTGCCAATTGAAACTTATCATATTCTAAATAAAAATCCACTATAGAATAAATTGCTCTTCCTATAAATACCTTTACAAACTCATCTATAATTAAACTTGAACCCACATTTCTAATAGTTACCTTATTTATTAGTTACATATCTTGAATAAACTTCAATGTTCCATTTTTTTGAGATATTCTAAACCACCAATTAGAATATGATATAATAGATGGTTTTAAAATTTCTATTATAAGTTTTTCATTGAGTAATTCAACTAGCTTTGGCAAATTGGCCTTTAGAATTAGAATTGGCTTCAAATTCCATAGTTCATATGGGATTATAAAAATAACCATAGGTGCTACAATACTTGGACCAATGCACCTTATTTCATGTAATTCAAATACAAATATCTTATCATGTCATGTGAGCATTTCTTTGAAACATCTTTCTTCATCTCTAGTCAAAAAAATTTCACATCCAACTTTCAAATCTTCTAATGTTAATTTATCCTTAAATTTATGATCTATTTTTCTTAGATTTCTTAAATTAGATTATATAGAAGCCTTTTTAACCATTTCTTCGAAATCCAATTGTGATAACAATACCACTAATTTAACCTTCTTTGAAATGGCCTTATATTTTGTATTCACCTTTATTTTATATGTATCCACATATTCTTTTACTATATTATAAAATTTTTAGAATATACATTTATTACCTTATCACCACTTTTAAAATCTAAATCCAATAATATTTATAAATTATCCATAGTATCACTAAAATAAGATTCTTCAAATATTCCTAATATGTATTCATCTTCATTAATTATTCTACATTTCTTTGATTTATGTTCCATATTTTTGACATTGTTTTTCTATATTTTTTAAATTATTTATATTTTTGAATGAAATATATCCATATTATAATAATCTTATAATCGCTTCATTTTTTCTACTAAAAAAAAAGCCATCATCCCTTCTAATATTAAAATCCTGCTTTACAATGGCTTCTAAGTCATTAAGATCTTTAAATTCTTTGTGTATGTTTGCCAAAATATGCTTCTTTAAGTTATCGTGATTTCTTTCATGATTTACAAAAATCATTAAAAATTGCATTGCCTTCTTTCTATTTTAGCTTTTTATTCTTACATGGACCAAACCATCATCCATAACCTTTTTTTTCATTTGTATAGCAATAATATATAGTTATTCCAATGTAATAGGACACGTAGACATATTTTGTATAAATTTTTTTTATTCATGAATAATATCTCCTATTGTCACCTTGATATTTGGACAAGCTCTATACAAATCTTCTTTTGAATTGTCTATGGCTCTTATCATCCATCCATATTCAATATCAATAAGTCATTTTTCTCTTTTATACAATTCTTTTGATATCAAATTAATTTTAAAACCAAGATCAATCAATGCTATAAATGGTTCTTCTAAATCTCTCAATTTTAACTAAATTTTAGTAATAATCTTTGCTCAATGACTTCAAGAATAATGACTAAAAGCTTGAATTATATCTTCTTTTTTTATAAATCTAACTTACAAGATATGTCCAAAACATTGTATTTTATTTTCTTCATCTTCATTGCTTTCTATTGTTCTTATTTTTTGTATATTTGATGTCATAATATCTCCTATAGATTATTATTTTTTCTTTATTGTATCAATAATAACTTCATGAAATTTATGCTTTATAATTTTTAGGATTTTACTAATTATAAATTCAATCTTTTCACTTAAAATCCACTACTTCAATACCTTCTTTAAATCTATAGCAGCTTCAATATTTGATTGATAATTTATAAGTAAGAATCTTTGCTTCTTTTTTTTTTTTATAATTTTTTATTCTTCTGGAGAAATATTCTCTAATCTCTCTTCATGAATAGGATTCTTTTTTTTTTCTATTTTTTATCCTCTTGTAGTTCTTTTTCATGGCCCTTCATTATTTCCATCTTTTCTTCATTTTTCTTCTATTAATGCTTCATGTTCACTCCTTGCAATATTAGCATACACCAATAATCCATCTACTAGATTATTTCATCCAATAATTTATCAAATATTATTTCCAATATATTTTAAATCATTTCTAATATTTTTTTCTTTTGAGTATAACTTATTATACTTGACCACAAAATACTAGATTCTTCTAGAAATTTTAGATTTATTTTTAAATATTTTTTCAGATTTTTTTCTATCTAATATATTGATGATTTATTTCTTGAGATTTTAAATGCTTCTTTTGTAAGCACCTTCATTCTTCTCTTATCAAAGTTAATCTCTAATTTTTCTCCACTCTCTTTTAAATGTATCATACAATCTTTAAAAAAACAACTCTTTTGTGTAATGCCTCTATAAAATCTTTACATCCCCTTCTTGAATAATCTACACTATTATACCACATGCACCTATGTATTATACCTTATATTAGTTTGAATTTTTGTCTTATTGATATTCTTAATAGTTGACTCTTCTCTTTAAGTTTTATAAATTCTATTTGTAAATCTCTCATTCTTTATATGATTTCATCAATGCCTTTTTCTTCTTTCTTTAATATAACCATTGAATATTGAATTATAAATGTACCATAGATAATAGGCATTTTTACTTTAGATGCTTGCAATGATCCTTAAATAACTACCTTATCTTTTTTTTTTTTTTTTTTTTTTTTTTTTTTTTTTGTAAGCAATTCTAATGCCTCTTCTACTTCTTTCCAATTTGTTGTCAATTCTTCATCTCTTTTTTTTTTTTTTTTTTTTTTTTTATCTTTAAGCAAGATTTCCAACTTTTCTTACAACTCTCTAATAGCGGCTTGAAAAAAAAGCTCCACTTTACTTGAATCCAATAATTACCTCTCTTTCTTTGATAGACAAAAATATTGCTTTTCTTTGAAGATTCTTTTTAGGCCTTTCAATCTATTCAAAAAATGATTTTTTTGTAACATGATCACTATCTTCCAAGAAAAATTCAGCCTTCAATGCTTGTGAAAATTTCTCCTATAAACCTCCAAAATATCCTATAATAGACTTGACTTGATTTCTTAATTTTGGTACAATATCCAATTCAAATAATTGAACAATCTCCTTTTCTAAAACATGCTTTAATTCTATCACCTTTATATAATAGCTTAAATATTTTGTAATATCCTTTCCTTTGAATTGATCAATCTTATATATAATTACTTGTAATGCTTTATTTGTCATTTCCTTTTGCAATTATTACTATTGAATGAATAAGACAAAAGCCTCAAACATATTTGTGAAGTTGGAATCAAAATATATACCTTATCTTCTACTTGTAGCTCTACTTCCAACTCCACTTGAAATACCATCAAAAGCCTTTCCTTTCATTTTCTTGCATCTTTCTTTATAATTTAATTAAATCAAAAAAAATTCCAAATACCTTCTATCTCAAGCTTTTTATATCAAATTCATCCAATATGTCATATTATATGTACAATGATTCAAAAAATTATTTCAATATTGATATATTTTTAAAAAAATGATATATTATAAATGAATTATAGTGAATAATGATACATGGTTTATATAGCAAATAAAGTACTATTTTACAACTACCAAATGAGCTTAGACTAAAAAAAATCTATTAGATAATTATGGAGCTATGACCAATTTAATTTAGAATAGTATTAAAATAATTTTTTGAATATAATGTCTAATTTTTGGATTCTATCAATTACTCAATATTATTTTATTCTATCATTATCATATTTATAATAAGAATATTATTACTAATCTAATGATATTATTAATACTTACTAGTAGCTATAAAAGTACTATTTTTAATCACAATTCCTAACATGGTGTTGTATTATAAGTCGTCCTGTTAGAAAATGCACTTAGCATTTGGCTCTAGAAGGTGAAGTTGTATTTTATAAGTATCTAAGAATCCTAATATTTTTCACTCTTCTAAGAATATTTCAATTTGAATTTTAATTCAATGTTCTTAAATCCAATGTAAAGTGTTCAAAAAAACTTTTTTTTAATAATTTCAATTATACATAAATTCCAATTGTTTTATTATTTTTATAATTAGATAATTTTAATTTTTCTTTATAAGCCCTAATCCTAATCAATAAGCTTTATTAAGATGTAGCTCCTAATTTGATTGTCTAATTTGAGCACAATTTTTTTATATAAATGCCACTATAAGCCTCCTATGTGTTTAAGAAGAATTCACTCCAATCTAACATACAAATTATAAAAAAACATCCAAAAACCACACTAATATTACTTAGCCACCAACTTAAAAGTTTATACAAATGCTCCAATAGTAATTTCTCCTTCTCTTTTTTCAACTATTAATTTCAACTCAAAGTTGATGTGTAGCTTAATATTCAATTGTTCTAATATCATGCCAAATTTCACTACGATTCAATTAGTAAATCTATAGATATCATAGAAATCCTATCTGACTTCAAACTGCCAACCTTTGATACCTCCTTGTACTAAAACCCAAATATCTCTCAACCACACCATTGGTTTATTAAGAAATTTTACTTACACTTAGCACATCTAATTATCTAAGTACCTTCAAATTTTGAATCATAGATGTGACAAAAATTTCATGAACTAATCAAGCGTGCTAGCCCTAATTATATTGCAGAAATTCCAAGTCACCAATATAAATCCTAATTTTGAACAACAATTGCAAAGTCAAATAAAATCCTACAAAAATAAGCCTTATGTCTTTGAAAAAAGTTTTATGCTTGCTCTTCAATCCTAATTGTTAATCTTCTAATGCCTTCGTATTTTGCCTTGGCTATTCTTTTAGTGGCTAGAAATCTGATTTTGACCTTGTCTTACAAATGGTCAACCCTCGAGTATCAATCTAACCTATCATAGGGATTTTTTAGTCCAACCATATCTTCAACTTAATCATAGTATCAACCATGTTAATTATTTATCTCTTCTAATCTAATTTTATTAATTTATGATTTTTTTAAAGGAATAAAAGAGACTCCACAACCTAGAAGGTAAAATTATTAACCAACCTTTAATCTACTAAGTAATAAGATAAGAAAATAAACTAAGAAGCTTTTATAAAAGCCATTTCTAAATATCTTGAATTATTATTGAATCAAGATAATTAAATATTAATTAAAATTTTATTTTTGATTATATTTTTACTATATAGTCATGTTACAATATAACATCCACCTTCTCTGAACTTGGGCATCCTTTAATATGTGCCAAATGAACCATAGTTCACAATTGGCTTTACACCATCTCTTCATTTTTTGCATAAAATCCTTTAGTACTATTTCTACCATCCATTTCAAAATAATTATCTTCTTTAAAAAATTTAAAACTTTGATATGAACTTCCACATTGATTTTTCTATTTTTTCTTCTAAAAATCTTCACTTACTTCTCAGCAATAGGTATCTTCAACCTTGTACCATCCAACTTGTTTAATGAATATGTGACATTATCATGAACTGTTATTACCATGTATGGTCCAAACAAGCATTTTGAAAACTTCTACCAAGCATTATATTGGCTATCTAGACTACTATCATAAACAAGTACCTAATCATCTTCTTCAATTGTTTTAGGTCTCAATTAATGTTGCTTATCAAATTAAGTCTTATTTCCTAACTTCACCATTTATAACCTTTCAATATAGTTCCACATTTTTTGATCTTTGTTCAAGTTGCCAAATTTTAATAGCCAATAATGTTTGCCTTGTCAATCTATCTTTTGACCATAGTATACTTCAAGTTGGCACATGTTCTTCAAATGGCATAGTTGGTTTTTGACTTGTTATAAGTTCTACCAATATATACTTTGTCACCGAACTATATATTGTTTGATCAACCCATAATGCATAAGGCAAAAGCCGAAGTCATTGTCTTGTTCTTCAATTGCAAGCTTTAACGAAGGCTTTTACAATTTGTGAATGTTTACGTTGTCGTGATGTATTACGACTATATAGTGAAATTGTAATCAAAGTTGAATTTCTAATTAATATCTAATTATCTTAGTTCAATTATAATTTGAGGTATCTAAACATGGCTTTCATAAAAGCCTCTTAGATTATTTTCTTATCTTAATAATTAGTAGGTTGAAGGTTAGTTCATAATTTTACCTTCTAGGTTGTAGAAACTCTTCTACTACCTTAGAAAGACCATAAATTAATAAAATTAGATTAGATGAGGTAAATAATTAGTATACTTGGTACTAAGATTAAATTGAGAGTAGGATTGGACTAAAAACACCTTAGGATAGATTAAATTGATATTCGGGGGTCGACCATTTGTGAAACAAGGGCAAAATCAGACCTTTGGTCACTAAAACGATGGCCTAGGACAAAATAGGAGATCGTTCAAATATCAAAGGTTAGGATTTGAGAGCTAGCTTGAAGTTCTTTTCAAAGACATAAGAATTGTTTTGAGAGGGTTTTGGAAGACTTAGCAATTATTGTTCAAATTCTATGTTTGTATTAGTGATTTGGATTTTATATAATATAATTAGGGCTAGCAATTTTGGCTAGTTCGTGCAATTGGTGTGACATCTATGGTTGAAAACTTCACACTATTTGGATTATTGGATGTCCTAAGTGTATACAAAATTTTGTGATAATCTAATGGCGTGGTTTAGAGATATCTAGTTTTTAGCACAAAAGGATTTCGGAAGGTGAGAGTTTGAGGTTGGGTAGGGTTTCTATGATATCTCAAGATCTATCAATCGGATTAAGATGAAAATTAGCATGGATGTTGGAAGACTTGAAGATCAAGCTACACATCAATTTTGAGACAAAGTTAATAGTTGAAAAGGAAGAAATCATTGCTGGGATTTCTACTTCACTTTTCAAGTTGGCGACCGAGTGACATTGGTACAATTTTTTGGAGGTTTTCTCACAATTTGTAAGTTGGATTGAGCTAAAAATTCTAAAGCATTTAGAAAACTTGAATTGACAATTATATGCAAAATTCTACATCAAGTGGACGTTCGGATTGGATGTTATAGCTTATTAAAGTACACTAATTAGAATTGAGATTTATAAGAAAAATCTAAATTGCTTAAATTTGAAAGTAACAAGGTAATTGGGATTTATATATAGTTAAGACTACTGAGAAGAGTGTTTTAAGCACTTTTGAATTGAAATTCAGATTATATTCTTCTCTAATGGATGAAACCTATTAGAATTTTTTGGCTACTTGTGAAACACAATCTCACCTTCTACAACTAGGTGCCTAGTGCACTCTTGAGCAAAACAACACATAATATGACATAACTGGTGAACCCGACATGAAAGTTTGGAGTAGAAGGAATTGGATTATATTTGTGGTTATTTGGAATTGATGGCATAAGAAAGCAAGAAGGTTGAAATTGGACTTTTTGATGGAGCTTTGGATGGAGCTTTGGGTGGAGCTTTGGATGGTTCTTCAAGCACAATTTTAAGTAGAATTTCTATTGGTGAACAAGGTATGTATCTTGATCCAAATACTCCAAAAATATTTCAAGTATTTATATTATTTATGCAATAGTAACAAGGCAATGATTGCAAAGAGGCTTTGGCAACCAAAGCATTGCAAGCAGTGGTTAACAAGGTTGACTAATTTGATGGGAGGGATATTTTCAAATATTTAAGATGTTATGTGTAGAAAATAGAACTGAATAATGTTTCTGAGAAGGAGATGATTCAATTATTTGAGCTTGCTATTGTACCAGAGATAAGAGAGCATATAAGGTCTATTATGGGGCAATTTGGAAGTTCATAGGAGGTATTTTCACATGCATTGAAAGATGAATATTTTTTTAAAGGATACTGATGGAGTTACTAAGAAATCATTCTTAGAATAGATTGAGTGACCTAACAAAAATTTGCAAGCTATAGAATTATTAAAAAAATTTGATAGGTAATTTTTTTAATTATCAAAAATAGAAAAGTTAATATTGAGACCAAACAAGATTGAATTCTTTCTTTCAGCTATTAATGAAGAATTACAAGAGAAGTTAGAAGCTCTTCTTGAAGATAAGGAAAAAGAAGAAGAATTAACAACAAAGTCGAGAGCTGTTGAAGATGCTTTTGAATTACTTGCAAAAAAAGTAAAGAACAAGGACATGTTGTTAGGAACATAGTCCTTAGAACCTTCTAGAGACAAGTTTCTAGAACCTTCTAGAGATAAGTTTCTAGAACCTTCTAGAAGCAAGTCTATGGAACCTTCTAGAAGCTTCTTAGTTGGTAGAAGTTGCTTAAGAAGCTTCCTAAATAGGAGTATATATTGGAATCGAGGCTGAAGAGTTCTTCAATCTCGACAACACATCTCTTGGAGCTCTAGCTCACCTCTCTGGTGTTGTTCTTGTATTCATCTGATTAATCTAGTTCTTGCCAGTTCTTCTTGAATTTCTTGTTAGATCTCAAGTCTGTATTTTTGTGTCCGTGACAGTTTGTCGAGACTGAACTCACCTCAGATATCAGAGCTAGTTTCTTCTTTGTTAGAGTGTGGATTATCCCTCTGCTTGGAAGTGTACTAGCATTTTAGAGATTGCGGATTACCCTCCTCTAAACTGATACTTCTTTTTTTACAATATTGGAGTCTTATTCTTCTTGGAGAGAGTAGATTACCTCTTTTCTTGAAGCTCTTAAGGCATTTTAGAGGTTGCGGAGTGCCCTCCTCTAAACCAATATTGTCTTCTTGTAGAGTCATTTTTGTCCTTCTCTTAGAATGGTCGGTCACCAAGACATTAGTATGACGGAAAGTTCAGAGTCCAAGTTAGATGCTATCATGAATGCCCTCGCTACGTTATCGCAAAGAACTGCAGAGATTGAAGGAGTCGTAGTAAGGCTTCATAATGATGGAGCATCTAGGATGGCACAATCTAGGTTGCACCAGCCTCAAACTTCTACACTTGGAGAAGCAAATTTACCTCAGGTTCGACAAGCACTGCTGGTTCTACAACATAAGGAACCCCGAGTTAGCCTTCCGGACAAGTTCGATAGTACACGTTTCAAGTTTTGAGGATTCGTCAACCAAATCAGGTTGATAACAATTTCATAGCCCGAACGCTATCCAACGGAGGAGTCACATGTTGGGCTTATTGGAACCTTACTTATAGGACAAGCTCTATCATGGTTTGCTCTTTTGTTTGAGAAACGATCGTCTATACTAAACAACTTTGAAACCTTTTTGGAGGCGTTTGCGGAAGCATTTGGTGAACAGGATAAGGTTCGATGGGCTACAACAAAGATCCGGTCACTACGACAAGGAATGCGCTCTACATCAGTCTATGCATCGGACTTCAGGCAATTAGCATGCGACATCAATTGGGATGAAAAAGCATTGATGAGTCAATTCTATTGGGATTTAAGGGACGATGTGAAGGATTTACTGTTAACTCTTCCTCATCCGCAAATGCTCAACGAAGCTATTAGCCAAGTTGTGAAGTGCGATAACCGCCTATTTTAACCTCGTCAAGACCAATGTTCAAGACAACATACGGTTCGCCACACCCCAATCATGTTGGCAAGCAGCATGAATTCACATTCAGAGATAGAAGACATGCAAATTGATGCAGTATGTGTCAAATCTCTTACTCTAGAAGAAAAAAAGCAGCGTATGGAGGAAGGTCTATGCTTATATTGCAGTGAAGAAGGCCACAAAGTTGGAAACTATCCCAAGAAGCAAAATCGACGTATTATCAAGATTAGGGGCACGTTTATTCAGGAAAACGAGGATGCCCAGCCACAATAGGAACCGTGCGGCTAGACAGTGAAATATCGCAGCAACAACCAAGTTCCTTTCTTTCTGCTCAACTTGTCCTTTGTTTTACAATCCCTTTGCTTATTGGCCCTCAAAAATTGAAAACCATAGCAGTATTAGATTCAGGAGCATCTGCTTGTTTCTTAGACAAAGAATTTGCAAAGCATCATAAGATCCCTTTAGTACAAAAATCCAAACTTGTTCACGTTGAGATCATAGATGGACGACCTTTATTGTCTGGTAGTGTCACCCATGAATCAAAACCTATAGAAGTGATGTTTAAGGACCATAGAAGTTATATTATTTTTAATATTATTAGAACCCCATCAAATCCTGTTATTCTTGGTCTTTCCTAGTTGGAAAAGCATAACTCATCCATAGATTGGAAGTTGCGGAAGATGACCTTTCCCACAAAACCACCTAAGAGCAAGCTTAGTAGAAAATCTCGAATAAAGAAATCTTTATTTATTGGAGTAAGAGTGTTTATAAGATCATCCAAGGAAGGCACATCGTTTGTCATTTATGTGGCTCCAACTACCGGAGAGAAGATCTCGACAGCAAGTATACTGGAGCAATATAAGGATTTTAAAGACGTGTTTCAAAAGAAAAATGCTGACATGCTACCAGAACACAGACCATATGATTGCGCTACAGACTTACAAGAAGGAGCACAACCGCCTTTTGGCCCAATCTACAATCTATCGCAGACGGAGTTGGCGGAGTTGCGAAAGTACATCAACGAGAATTTAGCCAAGAACTTCATCCGTCATTCAAAATCGTCAGCTGGAGCACCCATCTTATTTGTGAAGAAGAAAGATGGCTCATTACGGATGTGCGTGGACTATCGAGGCCTCAACAAGGTAACAAAGAAGAATCGTTACCCGTTATCCTTGATTTCTGGTCTCTTAGAACAACTTGGACGTGCAAGGATCTTTAAAAAAATTGATCTAAGGAGAGCTTACAACCTTGTACGAATCAAGGAAGGAGATGAGTGGAAGACAGCGTTCCTTACAAGGTATGGCCATTTTGAATATAATGTCATGCCCTTTGCTCTTACCAATGCTAGAGCGGTCTTTCAACATATGATGAATGACATTTTCCGAGAGTACCTTGACGATTTTGTTGTCATCTATTTGGATGATATTTTGATATTCTCCAAAAATGAGGAAGAGCATGAAAAACATGTTTGTTTGGTCTTGGAAAAACTACACGAGCAAAGACTATATGCCAAGTTGGAGAAGTGTTTATTTCACTCAATAGAAATGGAGTTTTTGGAGTTTGTTGCGACTACGGAAGGCTTGAAGATGGACCCCAAGAAGGTAGAAGCAATCGTGTCCTGGGAGGTTCCAAAGACGGTTAGAGACGTACAATGCTTTCTTGATTTTGCCAACTTCTATCGGATCTTTATCAAGAATTACTCTCAAGTTGCTGCTCCTCTCACTCGATTAACATGCAAGGATAAGCTGGAATGGGGACCTCTAGCAGAGAAGGCATTTTAAGACCTGAAGACCGCATTTACTACGGCTCCAATCTTGGTACATCCAGACTTTACAAAGGCCTTTTATTTAGAAACAGATGCCTCGGATTTTGCTTTAGGAGCTGTACTTTCACAAATGGGAGAAGACAAGAAGCTCCATCTAGTTGCATTCTATTCTCAAAAGTTTTCTGCTGTTGAAATCAATTATAAGATCCACGATAAAAAACTTCTTACTATAGTGGATTCTTTCCAAGAATGGCATCACTTTCTTGAAGGAGCTATACATCCAGTGACCATATACACAGATCATAAGAATTTGGAGTATTTCATGTCGGCTCGAATTTTAAATCGACGACAAGCTCGGTGGAGTATGTTGCTATCTAGATTCGATTTTGTTATCACTTATCGACTTGGAAAGCAACAAGGACTATCTGATGCCTTATCGAGGAGATAGTATCTTGTACCAAAGGCTGGAGAAGCATCGTTTGATCAACAATATACGACATTGTTGAAGCCAGAGCAATTTCAGCTTTGCGCTACTATTGTGCCAATTGATGTTGACTTCCTGAATCGGGTACGTTGTTGTATTACGTGCTTTCCTGCTCGAGAATGCACCGGACGTTTGGCTGTGGAAGGTAGTATGGAGATTCGCCAATATTCAAGCAATCTATCAGTTTTTGACTGTTGGAATATAAACGACTGTAAGAATACACCATAAATCTATACGAATGCCCTTCGACTGCTTGTCAAAGTTATTTTTGCCCCAGCTGGTAGGTCTCTAGATATTACAAAGAACCCCGAACAATCCAAACTGCTAATCTTCGATACCGCTTTATACTCACGATCTTGTATCCACTGACTGTCTTATTAGATTAATCCAATAAATTTCATTCACTCCGCATACTCAATCCTATAGACATCCTTTTAATTCTTCATCACAAACGTAACTCGATTTCACAAAACAGCCAAGAGTAATCAAATCCACTTCATTAAAAATCTTGATTCACCATTACAACACTAACTTCAGCAACGATTGCCTCAGTCTTCCCAAAACCCTATGAAGAAAAAAATCCAATTCTCTGTCTTTTTAACCGACCCGAAGCATGAAGCTAGCTCTCTGATCCTTCAAAAAACCCCTCCTCAAAAACTTATTCTCTCCCCTTTCATTTCTTAACCTTAATTCTGAATTTCTTCAATCATCCGTCTTGGATCCGGAATTGGCTGCCACCGTCAGAGCTTGGATCCAAAATTGGCTCTCGCCGCTAGAGCTTTCTCCTCCATTTTTACCTTTAAGAGATCCTTTTATCAAAAACAACGTTCCCGGAAACGGCACAGAGAACAGGACAGCCTGAAACAGAATCGAAACCCCGTAATCGGGACCACATTGAGTTGCCTGACCAATTCAGGTCTCATATTGGCTAAGAGTCCAGTTGTAAGACCCGGATGTTCCTGTAATTGGATCAAATTGGTCCTTTGCGTCAGATTGGCTGAGGCTCGTAGTAAAACCTGGATTTTCCCGTAATTAGACTTCATTGGGTTGCTCGACCAATTCAGGTCTCATATTGGGTAAGAGGACCCGGATTGGATTCTTAAAATTGGATCCAATTGGCTCTTCGAACAAGGCTCACCCGTCGTGTGAATTGGTCCTTTCCCTTCCTGCTGTCACGGACATACATATAATTACCTATATGAATAGATAAAAGTATGTAAAAGTAGATAAAAGTAGGTTAATTGTGTAATATCTTCTAGGAAAGCTTCTTAGAAGCTTCATAGACGCTGCTTTGACTTTATAGGAGTCTATAGTTGACTTTTAGGTTAGAAACTTGGTCAACAAGTTAGCCATGTACCACACATGTTGGAAGCTTAAAGAACAAGCTAACTACGTGGTCCATCCATAGAAAACTTGCCTTGCAAGCAAAGGCATGTGGCCTAGAAAGTCAACATATATTGGAGGTCTTATAGAACATCGCCACGTGGCTTCTAGTTAGATAGTATATATAGAGGCAAGAGTGAAGCCCTCTTCACTCTTGTCAACTCCTTTCTTGCTTCTAGTCTAGTTTCAAGGGTCTCTAGTTTTCTTGTATTTTGGCAATAGCCATTCCAGTTTCTTTCTTAATATACATATTTCTATTTTGTCCTATTTCTTTTTGAGAAAAGTCTCACTTACTCTTTAGCTTTCATCGAGTTCTTGTCCCTGACAGATTGACAAGAGTACACTTACAATATCAGAGCTTTGTCTTTTCTTGATTAAGAGTGGATTACCCCTTTTTCTTGATAAGACATAAGCGCATTAGAAGTTGCGGATTACCCTCTTTTAAACTGATATTGTTCTTAGTATTTTCTTTGTTATCAATTCCTCTCTTCTATTTGTTTTGAGCATTGTTAGACATCTTCTCTTTTCTAAGTACTACTATGGCAGAGCTTGTTGAAATGAAGAGTGCAATGGCACAGATGCAAGAACAATTGAGGGAGTTAATGCTTGCGATGCATCAACTCAATTTACCACCACAAGGAGCAACAAGAATGGTAGGAAGTGAAGATATAGAGATGATTGGGGCTGCTTCAACATCTGCACCAAACCATGTCCCTTCTCCCAGAATGGAACACCCTTCGAGTGTTAGAGAACCGAGAGTTGCCTTGCCCAAGAAGTTTGATGGTACCAGATCCAAGTTTCGAGGATTCATCAATCAGGTCCAACTAGTGATTGAACTTCAACCCCAGAGCTATCCAACTCCAGGGTCACAAGTAAGATTCATTGGTACACTTCTTTCAGGTTCAGCATTGTCATGGTTTTCATCTTTTCTTGAACGACGAGATCCAATATTGGATAATCTGGAGGCTTTTTTGGCGGAGTTTCGATCCATGTTTGGAGAACATGATGCAATTCGTGTTGCAACCAACAAGATCCGTATTTTGCGACAAGGCAATCGATCAGTAACATTATATGCTTCGCAATTTCGACAACTTGCAACTGATATCAAGTGGGATGATGCCGCACTTGTGAGTCAATTTCTCTACGGATTACAATATGAGGTAAAGAAATTGATGCTTAATTTACCTGATCCTCAAACATTGAGTCAAGCAATTGACTTTGCTGTGAAGTGCGACAATCGACTTTTTGAATTTCGATCCGAGAGTCGCACAAGTGGGCCTCAACGTTACTACAATTCAATGGCAACACCGATGTCTCCTCAACACATACCTTCGGAAGTAGAGGATATGCAAATTGATGCGGTACGTTTCAAACCTCTTACTGAGCAAGAAAAGTCTCGTCGTTGACAAGAAGGATTGTGCTTATATTGTGGAGAACCTAAGCACACTGCTCAACATTGTCCAAAGAAGCGACGTAACTACAAAATGAGGAGTACGGCTGTCAAAGAAGACAATATGTCGGAAAACGAGTACGTCCAGCTACAATAGGGAACGTGCGGCTGGAATCTTGTACAACTTCTAATAAAGGTCCTATCCTCTCCTCAAAACCATCTCCTTGTTTTATAATAGATGTGCGTTTAGGACCTAATAATTACAAAGCCTCTGCCTTGATAGATTCAGGAACCTCAGCTTGTTTCTTAGATGAAGAATTTGCTAGATGTCATAGAATATCATTAATACAAAAAACTAAACCTGTACACGTAGAAGTCATAGATGGTCGTCCGTTGTCTTCTGGAGATGTAACTCACGAAACACTTCCTGTAGATGTAGTAATAAATGGTCATAGTAGTTGCATAATTTTTAATATAATTAGGTCTCCCTCTAATCCAGTAATTTTAGGTTTATCATGGTTAGAAAAGTATAATCCTCGAATAGATTGGATTTCTCGTAAACTTGATTTTCCTCGGAGCATTAGTAACAGTTCTATTAATCAAGTAAAAAACCATGAGTCTAGTATAGTAAAACCCGCACTTATAGGTGCAAAAGCATTTATACATGCAGCAAAAGAAGGATCAACTTTTGCTATTTATGCTGCACCTATTTCTGAAAGCGTAGAGACTTCAAGTGGCATTCCAAGTCAATATCAGGATTATCAAGGCGTTTTTGAGAAAAAAAATGCAGATATTCTTCCTGAGCATCGCCCATACGATTGTTCAATCGATCTCAAGGAAGGAACTCAGCCACCATTTGGACCAATTTACAGTTTATCACAAGATGAGTTGGCTGAACTCAAGACATATATTGACGAGAATTTAGCGAAGAATTTCATACGCCATTCAAAATCTCCAGCAGGAGCTCCAATTTTATTCGTAAAGAAAAAAGATGGATCTTTACGAATGTGTGTTGACTATCGAGGACTCAACAAGATCACAATCAAGAACAGGTATCCATTACCTTTGATATCAGGACTCCTTGACCAGTTAAATCAAGCTAAGATCTATACAAAAATAGATCTAAGAGGAGCATATAATCTAGTACGGATCAAAGAAGGAGATGAATGGAAGACTGCGTTTCGAACCAGGTACGGGCATTTTGAATATAATGTCATGCCTTTTGGACTCACGAATGCACCAGCTGCTTTTCAACATCTCATGAATGATGTATTTCGTGAATTCTTAGACAATTTTGTCGTCTGCTACCTAGACGATATCCTGATTTATTCTAAGAATGTTGAAGAACATGAAATACATGTTCGTCAAGTATTACAAAAACTCAGAGATGCAGGATTGTACGCCAAGATGGAAAAGTGCGTATTTCACACTACTCAAGTTGACTTTTTAGGATACATTATTTCAAATGATGGTCTTATGATGGATTCTAAGAAAGTCCAAACAATCATGGATTGGAAGATTCCAAAGACTGTGAGAGATGTCCAATGTTTCTTGGGATTTGCCAATTACTATCGGATCTTCATCAAAGACTTCTCACGAGTTGCAACTCCACTTACACGCTTGAATAGTAAAGATAAATTCCAATGGAATCAAGAAGCGGAAGCAGCATTTGAAGCCTTGAAGACATCGTTTGTCTCTGCACCAGTCTTGTATCGTGTTGATTTTTCCAAGGCATTTTTTATGGAAACAGACGCATCGGATTTTGCCTTGGGTGCAGTTTTATCACAAATGGGAACAGATGACAAACTTCATCCGATAGCTTTTCATTCAAGAAAATTCTCAGCAGCCGAGATCAATTATGAGATCCACGATAAAGAACTTCTTGCGATCGTGGATTCCTTTCAAGAATGGCGTCATTATCTAGAAGGTGCTTCTAGTCCAGTCACTGTGTATACAGATCACAAGAACCTCGAGTATTTCATGTCAGCACGCGTGTTGAATCGTCGTCAAGCTCGTTGGAGTATGTCTTTGTCAAGATTCGACTTCATTATCACTTATCGGCCAGGAAAACAACAAGGTTTGTCCGATGCCTTGTCTAGACGTTCTTATTTTGCACCAAAAGAAGGAGATGCAGCTTTTGAGCAACAAAGAACGGTCCTCTTGAAACCGGAGCAATTTCATCTCCGAGCAGTGAAATCAACATTGACTGTTGATTCAACTTTTCTCAAGCAAATCCAGTCCAGTATGTCCTCAGACCCTCTTGTTCATGATATCGAGAATAATTCTTCCAAGTCTCATGATTCTTCTAAGTTCGAGTTCAAGAATAATCTATTATATTTTGAAGGACGCCTATATGTTCCAGAAGGAAAAGCACGTTTGCGTGTTCTTCAAGCACGTCATGACTTTCCAGCAGCAGGGCACTTTGGATATAATAAGACTCTGGAACTCATATCAAGAGATTTTTGGTGGCCACAAATGTGGAAGTCAGTCAAAGACTTTGTACAATCATGTGATATTTGTTCAAGATCAAAAATTCCTCGACATCGACCTTACGGACTTCTTCAGCCATTACCTATACCAGAACAACCATGGTCTTCTGTTTCTATGGATTTCATCACAGATCTTCCAAACTCAAGATCTTATGATTCTATATTTGTGATAGTAGATCGTTTCACCAAGATGGCACATTTTATGCCATGTACAAAATCTATCACAGGTGAAGAAACAGCTAAGCTTTTCATTGATAATATCTATCGCTATCATGGATTACCTAAAGATATCATATCGGATAGGGGAACTCAATTTGTGTCGAGATTCTGGAGGACTCTTTTCAAGATTTTAAAAGTGGACATAAAGCTATCTTCAGCTTTCCATCCCCAAACTGATGGACAAACAGAGCGCGTAAACCAAGTCTTGGAACAGTATTTAAGGTGTACCATCAACTACCAACAAGATGATTGGACAAACCTTCTGCCATTGGCAGAGTTTGCTTATAATAATACGGTACATTCCTCCACGCAACAAACACCTTTCTTTGCCAATTATGGCTATCATCCACGACTTGATACTTTTGATTTTTCAAAAGTTGATAATCCTGCAGCAGAAGATATGGCAAATCGGTTGTCAGAGTTACATGCAATAATGAAGGCGCAGTTGAAGAAAGCTCAAGAACGACAAAAGATAAATGCAGATGTATATCGTAAAGAGCAACCACAACTCAACGTGGGAGATAAGGTATGGCTACTTCGTCGCAATATCAAGACCACTCGACCTTGTGACAAATTGGACTATCGTAGGCTTGGCCCCTTTTCTGTTTCTGAACAGATCAACCCAGTTGCATATCGGTTACATCTACCGGAGTCAATGAAGATCCATCCTGTATTCCACGTGTCTCTTCTTGAACCATATAAGATAGTGGATATACAAGGAAGAAGACAAATGCCACCGCCTCCTATAGAAGTAGATAATAATGAAGAATTTGAGGTGGAAGAGATATTAGACTCAAGGCGGCGCCGAAATAAGCTAGAATATCTTGTTCATTGGCGCGGATATGATATTAGTGAGCGCACATGGGAGCCATCCAGGAATCTAGCAAATGCATCAGCTAAAGTCAAAGTTTTTCATCAACAACATCCATCAAAACCAAGATGAAAACCTCTCTTATAAAAGAGACAAGATTGAGGCAAGATAACATTCAAATTCCTATCCTTGTTTGTAACTTCTTTGCATTTGTGACGCTAATTAGATGGAGAGCCAACAACCAGCGGATTCAACTCAAGAACCTTCGTTTGCTGACTTACCGGATGAGACATTGCGATTGTCACAACCTTCAAGACGACGCAACCGAGATGAAGATCCTCAAGAACGACATGTTCTTCCTCGAATAGATGGTGAGATACAACGCGTTTGGTATCACGACCTTGGAAGAGATTCTCGATGTTTGGTGATATCATTGGAGATAGGAACGACTCCTGATGGTGTTTCAAATGTATTATTTGAAGGAAGTTATGAAGGCCTCAACAGTGATCAAATAACAGGATGGTCTTCTCGCCCTGGAATGGGACACTATCGATGGCTAAGAGGACCCATCAACTATCTTCGAAGAGAACAAAGATCAGAGTATGTAGCAAATACAATTCGCCGCATATTAGATTTTCTCAATATATAATCACCGCTCCTCGTGGAACTCGTCCCTAGAAGGGGGGGTAATGTCAGGGACATACATATAATTACCTATATGAATAGATAAAAGTATGTAAAAGTAGATAAAAGTAGGTTAATTGTGTAATATCTTCTAGGAAAGCTTCTTAGAAGCTTCATAGACGCTGCTTTGACTTTATAGGAGTCTATAGTTGATTTTTAGGTTAGAAACTTGGTCAACAAGTTAGCCATGTGCCACACATGTTGGAAGCTTAAAGAACAAGCTAACTACGTGGTCCATCCATAGAAAACTTGCCTTGCAAGCAAAGGCATGTGGCCTAGAAAGTCAACATATATTGGAGGTCTTATAGAACATCGCCACGTGGCTTCTAGTTAGATAGTATATATAGAGGCAAGAGTGAAGCCCTCTTCACTCTTGTCAACTCCTTTCTTGCTTCTAGTCTAGTTTCAAGGGTCTCTAGTTTTCTTGTATTTTGGCAATAGCCATTCCAGTTTCTTTCTTAATATACATATTTCTATTTTGTCCTATTTCTTTTTGAGAAAAGTCTCACTTACTCTTTAGCTTTCATCGAGTTCTTGTCCCTGACACCTGCTGACTCCCGTTATTGGAATCGAATGGAGTATTTCAGTATGCCTTGACTGACTGTAATGGGGTGACTGAACCTGGCCACTCAGTATTTGCACTGGAGTTGGTCGTTGCTCCCAATATTCGAGCTAACTAAACATTAATAAAAGTCCCTTTTCTTTATATTTTTACGGTATACTCGTGTTACAACATGACATCTACCCCCTCTGAACCTGTGCATCCTCTGGTATGCACCAATTTACCCAATTGCTGTTTGATTTAGAATATATCCTCTACGTCTTTGTCCAGTTTGTCTTTGTCACCTTCATTATCCAAATTACTTTCATCTTCTTGCTGCTGAATCTCTATACCTTCATTAAGGTCTTCCATATTCATCTCCGCGTGTCTTCGTTTAAATATTTTTACTCGCTTCCCTGCAATTGGTATTTTCAATTTTGTACCATCTAACTCCCGTAATAAGTAAGTCGCATTATCATAAACAATTGTTACTACATATGGTCCAAACCAACGTTTTGAAAATTTCCACAAAGTACTATGTTGATTATCTAGACTATTGTCATAAACAAGTACCCACTCACCTTCTTCGATTGCTTTTGGTCTCAATTGATGTTGTTTATCGAATAGTGCCTTGTTTTGTAACCTTGCTCTTTTTAACCTTTCCAATGCTATCTGCACATCTTCCGATCTTTGCTCAAATTGTCGAATCCTAATAGCCAGAAGTTCTTCTCTTGTCAATCCATCTTCCCATGGTAGCATACTCCAAGTAAGTACCTTTTCTTCAATCGGCATAATTGATTTTCGACCTGTCATAAGTTCTACTGGCATATATCCTGTCACCGAACTATGTGTTGTTCGATCAGTCCATAATGCAAATGAAAAAAGCCGTGGCCACTCTTTAACTTTCCCATTACAAGCTTTAACTAATGCTTTCACAATCGGTGGGTGACCGCGTTCGCTTTTTGCATTCCCTTTCGGATCATAAGCAGTAGTCAGTGATAGTTTAACTCCACATATTTCAAAGAACTTACGAGCTTCTTGTGCATTTAATTCTCCACGATCTGCAGTGATTTTTCCTAGGCATCCGTAGCAGCAAATGACATCTTCAAGCAAAAACCTACAAATCCCCTCTGTAGATTTTGGCCTCAATGCTCTTCCTTCTACTTGATTTGATTAATCTTCACAAGCTAAAACCAAATATCTCATCTGCCATAACCCAATGGGCATAATAACCAAATCAACAACCCATTTAAAATGAATAGCCAAAGGATACGTAGGATGAAGACCATCTCGATGTCGGATATTAGAATACGATTGACAGATTTCACATGACTCTACAAATGAGAGCACATCTCGATACATATTTTTCTACCAATATCGTTCCTTGAGTTTAGCAAAAGTAGCCCAGATTCCTCTATGCCCTGCCCATAAACTATCATGAAACTCCTTTAATAATTTTAGTTTTTTTTCCCTTTTGCCTATCACTCGTTGTGGCATCCCAATTTCTTTCTTCGGTCTCTTCCATAAGAATCCATCTCGAAGTAAAAATCCATATGCTTTTTTTCTTATTTGTTTGAATTTTTCTGTAGACCAATTCCTCTGCTTAGTCAAGGTATTCAAGTAATGACCAATATCCAATAATTCTCTTTCATAAGATTCTTCAAGAAATAGCTTGTCTTCCCTGTTGAGATTTGATATTGAATAGAATTTCAATCCGACATCATCAATGTCCTCCCTCTTGTATCTTGCTCGAGATAGCATGTCTGCTACTAAATTGTCCTTTCCAGTGATATGCTTAAATTCTAGATTTAGTGACTTAATATAAGCAATCCATCTCAACATTGCAATATCTGGCGTTGAACAGTTAATAATCATTCCAAGCAATGGCAAGCAATCTGTTTCTATTACTACTACTGCTCCAATCAAATAGTCCTTTTCAGCTTTCATAGCCGAAACGACTCCCCAAAGTTCTCTTTTGACTTGCGAATATGCACGCTGACGAATACTTAAAACTTTAGCCCCAAATCGAACTGCAAATCTACTCCCATTCGAATCATCTTGACCCACAGCCCATCCAACGGCAATTGGACTAGCGTCTACAGTAAGAATCACTAGTCTATTGTACTTATAATCAACCTTCCTCAATATTGGAGGTGATATCAATAATTTCTTCAATCTTTGCATTGTCTGAATATGCCTTTCTTCCCATTCAAATCGGTAACCCTTGCGTAACAGTTCATATAATGGATCCGCTATGTGAGCAAAATGAGGGATCCAGATTCGATAAAATATACATGCACCCAAAAACCTGCGAACCTTTGTTAAAGAACCACAATCCTCTTTCATCCTTCCAATTGCATCAACTTTAGTCGGATCTGGTTTTCTTCCGTAAGATCCGCATAAATGTCCAACAATTACAACCTCTCGCACTCCAAATACGGACTTCATACCCGATAATGTAAGATGAACTTCTCCAAGCCGAGTTAAAATCTTTTCACAATCTTGTATATGATCAACAATATATCTGCGACACCCCCTCATATCTAAAGTTTCATCCTTGTCTCCTTCTCTGTACTCTTTTATAGGAACATCATCCAGAAAAGGCATAGTCTTTTCCGGAATAAAATCTCTCAATACCTTATTCATCCCATTCATCATATGCGCAACTGAGTTGGTCGTGCCTTGAGGAAGAGTGCACATTCTAACCAATTCAAGTGGTGTCCTCATTGTTGTCATATGTCTACTTCCTTCGGCAAGTTGAAATTGATCATAACCTGAATACAAGTCACCCATTGAATAGATCGCCCTTCTAGCAAACACCTCAGTAAATTCATCCACAATAGGTCCAATTCTTGCATTTCTGACAGTTACTGCATTCACCGGTTGCATATCTTGAATAAACTGTAGTGACCCATTCTTCTTAGGTACCATAAACCATTGACTAAAATACGGCGCAAATGAGGGTTCCAATATTTTCATCTTTATCTTTTCTTTTAATAGTTCCACCAATTTAGGTAAATGTACCCTCGATTTTGGAATTGGACTTAGAGTCCAAGGTACATGCAGTACAGTGAAGATAACCATAGGTGTTATCATATTTGGATCCACACACCGAATTTCATGAGATTCGAAGGCAAACGATCTACCTTGTTTAGCCAACATCTTTTTGAAGCAAGTAATTTCTTCTAGCAATAAAGAACCATCAGAACCAATCTTCAATTCTTCAAAAGTCTCTTTAGTAAACTGATGTCCAATACTCATTGGATCTCTTAAACTTGCTTCTTTTGATACTTCTCCCATTTGTTCTTTAGAATCTTCTGGTAATGGTCTGGCAACAGGCTTTACCTTCTTATCTGCCGTTTTATATCTCGTCTCTATAGTGACTTCTGGTGCTTGAAAAGATTCAAGTATAGTATAAACCTCTCTTGAATGAATCTCAACAATCTTATCATTATCTCTTAACCCAATAGATGTAATCAATTCCAATGAATCTTCCAGTCCATTTTCTTCATAAATACCTTAAATCCTCTCATCATCTTGCAATGTATCTATCTTGCGTAACTGTCCTTCAATATCATATAATCTTTTTCTTTCTTTTCTTTTAAAATCATCAACTTTTTTATACATAATATTTCCATTCTCCAATATACCAATAAAACTCGCATCAAAGTCACCTTCATCTCGCGAGAGTACCTCCTCTTTTGTACCTCCATATTCTCGCTTTAGAATGGTACCTTCCCAAAATCCTTAAATCCTTCAACAATCTTTGGCAATGGTTTCTCCCTCAACCTATCTCCATTCCATTCATGGTAAGGAGGTACTGTTAGAAATTGTACAGCTTTCCTCCCTTCCTCGCTCCTTACCCTTGCATAAGTAGAACTATCGTCAAGTACTTTTGTTTCTATCCGTGTTGCCGTAATATAAGGTTGTCCTAAAATCAACGGATAAGACGTTGTATCTTGAACGAAGAAATGTTGCTCCGTCGCAACATCTCCAATCCGAATTTTGACATCTGGACAAGCTCCATATAATTCGTCTCGTGTGTTATTAGCTGCTCGTATTGCCCATCCATGTTCCATATCAATTGTCCATTTTTGCTTCTTATAAAGATCTTTAGACATGAGATTTATTTTAGAACCATGGTCGACTAAAGCAACAACTAGTTCTTCTATATCTCCTACTTTCACCAATACCTCAGTAGTTGCCCTTGCCCAATACTTTCGAGTATAATAGCTCAAAGTTTCCATTTCCTTGTCACTATAATCTTCGAAATGTACTCGTTGATTATACCCATTCTTTTCATTTGTTGATTGCTTGTAACCAATATCAACCTCTTCTTCATCTCTATATATTCTTGCATCAATAGCATGACTCATTCCAGTTTCGTCCATTAATTGCCTCTTTCGCTTAATGCTGTCATTGATAACATCATGAAACTCCTTCTTTGCAATTCCAAAGACTTCTTTCAATGTGAATTCCACCTTAGCATTTAATATACGTTCTTCCAACACCCCTTTCAAATTTGTTGCCGCTTCAATGTCAGAAAGTAGCTTATAAGCAATTGATTTGCCCTTATCTTTTCTCTCCTTTGTTTCTTCTCCCAATGATGCTGAGGTATCCTTTATAGGCAATTCTTGTGAAGCTGCCTCCCGAGCCTTGTCTCCTCGAGTTTGCCTCTTAGAAGAATTTCCTTCTCTCGTATCATCAAAATTTCCTCGTCTTTTTTCTTCCATCAAAGCTTCATGTTGGCTCTTAGCAATATATGCATGAACTGAAAGAGACTCAACAAGATCCCCCCAACCTGTTCTACCTCGTATTGTAGCTGCCGTCCTCAATAACACTTCTCAAGGTAATTTCCCTTCTTGCATTGTAGAAACGATAGAAGCCCAAAACTCACTAGTTTCCGTACTTCCACCAATTTCATCATCTACTCTAGCACCATAACTTGCACTTTCTCGTGCTGCTGTTTCATGCTCTTTTAAGTAATCTTGAACCAATGCTTTCATTTCTCCCTTGCCAAAATTATTTTGAAGAAGATCCTTCTTATCTTTTAATGCTATCTTCCCATCTTTTCAGCAAATAATTCCCTGCCGTATCATATTATTAAATTCATTGCAATCTTTTTTAGTGTGTGAAGCATCATCACACCAAATGCATCTTTGTACATATCCTTGTTTTGAAACATTCTTCGAATTGTTTGTAGAAGTATTCTCTTCAAATCTTGCCAATTTGATTTGAAGATCTCGCATTCCTCGTATAATTTCTTCCATACCCATATCTGCTTTCTTTGACAAGGATGTCGAAGGTTGAACTGTAGGCATTGTCGGTGGTGTTGTACGTACTGGAGCTTTGGGTGCTTGTACTGTTTTCGGAATATTGCTCCTATCCTTCCTCCTTTCTCTTTTTGTAAGCAATCCCACTGCATCTTCAACGTTCTTCCACTTTGTTGTCAATCCTTCATCTTCTTCTTTGTCTTCAAGAAGGAGTTCTAATTTCCCTTGCAATTTTCCATCAGCAGCTTGAAGAAATAGATCAACTTTGTTCGGCTCCAATGTCAATTTTTCTACCTTCGATAATTAAGAGTACTGCCTCTCAAATTCCCTTAGTAGCTCTGTTGCTTGCAAATTCTTATTGGGCCGTTCAATCCATTCCAGAAACAGCTTCTTAGTAACGCGATCAGCATCTTCTAAGAAATATTCTTCTTTCAATGCATGTGAAAAAACCTCCCATGAATTCCCATAATGATCCGTAATCAATGTAATATGGTCTCTTATCTCTGGTATTGTGGCAAGTCCAAATAATTCAACCATTTTCTTCTCAGAAACCCGATTTAATTCCATTTCACGAACATAACATCTTAAATACCTTCTGTCAAGGACAAAGACTCGATGAGGAAAAATATACACCAAAAGGCTATCTCGATATAATAAGTCAAAATATAAACAAGTAGGTATATTAAAAGGAAACAGGAATGGCTATTGCCACAAGACAAGAAACTAAAGACTCTTGAACCTGGACTAGAAGCAAGAAAGGAGTTGACAAGAGTGAAGAAGCCTTCACTCTTGTCTCTATATATACTATCTAACTAGGGGCTACGTGGCGACGTTCTATAGGACCTCCAATATGTGTTGACTTTGTAGGACACATGCCTTGACTTACAAGGCAAGTTTTTCTACGTGTGGGCCACATAGTTAGCTTGATCTTCAAGCTAACAACATGTGTGGCACATGGCCAACTTGTTGACCACGTTTCTAATCCAAAAAGTCAATTAAAGACACCTATGAAGTCAAAGCAGCATCTAAGAAGTTTCTAGGAAGCTTCTATATTAAATATTATACAATTAACTTACTTTTATCTACTTTTACTTACTTCTACCTATTTCTATATGTAATTATTAGCTTACATGATTATGGCCGTGACATTACCCCCCCTTCTAGAGACGAGTTCCACGAGGAGCGGTCATCATATGTTGAGGAAATCTATGATGCGACGAATTGTATTCGCCACATACTCTGATCTCTGTTCTCTTCGAAGATGATTGATAGGGCCTCTCAACCATCGGTAGTGTTCCATACCAGGGCGGGAAGACCACCCATTTATTTGATCATTATTGAGGCCTTCATAACTTCCTTCGAATAGAATATTCGGAACACCATCAGGAGTTGTTCCTACCTCTAGCAAAATCACCAAACATCGAGAGTCCCTTCCCAAATCGTGATACCAAACGCGTTGTATCTCACCATCTGTTCGAGGAAGAACATGTCGTTCTTGAAGATCTTTATCTCGATTGCGTCGTCTTGAAGGTTGTGACAATCATAATGTCTCGTCCGGCAGGTCAGCAAACGAAGGTTCTTGAGTTGAATCTGCTGGTTGTTGGCTCTCCATCTAATTAGCGTCACAAATGCAAAGAAGTTACAAACAAGGATAGGAAATTGAATGTTAACTTGCCTCAATCTTGTCTCTTTTATAAGAGAGATTTTCATCTTGGTTTTGATGGATGTCGTTGATGAAAAACTTTGACTTTAGTTGATGCATTTGCTAGATTCCTGGATGGCTCCTATGTGCGTTCACTAATATCATATCCGCGCCAATGAAGAAGATATTCCAGCTTATTTCGGCGTCGCCTTGAGTCTAATATCTCTTCCACCTCAAATTCTTCATTATTATCTACTTCTATAGGAGGCGGTGGCATTTGTCTTCTTCCTTGTATATTCACTGTCTTATATGGTTCAAGAAGAGATACGTGGAATACAGGATGGATCTTCATTGACTCTGGTAGATGTAACCAATATGCAACTGGGTTGATCTGTTCAGAAACAGAAAAGGGGCCAAGCCTACGATAGTCCAACTTGTCACAAGGTCGAGTAGTCTTGATATTGCGACGAAGTAGCCATACCTTATCACCGACGTTGATCTGTGGTTGCTCCTTACGATATAGATCTGCGTTTATCTTTTGTCGTTCTTGAGCTTCCTTCAATTGTGTCTTCATTATTGCATGTAACTCTGACAACCGATTTGCCATATCTTCTGCTGCAGGATTATCAACTTTTGAAAAATCAAAAGTATCAAGTCATGGATGATAGCCATAATTGGGAAAGAAAGGTGTTTGTTGCGTGGAAGAATGTACCGTATTATTATAAGCAAACTCTGCCAATGGCAGAAGGTTTGTCCAATCATCTTATTGATAGTTGATAGTACACCTTAAATATTGCTCCAAGACTTGGTTTACGCGCTCTGTTTGTCCATCAGTTTGAGGATGAAAAGCCGAAGATAGTTTTATGTCCACTTTTAAAATCTTGAAAAGGGTCCTCCAAAATCTTGACACAAATTGAGTTCCCCTATCCGATATGATATCTTTAGGTAATCCATGATAGCGATAGATATTATCAATGAAAAGTTTAGCTGTTTCTTCACCTGTGATAGATTTTGTACATGGCACAAAATGTGCCATCTTGGTGAAACGATCTACTATCACAAATATAGAATCATAAGATCTTGAGCTTGGAAGATCTGTGATGAAATCCATAGAAACAGAAGACCATGGTTGTTCTGGTATAGGTAATGGCTGAAGAAGTCCGTAAGGTCGATGACGAGGAATTTTTGATCTTGAACAAATATCACATGATTGTACAAAGTCTTTGACTGACTTCCACATTTGTGGCCACCAAAAATCTCTTGATATGAGTTCCAAAGTCTTATTATATCCAAAGTGCCCTGCTGCTGGAAAGTCATGACGTGCTTGAAGAACACGTAAACGTGCTTCTCCTTCTGGAACATATAGGCGTCCTTCAAAATATAATAGATTATTCTTGAACTCAAACTTAGAAGAATCATGAGACTTGGAAGAATTATTCTCGATATCATAAATAAGAGGGTCTGAGGACATACTGGACTGGATTTGCTTGAGAAAAGTTGAATCAACAGTCAATGTTGATTTCATTGCTCGGAGATGAAATTACTCCGGTTTCAAGAGGACCGTTCTTTGTTGCTCAAAAGCTGCATCTCCTTCTTTTGGTGCAAAATAAGAACGTCTAGATAGGGCATCGGATAAACCTTGTTATTTTCCTGGCCGATAAGTGATAATGAACTTGAATCTTGACAAAGACATACTCCAACGAGCTTGACGACGATTCAACACGCGTGCTGACATGAAATACTCGAGGTTCTTGTGATCTGTATACACAGTGACTGGACTAGAAGCGCCTTCTAGATAATGATGCCATTCTTGAAAGGAATCCACGATCGCAAGAAGTTCTTTATCGTGGATCTCATAATTGATCTCGGTTGCTGAGAATTTTCTTGAATGAAAAGCTATCGGATGGAGTTTGTCATCTGTTCCCATTTGTGATAAAGCTGCACCGAAGGCAAAATCTGATGCATCTGTTTCCATAAAAAATGCCTTGGAAAAGTCAACACGATATAAGACTGGTGTATAGACAAACGATGTCTTCAAGGCTTCAAATGCTGCTTCCGCTTCTTGATTCCATTGAAATTTATCTTTACTAGTCAAGCGTGTAAGTGGAGCTGCAACTCGTGAGAAATCTTTGATGAAGATCCGATAGTAATTGGCAAATCCCAAGAAACATTGAACATCTCTTACTGTCTTTGGAATCTTCCAATCCACGATTGTTTGGACTTTCTTAGAATCCATCATGAGACCATCATTTGAAATAATGTATCCTAAAAAGTTAACTTGAGTAGTGTGAAATACACACTTTTTCCATCTTGGCGTACAATCCTGCATCTCTAAGTTTTTGTAATACTTGACGAACATGTATTTCATGTTCTTCGACGTTCTTGGAATAGATCAGGATATCGTCTAGATAGCAGACGACAAAATTGTCTAAGAATTCACGAAATATATCATTCATGAGATGTTGAAAAGCAGCTGGTGCATTCCTGAGTCCAAAGGGCATGACATTATATTCGAAATGTCCATACCTGGTTCGAAACGCAGTCTTCCATTCATCTCCTTCTTTGATCCGTACTAGATTATATGCTCTTCTTAGATCTATTTTTGTATAGATCTTAGCTTGATTCAACTGGTCAAGGAGTCCTGATATCAAAGGTAATGGATACCTGTTTTTGATTGTGATCTTGTTCAGTCCTCGATAATCAACACACATTCGTAAAGATCCATCTTTTTTCTTTACGAATAGAATTGGAGCTCCTGCTGGAGATTTTGAATGGCATATGAAATTCTTCGCTAAATTCTCGTCAATATATGTCTTGAGTTCAACCATCTCATCTTGCGATAAACTGTAAATTGGTCCAAATGGTGGCTGAGTTCCTTCCTTGAGGTCGATTGAACAATCATATGGACGATGCTCAGGAAGAATATCTGCATTCTTTTTCTCAAAAACGTCTTGATACTCCTGATATTGACTTGGAATGCCACTTGAAGTCTTTACGTTTTCAGAAATAGGTGCAGCATAAATAGCAAAAGTTGATCCTTCTTATGCTGCGTGTATAAATGCTTTTGCACCTATCATTACGGGTTTTACTGTACTAGACTTATAATTTTTTACTTGGTTCGTAGAACTATTAATAACGCTTTTGGAAAAGTCAAGTTTACGCGAATTCCAATCTATTCGAGGGTTATATTTTTCTAGCCAGGATAAACCTAAAATAACTGGATTGGACGGGAATTTAATTATGTTTAAAGCTATGTAGCTATCATGACCGTCTATTGTTACTTTTATAGGATGAGTTTCATGAGTGACATCTCCAGAAGACAAGGGACGACCATCTATGACTTCTACATGTACTGGTTTAGGTTTCTGTACATAGGATATTTTACGACTTTTAACAAATTGTTCATCTAAAAAACATGCTGAGGCTCCCGAATCTAATAAAGCAGAGGCTTTGTAATTCTTAGGTCCTAAATATAAGTCTATTATAAAACAAGGAGAGGGTTCTGAGGAGAGGATAGGACCTTCATTAGGAATTGTACAAGGTTCCAGCTGCACGGTCCCTATTGTAGCTGGACGAATCTGTTTTCTGACATGTTGTCTTCTTTGACCGTCGTACCCCTCATTTTATAGTTGCGTCGTTTCTTTGGACAATGTTGAGCAGTGTGCTTAGATTCTCCGCAATATAAACATAATCCTTCTTGACGACGACGAATCTTTTCTTGCTCAGTTAGAGGTTTAAAACGTACCGCGTCAATTTGCATGTCTTCTACTTCCGAATGTACGTTTGGCAAAGATGTTGATGTTGCCATTGAGTAATAACGTTGAGGTTCCCGTGAATGATTCTCAGATCGAAATTCAAAAAGTCGATTATCACATTTTACCGCAAAATCGATTGCTTGACTCAAAGTTTGAGGATCAGGTAAGTTGAGCATCAATTTCTTTACTTCGTATTGCAATCCATAAAGAAATTGACTGATGAGTGCAGCATCATCCCACTTGATGTCAATTGCAAGTTGTCGAAATTGTGAAGCATATACTGTTACTGAGCGATTTTCTTGTTGCAGAATTCGGATCTTATTTGTTGCAACATGAGTTGCATCGTGTTCACCATACATAGATCGAAACTCTGCCAAAAAAGCTTCCAAATTGTCCAATATTGGATTTCGTTGTTCAAGAAAAGACGAAAACCACGATAATGCAGAACTAAAAAGTAGAGTGCCAATAAACCTGACTTGTGATCTTAGAGTTGGATAGCTTTGCGGTTGAAGTTCAATTGCCAATTGTACTTGATTGATGAACCCTCGAAACTTTGATCTCGTACCATCAAATTTCTCAGGTAAGGCAGTTCTTGGTTCTCTAGTGCTTATAGGGTGTTGTACAATTGGAGAAGGAACGTGATTTGTTGTAGATGTTGAAGCAGCTCCGATCATCTCTATATCTCCACTTTCTGCTATTCTTGTTCTTTCCTGTGTTGGTGAATTGAGTTGATGCATCGCAAGCATTAACTCCCTCATTTGCTCTTGCATTTGTGCCATTGCACTCTTCATTTCAACAAGCTCTGCCATAATGACACTAAGAAGAAAAATTTGTTTGATATTGCTCAAGACAAAAGAAAAGAAAGACTTGATAACAAAGAAGATACTAAGAACAATATCAGTTTAGAAGTGGGTAATTTGCAAACTTCTAATACGCTTATGTCTTGTCAAGAGAAAGGGGTAATCCACTCTTACTCAAGAAAAAACAAAGCTCTAATATTGTAAGTGTACTCTTGTCAATCTGTCAAGGACAAAGACTCGATGAGGAAAAATATACACCAAAAGGCTATCTCGATATAATAAGTCAAAATATAAACAAGTAGGTATATTAAAAGGAAACAGGAATGGCTATTGCCACAAGACAAGAAACTAAAGACTCTTGAACCTGGACTAGAAGCAAGAAAGGAGTTGACAAGAGTGAAGAAGCCTTCATTCTTGTCTCTATATATACTATCTAACTAGGGGCTACGTGGCGACGTTCTATAGGACCTCCAATATGTGTTGACTTTGTAGGACACATGCCTTGACTTACAAGGCAAGTTTTTCTACGTGTGGGCCACATAATTAGCTTGATCTTCAAGCTAACAACATGTGTGGCACATGGCCAACTTGTTGACCACGTTTCTAATCCAAAAAGTCAATTAAAGACACCTATGAAGTCAAAGCAGCGTCTAGGAAGTTTCTAGGAAGCTTTTATATTAAATATTATACAATTAACTTACTTTTATCTACTTTTACTTACTTCTACCTATTTCTATATGTAATTATTAGCTTACATGATTATGGCCGTGACACCTTCAAATATTCCTTCCATCAAATTGATCAATTTTATTGACCATTGCTTGCAATGCTTTGGTTGCCAAAGCTTCCTTTCGATCATTACTTTACTATTGCTGCATTGATTATGAGAAGGCTTGAAACATACTAGCAATAGACGGATCCATGTGCATACCTTGTCCTTTAGAAGAACCTCCACCAGAAACTTCTTCCAAAAATCCTTCAAAATTTTTATTTTCATTTTTGATAAAATAAAAATAAAAATAAAATCAAACGAAATCCAATACCTTCCATCTCAAGCTTTCACGTTGTCATGTTACGTGTTTTCTTGTTCAGGAATACACTAGGTATCTGGCTGTGGAAGGTATAGTTGTTTTTGCAAATAACAAAGAAATCCTAATAGATTTTATCCATGTATGAAGTATATAATTGAAATATCAATTTCCAAGTATTTAAAAACACTCCTCATAGTCATTTTAACCATACAATATTCCAATTGCTTTATTTCTTTTATAATTAAGTTATTTTTGTTTTTCTTAACAAGCCCTAACCCTAGCCAGTGAGCTTTGATAAGCTGTAACTTTTGATTCAACCATCCACTTAGTGTGAAATTTTTCACCCAAATATCAGTAAAAGCCTTCTATATGCTTAGAAAATTTCAGCCCAACCCAACTTACAGATTGCAAGAAAACGCCCAAAAACCGCACTGATGACACTCGGCCACAACCTTAAAATTTGATGTAGAAACTCCAAAAGTGATTTCTCCTTTGTCAACCGTTAACTCCAGCTCAAAATTGAATAGCCGCTTGATCTCCAAATCTTCTATTATCAAGCCAAAAATTACGTCGATCCAACTAGCAGATCTTCAGATATCACAGAAATCCTATCCAACCCTAGACTGCCAACTTCCGACAATCCTTTGTACTAAAACCCAGATATCTCTTAATTGCATTATTAGATTAATACAAATTTTTGTATACACTTAGCACACCCAACTATCCAAACAATACCAAATTTTGATCCATAGATGCTACACGACTTGCACAAACCGATTGAGAATGCAAACCATCAATGTTTTATATAAAATCCGAAACACCAAAATAAACACTGACTTTGAGCAGCAATTGCTCTCCCCTCACAACCCTAATGAAATCAAACTAGTGACCTTGAAAAGAGCTTGAAGCTAGCTCTTCGATCCAAAAAACTCGATCTGAAAAAAACCCCCCCCTCATTTCTTAACCTTCCTCCCCTTTAACCCTAATTCTCCCCTCTTTCAAACCCTAGCCTCTGAATTTCTTCAATCTTCCGTCTTGGATCTAGAATTGGCTCCTTCCAGCTTGGATCCGAAATTGGCTCTCATCGTCAGAGCTTTCTTCTCCATTTTTACCTTTAAGAGATCCTTTTACCGAAAACAACGTTCCCTGAAATGGTTTAGAGAACAGGACAGCCTGAAACAGAATCGAAACCCCGTAATCGGGACCACATTGAGTCGCCCGACCAATTCAGGTCTTATATTGGCTAAGAGTCTAGTAGTAAGACCCGGATGTTCCCGTAATTGGATCAAATTAGTCCTTCGCGTCAGATTGGCTGAGGCCCGTAGTAAAACCTGGATCTTCCCATAATTAGACTGCATTGGGTTGCCCGACCAATTCAGGTCTCATATTGGGTAAGAGGACTCGGATTGGATTCTTAAAATTGGATCCAATTGGCTCTTCGAACCAGGCTCACCCGTCGTGTGAATTGGTCCTTTTCTTTTCTGCTGACTCTCCTTATTGAAATCGAATGGAGTATTTCAGTATGCCCCGGCTGACTGTAATGGGGTAACTGAACCTGACCACTCAATATTTGCACTGGAATTGGTCGTTGCTCTCAATATTCGAGGTAACTGAACATTAATAAAAGTCCCCTTTCTTTATATTTTTACGGTATACTCGTCTTACAACACGACAACATGTCATGACCATTGAAGATTCAGTAGCCATTGATATTAAGCAGCGTGCCAATGACGACAAGTTCAAGGTGGAGGGAGATCTTTTATACTTTGAGGAGCAGTTATATATCCCAAAAGGACCAGCACGACTCCGAGTTCTTCAATCTCTCCATGATTTTCCAGCTGCGGGACATTTTGGATTCAACAAGACCTTGGAGCTTATTTCTCGAGATTTTTGGTGGCCCCGAATGTGGAAGGATGTGAAAGATTTTGTCCTCTCCTGCGACATTTGTTCAAGATCCAAGAATCCTCTGCATCGCCCTTATGGACTTCTACAGCCATTATTGATTCCACGTCGACCATGGTCTTCAGTTTCCATGGACTTCATCACGGATCTACCATCATCGAACTCATTTGACAGCATCTTTGTCGTGGTAGATCGGCTTACAAAAATGGCGTACTTTGTCCCTTACAAGAAGACATCGTCCAGTGAAGTCACAGCAAGGCTCTTTCTCGATAATGTGTATCGATATCATGGACTACCAGATGATATCATATCAGATTGAGGAACCCAGTTCATATCAAAGTTTTGGAGATCTCTCTTTGAGATACTGAAGGTGGATATCAAACTTTCTTCGGCTTTTCATCCTCAAACTGATGGCCAAACGGAACGAGTGAACCAAGTCTTGGAACAATACTTACGATGCAGCATCAACTATCAGCAAGATGATTGGACCACATATTTGCCGCTTGTCGAGTTTGCATATAACAACACCCTCCATGCGTCGACTCAATATACACCATTCTTTTCCAACTATGGATATCATCCGAAGCTTGATTTATTGAGTCCGTCAACAAATAACAATCCAACAGCTGAAGGATTTGTGAAACAACTATCAGAGCTTCAAAATACGTTGAAGCTTCAATTACAATCTGCTCAAGAATCCTACAAGGCATCTGTAGATAGATTTCGGAATCAAGCACCTACTTTCAAAATTGGAGATAAAGCATGGCTTCTTCGACGGAATATCAAGACCAAGCAACCATGTGACAAGTTGGACTATCGAAGATTGGGACCATTTATCATCCAGAAGCAAATCAATCTAGTGGCGTACCGTCTGGAATTACCGGCTTCTATGAAGGTACATCCAGTCTTTCATGTTTCTTTGTTGGAGCCTTATCGAGAGTCATCTTTTCCTGGAAGAGTGCAATGTCCGCCACCTAGTATTGAGATCGAGAACCACGAGGAATACGAGGTTGAAAAGGTATTGGATTCATGGCAAAGGTGGGGCAAGTTGGAGTATCTTGTTCATTGGTGCGGTTATGACATTAATGAGTGAACGTGGAAGCCAGCTGAAAATCTCGCCAATGCGCCGCAAAAGGTACTAGAGTTTCATCAACAACATCCTCATAAACCTAAGCCGGTTCGACGATAGCTTCTTTCTGAAGCTTGTTCACCCAAGAATATAAGAAAGGGGGAGAGCACCACCAAAATTCGTAGTTGATGTAGTTATTTTCTCCAAGATAAAATAGAATTTTTTCAGTAGCCATAGTTTGGTCTTCTGATATGGATAGCCAAGAGATAGATACTATGCCAGTCAGATTATCTCAACCGACTAGCTCATGAAAGCGACCCTGAGATGAAGAACCACTTGCACCACGACGACAATAGAGGATACCAAGTAACCGATCACTGGTGATTGTATTTGAGTCCGAGCCTACTTATGATGGTCAGCCAGAAGGCATATTTGCAGGACAATTTCACAATGAAGACACGGAAGTTCATGCTTGGTCAGAAGTTGAAAGGGTGGGCCACTACCGTTGGCTTCAAGGGCCGATGAACCACTTATCTCGTGAACAACAGTTCGAGTTCATAGCAAACGTTATGCGACAGATCTTCATTTTCTTGCATTGGTACTGATTGACAATAACATTGCTTCTTAGAGACCTCGAAGCTAAAGGAAGAGGTGATGTTAGGAACATAGTCCTTAGAACCTTCTAGAGACAAGTTTTTAGAACCTTCTAGAGACAAGCTTCTAGAAGCTTCTTAGTTCGTAGAAGATGTTAGGAACATAGTCCTTAGAACCTTCTAGAGATAAGTTTCTAGAACCTTCTAGAAGCAAGTCTCTAGAACCCTCTAGAAGCTTCCTAGTTGGTAGAAGTTGCTTGAGAAGCTTCCTAAATAGGAATATATATTAGAATCGAGGCTGAAGAGTTCTTCAGTCTCGACAACACATCTCTTGGAGCTCTAGCTCACTTCTCTGGTGTTGTTCTTGTATTCATCTGATTAATCTAGTTCTTCCCAGTTCTTCTTGAACTTCTTATTAGATCTCAAGTCTGATTTCTATGTTCGTGACACATGTTTAGTACTCGAAGAGTGGTACAAGTACCAAAGACCTCAATGCCTATTACAAGATTGTGCGAATTGTCCAACTTCCATTGACTACACCAAAGAAAGTAGATATGGGACTTGATGAGATTATACAAGGAATGCAAGATCTTCAAATCAAACTTACAAGGCTTGAAGAAAAGACTTCTACAATAAGTTCAAAGGCTACTTTTAAACAAGGATATATTCAAAGATGTATTTGGTGTGATGATGATTCTCATTCTTGAGAAGATTGTCGTGAATTTGATGAGATGGTTAAACAAGGCATTATTTATTAGAAAGATGGGAAGGTTGCATTAAAAGATATTTGTGATCTTTTCCAAACCAACTTTGATAAAGGAGGCATAAAAGCATTGGTTAAAGATTATTTGGTAACACATAGAATTACAAGAATAGAAGCTGTAAATTATAGAACTAGGGTGGATAATGATGGGAGACAGAATTTTGTTGAAATTGTTCAATCAAGTGGACTTTGGTCTTTTACTATTTTTATAATACAAAAATAGAAGATATCATGCAAAGCTTTATTGAAAACTGTTGCAACAATTTGTAGTGCTACGGGTTGGAAGGATCTTGTAGAACTTTGTCAGTATATGGATATATTGCTAAAAGCCAACATGAAGCTTTAATAGAAATTGACAGTATTAAAAAAAAGAGACAATTAATGGGAGAAGCTGGATTAAATCATGTTGTTGATGCACACATATATGAAGGTGAAGAAGATGTATTTGATAATTGTTACAAACAATCAATAAATATAAAGAGGAGTAATAATCAAAGGGTACGTTTTGATGATCAAGGTAATAAAAATAGAGAGAGGTTTCAAGTCATTATACTCGAAAGCATTGGGCTAAAGCAACTACAGAGACATTAGTGAAGATTGGAGATATAGACGAATCGGTTGTTGCTTTGATTGACCATGGTTCAGAGATAAACCTTATGTCTAAAGATCTTTATATGAAATAAAGGTGGCCAATTGAAATGGAACATGGGTGGGTAATACAGGCAGCTAATAATACACGTATGGAGATATATGGTGCTTGCCTAGATGTGAAAATTCCGAGTGGTGATGTTGCATTGGATCAAAATTTTTTTATTTAAGATACAACATCTTATCCTCTTATTTTGGAACAACCATATATTATTACAACTCGGATGGAAACAAAAGTATTTGATTCAACTTATGCATGAATTCATAGTGAGGATGGAAGGAGGGCAGTACAATTTTTGACTGTGCTTCCAAATCATGAGTGGAATCGAGAAAAATTGAGAGAAAATCCATTGTCAAGGATTGTTGAAGAATTTAAGGATTTTTTGGGGGTACCACTATAAAGCAAGATTATAGAGGTACAGAAAGAGAGGTACTCTCCTAAGATGTAGGTACTTTATTGGAGGATTTATTAGTATTTTTGAAAATAGAAGCATTATGTATAAGAAGATTGATGATTTAAAAAAAAAAAAAAAAAGAAATTAAGTACTATTGAAAAAGAATTGTATAGGTTAAGAATATTAGAAAATAATGAAAAGATTACAGATATTTATGAAAAAAATGGACTGAAGGATTCTTTGAAATTGATTGTGTCTATTGAATTAGATAATGATGATAAAGTTATACTAATTCATTCAAAAGAAGTTTATGATATGATTGAATCTTTTCAAGCACCAGAGGTTATAGTTGAGACAAAATATAAGACAATAGATAAGAAAGTTAAACCGATTGTTGGACCTTTGTTAGAAGATTCTAAAGAATAAATAGGAGAAGCATCAAGAAAAAAGAGCTTGACAGATCCAAAGAATCTTGGTCACAAGTTTACTAAAGAGGCTTTTGAAAAATTGAAGATTGATTTTGATGGTTCTTTATTGGTGGAGGAAATTACTTGCTTCAAAGAGATGTTGGCAAAACAAGATAGATCATTTGCCTCTGAATCTTATGAAATTAGGTGTGTAGATCCAAATATTGTAACACCTATGGTTATTTTCACTATACCACATGTACCTTGAAATCTAAGGCTAATTTTTGTACTAGAGGCACATTTACCAAGCTTGGTGGAATTATTAAAAAAAAAGATAAAAATGAAGATTTTGGATCCGACTTTTGCACCATATTCTAGTCGATGGTTTATAGTGCCTAAGAAAAATAGGTCATTACATTTTATTTAAGATCTGCAACCAGTGAATGCAGTAACTATTAGGAATGCAGGAATTGGGCCTATAGTAGATGAATTTATCAAGGCGTTTGTAGGAAGGGCAATTTATTCAATGAATGATTTATATTCGAGCTATGACCAATTTCAACTTGCAAAAGAAAGTAGAGATATGACAACGATGAAAACTCCACTTGGATTAGTTAAATTGTTTACTCTTTCTCAAGATGCTACCAACTTAGTTGCGCATATGATAAACGAGATAAATGAGATATTAAGAGATTTTATTCCTGAGAAGACTATACCTATTTTAGATGATGTTCCTATAAAAGGGTGTAAAAAAGAAAACAAGGATAAAACTTTAGATAAGAGGAGGTGTCGCAAGTATGTCATTGATCATATACAAGATTGTAAAAAAATATTGACTCAGCTTGGAAAAGTTTATCTTACATTATTGGCTACAAAATCTATATTTGGAATACAAGAGGTTGTAATTATTGGACATTTATGTAGATTTTATGGAAGAAAACCAGATCTGACTAAAGTTGATGCAATTGAAATAATGAAAGAAGATTGTAGTTTTTTAATAGAGATTTGTAAGTTTTTAGGTGCATGTGTATTTTATCGTATTTAGATTCCTCATTATAATCACATAGTGGATCCATTATATGAATTGTTATGCAAGGACTATCGATTTAAATGAGAAGAAAAGTATGTTAAAGTATTACAAAGATTGAAGAAATTATTGATATTGCCTCCAATGTTGAGAAAGATTAATTATAAGTGCAATAGACTAGTGATTCTTACTATGGATACTAATCTGATTGCCATTGGATGGGCTGTAGGTCAAATGACTAAAATGGATACAGATTTGCACTGCAATTTGGACCTAAAGTTTTAAGTACTCGCCAACGTGCATATTCACAAGTAAAAAGGAAACTATGGAAAGTTGTTTCAGTTATGAAAGTTGAAAAGGATTATTTGATTAGAGCTATGGTGGTAATTGAAACAGATTGTTTGCCTTTACTTGAAATGATTACCAATTGTACAACACAAGATATTATGATGTTGAGATGAATTGCTTATATCGAATCACTAAATCTTGAATTTAAAGATGTTGCGGAGAAAGACAATTGAGTAGCAGATATGTTGTCACAAGCAATATATGAAAGAAAATACGAGATGGTTGAAGTTATTGATGATGTTGGAACAAAATTCTATTCAATATCAAAACTTAATAAAGAAGATAAGATATTTTTTGAAGATTTTTATGAAGGGAAATTACTAAAAATTGGTCTTTATTTGAATACCTTGATTAATTAAGAGAATTGGTCAATAAAAAAATTTAATTAAATAAGAAAGAAGGCTTATTGATTTTTGCTTCAAGAAGGATTTTTATGGAAGAGACCAAAGAAAGGAATTGGATTGCCAAGACGAGTAATAGGTATTAAAGAAGATCAACAAAAACTACTCAAAGAGTTTTATGAGAACCTATAGGCGGAACATAGAGGAATTTGGACTACTTTTGCTAAAATGAAGGAATGATATTGGTGAAAGAATATGTATCAAGATGTAACTTTGTTTGTAGAGTCTTGTATAATTTGTCAGATGTATTCAAATAGATGACATTGAGATGGGTTATATCCAATATATCCTTTGGCTATTCATTTTAAATGATTTATGGATTTGGTTATTATGCCAATGGGACTATGGCAAATGAGATATTTAGTTTTGGCTCGTGAAGATTTATCAAACCAAGTTGAAGGTAGGGCACTAAGAACAAAGTCCATAGAAAGAATTTGTAGGTTTTTATTTAAAGAAGTTATTTGTCACTATGGAGTGTAAGAAAGATCACTGCAGATCGAGAAGAATTAGATGCATATAAAGCTCGTGATTTTTTAAGAGACGTGGGATCAAATTATCATTAACTATTGCTTATAATCTAGAGGAAAAAATAAAGAGTGAAAGTGGGCATCTACTAATTGTAAAAGCCTTAGTTAAAGCTTGCAATGGAAGAGTAGAAGAGCCTCGACTTCTACCTTATGCATTATGGGCTGATTGAACAACACATAGATCGATGACAGGATATATGCGAGTGGAACTTATGACATGTCAAAAACCAATTATGCCAACTAAAAAAAATATACCAACGTTGTTGTATTACATAATACAACAACATGCTATCCAGCTTGAGAATGCATCGTGCATCTGGCTGTGGAAGATAAAATGATGTTTTGCAAGTATCCAAGTAGTCTAGTAGATTTCAACCATTTAAACACAAATTATTTCGGATTTCAATGTAAAAGCTTAAACCCAATATAAAGTACTTAGAACTCTATTTTTAATAGCTTTTGAATATTATAAGCATAGATTCTTTTGTTATTTGTTATTTGTTATTTTTATTATTTATTTATTTATTTATTTATTTATTTATTTATTTATTTATTTTTATTGATTTTTTATTTATTTTTTTAAACCCTAATCCTAGACAACGAGCCTCGGCAAGCTGTAATTCTCAATTTGACTATCCGATTGTTGTGAGACTTCTACCACTAGCGTCTTTACAAGTCTTCTAAATGCTCAAGAAGTTCAATCCAATTCATGTTATAGATTACAAGAAAACACCATAAATCCACGCTGAAGTCCCTTGACCATCGCCTAGAAGGTTGATGACAAACTTTAATTTATAATTTCTCCTTGACTGATCGTTATTTCTCATTCAAACTTTGTATGCAACTCCGTCTTTAAGTCCTCGACTTACCACATCAAAATTTACCTTACTCCAGCTGGTAGATCTCAGATATTACAAAAACCCTAAATAACTCCAATATGCCAACTTCTGATATCTCTTTACACTTATGATCAAATATGCTCTATTTGTACCGTAAGATTAACACAAATTTTTGCATGCATTTAGTATAGTCATCTTCCTTTTCTTTTTCCTCTCCTTTCTTTTAACTCCCTGAGGTCCCCTATTCTTCCGCTTTGGACTCCGAATTGGAACACCAGACTTGCTTCCATGGAATTTCTGCCTCTAAGAGGATCTTTCCATAGAAAAGCTATTTCTCCAAAATGGCATAGAGAATAGAACAGCTTGAAATAGAACTGAAGCCTTCATATTCGGGACCTCATTGGGTTGCCCAATTGAGTTAGGTCTCATACTGGATAAGAGACCCGTAACAAGACTTAGATTGGATGTCTTCATAATTGGGTCAAATTGGCCCTACATATCAAACTCACCCAAATATTAAATTGGTCTTTTTTCTTTTTGCCAACTCTTAATAAGAACAATTCAAATTCATTCCACTCGATTTATCAGAGAATCTTGAGGACCTCGATTTAATCCCTCAATATTTCTTTGGCTTTAGATCGGCTGATCCCGAATATTGAAATTGAATGGAGTATTACATTACTAATAAGAATGCCCCGACTGCTTGCTATTCCCACACATTGGCACGTAATTGTCACTGGCTCTGGGATTGGGACATTCACTAGCATAATGACCAATCTGTCTACAACTAAAACAACAAAGTGGTCTTCTTGTACCCTCATCAGGCATATTGGGTGTCTCCACCGGTATATATCTACTAGGCTTGTTCCATGTAGGATTAGAAAATGATCATGATCATCCCATTGATACGGAGGGTACTTAGTTTGATGATGCAGACGGAGCATACACTGATGTCACATTCGGTGGTACATCTTGCAATGGGGTGACATTAACCAAGTCCCTGAATATTGGCACTAGAATTGGCCACTGTTTCTAACATCCAAGATGACTAAATATTAATAAATATTTTCTATTTATATTTTTATTATATATTCATGTTACAACATGACAACGTGGAGTATGCTACCATGAGAAGATGGATTGACAAGAGATGAATTGTTAGCCATTAGGAGCTAGCAACTTGAACAAAGATCACAAGATGTAGAACTATCATTAAAAATGTTACGAAAGGCAAGGTTAGGAAATAAGACTGAATTTGATTAGCAACATAGATTGAGACCTAAAACAATTGAAGAAGGTGATTGAGTACTTATTTATGATAGCAGTTTGAATGACCAACATAGTACTTTGTGGAAGTTTTTGAAACGTTGGTTTGGACCATATGTGGTAGTAACAGTTCATGATAATGCCACATATTCATTAAAGGAGTTAGATGATATGAGGTTAAAAATATCTATTGCTGGGAAGCGAGTAAAGATTTTTAAAAGATGAGATAGAAAAATCAATACAGAACATCATGCTGAAGATATCAATATTTTTTAAGAAGACAATTATTTTGAAGATGATGGTAAAAATAGAAATGAAGGATTTGATGAACAAAATGAAGAGATGGCATGATGCCAATTATGACAAATGGTTCTATAGAATAAGTAGTTATTTTCAGAATGTAGATACCTAGTGTATAGTGTAAACAGGGATAGATAACTGCTGAAAAGGTGGTTCAATAGGTAGAATAGATGAATAGTCAGGAAAAGTAGTTATCATTTGTAGTATAGGAGTTGGTATCTCGGGGTAGTATAAGGAGGATGGAAGAGGGAAAGAAAATGCCAGACTGTGAGAGTTGTGAGCCGAGGGTCAGACTGCGATAGTACTCAGCCAGGGATAAGCTTGGTACTATCTCTTCTTCTTAGTTTTCTTGTTTTTTTTGTATTAGTTTTGATTCTAGTAAAGAGAATCAATTTAATGAATTAATGTTTGATTTACGAAGTTTTTTATGGATCACTCTTTATCAATTGTTATGAAAGATTGAGGATGTATGGAAGTTTCTAATCACTGTTTATCGCAAGGTTGTAAGTTTAATGGAGAGGAATTGTAATCGAAGGAATTGTCTTGATTAGATTCTGTGGATTGAAAGTTGTTTGTTCCAGGGTTTGAAATATGCTTGTATGTTCGTGAATTATACAGGGTACTGAAATCGTTGTCGTGGATGTTATTGTATTGATATGAGAGAGTGGACAGTAGGAGGAAAAGTTAAGTGTTCTTCGGTATGGTAAGCATTCAGTAGTAGCGGTTAATTGCATGACCCTAACAATTAGAGCTCATATACATGGTCATTCCTTATGTTCAAATCCCCCTGTACGAATTTATTCTAGGAGATTTCTTCCAGAATAAGTAAAACGAGCAATCACAGGTTCATTTGGCACATATCAGAAGATGCGCAAGTTAAGAGAGGGTGGATATTGTGATGTAATATGACTATATAGTGAAATTGTAATCAAAGTTGAATTTCTAATTAATATCTAATTATCTTAGTTCAATTATAATTTGAGGTATCTAAACATGGCTTTCATAAAAGCCTCTTAGATTATTTTCTTATCTTAATAATTAGTAGGTTGAAGGTTAGTTCATAATTTTACCTTCTAGGTTGTAGAAACTCTTCTACTACCTTAGAAAGACCATAAATTAATAAAATTAGATTAGATGAGGTAAATAATTAGTATACTTGGTAGTAAGATTAAATTGAGAATAGGATTGGACTAAAAACACCTTAGGATAGGTTAGATTGATATCTGGGGGTCGACCATTTGTGAAACAAGGGCAAAATCAGACCTTTGGTCACTAAAACGATGGCCTAGGACAAAATAGGAGATCATTAAAATATCAAAGGTTAGGATTTGAGAGCTAGCTTGAAGTTCTTTTCAAAGACATAAGAATTATTTTGAGAGGGTTTTGGAAGACTTAGCAATTGTTGTTCAAATTCTATGTTTGTATTAGTGATTTGGATTTTATATAATATAATTAGGGCTAGTAATTTTGGCTAGTTCGTACAATTGATGTGATATCTATGGTTGAAAATTTCACACTATTTGGATTATTGGATGTCCTAAGTGTATACAAAATTTTGTGATAATCTAATGGCGTGGTTTAGAGATATCTAGTTTTTAGCACAAAAGGATTTCGGAAGGTGACAGTTTGAGGTTGGGTAGGGTTTCTATGATATCTCAAGATCTATCAATCGGATTAAGATGAAAATTAGCATGGATGTTGGAAGACTTGAAGATCAAGCTACACATCAATTTTGAGACAAAGTTAATAGTTGAAAAGGAAGAAATCATTGCCGGGATTTCTACTTCACTTTTCAAGTTGGCGGCCGAGTGACATTGGTACAATTTTTTGGAGGTTTTCTCACAATTTGTAAGTTGGATTGAGCTAAAAATTCTAAAGCATTTAGAAAACTTGAATTGACAATTATATGCAAAATTCTACATCAAGTGGACGTTCGGATTGGATGTTATAGCTTATTAAAGTACACTAATTAGAATTGAGATTTATAAGAAAAATCTAAATTGCTTAAATTTGAAAGTAACAAGGTAATTGGGATTTATATATAGTTAAGACTACTAAGAAGAGTGTTTTAAGCACTTTTGAATTGAAATTCAGATTATATTCTTCTCTAATGGATGAAACCTATTAGAATTTTTTGGCTACTTATGAAACACAATCTCACCTTCCACAGCTAAATGCCTAGTGTATTACTGAGCAAAACAACATGTAATATCACAACATTCATTCTTTGCATTCTCTTCTAGATTATAAGCAGTAGTTAATGATAATGTAATTCCACATCTTTTAATAAATTCATGAATTCTATGTGTATCTAATTTTCTATGATTTGTAGTGATTTTTTTCACACATTTGTAGTGACAAATACCATCTTCAAGTAAACACTTACAAATTTTCTTTATTGACTTTGTTCTTAGTGCCTTTTCTTCTTCTTGATTTAATAAATCTTCACAAGTCAAAACTAAATATTTTATTTGCTATGCTTTTATTAGCAGTAATGTCAATATTGGAAGTAATGTCAATAATTTTTTCAATCTTTGCATTGCTTTAATATACTTTTCTCTCTATTTAAACCAATAGCCTTTGTATAACAGTTCATACAATGGATCCATTATATATACATAGTGAAGAATGGATCCAAATATAATAAAATGGATCCAAATATAATGGGTCTAAATAGAATAAAATGTACATACACATAAAAACCTATGAACTTTTGTTAAAGAACTACAATCTTCATTTATTCTTTCAATTACATTAACCTTAGTTGGATTTGGTTTTCTTCCATAAAATCTACATAAATGTCCAATAATCTTAACAAATTATACTCCAAATATAGATTTTTCACGTGATAATATAAGATGAACTTCCTCAAGCTAAGTCAATATTTTTTTACAATCTTATATATGATCAATAATATACTTGCAACACTCCTTCTTATCTAAAGTTTTATCTTTGTCTTCTTCTTTGCACTCCTTAATAAGAACATCATTTAGAAAAGAAATAGTCTTCTTAGGAATAAAATCCCTCAATACCTTGTTCATCCCATTCATCATATACGCAATTGAGTTAGTTGTACTTTGAGAAAGACTACACGTTTTAACAAGTCTAAGTGGTGTTTTCATCGTTTTCATATCTCTACTCCCTTCTGCAAGTTGAAATTGGTCATAGCTCAAATACAAATCATATATTAAATAGATTGCCTTTCTTATAAATGCTTCAGTAAAATCATCTATTATTGGTCTAATTCATGCATTCTTGATAGTCATTACATTTATAGGCTACATATCTTGAATAAATCATAATGATCTATTTTTCTTAAGCTTTGTAAACCATCAACTAGAATATGGTACAAAAAAAGGTTCTAAAATCTTTACCTTCATCTTTTCTTTTAATAATTCTACCAAGCTTGATAAATATACTCTTGATACTTGAATTAGCCTTAAATTCTAAAATACATATAATATAATGAAAATAACCATAGGTGTTATAATATTTGGATCTTCACACCCAATTTGTAAGATTCAAAGACAAATGATCTATCTTATTTTGCCTATATTTCTTTGAAGCAAATAATTTACTTTGGTAATAAGGAACCATCAAAACTAATATTTAATTCCTCAAAAGACTCTTTAATAAAATTTTGTTTAATATTCTTTGGATTCTTTAAGCTCTTTTTCTTTGATGTTTTTTTTATCTATTTTTTAGAATCTTTTAGCAAAGATTCAGCGATAGGTTTTTCTTTCATATCTACTATCTTATATTTTGTCTCAACTATAACCTCTAGTACTTAAAAAGATTCAATCATATCATAAACTTCTTTTCAATGAATTTTTATAATTTTATAATTATTACCTGATCCAATAATTGTAATTAGTTCTAAAGGATCTTTTAATCCATTTCTTTTATAAATATCAATAATATTTTTATTATCTTTTAATATTTCTAATCCATACAACTCTTTTTCAACAGAATATATATATATATTTTTTTTAAGTCCTTAATCCTCTTATACATAATATTTCTATTTTTAAAAATTTCAATAAATCTTACATCAAAGGTACTTATATCTTGCAAGAATACTTCTTCTTTTGTACTTCTATGATTTTACTTTATAGCAATACCTCTAAAAAATCCTTGAATTATTCAACAACCCTTAGCAATAGATTTTTTCTCAATTTGTCTTGATTTTGCTCATGATTTAGAGGCATAGTCAAAAATTATATTGCCCTCTTTCCATCTTAATTACAAATTCATGCATAAGCTAAACTATCATTAAGTAAATTTTTATTTGAATTGCAATAATATATAGTTTCTCCAAAATAAAAAGATAAGACATTGCATCTTCAACAAAGAAATTTTGGTCCATTGCAACATCACCAATTCAAATTCTTATATTTGAACAAACACCATATAATTCACCTCGTATATTATTAGCTACTCATATTATCCATCCATGCTCTACATTAATTGGCCACCTTTGTTTAATATAAAGATCCTTCGACATAAGATTTATCTTCAAATCATAGTCAATTAAGGCAATAATTGGCTCATCCATATCTCTAACCTTCACTAATACCTTTGTAGTTGCTCTAGTCCAATGCTTCTGAGTATAATGATTTGAATTTTTTTTATCCTTATTACTTTGATCATCAAAACGTACTCTTTGATTATAACTCCTTCCTTTACTTGTTGATTGTTTGAAATAATTATCAAATTCATCTTCTTCATTTTTATATATGCGTGCGTCAATATCATGACTCAATCCACCTTCTCCCATTAATTGTTTCTTTTGTTTAATACTATGAATAATGACATCATGGAATTTTTTCTTAGCAATTCTCAAAATTTTCTTCAATATAAATTCAACTTTAGCATTAAACACACATTCTTCAAGCACTTTCTTTAAATTTGTTGTCACTTCAATATCAAAGAGTAGTTTATAAGTTAATAATTTATCTTTATCTTTTATCTCTTTTACTTTTTTTTCTAATATTATTGAAATATCCTTTATAGATAATTCTTGTGAAGCCGCTTTACGAGCATTATCTCCTCAAATTTGCCTCTTCAAAGAATTTTCTTCTCTTGTATCATCAAAGTTTTTTTCTCCTCTTTTCTTCCATTAAAACTTCACGTTGGCTTTTAGTAATATATGCATGTATTGTGAAACATGACTAAACTCTTTCAAAAACCCAAGATCTTTCTAAATCATAGCAATAAAAAGCTTCATTACAAAATAGGATAAAATAAACTAAAAAAAAATTGAACTAAATTTAATAAAATAGGACATGAAAGACAAAATTGAGCAAAAAAAAATAAAAAAAAATAAATCTAAATAAAAAGATGTAGAATCAAATATTATTAAGAAAAAAGATCCAAAGCCATATTTGACTACATGCCCTAAAAGGCCTTGGTCAGTTCTATTTATACCTTATCCTATTACCTTGGTCTTTTTCGAATATTTCAAGCTAATAGGCCCTACCTAGATAACTGATTTAAATTCCTTTTCGAGAAGATTTTATAGTAGATTCCATCTAGATAACCATCCTAAGTCTTTTTTAGAAGGTTTTATAATAAACCCTACTTAAATAACTATCCTCATTTCTTTCTAGAATGTCCTATGATAGATCCTATGTGATCTACTAACCTAACCTCAACTCTAAAAACTTCCATGGTTTTAACTATCTAATTAATTATCTTATCTATATTCTATTATAATTGATCTTCATCCATTAATGCGGTGTCGTATTACGTGCTTTCCTGCTCGAGAATGTGCCGGGCGTCTCGCTGTAGAAGGTAGTATGGAGATTCGCTGATAGTCAAGCAGTCTATCAGTTTTTGACTGCTGGAATATAAACGACTGCAACAATGTACCGTAAATCTATACGGGTGCTCTTCGACTGCTTGTCGAAGTCCTTTTTGCCCCAGCCGATAGGTCTCTAGACGTTATAGAGAACCCCGAACAACCCAAACTGTTAATCTTCAATACCCCTTTGTACTTACGATCTTGTATCCACTGACTGTCCTGTTAGATTAACCCAATAAATTTCATTCACTCTGCATACTCAATCCTATAGATACCCCTTTAATCCTTCAATCAAAGACGTAACTCGATTTTACAAAACAGTCAAGAGTATTCAAACACACTTCATTTAAAAATCCCGATTCACCATTACAACACTGACTTCAGCACCGATTGCCTCAGTCTTCCCAAAACTCTACGAAGAAGAAAAATCCAAATTCTATGTCTTTCCTTCTCCGACCCGAAGCATGAAGCTCCTCTCTCTAATTTCCTTAGTAGCTCTGTTGCTTGCAAATTCTTATTGGGCCGTTCAATCCATCCCAGAAACAACTTCTTAGTAACGTGATCAACATCTTCCAAGAAATATTCGTCTTTCAATGCATGTGAAAAATCCTTCCATGAATTCCCACAACGATCCGTAATCGATGTAATGTGGTCCCTTATCTCCGGTATCGTGGCAAGTCCAAATAGTGCAACCATTTTTTTCTCAGAAACCCGATTTAATTCCATTTCACGAACATAACATCTTAAATACCTTGAAATATTCCTCCCATCAAATTGATCAATTTTATTGACCACTGCTTGCAATGCTTTGGTTGCCAAAGCTTCCTTTCGATCATTGCTTTGCTGTTGCTGCATTGACAATGAGAAGGCTTGAAACAAACTAGCAATAGACGGATCCATGTGCATACCTTGTCCTTTAGAAGACTCCCCACTAGAAACTTCTCCCAAAAATCCTTCAAAATTTTTATTCTCGTTTTCTATAAAAATAAAGATAAAATCAACCGAAATCCAATACCTTCTACCTCAAGCTTTCACGTCGGGTTCACCACTTATGTGGTATTACGTGCTTTCCTGCTCGAGAATGTGCCGGGCGTCTGGCTGTAGAAGGTAGTATGGAGATTCGCCAATAGTCAAGCAGTCTATCAGTTTTTGACTGCTAGAATATAAACGACTGCAACAATGTACCGTAAATCTATACGGATGCTCTTCGACTGCTTGTCGAAGTCCTTTTTGTCCCAGCCGATAGGTCTCTAGACGTTATAGAGAACCCCGAACAACCCAAACTGTTAATCTTCAATACCCCTTTGTACTTACGATCTTGTATCCACTGACTGTCCTGTTAGATTAATCCAATAAATTTCATTCACTCCGCATACTCAATCCTATAGACACCCCTTTAATCCTTCAATCACAGACGTAACTCGATTTTACAAAACAGTCAAGAGTATTCAAACCCACTTCATTTAAAAATCCCGATTCACCATTACAACACTGACTTCAGCAGCGATTGCCTCAGTCTTCCTAAAACTCTACGAAGAAGAAAAATCCAAATTCTATGTCTTTCCTTCCCTGACCCGAAGCATGAAGCTCTTCTTTCTAATTTGCTTAGTAGCTCTGTTGCTTGCAAATTCTTATTGGGCCGTTCAATCCATCCCAGAAACAGCTTCTTAGTAACGCGATCAGCATCTTCCAAGAAATATTCGTCTTTCAATGCATGTGAAAAATCCTTCCATGAATTCCCACAACGATCCGTAATCGATGTAATGAGGTCCCTTATCTTCGGTATCGTGGCAAGTCCAAATAGTGCAACCATTTTTTTCTCAGAAACCCGATTTAATTCCATTTCACGAACATAACATCTTAAATACCTTGAAATATTCCTCCCATCAAATTGATCAATTTTATTGACCACTGCTTGCAATGCTTTGGTTGCCAAAGCTTCCTTTCGATCATTGCTTTGCTGTTGCTGCATTGACAATGAGAAGGCTTGAAACAAACTAGCAATAGACGGATCCATGTGCATACCTTGTCCTTTAGAAGACTCCCCACTAGAAACTTCTCCCAAAAATCCTTCAAAATTTTTATTCTCGTTTTCTATAAAAATAAAGATAAAATCAACCGAAATCCAATACCTTCTACCTCAAGCTTTCACGTCGGGTTAACCACTTATGTCGTATTACGTGCTTTCCTGCTCGAGAATGTGCCGGGCGTCTGGCTGTAGAAGGTAGTATGGAGATTCGCTGATAGTCAAGCAGTCTATCAGTTTTTGACTGCTGGAATATAAACGACTGCAACAATGTACCGTAAATCTATACGGGTGCTCTTCGACTGCTTGTCGAAGTCCTTTTTGCCCCAGCCGATAGGTCTCTAGACGTTATAGAGAACCCCGAACAACCCAAACTGTTAATCTTCAATACCCCTTTGTACTTACGATCTTGTATCCACTGACTGTCCTGTTAGATTAATCCAATAAATTTCATTCACTCCGCATACTCAATCCTATAGACACCCCTTTAATCCTTCAATCACAGACGTAACTCGATTTTACAAAACAGTCAAGAGTATTCAAACCCACTTCATTTAAAAATCCCGATTCACCATTACAACACTGACTTCAGCAGCGATTGCCTCAGTCTTCCTAAAACTCTACGAAGAAGAAAAATCCAAATTCTATGTCTTTCCTTCCCTGACCCGAAGCATGAAGCTCTTCTTTCTAATTTGCTTAGTAGCTCTGTTGCTTGCAAATTCTTATTGGGCCGTTCAATCCATCCCAGAAACAGCTTCTTAGTAACGCGATCAGCATCTTCCAAGAAATATTCGTCTTTCAATGCATGTGAAAAATCCTTCCATGAATTCCCACAACGATCCGTAATCGATGTAATGAGGTCCCTTATCTTCGGTATCGTGGCAAGTCCAAATAGTGCAACCATTTTTTTCTCAGAAACCCGATTTAATTCCATTTCACGAACATAACATCTTAAATACCTTGAAATATTCCTCCCATCAAATTGATCAATTTTATTGACCACTGCTTGCAATGCTTTGGTTGCCAAAGCTTCCTTTCGATCATTGCTTTGCTGTTGCTGCATTGACAATGAGAAGGCTTGAAACAAACTAGCAATAGACGGATCCATGTGCATACCTTGTCCTTTAGAAGACTCCCCACTAGAAACTTCTCCCAAAAATCCTTCAAAATTTTTATTCTCGTTTTCTATAAAAATAAAGATAAAATCAACCAAAATCCAATACCTTCTACCTCAAGCTTTCACGTCGGGTTCACCACTTATGTTGTATTACGTGCTTTCCTGCTCGAGAATGTGCCGGGCGTCTCGCTGTAGAAGGTAGTATGGAGATTCGCTGATAGTCAAGCAGTCTATCAGTTTTTGACTGCTGGAATATAAACGACTGCAACAATGTACCGTAAATCTATACGGGTGCTCTTTGACTGCTTGTCGAAGTCCTTTTTGCCCCAGCCGATAGGTCTCTAGACGTTATAGAGAACCCCGAACAACCCAAACTGTTAATCTTCAATACCCCTTTGTACTTACGATCTTGTATCCACTGACTGTCCTGTTAGATTAACCCAATAAATTTCATTCACTCTGCATACTCAATCCTATAGACACCCCTTTAATCCTTCAATCACAGACGTAACTCGATTTTACAAAACAGTCAAGAGTATTCAAACCCACTTCATTTAAAAATCCCGATTCACCATTACAACACTGACTTCAGCAGCGATTGCCTCAATCTTCCCAAAACTCTACGAAGAAGAAAAATCCAAATTCTATGTCTTTCCTTCCCTGACCCGAAGCATGAAGCTCCTCTCTCTAATTTCCTTAGTAGCTCTGTTGCTTGCAAATTCTTATTGGGCCGTTCAATCCATCCCAGAAACAGCTTCTTAGTAACGCGATCAGCATCTTCCAAGAAATATTCGTCTTTCAATGCATGTGAAAATTCCTCCCATGAATTCCCACAACGATCCGTAATCGATGTAATGAGGTCCCTTATCTTCGGTATCGTGGCAAGTCCAAATAGTGCAACCATTTTTTTCTCAGAAACCCGATTTAATTCCATTTCACGAACATAACATCTTAAATACCTTGAAATATTCCTCCCATCAAATTGATCAATTTTATTGACCACTGCTTGCAATGCTTTGGTTGCCAAAGCTTCCTTTCGATCATTGCTTTGCTGTTGCTGCATTGACAATGAGAAGGCTTGAAACAAACTAGCAATAGACGGATCCATGTGCATACCTTGTCCTTTAGAAGACTCCCCACTAGAAACTTCTCCCAAAAATCCTTCAAAATTTTTATTCTCGTTTTCTATAAAAATAAAGATAAAATCAACCAAAATCCAATACCTTCTACCTCAAGCTTTCACGTCGGGATCACCACTTATGTCGTATTACGTGCTTTCCTGCTCGAGAATGTGCCGGGCGTCTGGCTGTAGAAGGTAGTATGGAGATTCGCTGATAGTCAAGCAGTCTATCAGTTTTTGACTGCTGGAATATAAACGACTACAACAATGTATCGTAAATCTATACGGGTGCTCTTCGACTGCTTGTCGAAGTCTTTTTTGCCCCAGTCGATAGGTCTCTAGACGTTATAGAGAACCCCGAACAACCCAAACTGTTAATCTTCAATACCCCTTTGTACTTACGATCTTGTATCCACTGACTGTCCTGTTAGATTAACCCAATAAATTTCATTCACTCTGCATACTCAATCCTATAGACACCCCTTTAATCCTTCAATCACAGACGTAACTCGATTTTACAAAACAGTTAAGAGTATTCAAACCCACTTCATTTAAAAATCCCGATTCACCATTACAACACTGACTTCAGCAGCGATTGCCTCAGTCTTCCTAAAACTCTACGAAGAAGAAAAATCCAAATTCTATGTCTTTCCTTCCCTGACCCGAAGCATGAAGCTCTTCTTTCTAATTTGCTTAGTAGCTCTGTTGCTTGCAAATTCTTATTGGGCCGTTCAATCCATCCCAGAAACAGCTTCTTAGTAACGCGATCAGCATCTTCCAAGAAATATTCGTCTTTCAATGCATGTGAAAAATCCTTCCATGAATTCCCACAACGATCCGTAATCGATGTAATGAGGTCCCTTATCTTCGGTATCGTGGCAAGTCCAAATAGTGCAACCATTTTTTTCTCAGAAACCCGATTTAATTCCATTTCACGAACATAACATCTTAAATACCTTGAAATATTCCTCCCATCAAATTGATCAATTTTATTGACCACTGCTTGCAATGCTTTGGTTGCCAAAGCTTCCTTTCGATCATTGCTTTGCTGTTGCTGCATTGACAATGAGAAGGCTTGAAACAAACTAGCAATAGACGGATCCATGTGCATACCTTGTCCTTTAGAAGACTCCCCACTAGAAACTTCTCCCAAAAATCCTTCAAAATTTTTATTCTCGTTTTCTATAAAAATAAAGATAAAATCAACCAAAATCCAATACCTTCTACCTCAAGCTTTCACGTCGGGATCACCACTTATGTCGTATTACGTGCTTTCCTGCTCGAGAATGTGCCGGGCGTCTGGCTGTAGAAGGTAGTATGGAGATTCGCTGATAGTCAAGCAGTCTATCAGTTTTTGACTGCTGGAATATAAACGACTGCAACAATGTACCGTAAATCTATACGGGTGCTCTTTGACTGCTTGTCGAAGTCCTTTTTGCCCCAGCCGATAGGTCTCTAGACGTTATAGAGAACCCCGAACAACCCAAACTGTTAATCTTCAATACCCCTTTGTACTTACGATCTTGTATCCACTGACTGTCTTGTTAGATTAACCCAATAAATTTCATTCACTCTGCATACTCAATCCTATAGACACCCCTTTAATCCTTCAATCACAGACGTAACTCGATTTTACAAAACAGTCAAGAGTATTCAAACCCACTTCATTTAAAAATCCCGATTCACCATTACAACACTGACTTCAGCAGCGATTGCCTCAGTCTTCCCAAAACTCTACGAAGAAGAAAAATCCAAATTCTATGTCTTTCCTTCTCCGACCCGAAGCATGAAGCTCCTCTCTCTAATTTCCTTAGTAGCTCTGTTGCTTGCAAATTCTTATTGGGCCGTTCAATCCATCCCAGAAACAGCTTCTTAGTAACGCGATCAGCATCTTCCAAGAAATATTCGTCTTTCAATGCATGTGAAAAATCCTTCCATGAATTCCCACAACGATCCGTAATCGATGTAATGTGGTCCTTTATCTCCGGTATCGTGGCAAGTCCAAATAGTGCAACCATTTTTTTCTCAGAAACCCGATTTAATTCCATTTCACGAACATAACATCTTAAATACCTTGAAATATTCCTCCCATCAAATTGATCAATTTTATTGACCACTGCTTGCAATGCTTTGGTTGCCAAAGCTTCCTTTCGATCATTGCTTTGCTGTTGCTACATTGACAATGAGAAGGCTTGAAACAAACTAGCAATAGACGGATCCATGTGCATACCTTGTCCTTTAGAAGACTCCCCACTAGAAACTTCTCCCAAAAATCCTTCAAAATTTTTATTCTCGTTTTCTATAAAAATAAAGATAAAATCAACCGAAATCCAATACCTTCTACCTCAAGCTTTCACGTCGGGATCACCACTTATGTCGTATTACGTGCTTTCCTGCTCGAGAATGTGCCGGGCGTCTGGCTGTAGAAGGTAGTATGGAGATTCGCTGATAGTCAAGCAGTCTATCAGTTTTTGACTGCTGGAATATAAACGACTGCAACAATGTACCGTAAATCTATACGGGTGCTCTTGGACTGCTTGTCGAAGTCCTTTTTGCCCCAGCCGATAGGTCTCTAGACGTTATAGAGAACCCCGAACAACCCAAACTGTTAATCTTCAATACCCCTTTGTACTTACGATCTTGTATCCACTGACTGTCCTGTTAGATTAACCCAATAAATTTCATTCACTCTGCATACTCAATCCTATAGACACCCCTTTAATCCTTCAATCACAGACGTAACTCGATTTTACAAAACAGTCAAGAGTATTCAAACCCACTTCATTTAAAAATCCCGATTCACCATTACAACACTGACTTCAGCAGCGATTGCCTCAATCTTCCCAAAACTCTACGAAGAAGAAAAATCCAAATTCTATGTCTTTCCTTCCCTGACCCGAAGCATGAAGCTCCTCTCTCTAATTTCCTTAGTAGCTCTGTTGCTTGCAAATTCTTATTGGGCCGTTCAATCCATCCCAGAAACAGCTTCTTAGTAACGCGATCAGCATCTTCCAAGAAATATTCGTCTTTCAATGCATGTGAAAATTCCTCCCATGAATTCCCACAACGATCCGTAATCGATGTAATGAGGTCCCTTATCTTCGGTATCGTGGCAAGTCCAAATAGTGCAACCATTTTTTTCTCAGAAACCCGATTTAATTCCATTTCACGAACATAACATCTTAAATACCTTGAAATATTCCTCCCATCAAATTGATCAATTTTATTGACCACTGCTTGCAATGCTTTGGTTGCCAAAGCTTCCTTTCGATCATTACTTTGCTGTTGCTGCATTGACAATGAGAAGGCTTGAAACAAACTAGCAATAGACGGATCCATGTGCATACCTTGTCCTTTAGAAGACTCCCCACTAGAAACTTCTCCCAAAAATCCTTCAAAATTTTTATTCTCGTTTCCTATAAAAATAAAGATAAAATCAACCGAAATCCAATACCTTCTACCTCAAGCTTTCACGTCGGGTTCACCACTTATGTCGTATTATGTGCTTTCCTGCTCGAGAACGTGCCGGGCGTCTGGCTGTAGAAGGTAGTATGGAGATTCGCCGATAGTCAAGCAGTCTATCAGTTTTTGACTGCTGGAATATAAACGACTACAACAATGTATCGTAAATCTATACGGGTGCTCCTCGACTGCTTGTCGAAGTCCTTTTTGCCCCAGTCGATAGGTCTCTAGACGTTATAGAGAACCCCGAACAACCCAAACTGTTAATCTTCAATACCCCTTTGTACTTACGATCTTGTATCCACTGACTGTCCTGTTAGATTAACCCAATAAATTTCATTCACTCTGCATACTCAATCCTATAGACACCCCTTTAATCCTTCAATCACAGACGTAACTCGATTTTACAAAACAGTCAAGAGTATTCAAACCCACTTCATTTAAAAATCCCGATTCACCATTACAACACTGACTTCAGCAGCGATTGCCTCAGTCTTCCTAAAACTCTACGAAGAAGAAAAATCCAAATTCTATGTCTTTCCTTCCCCGACCCGAAGCATGAGGCTCTTCTCTCTAATTTCCTTAGTAGCTCTGTTGCTTGCAAATTCTTATTGGGCCGTTCAATCCATCCCAGAAACAGCTTCTTAGTAACGCGATCAGCATCTTCCAAGAAATATTCGTCTTTCAATGCATGTGAAAAATCCTTCCATGAATTCCCACAACGATCCGTAATCGATGTAATGAGGTCCCTTATCTTCGGTATCGTGGCAAGTCCAAATAGTGCAACCATTTTTTTCTCAGAAACCCGATTTAATTCCATTTCACGAACATAACATCTTAAATACCTTGAAATATTCCTCCCATCAAATTGATCAATTTTATTGACCACTGCTTGCAATGCTTTGGTTGCCAAAGCTTCCTTTCGATCATTGCTTTGCTGTTGCTGCATTGACAATGAGAAGGCTTGAAACAAACTAGCAATAGACGGATCCATGTGCATACCTTGTCCTTTAGAAGACTCCCCACTAGAAACTTCTCCCAAAAATCCTTCAAAATTTTTATTCTCGTTTTCTATAAAAATAAAGATAAAATCAACCGAAATCCAATACCTTCTACCTCAAGCTTTCACGTCGGGTTCACCACTTATGTGGTATTACGTGCTTTCCTGCTCGAGAATGTGCCGGGCGTCTGGCTGTAGAAGGTAGTATGGAGATTCGCCAATAGTCAAGCAGTCTATCAGTTTTTGACTGCTAGAATATAAACGACTGCAACAATGTACCGTAAATCTATACGGATGCTCTTCGACTGCTTGTCGAAGTCCTTTTTGTCCCAGCCGATAGGTCTCTAGACGTTATAGAGAACCCCGAACAACCCAAACTGTTAATCTTCAATACCCCTTTGTACTTACGATCTTGTATCCACTGACTGTCCTGTTAGATTAACCCAATAAATTTCATTCACTCTGCATACTCAATCCTATAGACACCCCTTTAATCCTTCAATCACAGACGTAACTCGATTTTACAAAATAGTCAAGAGTATTCAAACCCACTTCATTTAAAAATCCCGATTCACCATTACAACACTGACTTCAGCAGCGATTGCCTCAGTCTTCCCAAAACTCTACGAAGAAGAAAAATCCAAATTCTATGTCTTTCCTTCCCCGACCCGAAGCATGAAGCTCCTCTCTCTAATTTCCTTAGTAGCTCTGTTGCTTGCAAATTCTTATTGGGCCGTTCAATCCATCCCAGAAACAGCTTCTTAGTAACGCGATCAGCATCTTCCAAGAAATATTCGTCTTTCAATGCATGTGAAAAATCCTTCCATGAATTCCCACGACGATCCGTAATCGATGTAATGTGGTCCTTTATCTCCGGTATCGTGGCAAGTCCAAATAGTGCAACCATTTTTTTCTCAGAAACCCGATTTAATTCCATTTCACGAACATAACATCTTAAATACCTTGAAATATTCCTCCCATCAAATTGATCAATTTTATTGACCACTGCTTGCAATGCTTTGGTTGCCAAAGCTTCCTTTCGATCATTGCTTTGCTGTTGCTGCATTGACAATGAGAAGGCTTGAAACAAACTAGCAATAGACGGATCCATGTGCATACCTTGTCCTTTAGAAGACTCCTCACTAGAAACTTCTCCCAAAAATCCTTCAAAATTTTTATTCTCGTTTTCTATAAAAATAAAGATAAAATCAACCAAAATCCAATACCTTCTACCTCAAGCTTTCACGTCGAGTTCACCACTTATGTTGTATTACGTGCTTTCCTGCTCGAGAATGTGCCGGGCGCCTGGCTGTAGAAGGTAGTATGGAGATTCGCCGATAATCAAGCAGTCTATCAGTTTTTGACTGCTGGAATATAAACGACTGCAACAATGTACCGTAAATCTATACGGGTGGTCTTCGACTGCTTGTCGAAGTCCTTTTTGTCCCAGCCGATAGGTCTCTAGACGTTATAGAGAACCCCGAACAACCCAAACTGTTAATCTTCAATACCCCTTTGTACTTACGATCTTGTATCCACTGACTGTCCTGTTAGATTAACCCAATAAATTTCATTCACTCTGCATACTCAATCCTATAGACACCCCTTTAATCCTTTAATCACAGACGTAACTCGATTTTACAAAACAGTCAAGAGTATTCAAACCCACTTCATTTAAAAATCCCGATTCACCATTACAACACTGACTTCAGCAGCGATTGCCTCAGTCTTCCCAAAACTCTACGAAGAAGAAAAATCCAAATTCTATGTCTTTCCTTCCCTGACCCGAAGCATGAAGCTCCTCTCTCTAATTTCCTTAGTAGCTCTGTTGCTTGCAAATTCTTATTGGGCCGTTCAATCCATCCCAGAAACAACTTCTTGGTAACGCGATCAACATCTTCGAAGAAATATTCGTCTTTCAATGCATGTGAAAATTCCTCCCATGAATTCCCACAACGATCCGTAATCGATGTAATGTGGTCCTTTATCTCCGGTATCGTGGCAAGTCCAAATAGTGCAACCATTTTTTTCTCAGAAACCCGATTTAATTCCATTTCACGAACATAACATCTTAAATACCTTGAAATATTCCTCCCATCAAATTGATCAATTTTATTGACCACTGCTTGCAATGCTTTGGTTGCCAAAGCTTCCTTTCGATCATTGCTTTGCTGTTGCTGCATTGACAATGAGAAGGCTTGAAACAAACTAGCAATAGACGGATCCATGTGCATACCTTGTCCTTTAGAAGACTCCCCACTAGAAACTTCTCCCAAAAATCCTTCAAAATTTTTATTCTCGTTTTCCATAAAAATAAAGATAAAATCAACCAAAATCCAATACCTTCTACCTCAAGCTTTCACATCGGGTTCACCACTTATGTCGTATTATGTGCTTTCCTGCTCGAGAACGTGCCGGGCGTCTGGCTGTAGAAGGTAGTATGGAGATTCGCCGATAGTCAAGCAGTCTATCAGTTTTTGACTGCTGGAATATAAACGACTGCAACAATGTACCGTAAATCTATACGGATGCTCTTCGACTGCTTGTCGAAGTCCTTTTTGCCCCAGCCGATAGGTCTCTAGACGTTATAGAGAACCCCGAACAACCCAAACTGTTAATCTTCAATACCCCTTTGTACTTACGATCTTGTATCCACTGACTGTCCTGTTAGATTAACCCAATAAATTTCATTCACTCTGCATACTCAATCCTATAGACACCCCTTTAATCCTTCAATCACAGACGTAACTCGATTTTACAAAACAGTCAAGAGTATTCAAACCCACTTCATTTAAAAATCCCGATTCACCATTACAACACTGACTTCAGCAGCGATTGCCTCAATCTTCCCAAAACTCTACGAAGAAGAAAAATCCAAATTCTATGTCTTTCCTTCCCTGACCCGAAGCATGAAGCTCCTCTCTCTAATTTCCTTAGTAGCTCTGTTGCTTGCAAATTCTTATTGGGCCGTTCAATCCATCCCAGAAACAGCTTCTTAGTAACGCGATCAGCATCTTCCAAGAAATATTCGTCTTTCAATGCATGTGAAAATTCCTCCCATGAATTCCCACAACGATCCGTAATCGATGTAATGAGGTCCCTTATCTTCGGTATCGTGGCAAGTCCAAATAGTGCAACCATTTTTTTCTCAGAAACCCGATTTAATTCCATTTCACGAACATAACATCTTAAATACCTTGAAATATTCCTCCCATCAAATTGATCAATTTTATTGACCACTGCTTGCAATGCTTTGGTTGCCAAAGCTTCCTTTCGATCATTGCTTTGCTGTTGCTGCATTGACAATGAGAAGGCTTGAAACAAACTAGCAATAGACGGATCCATGTGCATACCTTGTCCTTTAGAAGACTCCCCACTAGAAACTTCTCCCAAAAATCCTTCAAAATTTTTATTCTCGTTTTCTATAAAAATAAAGATAAAATCAACCGAAATCCAATACCTTCTACCTCAAGCTTTCACGTCGGGTTCACCACTTATGTCGTATTATGTGCTTTCCTGCTCGAGAACGTGCCGGGCGTCTGGCTGTAGAAGGTAGTATGGAGATTCGCCGATAGTCAAGCAGTCTATCAGTTTTTGACTGCTGGAATATAAACGACTACAACAATGTATCGTAAATCTATACGGATGCTCTTCGACTGCTTGTCGAAGTCCTTTTTGCCCCAGCCGATAGGTCTCTAGACGTTATAGAGAACCCCGAACAACCCAAACTGTTAATCTTCAATACCCCTTTGTACTTACGATCTTGTATCCACTGACTGTCCTGTTAGATTAACCCAATAAATTTCATTCACTCTGCATACTCAATCCTATAGACACCCCTTTAATCCTTCAATCACAGACGTAACTCGATTTTACAAAACAGTCAAGAGTATTCAAACCCACTTCATTTAAAAATCCCGATTCACCATTACAACACTGACTTCAGCAGCGATTGCCTCAGTCTTCCTAAAACTCTATGAAGAAGAAAAATCCAAATTCTATGTCTTTCCTTCCCCGACCCGAAGCATGAAGCTCTTCTTTCTAATTTGCTTAGTAGCTCTGTTGCTTGCAAATTCTTATTGGGCCGTTCAATCCATCCCAGAAACAGCTTCTTAGTAACGCGATCAGCATCTTCCAAGAAATATTCGTCTTTCAATGCATGTGAAAAATCCTTCCATGAATTCCCACAACGATCCGTAATCGATGTAATGTGGTCTCTTATCTCCGGTATCGTGGCAAGTCCAAATAGTGCAACCATTTTTTTCTCAGAAACCCGATTTAATTCCATTTCACGAACATAACATCTTAAATACCTTGAAATATTCCTCCCATCAAATTGATCAATTTTATTGACCACTGCTTGCAATGCTTTGGTTGCCAAAGCTTCCTTTTGATCATTGCTTTACTGTTGCTGCATTGACAATGAGAAGGCTTGAAACAAACTAGCAATAGACGGATCCATGTGCATACCTTGTCCTTTAGAAGACTCCCCACTAGAAACTTCTCCCAAAAATCCTTCAAAATTTTTATTCTCGTTTTCTATAAAAATAAAGATAAAATCAACCAAAATCTAATACCTTCTACCTCAAGCTTTCACGTCGGGTTCACCACTTATGTCGTATTATATGCTTTCCTGCTCGAGAATGTGCCGGGCGTCTGGCTGTAGAAGGTAGTATGGAGATTCGCCGATAGTCAAGCAGTCTATCAGTTTTTGACTGCTGGAATATAAACGACTGCAATAATGTACCGTAAATCTATACGGGTGCTCTTCGACTGCTTGTCGAAGTCTTTTTTGCCCCAGTCGATAGGTCTCTAGACGTTATAGAGAATCCCGAACAACCCAAACTGTTAATCTTCAATACCCCTTTGTACTTACGATCTTGTATCCACTGACTGTCTTGTTAGATTAACTCAATAAATTTCATTCACTCTGCATACTCAATCCTATAGACACCCCTTTAATCCTTTAATCACAGACGTAACTCGATTTTACAAAACAGTCAAGAGTATTCAAACCCACTTCATTTAAAAATCCCGATTCACCATTACAACACTGACTTCAGCAGCGATTGCCTCAGTCTTCCCAAAATTCTACGAAGAAGAAAAATCCAAATTCTATGTCTTTCCTTCCCCGACCCGAAGCATGAAGCTCCTCTCTCTAATTCCCTTGATCTTTTAAAACCTCCAATAAAAAAAACCGAACTGGTAACCTTGCAGAAGCCTGAAAAAATCCTTCCTTCCCCGATTTTCCTCAAAAAAAAACCACACCCCCCAAAACTCTATCCCCCCTAACCTTATCCTCTGAATTTCTTCAATCTTCCGTCTTAGATCCGGAATTGGCTCCCACCTCAAGCTTGGATCCAAAATTGGCTCTCGCCGCCAAACTTTCTCTTCCGTTTTTACCTTTAAGAAATCCATTTACCGAAAACAACGTTCCCTGAGACGGCACAGAGAACAGGACAGCCTGAAACAGAATCGAACCCCGTAATCGGGACCACATTGAGTCGCCTGACCAATTCAGGTCCTATATTGGTAAAGATGCCCGTAGTAACCTGGATGTTCCCGTAATTGGGTCAAATTGGTCCTCGTGTCAGATTGGCTAAGACCCGTAGTAAGACCTGGATTTCTCGTAACTAGAGTGCATTGGGTTGCCCCACCAATACAGGTCTCATATTGGGTAAGAGGACCCGGATTGGATTATCGAAATTGGATCCAATTGGCTCCTCGAACCCGTCGTGTAAATTGGTCCTTCTCTTCCTGCTGACTCCCGTTATTGGAATCGAACGGGGCATTTCAGTATGCCCCGGCTGACTGTAACGGAGTCACTGAACCTGACCACTCAGTATTTGTACTGGAGTTGGTCGATGTTCCCAATATTCGAAGTAACTGAATATTAATAAAATTCCCCTTTCTTTTTATTTTCACTGTATACTCGTGTTACAACACGACAGCGAAACATCTTTGTTTTACTCCCAGTGGTATCTTTGAATTGTCTCTTCTCAATAGATGAGATTTTATACAGGTGTGATTGCTCGTTTTACTTATTTTGGAAGAAACCTCCCACCATAAATCCATGTAGGGGGATTCGAACATGAAGAATGACTAGTTGCTTAAGCGTTCATGCTAAGATCATACAATCAATTACCTCCTGAATGTATCCTCTCTATTTCTAAAATCTGAATACACAAAGAAACTATAATCTCCTCCTTCACCTTATCGGTCTCTTCCTTACAACAATTCAATCATACCAATAACTACTACTTCTACCAATATATTCACCTTCATAATTTCCAACTGTAATACTCTGCCCTCACAGCTTTCAGCACACAATTACCCTCGTTCCAATCATTGGAATTCTTAACATAGAACTTCCATTCACATTACAGTATTTCACACAAACACAGACTCATTCTCTCTGCTGAACTACAATCAGATTTTAACATTCAATCTTTCTTCTTCTCAAATAATACTAATCATATTTCCATTCTATAATTCACTTCATAATATTCAGAAACTTTCAATCCTCTTATTCAAAGAAAATAACAAACAAAAGAAAAGAGGTAGCACCAAGCTTACCCCGGCTCACACTATCACAACAATGGCCTTCGGCTCACAACTCTCACAGTCTGGCATCTTAATTAACTTCTATAACTCCTATATACTTTCCCTTGATTTTCCAGATTCTAATCGTAATTTTGTAATTAATCGCTTTTAATAACTAAATCATTCATCTGTCCTCTTGAATTTCCTATTATATGAACTATTAATATATTTTACCAATATCTTTCAAAAACGAATTAATATCTATTCTACATAGCTCCACTCCTATCTGTGCAACGTCCTCGCAAACACTCAATTGATACCTATCTAAAAATTATCTAAGAAAACTTTACAAAAATTGCGATCCCTCTGGCCTATCTAATTAATCAATTGCCACAGTATCTGTTATTGGTTCCACCGATTTCGGTTCCAACTGCAAATCTTTGTCCTCCTCCAATGCTTCCATCAGCTCCTGCCTCAACTGAGCTGAAAGGTCTTCATTGTACTCGCCTAGTTCACGGACTTGAACTTTCAATTTCAAGATCTGGGTATCTCTCAATTCCAACTGGCGCTGAAAGTAACTCCTCTCTTCTGGAATTTTGGGAACTGGCAACGTCGATACTTCTGTTTGACCAATATTGACTAAATCCTCTGCCAATCTTGTCACCTCGGCATTCAAGGCCTCAATTTCAGCCCTTAATCGCTATGTTTCACATCTGTATTGGCCACTCAATACCAATTTCTCTTGCGCCAATAACTTGGCCTTTTCTCGTTCCATCACAAACTGACCCTTCGCTTTTTTCAGTTTGAAAATTTAATTACTGCGAGCTCAAAATAGCTCTTGCCTGTGGGTCTCCACCATGCGTTCTATTTCTTATGACTGGCTCCTTACTGTTAACTCTTAACTGGAACTACTACTTTCAAAAATACAAGAAATATAAGAAAATGGCAGTCTAGTCAACCCAAAAAAATACCACAAAATGACTTTAACCGGTGCACCTAGTGGTGATAATAACATTATGTTATCCATACTGTCCGTGAAAGATAATGAGAAGTAATCTTTTTTGGTGGCTATATTTAACTTTCAAAAATCTTGACATATCTTGATTTTCCTGTTCTTCTTCCGTACCTTCACGATTGGCGACACCCATGCACTATGCAGAACAAGATAAATGAAACCCATGTCAAAAAGTTTATCTAATTCTTCTTTCACTAAAAGGGAATATTTTAGGTTAAGCCGGTATTGTCTTTGACGAACTGGCATAACACCCTCCTTCAGAATAATCTGGTGCTCACACACGTCAACTAGAATCCCTTTCAAATTTGCATACGACCATACAAAGGTAGATTTGTGACAGACGAAAAACTGTTTCTAAGCATTTATTTCTGTACCGATAATACTGACATATATTTTAATTAGTTATGGCATTTTGTTGGTGCCTAGGTTAATAGATTGACATATAGGATCTTCAACAACCTCTGATTTAATTGTCTTCTCCTCATCTGAATATCTTGTATTATCCGACATATGAAAACCACCCAAATCTGGTTCTAATGTACTGACTCTATTGACTGCAGAATTGTTCATCCATTCGGTAATAGCATGATCCGAGTTAGTCGCATCCTCCTGACGCAGTAAATATTCACCAGAACTTCTATATTGATAGACTCCTGCCTTTGCTGTTAAAGTGTTTTGTCCTACCCCAAATTGCGGTGAACCTATAGCATCGTCATTTGCCTCAATCGATTGACTCTCGTTGTCCGATGTAAATTTTGATTCTGGCAATTGAGATTCTCCATGATATTCTACCGGGTACATCTGTAGAACATTCTGGTCTTGGCCTTTTTTAATTATCAATGTGCCTCGGCCCCAATCGTTCTTAGCTTTGGCTTGATAAAGCCAAGGTTTGCCTAATAAAATGGGATACAATAACATAGAACTCTGTAATCGAAATATAATATAATTGATTTTGTATGTCAATCTCGTGATTACAGTGGCAATATTGCGTAAGATTCCCATTGACTTTATCCGACTATGATCTGCCATTCGCAAGACCAATGTCGTAGGTAGCTATTGCTTTAGATCCAAGTCCTCCATTGTATCCGTATTTATTAAATTCACACTGGAGCTACCATCGACTTGTATCCCTGGAATTAAAATGCCATCGATTGATACATCAATTGTTGGTGCTCCCAGATATGGGTTTAAACTAACTTCATGAATTTCTTTAGTGCAGAATCTTCGTCGTATTAACATTGAATTCAATGTAGATCGACATTGCGGTGCTATAGTCAAAAGTTGCTTCACTGTTATTGAAGGTTGAATAACATCCAAATCCTTCAAAATATCATAGGGTTCCATATTTAGGATAATTTCCAATGCTCTCTTTCTTTTCATTGGTTTGAGTTTAACTCTGTGAGGTAAGATATTTTTCTGCCTTGGACTCGAAAGTAGCCGGGGCTCCTTGGAATTCCTTCTCTCGAGAGGATCTTTCAACGGATAGGACGTTTCTTGGAACTGCGTAGAGATCGAAACTGCTTGGAATGGAACCAAAGCCTCCGTAATTGGAACCTCATTGGATTGTGCCACCGAGTCAAGTCTCATATTGAGTATGAAGCCCGTAATAGAATCTGGATAGGTTGGTCCCAGCCAATTGGTACGTGGAATCAAATTAGGTTCCTCAGTCTGTTGAGGTCTCAATATTGGGATACGTCCCAATACTGATATTGGTTAATTTAGCCCCATGGATGGCGCTACTTGTTGTCCTGTGATTGGTTCATCCATATCCTGATTTGAATTCTAGTCTTTTTGTTGGCCTCTAGTAAGCACTGCGTTCACCACCTCGACACGATATACTGGTGTGTCTCATTGAACAGGGCCTTTGTCCTCCACCGATTGGCTTGTTTGTATTTGTTGGTCTCAATTATTATAATTAAAGGGTGCATTGCATTGCTGATACATGTGACCAGACTGCTTACAATTTCTACATATTAGAGCATAGTCATCATTGGTCCTTGGATTAGCACATTCATTGGCATAATGACCAATTTGTCTGCAACGATAGTAGCGAAGTCGTCTTCTGCCAACTCCTTCAAGGCTATTAGGTGACTCTACTGGTATATAACGGCTAGATCTGTTCCATGTCGGATGAGTAAAGGATCTTTATTGATCCATTGTTACTGTAGACTCTGGCATTGGCTTCGTCATGGGTAGATATTGATGGTATCCTGGTTGGTTCATTGCCAATCCATGAATATTGGATACACCTTCTTGGTGAAATTCAGAGTTTAGGAAATTGGAATAATTCTAATTTTATTTATTTGCTCGATTTCCATTCCAGCCAAACCTATTATTCGTCTGTACTTGATTGACATCCCACGAACTTAGTTGAGTGATTATCTGGTTTATGAGTTGTTGTTGCTTCCGTAAATTCCAATAGTTGGTGATAATATGCTTGTCCCCGCAAAAAGTACATTGTATAGTCATTTGGGGAGGTGAAGGACATTTTGTTACTAAATGACCTTGCCCCTTACAATTGCTGCACCAGACATTGGGATACATATTGGTTGGTTTATGCCTTTTTTTTTTATCCTTGGGCAGATTCACAACCAATTCATCCATTTTTTTCGTCAATGTTAACAGCAATGACTCATTGGGATTCCTTGATACCAATGCATTTGGCAATTCCTTTGTAGGTATTGGTTTTTGATACATGGAATAAGGTGCATACGGGTGTGATGATGATGGACGTACATCTTGCAATGGAACGAAATCCACTATTCCCTATGGAATTGTATCATAATCATTCCTTCCCAGATAACTTCCCGATGCGTCATTCCAATTTGTCATTTGATAACATCCTTGAGATGGAATCATCATGGCTCCAACTGTTAAGTTCTGGTCATAGTGACATTCCTCCCATATTTTTTCTCGCTCAAGAGATGATGTAATGGTGGCTGATTGGGCCTCCTTTACAAACATCTTTAATTCTGGTAGGTGTAGTCCATTAATTAAAATGGACAACACAAACGATTTTGGCATTTGGTTATTTGGTCATTTTTGAAGTATATGTGCTATGCGACCATAATATGACTGTACTGCTTCCCCTGGTACCATTATGCTATTCATTAACCTCTCTCGAAGGCGGTCCTCAAAACCAATTGGCCGAAAATGAGATAAAAATGCATTCTTCAATGCTTCCTAATTCGGAAATTGACCCACTGATTGGCGGTTATACCATGCAAACGTCGTATCTTTTAAGGTCGCTGGCAGCCATCACAACCAAATATTTTCAGTTCTGCCATTATTAGCTATACATGCTGTAAAAAACTGAGACAAATGTTGATCGGGATCCGCATCCGAAAATCTCCGAGAAGTAGATAGTGGCGCGACACTAGTCGTACGATCGCCTATTGCACCCATTTGTACTACAATCGGAATGGCTGGTCCTCCTGACGCCATTGAATTTCTTGTTTTGTTAAACTCCATTTTAAAATAATCTCTGTTTTTCCTTATTCTAATTTCCAAGCTCTCAGTGCTCCTCGATTTACTGTTATTTTCTGCAATTTATTTTATTGGTTGAATTGTAGGTGAAAATTTCAGATTTTAAAATACAATATAGTTATCTTTATTGGCAATCAATTTGTGGCAATCTGAAGAACCACTATTGCTCATTTTAGTGGTACCCCCTACTGGAAAAATATCCAATGGAGTACCAAATTCTTCTACGCCTCCTTCTCTTTCAGTTAACAGCCTCAAGATTTCCACTAGAATGTTAACAAAATTTCCCGCGAGTGTTCTAGGCAATTTTTCTAATGGTACATACGATTGCAGAATTAATAGTCTGTCTAATTCTTGATATGTTTGGATGCACCGACAAACTTGTAACCATGGTTTAATCCAATTTTGTCAATGCTTCTTTTTAAGATTACGTTCTTGTTCTTCTCTAAGCAAGTTTCTTCTTTGCACTCTTTCTTGTCTTTCTCTCAACTGATTTATTTTCCTCAATGCAATGCTCTCATTCTTATTAACCATAATCTTACTTCAAACACTATTGAAATCGTCTTCCATTGCGAATTTTTTCACACGTTTGGTAATTAATTCATAACACTCAAAGCTATTATTACTCCTCGGCACTGGCGCCAAAATGTGATTGCTCGTTTTACTTACTCCGAAAGAAACCTCCCAGCATAAACCCATATAGGGAGATTCGAACACGGAGAATGACCAGTTGCTTAAGCATTCACGTTAAGATCATACAATCAATTACCTCCTGAATGTATCCTCTCTATTTCCAAAATCTGAATACACCAGGAAACTATAATCTCCTCCTTTACCTTATCGGTCTCTTCCTTACGACAATTCAATCATACCAATAACTGCTATTTCTACCAATATATTCACCCTCATAATCTCCAACTGTAATACTCTGCCCTCACAGCTTTCAGCACACAATTACCTTCGTTCCAATCATTGGAATTCTTCACACAGAACTGTCATTCACATTACAGTGTTTCACACAAACACAGACTCATTCTCTCTATTGAACTACAATCAGATTTTAGCATTCAATCTTTCTTCTTCTCAAATAATACTAATCATATTTCCATTCCATAATTCACTTCACAATATTCAGAAACTTTCAATCCTCTTATTCAAAGAAAATAACAAAAAAAAGAAAAGAGATAGCATCAAGCTTACCCCAGCTCACACTATCACAGCGATGGCCTTCGGCTCACAACTCTCATAGTCTGGCATCTTAATTAACTTCTACAACTCCTATATACTTTTCCCTCATTTTCCAGATTCTAATCGTAATTTTGTAATCAATCGCTTTTAATAACTAAATCACTCATCTGTCCTCTTGAATTTCCTATTATATGGACTATTAATATATTTTACCAATATCTTTCAAAAACGAATTAATATTTATTCTACAATAGGTTTCCACGTTGTATCGTAAATAAGATAACTTTTGCAAAGAACTTTGTACTGAAGTTGTGGACATCCACTACCACAACGAAGGTAGCAATGTTTCAAAATGTTGTCCACTTCATATTCTTATTGGTCATCAATTACAATTGGCAGTGGTGGTAGTTGGTATCTATCAAGAAAGTGCTTTGGCTTAGTATGAAATTCTTTCAATTACAAAACATCAAAGATTAAATAGATCCAAATATGTGGCAGAAGCTCGAGGTGAAATGTAACATCAAAAATCATTATAGAAATGCAGAAAGGTCCAAGCTACCAATGTATTACTTTACGGATTTGGATTGATGTAGTAAGTGGTAAGTTGGCATTGATAAGTAATACTTAATCACCCTCTTGGAAGGTCTTGTGTTGTCAATGGTTATTTTCATACTTCTTCTATTGATTTTATACAATAAAGAGGCTAAATTGTGTCTTTTGTAAGGCCATTGTAAGCCGTTGTATAAATTCTCTTATTATTGGATTGTTAGTGTTGATAGGATGATGGAAAATTATTGGCATAATCAAATATTGATTGATATTAAAAAAAAAATGGTGAATCATTAGTACTTATTTGAATACATTTATTGTAACAAAATTTCAAAGATGTCAAGTATTTATTCTAATTATTATGATGAACCACTACAAATGCCTGCAACATATCTTCCAAAGTCGAATTTGTACACTTTGTTGATCTATCTATTTAGAGATAGAAGGCTATAGATATGGCAAGTCATGTATCTAGTAGCTTCAACAAGGCTTACCAAAAACTTCTCACAAAGCATGAATCTTGATCTAAAACAATGGCAAAAGGTAATCCATAGTGACAAAAGATAATATGAAAGAAGTGACTTGTGCAAGTATTGGAGCATCAATATCCAAGCATACCACGGCCAAATGAAGTTGCTTCAAGTGTCAATCTACAAAGACGGTAATTGCAAAATGATTATAAGACATTTGTAGCAAATACACAATGAAACTAATAGTCATTGCTCTCAATATACTGTATGTAGTGGAATTGGCTATAATAATTGAAGAAACGCTGCATTGCATATTTTATTATGTTGATATGACTTTCGAGAGCATATAAAGGCTCAAACATCATGATCCAAACCTACTCAAAATCATATCCTTAAGATCCATTTTAGAGTCTTTTCTCATCTCAAATGTCTAGATATTGGGATATCATATTTTTTTAAAGTATGTGCATTCAAAGTTTAACATCATCAGATACATAAATTTTCTTCTTGAAATAGAGCAAGCAATCACTAAGAATGTAATCTTGATATTGTATATTGTCCACCTTTAGCCAATCACTAACCATCTTAAAATAAGCATCTCAATGTGAAGCTTCCTTCCATTCTTTCTCTTTGAGTAGATCTAAAATAATACTATTAATGGTAGAAACTTTTGTCTTATCTCTCCATTTGTCCTTCAAGTCTAGTCTCTGCAATAAGTTATTTGACACAATATGTTGTTGCCCTTATATATACTCAAGCTAGATATCAAAAAACTGCAACTATTTTTCTCAACAATGATGGCATGATTTCATATTTTTCATATACAAATCATGTAGGAAGGATTGATGGTCAGTTTGAACAACCATTGGCTTCTTCAATAAATAATGTTGTCACACCTTTGTAGCATGTACAATCACTAATTACTCTCAATCAAATGTAAAATAATTGCACTCTATCTTTCTCAGCTTGCATGATTCATACACCACAAGTTAAAGGCTCCTACCAAAATCTTATTGAAGGACTACTCTAATAGCAAAGTCAAAAGTATCATTGTTAAGCATACAAGAAAAGTTAAGATCATACGGTTGCAATATTGAAAAGAAATAATAAATACTTCCTTGAACCTATCAAAGGTACTTTATTACTCTAATTTTCATTCAAATGAGACACCTTTTTTCAATAGATTTATCAATGATGTAACAATGTGAAAAAATTACAGTACAAAATAGTAATAGTATTCGATAAGGTCAAAAAATGAGAAAACTTCATAATCATCCTTTGATGTTGGTCAATCTTCCACTACTTTTACCTTATCTTGCTCCATATGCATGCCTTCAAAGGATACTACATATATCAAAAAAGTGACTTCCGACTTCCAAAGTTCACATTTTGATTGTTTTTAATAGAAGTGACTATCTTGTAGCTAGCATAGCACCTCTCGTAGGTGTTGGTCATATTCTTCAGAGATTTTATTATATACAAAGATATCATCAATGAAGACGACTACATACTTGTCCAAAAGATTTCAAAATAATATGTTCATTTGATCCATGAAAGAGATTGGAGCATTGGGGAGGCCAAAAGGTAAAACTAGTCATTCAAAATATCCATAGTGTGTATAAAATGCCATCTTTTTTATATCCTATTTTGTAATAGGTGTTTGTCAATAGTCACTCCAAAGATCAAATTTACTAAAGATGGTTGTACCTCAAAGTTAGTCAAGAAGATCATCTATTCGTAAAATTAAATATATATATTTAAAAGTCTACTTGTTGAAGCCTTGATAGTCAATGTAAAGGCAAAGTCGACCATCTTTCTTAGGTGCAAAGAGTATAAGTGCTCTCCATGGTGATATACTTTCTCGAATGAGACCTTTCTCTAAGATTTTGTCCAATGTCTTTGATAGCTCTTCAAATTCTTTCAATGTTAGGCAAAAAATTAATTGACTTCTTAATTTGGCTCTATGCAATAGTTCTATTTGAAAGAAGGTACCTTGATTAGGAGGTATATCACTAGGTAGGTCAATTGGAAAGACATCCTAATATTTTTATATCAGTTGATATTTCCATTCTATTCCTTCGGTTGTTTTTCCTACCACTGGTGCAAGATTTAGAACTATTATATATACCACTTGCTTATACTCTATTTGCTTCTTTATAAAAGTGACCTCTATAAATAAGTCTTTGGTTGTAAATTATCTTTTTTCTTTACTTGATGTAGTGGTGCAAAGAGTCACCTTGTGTCTTCCATCTGTGAAAGAAACTATCCTTGCTATCCAATTAACTTAGTTATTTTCTATCTTTAGCCAAGGCATACTAAGGATAACATCATTTTTTAATGTTGTTACCTTCAATCCCTCTCTTAAGACATAGCCATCTGTCAATCTTAAGATTTCTTTTTCATACATCTCACTCAATATATTCTCTGGGTCATCTACATGGTATATACTTCTTCTTTTGATTGCCTTAGTTTAATTTCAAGCTGGTTGGTAATTTCAATTGAGATGCAATTTCCTGTAGAATCACAATCTATGAGCACTTGATATAATTTTCCTCTTAGTAGTTTCATTAGATACACTAGTTGACTCTTTTTATAATTATTCAAGACAAAGCCATTTATCTCTAAGAGATAGTAGGTATTCCCAATATTAGCCTTTGGTGCCCTTATTGAGGAGATCCATTTTCCTACTATGACTTATTATCAATTTGATGGATTTTGAAATTGTGAACTTGCCTTATCTTGCTAGTACTTGAGTTTTGATATTTTGGACAACCTCCAATTTGATAGCTTGGCTCCCAATAATAGAAATATAATCCCTTTTGCACCAATATTTTGTCATCTTTGTAGTATCAATGATCTTTGTAGGACATCAATTTTCATTGGCATTGATTGTTGTGCCATAGTATTAAATAGCAGCATAAGACTTTGTACTATAGGTTGGAATCCATGATTTTTGAAATCTATAGCATCAACTCTCTCTACAATCCAAATTGCCTCTTTGAATGTTTGTAGATTCCTTAGCTCCACTTCACACTCAATTCCAAATTTTAAACCTCATAGAAATCAATCCATAATCTCCGTCTCTAAATCATTGTTAATTTGAGGATATAGGGACTTGAATCAAGAGATATAATCTTGCACCAACCTAGCTTGTGTAAGATTTATCAACTGATCATGTGCTATCTTCTCCACATTGATGCATCAAAATTGATTCCTAAACTTGGTCTCTATAAGCTCCAAATTCACTACTCATTAAATTGACACTACACAACAAGTTGAGGAGATGGAATGGAGAGACTCCCAATTGTGAAATTGTTGAATTAATTTAAATGTAGATTTTTGTAATTCAATTCAAATTAACACCTTCCAAGCAATGATTATCAATATTAAATTAAAATATTAAATAAAATTTACTATGCAAATATAATAAAAAAATTAATTAAGTTATTACTGTTAATTGATTGTAAGAATAAAAACTTAAGTTTGAATTAAAAATTAAAGTTAAAAATTCAAATTTATTAGCCAAAAGGTGAAATTTAGAGATTACAAGTCATTGTAAAGGTAATAGTAAAAATAAAATAAGAGAGGTGAAAGCGAAGGTACCTTAACAACACACAAGGATTAAAGGCAGCAACCCCCTTCTACTCCAAAATTTGCCAAAATTTTTAATCAGCTTTAATTTGAATGATTCTTAGCTTGTTGTAAGATTAACTTAAAGATGTTTCTAATCCAATAATTTTTTTTTAATCTTATTAATTTAATCATGAAAATTCTTCCTTTGAAGTTGAGTTATCCAAACTACCATGGCAACCAATCCTCTTTACTTAGAAATTCACTAAAACTTTAGTTTGTCTTCAAATCCAACAAAACTTTTGTCCTTCACAGCTTATCTTATAAAACTTCATGCTTCTAAAATTTCAAATAAAGCCAATTATCAAACATTGAGAAATGCCTTTCCGAACTTGATTGATTCAAACTGCAAAGGCAGTAGACTCCCTCAAACTCAAAAATTCACCAAAAAAACTTTCTTACTCCAAATTAAGCGAATTTAATCTTTTCAGAAAGCTAACAACAAAATCTACAACCATTCAGAATTTCACATTAGAACAAAAAAAAATAAATGATTGATTGACGAAAATTTTAAGCCCTTGAAACCCTTAGAGTATTTGGAAGGCTAAGGAGCTATCTACCTCAATGAAGCATATTTTAAAACTTAATGACCATCCTTTACAATTCAAAATCTATATACATATAATTATAAGGTTCACAATGAGATTTAAAATCTAAATAAAGTTAAGATAAGGATTTTGGCCATATTTTGGCATGGCTTCACCCTTCATCTAAAAGAAGAGAGAGAGAGGGCTTGGAAAACCAAGCCTCTCTTATACAATTGAGTTGAGGCTTGTAAAAGGGGAGCTACATCTCCACCCTTGATTTTTAAGATCTCTAATCTAAATCTACGTCCTTCATTCATCCAAGAACCAATCTCGTTATCAAGGCTGATGGCTCTTGTAAGTAGTCAACAAAGCATTTTTTTGGTAAATCTAACTTCACCATTGTATTAAAAACACCTTTTTAAGTTGAGATCGACTACTCACATACCTCAATCCATGCTCAATTATAATTTTTAAGGAAGTTTTTACTTACAAAGATTTTGGCAATTTTTTTTCTAAAATTCTTCAAAATGAGAATTTCATTGCTTCACTTGTATTTTGAAGGAGAAGGTGCTGATTTTGTTTTCTTCAGTTCATGGGATAAATCTGGTGCCACCATTGCATTAAAAAGACTCCCATTAATTAGAAGAACCACTATGTGGCTTGAATTTGTCAAATTTGGAGGAAAACTCAAAATTATCATTACTAACTTCACTAAATCTTTTAGAGAATTATAATTCCAACTTCTTAATCATATGAATGATGTAGGGGTGCACTCATAGGCTTTTAGTCAACCTTCATAGTAATGACTAATAACCTCTAAATTATTAAATTAATTAAGTTGCTATTCTAATTTTCTAATTCTTATCACTGTAGTCCTAATTAACCTAATTCAAGAAATTAGACTATAATTTATACCATTAAGGATTTTAATCCTAAAAATTCTATAAAACTAAATTCTACTTATATAAATCGTAATCTAACATGTTCAATTACCATAAAATAGGAAAATAATAAAAATTTAAATTTTAGAGTATAATTGAGAGCTAACATTCTCAAACTCCTTCTAATCGCAAAATCCATCTTGAGCTCCATAGCTTTGAACTCAATGTTGCCACCAAATGGTTGCCGCATCTCTCAAATAGCTGACTGCATATATAATTCTTTTAGTGGTATCTACCCCAAATAGTTAAAAATATTGTTGCATGTTGAAGAGCCATTGACATACATCTTCTTGACTTGAAGTCTCAGAGTATGAATTAAGCTTACTTAATTTCAAGCTAATAGATATCACCTTTCTTAGCCTCAAGGCTTCTATTTATCTTTGCAAAGTAGTTATTTGGCCTAAGAAGTATTGTATTTGAACCTCCATCTAGGATTATTCCACCATATTTCCTATATTGTAATTTTTCCTTTGGACTCCACTATTATAATGTATTTTTATTTTCTAATTGATTTTTTAAGAATAGCTCATGATAGCCTTAACATAGTATCCAATATGACTACAAAAATTAACTATGGACTAGATGATGACTATTAACATACTCTTTACTTTTGATGTTAGCCTAACATCCTCTCTCACACCAATGAAATATGACTAATTTATCTCAAAAATCCAAGATCTTTCTAAATCACAACAACATAAAGCCTCATTACAAGATAAGATAAAATAAATAAGAATAAAAGTGAACAGAACTAAACAAAATAGGACATGAAAGACAAATTGAGCAAATAAAAACAAAATAGAACACATTTAAACAAAAAGATGTAGAACCAAATTTTACTAAAAAAAAAAATCTAAAGCCATTCATGACCAGATGCCTCAAAAAGACTTAACTAGTCCTATTTGTATCTTATCCTATTACCTTAGATTTTCTAGAATGTTCTTAACTAATAGGCCCTACCTAGATAATTACTTTAAATTTCTTTTCTAGAAGGTTCTATGATAGATCTCATTTGGATAACTATCCTCAGCCTTTTTTAGAATGTTTTATGGTAGATCCTATGTTAATAATTGCCTTAAATTCTTTTTAAAATATTCTACAATGGATCCTATCTAATCCACTAATCTAACCTCAATTCTAAAAACTTCCATATTTTAACTATCTATAAAATTATCTTATTTATACTATATTATATATTGATAAAGCTTCTACAAAATCTTCCTTGCTTGTAGTACCACAAATTTTTGCAGCAATTTTCAATGAAGCTTCTTATGGCATCTTTTCTTTTTGTATTGTAGAAATAGTAAAAGACCAAAATCCACTTGGTTGAAAAATTTTAATAAAATTCTATTTGCCATCATTATCCACCCTAATTCCATAACCTACAGCTTTTATTTTTGTAATTCTATATATTACTAAATAATCCTTAATCAATGCTTTTATACAACCTTTACCAAAGTTGATTTAAAAAAAAAAATTAATATATTTCAAGACAACTTTTCCATCTTTTTAATAAAAAAATTTTTATTGCATCATCTTATTGAATTCACCACAATCTTTTTGAGAATAAAAATCATCATCATACCAAATATATCTTTACACATATCTTTGTTTAAAAGTAGCTTTTGAACTTGTTGAAGAAGTCTTTTCCTCAAGCCCTGCAAGTTTGATTTGAAGATCTTCCATCCTATGTACAATGTTCTCAAGTCCCATATCTTCTTTTTTTGGTGTAACTAGTAAAGATTGGAGAATGGATACAGAGTAGTAAGCATTAGAATCTTTGGTACTTGTACCACTCTTTGAGCACCAATCCTATCTTTTTTCTTTTTCTTTTGATAAGCAATCCAATAGCATCTTTAACAATCATCCACTTTTTTGTCAACCCTTCATCTTCTTCTTTGTCTTCAAGAAGAATCTCTAACTTCTCTTATAATTTTCTATCAAGAGTTTGAAGAAATGATTTAATCTTTATGTTAATTTTTCTATTTTTGATAATAAAGAAAATTACCTTTCAAATTTTTTTAATAATTCTATAGCTTGTAAATCCTTGTTAGATCGTTCAATCCATTATAAGAATGATTTCTTGGTAACTTGATCAATATCCTCCAAAAAATACTCATCTTTCAATGCATGTGAAAATACCTTCCATAAACTTCCAAATTGCTCAATAATAGACCTTACATACTCTCTTATCTCTAGTACCATAGCAAGCTCAAATAATTGGATCATTTCCTTCTTAGGAATATAATTCAACTTCATTTTTTACACATAAAATCTTAAATATTTGAAAATATTCCTTCTATCAAATTAGTCAATCTTATTAACCACCGCTTGTAAAGCTTTAGTTGCCAAAGCCTCTTTGTAATCATTGCCTTGTTGTTTTTGTATAAATAATATAAATGCTTGAAATATTTTTTTAGTATTTGGATCAAAGTACATACCTTGTTCAATAATAGAAAATCTACTTGAAGCTCCACTTCAAGATCTACTTGTAGCTCTATCCAAAGGTCCATCAAAAACTCCAAATTCAACTTTTTTTATTTCTTAAGCTATCAATTCCAAATAACCACAAATACAATTTAATACCTTCTACTCCAAACTTTCAAGTTGGTTTTACTAGTTATGTTGTATTACATATTGTCTTATTTAGAAATGCACCATGCATCCGGCTGTCAAAGGTGAGGTTGTATTTTACAAGTATCTAAGAATCCTAATATGTTTCATTCTTATAAGAAGATTGTAATTTGAATTTTAATTCAAAGTCCTTAAATTTAATACAAATAGCTCAAAAAAATTCTTCTTAATAATTTCAACTATACATAAATTCCACTTACCTCATTACTTTTATAATTAGGTAATTTTGATTTTTTTCTATAAGTCCTAATTCTAATCAACAAGCTTTAGTGAGCTATAGCTCCTAATCTAATTGTCTACTTTGAGAAAAACTTTGCATATAAATGCCACTATAAGTCTTTTATGTGTTTAAGAAGAATTCACTCCAATCCAATATACAAATTATAAAAAAATATCCAAAAACCACATTGATGTTACTTAGCCACCAACTTAAAAGTTTATACAAATGTTCCAGTAGTGATTTCTCCTTCTACAACTATTAACTTCTACTCAAAATTGGTATATAGCTTAATATTCAAGTCTTCTAATTTCATTCCAAATTTCACTGTGTTCCAATTAGTAAAACTTTAGATATCATAGAAACCATATCTAATCTCAAACTGCCAATTTTTTATGTCTTTTTGTACTAAAATCCAGATATCTCTAAACCACACTATTTGATTATTAAAAAAAAAAATTAACTTAGCAAACTTAATTAACCAAGTGCCATCAAATTTTGAATTATATATGTGACAAAAATTTCATGAACTAGTTAAGAGTGTTAGTCCTAATTGTATTGTAAAAATCCCAAGTCTCCAATACAAACCTTGACCTTGGATAATAATTATAAAATCAAATCAAATCTTGTAAATACAAGTCTTATGTCTTTAGAACAAGCTTTAAATTAGTTCTTCAATCCTAATCACTGATCTTCTAATATCTCCCTATTTTATCTTAAGCCGTCATTTTGGTAGCTAGAGGTCTGATTTTGAACCTATTTCACAAACAATCAACCCTTGGATATCAATCTAATGTATTTTAGGGATTTTTTAGCCCAATTTTATCTTTAATTTAATTTTATTTTCAACCATATTAATTATTTATCTCTTTTAATCTAATTTTAATAATTTATGGTCTTTTTAAAGAAGTAAAAGAGTCTCTATAACCTAGAAGATAAAATTATTAACCAATCTTTAACCTACTAATTAATAAGATAAGAAAATAAACTATGAGGATTTTATAAAAACTATGTCTAAATATCTTGAATTATTATTGAATCAAGATAATTAGAAATTAATTAAAATTTTATTTTTCATTATATTTTCACCATATACTCGTGTTTCAACATGAAAATGGACATTTTCTAAATTATCACATTTTAGGATCTTCAAAAATCTTTTGTAAATTTTTTAAAATCTTCTAGATACTTATAGAAAATCAACAATCTTTAAGAAAGTTTCATAGTATCAAGGACAAGAACTCGATAAAAAAAGCAATTCAGACAAGTGAGCCTTTACTCAAAGAAAGGTAACAAAATATAAATAAACAAGTATGTATATTGAAAGAGAAACTGAAATGGCTATTGCCAAAAGACAAGAAAATTAGAGACCCTTGAAACTAGACTCGAAGCAAGAAAGGAGTTGACAAGAATGAAGAAGGCTTCACTCTTGTCTCTATATATACTATCTAACTAGGGGCTACGTGGCAATGTTCTATAGGACCTCCAATATGTGTTGACTTTGTAAGACATATGCTTTGACTTACAAGGCAAGTTTTTCTATGTGTGGGCCACATAGTTAGCTTGATCTTCAAGCTAACAACATGTGTGGCACATGGCCAACTTGTTGACCATGTTTCTAATCCAAAAAGTCAATTAAAGATACCTATGAAGTCAAAGTAGTATCTATAAAGCTTCTAAGAAGCTTCCATATTAAATACTATAGAATTAACTTACTTTTATCTACTTTGACTTACTTCCACCTATTTGTATATGTAATTACTAGCTTATATGAGTATAACCATGACATTATCCCCCCTTCTAGGGACGAGTTCCACGAGGAGCGGTCATCATATGTTCAAGAAATCTATAATGGGACGAATTGTATTCGCCACATACTCTAATCTTTATTCTCTTCGAAGATGATTGATAGGGCCTTTCAACCATCGGTAGTGTCCCATACCAGGGCGGGAAGACCACCCAATTATTTGATCATTGTTGAGGCCTTCATAACTTCCTTCGAATAGAACATTTGGAACACCATCAGGAGTTGTTCCTACCTCTAGCCAAATCACCAAACATCGAGAGTCCCTTCCCAAATCATGATACCAAACGCATTGTATCTCGCCATCTATTCGAGGAAGAATATGTCGTTCTTAAAGATCTTCATCTCGATTACGTCATCTTGAAGGTTGTGACAATCATAATGTCTCATCCAGCACGTCAACAAATGAAGGCTTTTGAGTCGAATCCGCTAGTTGTTGGTTTTCCATCTCTTGAGCATCACAACTACAAAGAAGCTACAAACAAGGATTGAAAGTAGAATGTTATCTTGCCTAGATGTTGTTTCTTTTATAAAGAAGGTTTTCATCTTGATTTTGATGGATGTCATTGATGAAAAGCCTCCACCGCCTTTGTTGTATTTATAAGATTTTTTATTGACTCCCATGTGCGTTCACTAATATCATATCTATGCCAATGGATAAGATATTCCAATTTATTTTGGTGCCTCATTGAATCTAAGACTTCTTCTACTTCAAATTCTTCATTATTATCCACTTCTATAGGAGGAGGTGGAGCTTATCATCTTCTTGGTATGTCCATTATTTTATATGGTTCAAGAAGAGATGCGTTGTCGTGATGTAACATGGATAACAAGTGAAAGGGTGAAAAAAATATCATGTTTTGAGGATCTCACTTCAAAAATATTGTAGCAAATTATCTTGGAAAAATAGATATTAGTCAAAGGGTAGAAAAATTAAAGGTGCTAATGCTGCCTATTTACCAATTATGCTTCTATTTACTTTGTAAGGCTATAAATAAGGCAAAATAAGGTAGATTAGAAAAATAAAAGATATAGGCATATGTAGGGAGGAGTTAAGAATTCAAATTAGTAAAAATTACCTCACGAAGACAAAAGTTGATACTCGAAGTGGACCGGTTATGAACCTGGGTCGAAATCAGACCCCAAGGCACAAAACTGCACTCTGACGGCGACTCAAGGATTTTTTGGCAGATTGGAGAGTGGGGTTTGATAGAAGATTGAAGAGGGTTTTTATGGGTGTTGATTTTGGTTGATTTGGATTTGTATTGACTTTGTAATAGCTTTGCAAAGTCAAGGTTTGTTTCGGATGATTTGGATTTGTATTGACTTTGTAATAGCTTTGCAAAGTCAAGGTTTGTTTCGGATGATTTGGATTTTATGAAATAAAATAGAGTTTATGTTTTGGGTGATTTCAAGAGTTTTGTAGTAGATCTATGGGTGGAATTTTGTGGGTTTATGGTTATAGTTGTGTTTAATATAAATCATGAAATTGAGCTCGATCTAACGGTTGAATTTAGGGATATTGAGGTTTAAGTGGATCAAGGTCTCAAAAAGTAGAATTTTAGGTCCAATAGGGTTTTTTAAGATTTTGTACAATCTACTAGTTGAATTGAAGTAAAACTTATGTGAGAGGATATTAGACTTATTTTTCTATGTGTATGAGAATTTTGAGATGAATCGAACGGTGTAAAGGAGAGATATTGGCTTTGGAAAATTGGCATCAAGATTGGAGAAGGAGGTCGACCATTACCCGAGCACATTTTTGAAGATATCGTCAATTTGGTAACTCCGATCCCTTTCAATTTTTTTGTGCTTGTTTTAAACTTAGTTTTTAAGAAGTATAAAAAAATTGAGTTAAGATCAACAGTTATTAATTAGTTATTGAGGTTTAAATCTGTTGTAGGAATTACTAGGAATTGGTTTAGGGACTGGTTAGGATTTAGTTAGGATTTGGTTTAAGGATTGATTAGGATTTGGATTAGGATTTAGTTTAGGATTAGGATTTGATTAGGGTTTGTTTTAGGATTTAGGGTTTGGTTTAGGATTTAGGATTTGGATTAGGATTTGGTTTAGGATTTAGTTAAGATTTTATTTAGAGTTTAGGATTTGATTTAGGATTTGATTAGGATTTAGATTAAGGTTTATTTTAGGATTTATTTAGGATTTTATTTAGGGTTTAGTATTTGCTTTAGGATTTGGTTAGGATTTGATTTAGGATTTGGTTGGGATTTGGTTTAAGGTTTGTTTAGGATTTGATTTAAGTTTTAGGATTTTATTAGGATTTAAGATTCAATTAGTTTTGGCCTAAAGTTTTAATGAAGTTCAATAGGATTTTAATTAGAATTAAATTAAGATTGAATTGAGATATATTTGAGTGATATTTGTGATCCTTCTAATATTTCTTTAAGAATTTTTATTATTTTTTTGAAATTTCTTTGAGGTTTTTTTGAATTTGATTAAGCTTGCTTAGCATTATTATGGTCTAATTAGAGCATTGTTAGTATTCTATTAGAATTAAGATTTTGTTATTGCAATTTCCATTCTTTCTTCCATAGCAAGGTGCCCAGAGCATTCTCAAGCAAGACTTCACGTATTACGACAACAAGGAATACTAGATGGATTTTCATTGACCCCGGTAGATGTAAACGATATGCAACTGGATTGATTTTTATAGAAATAGAAAATAGTCCAAGCCTTTGATAGTCCAACTTGACACAAAGACGAGTGATCTTGATAGTGCGACGAAGTAGCCATACCTTCTCACCCAAGAAGAATGGTGGTTGTTCTTTTCGATAGACATCCGCATTGACCTTTTGTTGTTCTTGAGCTTCTTTTAACTGCGCCTTCATCGTTGCATGTAGCTCTGATAAATGAATCACCAAATCTTTCTCGTAGGATTATCAACTTTTGAAAAGTCAAAAGTATCAAGTCTTGGATGATAACCATAATTAACAAAGAAAGGTGTTTGTTTTATAGAAGAATGCATCATATTATTGTAGGCAAACTCTACCAATGGCAAAAGAGTTGTCCAATCATCTTGTTGGTAGTTAATGTTACATCTTAAATATTACTCCAAAAATTGATTAACACGCTCCGTTTGTCCATCAATTTGAGGATGGAATGCCGAAGATAGTTTTATATCCACTTTTAAAATCTTGAAAAGAGTCCGCCAAAATCTTGATACAAATTCAGTTTTTCTATCTGATATAATATCCTTGGGTAATCCATGATAGCGATAGATATTGTTAAGAAAGAGCTTAGCTGTTTCTTCACCTGTGATAGATTTTGTATTTGGTACAAAATGTGCCATCTTAGTAAAACGATCTACTATCACGAATATAGAGTCATAAGAACTTGAGATTGAAAGATCTGTGATGAAGTCCATAGAAATAGAAGACCATGGTTGTTCTAGAATGGATAATGGCTGAAGCAGTCCAAAAGGTCGATGATGAGGATTTTTTGATCTTGAGCAAACATCACATGATTGTACAAAATCTTTGAGTGCCTTCCACATTTGAGGCCACCAAAAATCCTTAGATATCAGCTCCAAAGTCTTATTGTATTCAAAATGTCCTGCTGCTGGAAAGTCGTGACGAGCTAAAAAATACATAAACATGCTTTTCCTTCTAGAAAATATAGGCGTCCTTCGAAATAGAGTAGGTTATTCTTGAACTCGAATTTAGAGGGATCATGAGATTTAGAAGAAATATTCTTGATATCATGAACAAGAGGGTCTGAATACATACTTAACTGGACTTGCTTAAGAAAAGTTAAATCAACAATCAATGTTGATTTTATTGCTCAAAGATGAAATTGCTCCAGCTTCAAGAGAATTGTTCTTTGTTGCTCAAAAGCTGCATCTCCTTCTTTTGGTGTAAGATAAGAACGTCTAAATAAGGCATTGGACAAAGCTTGTTGTTTTCTTAGTCGATAAGTGATGATAAACTCGAATCTTTATAAAGACATGTACCAACGAGCTTGACGATGATTTAATATGCATGTTGATATAAAATATTCGAGGTTGTTATGATTTGTATACACAGTGATTGGACTGGAGCGCCTTCTAAATAATGACGCCATTCTTGAAAAGAATCCATAATTACAAGAAGTTCTTTGTCATGGATCTCATAATTGATTTCTATTGCTGAGAATTTTCTTGAATAAAAGGCTATTGGATGAAGTTTGTCATCTGCTCTCATTTGTGACAAAACAATAGCTAGAACAAAGTCTGATGCATTTGTTTCGATAAAAAATGCTTTGGAAAAATCAACACGATACAAGATTGGTGCAGAAACAAATGTTGTCTTCAAAGATTCAAAAGCAACTTTCGCTTCTTGATTCCATTGGAGTTTATCTTTACAAGTCAAACATGTAAGTGGAGCGGTAACTTGAGAGAAGTCTTTGATGAAGATCCAATAGTAGTTGGAAAATCCCAAAAAGCATTGGACATCTCTTACCATTTTTGGGATCTTCCAATCTATAATAGTTTGAACTTTCTTAGGATCCATCATAAGTCCATCATTTGAAATGATATAACCTAAGAAATCAACTTGAATAGTGAAGTATACACACTTTTTTATCTTGGCATAGAGTCTTGCATCTCTTAATTTTTGTAACACATGACGAACATGAAGTTCATGTTCTTCTAGATTCTTAGAATAAATCAAGATGTTGTTTAGATAACAGATCACAAAATCATCCAAAAATTCTCAAAAAACATCATTGATTAGATGTTGAAAAGCTGCTAGTGTATTTGTAAGCCCAAAAGATATGACGTTGTATTCAAAATGTCCATACCTAGTTTGAAATGTAGTCTTCCATTCATCTCTTTCTTTGATGCGTACTAGATTGTATGCTCTCTAGAGATCTATTTTTATATAGATCTTAGCTTGATTCAGCTGATCAAGAAGTCCAGATATTAAAGGTAGTAGATACTTGTTCTTGATGGTAATCTTGTTGAGTCCTCAATAATCAACATACATCCGTAATGATCCATCTTTTTTCTTTACAAATAGAATTGGAGCTCCTGTCGTAGATTTAAAATGGCGTATGAAATTCTTGGCTAGATTTTCTTCAATATACTTCTTGAGTTCAGTCAGCTCATTTTGTGATAAACTGTAGATTGATCCAAATGGCGGTTGTACTCCTTCTTAAAGGTCAATTGAGCAATCATAGGGACGATGTTCTGGGAGTGTATCCACATTTTTTTTTTCAAATACATCTTAAAATTCTTGATATTGGCTTGGAATGCCACTTGAAGTCTTTCCACTAATAGAAATAAGTGTAGCATAAATAATATATGGTGATTCTTTCATAGCCACATGCAAGAAAGCTTCTACACCTATAAATACAAGTTTAATTGAACTGAACTTATGACTCTCTACTTGATTAACTATACTGTTAGTTATATTTTTAGAGAAAGTAAGAGTTTGAGAAATCCAATCTATTTGAGTGTTGTATTTTTCTAACTATGATAAACCTAAAATGATTGGATTAGAAGAAGATCTAATGATATTAAATACTATAAAGCTATTATGACCATTGATTATTACTTCTATAGGAAGGGTTTCGTAAATAATATCTCCAAAAGACAATGGACGACCATCTATGACTTCTACATGAACAGGTTTAGTTTTCTTTACTAAAGATATGCTATATCTTTTAGTAAATTCTTCATCTAAGAAACACGCCGAGGCTCCTGAATCTAATAAGGCACAGGCTTTGTAATATTTAGGTCCTAAAATAACATTTAATGTAAAACAAGGAGAGGGCTCTGAAGAGAGAATAGGACCTTTACTAGATATTGTGCAAGGTTTTAGCTGCACGATCACTATTGTAGCTGGACAAATTTGTTTTCCGACATATTGTCTTCTTTCACAGCCATACTCCTCATTTTGTAACTGCATCATTTCTTTGGACAATGTTGAGCAATGTGCTTTGGTTCTCTTCAATATAAACATAATCCTTCTTGACGACGACGAGTCTTTTCTTGCTCAGTAAGAGGTTTGAAATGTACTGCATCAATTTGCATATCCTCTACTTTCGAATGTATGTGTTGAAGAGGTGTTGGTGTTGCCATTGAATTATAGTAACGTTGAGGTCTACTTGTACGGTTCTCAGATCAAAATTCAAAAAGGCGATTGTCGCACTTCACAGCAAAGTCAATTGCTTGACTCAATGTTTGAAGATCAAGTAAGTTGAGCATTAATTTTTTTTACCTCATATTATAATCCGTAGAGAAATTGGCTAATAAGTGCAGCATCATCCCACTTGATATCAATTAAAATTTGTCAAAATTGTAAAGCATACAACATTACTAATCGATTGCCTTATCGTAAAATATGGATCTTATTAGTTGCAACACGAATTGCATCATGTTTTCCATATATGGATCAAAACTCCACCAAAAAAGCCTCTAGATTATCCAATATTGGATCTTGTCATTCAAGAAAAGATGAAAATCATGATAGTGCTGAACTTGAAAGAAGCATACCAATGAATCTAACTTGCGATCGTGGAGTTGGATAGCTTTGGGGTTGAAGTTCAATCACAAGTTAGACTTGATTGATAAATCCTTGAAACTTGGATCTGGTGCCATCAAACTTCTCGGGTCAGAAAATTCTTGGTTCTCTAATACTGGAAGGGCATTCCACCATAGGAGAAAGGACATGGTTTGGTGCAGATGTTGAAGCAGCTCCAACCATTTCTATATCTTCACTTCCTGCCAATCATATTGCTCCTTGTGGTGGTAAATTGAGTTAATGCATTGCAAGTATTAACTCCCTCAATTGCTCTTGCATTTGTGCCATTACAATCTTCATTTCAACAAGTTCTATCATGATAACACTTAGAAAAGAGAAGATGTCTAATATCACTCAAGACAAATAGAAGAGAGGACTTGAGAATAAAAAAAATATTAAGGACAATATCAGTTTAGAAGAGGGTAATCCGTAACTTCTAATATGCTTATATATTATCAAAAAAAAGGGATAATCCACTCTTAATCAAGATTAGACAAAGCTTTGATATTATAGGTGTACTCTTATCAATCTATCAAGGACAAGAACTCGATGAAAAAAGTAATTCAGAGAAGTGAGCCTTCACTCAAAGAAAGATAACAAAATATAAATAAACAAGTATGTATATTGAAAGAGAAAATGAAATGGCTATTGCCAAAAGATAAGAAAATTAGAGACCCTTGAAACTAGATTGGAAGCAAGAAAGGAGTTGACAAGAGCAAAGAAGGCTTCACTCTTGTCTCTATATATACTATCTAACTAGGGGCTATGTGGCAACATTCTATAGGACCTCCAATATGTGTTGACTTTGTAGGACACATACCTTGACTTACAAGGCAAGTTTTTCTATGTGTGGGCCACATAGTTAGCTTCATCTTCAAGCTAACAACATGTGTGGCACATGGCCAACTTGCTGACCATGTTTCTAATCCAAAAAGTCAATTAAAGATACCTATGAAGTCAAAGCAGTATCTATGAAGCTTCTAAGAAGCTTCTATATTAAATACTATAGAATTAACTTACTTTTATCTACTTTGACTTACTTCCACCTATTTGTGTATGTAATTATTAGCTTACATGAGTATGTTTGTGATACATAGGCATCAAAAAAATCTTTAGACTTTTAGAAACTTTAATACAAAATATCTTAGATTTTTGTAACCTTCATTAAAATATAAATAGGAGTCTTTGGAAATACTTGTACCATTAATCTCATTCTTTGTCTTTAATCTGGATATATTTCTTTGATAGATTCTTGTATCCTTGATAATTCCTTCAACAACTATGAAATTCATTCCTTATTCTCTGCAAGACAATATCACTTCTACTCTTCTTCATTCTCAAAAATCTTATAGCCAAATTGCTTCTAAACTTTCTTGCAATAAAGATACTATCTTTAGGCTAGTAAAAAATATTATTTTTAATAGAAATAAATCTTGAATCAGATATATCAAAGAAGCTCACTATAGTAGATGAAAGACAATCATTTGCCAAATCAATACTAGATAGGCTAAAAATCCTTTTGAGATTGTTAAAAATCTTAATAATATTATTAGTAATCTTCTATTAATCCAAATTATTAAAAATATTTTCAAGGAATAAAATATGAAAGCTGTCATGAAATAAAAAAAATCACTACTACCTACCTGCTATCAAAAACAACACTTAGATTTTGCTTTGAAGTACAAAGAATAGATTGTAGAGGATTAGAAGAGGATTATTTGATCAAATAAGACAAAAATCAATAGATTTGGATTAGATGGCAAAAAGTAGATGTGAAAATGACTCCAAGCATAATTCAAAACTAGCATGGAAGTAGTTTGATCATCATAGGATTAAAATAATAGATTAGCTTGCTCAATTTTCTAATCTTAATTCCATTGAATATCTTTGAAAGGACTTCAAATGCTAATTCAACACCTGGAAGTTAAAATCAATAGAAGCTTGAGAATTATGGAAAAGAATAACCACAAAATAGAATAATATTGAAGCAATTTTGTACCAAAAGTTAATAAAAAGTATGCATAGGAGGTTGGAAGCAATTATCAAGGCCAAAAGAGGTCCTAAAAAATATTGATATATAATTAGATACCACTTTCAAGAAAATATTTTAATAATGTTTCAAATTAGATTGGTCATAATTCCACAATTATCTAATGGATTCTTTTTAACTTGGACTTATTTGATAGATGTAAAAGAGTACTTTATTTTTTATACAAACCACATATTATTATTCACTACAATTCATTTATAATATACTAATCTTTCCAAAATATATCAATATTAAAAAAGTTTTTGAGTCATTATATTTTTATTTGAAAATGCATTGTGAATTATCAAATTGATTCACTAATTATTTTAAAATAAAAAAAATACATTTAGAGTACTTAAAACCACAATATATGGTAAAAATTATAGAAATATTTAGAAAAATATAAAAATTAGAATGTTAGTTGTAAAATTGGAGTCTTAATAAGTCTTTGAAATAAATATCTAAGTTAGTTTAGTATTTTTTATTATTATTGAGTATTGATTATTATTTATTAAGATAAATATTTATATTGGCCTTCTATCTATACATATTATTTATAAAAAAAACTATAAATATTAGTTAGTAGTTAGAAAAAGCATGAATAAGAATCTCATGTCTTTTTGATTATTTATATAAAAAGTAGAATTTATAGTAGATTTAAATTGATTTTATTACTATAAAAAATTTTCAAGATAGAAAATTATAGCCTTAAATTGGTATCAGTATTATAGAACTATTATAGGAATTTTTAGAATTTATTTAGAAATATTTAGGAATTTTTAGAGCAATTTCTAAGACTTTGGTAAAAATGAGTTTTATCACTTTGGAAGCCATTATGAAGAAATGGTATAAGATTTGAAGGCCACATGAGGTTCCCATGCTAATTGGATATTTTTAAATACCATGGTGAAGTCAAAAATATAAAATTGTTGGTTTTACTAGTAGAAAATAGAAAGACCAACAACTACTATAGTCGTTCTAAGAAAAGAAGTGCACAAGTTCCATATAGATTGTAGCACCTCAAAGGTAATTAGGAAGATAAGACTAAGGACTTGTGGCCTTCTTAGACACCTAGATACACTACTTGTGATCCTTTTTGAGGCTTGAATTCTTGATCTCTTAAACAAGTTACCTTTGAAGTAAAAATTATTTACTTAATTTTTTATTTATTTACTTATTATTTTTAATTTTTTTCAACTTATATATAATAAATCGGATTTATATGTTTCTTATACCATTAGAAAGATTAAAAAATAAAATTTTAAAAAATATATTTTTAACTTTTATTTTTTTATTTTTTATTAGGTAAAAATTCATTGAACAGATTGTGACTAGTTTTGTAGTGTACAATTGCTTGATTGCACTTGTTTCACTTGTTTTTGTATTTTGATTCTTTTTTTCTTGTTCTTGCTACTTCCACTTCATACCACCAATTACAAGCAATTCTTAATTGAGGCCATCTTGTAATTTGAATTGAAGAGTGAATTTTACACTCATATACATCAAGCATTGAGCTATGGAAGATAAATAAGAATGCAACAATAATTCTACCAAGTCTAATAGAGTCTTACATAAACTTCAAGTAATTCCTAATAACCCAATGAAACTTTAACCTATCAAGATAAATTTAAAAGAAGTCAAAAAAAATATATATATATATGTATGAATAAAAAATTTATGTATAAATATATATATATATTATGTATAAAAAATTTAATTTAACCATAATTAAAATCTTAATTGTATAATATGTATAAATGTATAAATATATATATATATTATGAATAAAAAATTTAATTTAACCATAATTAAAATCTTAATTGAATCTCAATAAAATTCTAAATCAATTTCTAATTGAAACTCTAATTAAACCTTAATTAAATCTTAAATCAAATCCTAATAAAATCTTAAATCCCAAATAAATATTTTAAATATTTTAAATCAAATCCCAAATAAATCCTAATCCTAATCAAATCCAAGACCAAATCCTAAACCAAATCCTAATAAAATCTTAGATCTTAAACAAATTCTTAAATAATTCCATAGCAAAATAGAATCTTAACAAATAATGATCATACTATTGATATCAATTCAAAATTTTCATAATACTTAATATCTTAGTTAGAAACAAGTAAAAAAAAGATGAAATCAATTGCACCTATCAATTGAGAGAAATCCAAGATAATCCAATTAGGTATTGCACGGCTTCTTACTCCAACCTAAATATTGAACTTCTAGTACTAATATCTCCTTTTTGAATTTTTGAATTGCTCTCAAATTTTAGTTTAAATGTTGAGAATTAAGTCTAATATCCATATAAAAAAATAAACTTCAATCAAATTGAGTAATTATTGAAGATCTTAGAAATAGTCACTAATCCTCAAATTCCAATTTTTAAGACCTCAACCTATAAAAATCTTTGTATACTTCAATTTAATTATTTGATTGATATTAAAATTTGTATATATAATAATAACTAATACATCAACATAATTTCTAAATTTCATCCATATACATACTACGAATCTCAAGAAACCTTCAAATTTATAAAAATATTTTTATTTTTTAAACCCTAATTCCACCAAGAACATTATTAACTTTTAAAATTTTTCAAAATCTCAATATTTATTCAAATAATATGAAATTAATATCTAAAAATATCTTCCTAATTCTACTCTCAAATTCTACTCTTTAATTTATTATAGAATCCTAAAGTATTATAGGTGCATGATATTGTACCTTACAATCTAATTTTGACAACTAGTCATCTTTGGATATCAAATTTTGATTTTTTATGGTAAATTTTTCTAAAATCTACTTTAATTTTTTTTTCTTATATATTTCTATATTATTTAATTTCTCAATATTTTTTTCTTTCTTATTTATGGTCCTACAAAATAAATAGAAGCCTATTTTGTAACAGAGCAATATTAGTATTTTTTAGTTTTACTATATTTTTTACTATTATCTATATTTTTAAGATAATTTGATATAATATTTTAAAATAAAATCATTTATAATATAATTTTTTCTTCTCTCTTTCATTTATTTGCCATATTACATCACAACAATGGTGATCACATATATATAAAGTCTAGTATGTGACAAATTATATTTGTGATATATTCTATTCATTATTTTTTTCAAAAATAATTGATACGTCTCTTCAACCACTAATAATGTCCTATTTTAGAATAAAAATATTATTATGTTATTTGATTAGTATTAAAGCTTTCATAACTTCTTTCAAACAAAACATTTGTAATACTATCAAGATTCATTCCTACCTCTAATAAAATCACCAAACATTAGTATTTTCCTCTAAAGTTATGATACCAAACATGTCATTCTTAAAGCTCTTCATTTTAATTATATCATCTTAAAGGCTGTAATAATTATAATATCTTATCTGATAAATTAGCAAATAATGGCTCTTGAGTTGAATTTGTTGGTTGTTGATTCTCCATCTCTTTAGCACTACAAATATACAAAAATTACAAACAAGAATAAAAGGTTGAATGAAAACTTTCCTAAATTGTAGTTCTTTTATAACAAAGATTTATTATCTTTTGTCTTGATTTTGATGGATATTATTAATAAAAAATATCAACATTTATTGCTATATTTATAAGATTCTTGACTGACTCACATATGTATTTACTAATATCATATCCGCACTAATAAAAAATTTATTCAAACCTATTTTAGTGCCACCTTGAATTTACAACTCTTTTGACTTCAAATTCTTTATTATTGTTTACTTCTATAGGAAGAGGTGGCACTTATTATTTTCTTGGTATATCTATTATCTTGTATGGTTCAAAAAGAGATATATAGAATATTGAATGTATCTTTATTGAATCTAATAGGTATAATTGATAAGTAACTTGATTGATTCATTCACAAATAAGAAAAGATCTAAGCCTATAATATTAACTTCTTTAAGGTATTTTTCATAAATCTAGAGATCAAATTAAAGGAGAGTAATCTGCAACTTCTAATTTCAAATAAAAATTTCTACAAAGAAGAATAGTCCACTCTCTTTAAGAAAAAAATTAGTTTAAAAAAATAAATATTAATTCAATGTAGATAGTTTGTAATCTTAGAAATACAAAAAAAATAAATAAAAATAATCTATTCACTTCTAAAAATAAGACAAAAACAATAAATTAGCACTCTTATCAAACTATCAAAGATAAAAATCCAAAAATAAATACATAAATAACTAAAATATGAATCAAAGAGAGATGAAAAAATAATAGTAAGAAAGCATATTTATTCAAAAAGAAACTAGAATGGCTATTGCTAAAGACTAGAAATCTAAAAACTCTTAAAACTAAATTAAAAACAAGAATTGAATTGACAAGAATAAAAAAAGACTTCATTCTTGCCTCTATATATACTATCTACCTAGGAGCTACATAGCAACGTTTTATATGAATATGTGTCCAATTTATAGAATATATGTCTTATTTTACAAGACAAGTTTTTTATATGTCCATGACATTGTTAGCTTATACCACAAGCTACTAATATGTGTAATACATGGCTAACTTTTTGACCAAGTTTTTAACCTATTAATCACCTATAGACATGTATAAAGATGAAACTACATTTATAGAGCTTTTAGAAAGCTTTTCTACTAGATATTATGAAATTAATTTTCTTTTGCTTATTTCTACCTATTTATATTATTTAAATAATTATTAGAATAAATTTTTCTATAATACCTAGTATAAGACATTAAGAATAGTTGAAAGCACTTATCAACCATCTTTAAAGGAAATAAAGATCATAGTATGTCATTAATATAATTATTCGTATCTTCAACTTCATCAACATATAATTATTACTCTTTGTAGAACCTATTTCTAAAAGGAAGGATAATATCATAGATATACATATTTTTTTTAAATAAGAAATATTAAGTAGAGACTAAATGTAAATATATTTGATAATTTCTTATGCCAAAGCTTTTTTGAAGCTTTATGGATGTAGATTTGATTTTATACATGTTTATAGTTGATTAGTAGGTTAGAAACGTGTCGCCTCTGTTGGTATCTTATAGTACAAGCTAATCATGTGGTGCACATACAAGAAATTTAGCTCACAAGTTAGACACATATCTAAGGTCCTACAAAACATCACCACATAGCTTCTAATTAGACAATATACATTGAAGCAAAAGTAAAGCCTACTTCAATCTTGTTAATGACTTTCTTCTTCTTAGTCTTATTTCAAGAGACTCTAGTATTTTGTCTTTAGCAATAGCTATTTTAGTTCAATATTATACCATCTTTGGATGATTATCTATTTTTTTTAAGTAACACAAGAATTTATTGATCCTTTGGTTTTTTTTTATTTATATCATTGATATATATATATATATATATATATATATATATAATAAAATAAAAAAATAAAAAATCCAGCCTATGTCAATATGATTATTTGTACATAGATTTTTATTAAGAAAGAAGATCCATTATTATTTGAAATAATTAGCACTTGCATATTTCATAATCTATATAGAATTCAAAATATGCAAGTTCTATACATGATAGATAGAATATGTCAAAAAATATCCAAAATAATATCAAAAAAATAACATCAATTGATGGTGATGATTTTCTCCAATATCATGGAAAGTATGATGGAAGAGCTTTCAACATTAGCAATTATATTGTAGATAATTAAAATTTTGTTCTATATAATCTAAATTTTAAAATAATTATGAGTAGCATATTAACATTGAGGTTTGTGTAAAACTTTGTACTGTGGAATGAAACAAGTAATTTTTTATTCAAATGATAATGCAACCAATTTCATAGCTTATAGTTGTATTATAAGAAGATTCTATATGGTAAAAAAAATATAGATTCTATTATAAAAGAATCTAATTAAAAAATAAAATAGCAAAATACAAGTAAAGGATATAAAGATAGTAAAACTATTTAGTATTAACATTTTTTTTTTATAAAAAAAACTTATAATTATTTTATATGTCTATAAATAAAATAAAATAAATAATTTAAAAAAATAAATAATATAGGCATCTATAGAAAAAAAATAAGAATATTTTGTACCAAAAATTATTATAAGAAATCAAGCATTGATACCTAAAGAGGATTGGTTGTGAAGTATGGTTGAAATCAAATTGTGTAGTACAAAACCATGCTCCTATAGTGATTCTAAGATTCTTTTTCTAATTAAAGAATAAGATTATGGAAAAAAAATTAAGAGATTTTTTTATCATTGGTTTTAAGTAATTTAAATTAATTTTGAGCTTTTGAGAATTTTTCAAAAGAAGAGGTATTTTTAATGATTTTGGATTTTAAAAAATAAAAAGAGATTTACGTACTTCAAAATTTTGTGAATATTTTAAGAGATGAAAGAATAAAATATATTGAGATCATAAAAAAAATTCTTGAACTTATTTTATACATTCTAGATCAATTGAATGGTAAAATTGAAGGATATTAAAATTTGATTAAATTACAAACTTCTATATTTGATTTTTCAGATTGATGAGATTTTTTAAGATCTTGAGAAATTTTCTTATTTAATTGAAGCAAAATTTTGTGAAGGGAAATAAAACTTGGATTCTTGTATTTTTTTTCAATTCAAAGAATAATTTAATAATTCAACAAAGATTAATTGGTACTAGAAGATCAACATCAAGATTGAAAAAAGAAGATAGCCAATATCCAAAAATATTAGAAGCTATTTTTCTTAATTTTTATATTTAATTTTTTTTTCAATTTTTTTGTACTTAATGTTTGCTTGAAGATTAAAATGTATAAAAAGCTGTAGTTAAGATCAAAAATTTAATTAATAGTTATCAAAATTTTAAGACTATTTTAGAAATATAATTAGGATTTGGTTAAGATTTAGTTAGAATTTACTTAGAATTTGGTTAAGATTTTATTAGAATTTATTTAGAATTTATTTATGATTTTTTTAGAATTTCATTAAAAAAAATTTTAATTTTATTAAGATTTTATTAGAATTGTTTAAAGATTTGTTTAAAATTTTATTAGAATTTATTTAGAAGTTTTAAAATAAATTTTAGGATTTTTTTAGGATTTAATTAGGATTTCTTTAGGAATGTTTAGGATTTGGTTAGGATTTGGTTAGGATTTACTTAGGATTTCTTTGTATTTCTTTAAAAATATTATTTAATATAAAATATTGTGTTTATTTAAAAATATTATTTAAATCTTAAATACTTTTTTTAAATCTTAATACAAAATCTATATTATCTTAAAGTAGACAATAAGACAATATAGATTTGTAATTAGAAGGTTATATTTTTTTGATCTTAATATGGGAAAAAGATTCTAACTTTAACTTCTTCCAATAATGGTACATAGACCATATTTATTTGAAGATCTTTGTATTATTAATAAAGTACTCCAATCAAATTTTAAGAGTGTATGCTTAGAAATGGAATTATTAGAGAATAACAAAGAATAGAATCAACGTTTAGAAGAATTACAAACAATAGAAAATACTTCTAAAAGCTATTTTATAAGATATAATATTTATTTTTAATATATTTAAAATTAGTTTTCATCTGCAAATTGGAAATGGATTAAGAATTTCAGATACATTAAGAAATATAATGATTATTCCAAAATATACGAAAGTAGGTTTGACATCAAATAATCTACTAAACTATGTATTGAAGATGAATATTTTACCCTTAGGTATACTTTATCTATATAAAATTACAATGTTGATGATCTAAATAAGCATGCTATAAGGAGATTTTTTGGAATTTCATGTGTTTATCTCAATGCAGATATAGTAATTATAGAAGATGGTACTTACAATGGTAATTGTTATCTAACCAAATATTTGAATAGCTTAAGTCTATTTCCATTGCTACCATTTACTTTAGAGCTAAAGATTAGATGTTCTATTATATTATTACAAAAATATTCTCTATATGAAGGATTTTGTAATAGATCAAATTTAGTCATTATGTAGATTAATGATTGTCTTATAGAAGCAAGATATTTATTTGAAGACTATGAAGAACAATTCATTTTTCTTCTAAGGATTATATTATGTCTATCTCTTGTAAAGATATTATTCAAGTTGGAACAAAGTATCCAATATAGGTAGGATTTATAATGACTATTAATAAATCTAAAAGACAATCATTAAAGAATATAAAAATAGATCTTAGAAGTCTCATATTTGTATATAAATAATTATGTGTTGTACTTTTACAATGTATTTTTTAAAATACAATCAAGATCCTATATCTTAAAAATAATGAAGACAAAAATAGCACTATAAAAGTAGTTTATTTCAAAATTCTTTAATTTATTTATTATAATTTTTGTAATAAATAAAAATTATCTATGCTAATAAAAATGAAGAAAAATAAATGATTCTATTATTATACATAAATACTTTTTTTTTTCTTGATCAATATTTTCTTTAAAAGTAGTCAATTTTTGACTTAGCAACAATAAATTAAATTTTTATCTCTTTTTGGTAGATAATGACATGGATTTTTGGTTTTATATATATATATAATATTAATGTGTAATGTTAAGTACCTAGATCTCTACCACTCTCACTTCTCCAACCCCTCATTCACCCCTATTCTCTTGTTACTAGATTTTACCAATCAAGAGACTTATTTGTCTTCTTTTCTTATATTGGGGCTATTTTATTTAATAGATATGATTTTTGGGCATAAAAATAATTCTTAAATCCTTCAATAATTTAATTTTTTAAGATATTTTTTTTTCTTTGTTTATTCAAGGATTTGCTTAGTATAAACTTTTTTTTTATAGGTATTTCGGTAAAATTTCAATTACTACTTTAGTAGATTAAACATAAGATCAAACTTGACTAGTACAAGGATTTTTTTATATTTTATTTTACTTACTAATTTATTTATTTATATTTTTTTGCTAAAATATCCTCTCTTTTTTTTCTACAAGAAATATTTAAAAAATTATAAATTGAACATATCATAGTTTTCAATATATTTTTTATTCAAATCTCAGATGTATTTTAATTTATGCTTATTTTTTAGAGTTTAAGGTTTGTTGTTTAATTTATGTGCAATACTTATAACCAATGATGGGTGTATTTTTAGACTCTTTAATACTTTCTAACAAAGATTGCTGATAAAAAAAAATTGGATAAATTTATTTTATCAATTGTGTAGTAAATGGTAGAAATTCAAATATAAATCATCTAAAACTATGTTTTAGGATATTTGTTTTAATTATTATACAAGTTAAATGTTTATTAATCTCAAAATATCCAAATAAATTTTATTTAAAATGCATAGCCGTTTTAGACTCTTGAATAGATTTCCATCAATTAAAAACATGAACCAAGAAACAAAGTTCAGAAAACAATACTTTGGTTGTCTAAACAAGAGAGTTGTTTTTTTGTCAATAGTTTAAAATTGTGGTTTATAACTAAGAACTCCTAAGATTCCTTCAACAACATGGATAATAGGATGTGAAGAAATTAAAACATAATTAATAAAGCTAAATAACAATCTCTTCACAATTCAATTATCAACTAGAACAATTTATTTTCCAAAGTACGTATTATGCAGTCAGCTAATTCCAATAGTTTGAAATAAACTAAAAATAAAAATTTGAATATTAGTATTAATTTTGTTTTAATATTCAACTATTTAAAATATAAAATCACATTTTACATTTTTGAAATTCTATTTTGTAAAAAAATGGCATTGTTTTGAAATAACTAATTGTCCACACAAGGAATAGTTTGAATAGAACATTAAGAAATATTCAAGGGAATTTTGCAGGTACTTTCATCTTTGTTGATGCAATATATACTGATATCAGTATTTTAAATTTTAAAATGTTAAAGCAATATAAATAGAGATTCAATTTTACTAGTAATTTTTCCTTCACTTCTTCCTACCCTCCTATTTTCAATCACTTTCTCCAATACTGCCCAATACTAAGTCCTTGCACAAAGTCAATGCAAATTTAGTTACCAGCCTAATATAGAAGCAGAACAGATACAAACTCCATCTTAAACCGAAGAATTTTAAGCAGGTTTATCAACCCAATCAGAGGAAAAGGAAAAATAAGGGAAGACCAGTAGCTCATGTTATACAAATCTACTACATATCTGCTTCCTTCTTAACTTTTTCAAACATTAACGTCACAATTTCGCAGTCTGTGTTGATGCTGTGAAGCAAACCTCTCGAGCTGCTAGATTTATACCTCTACCTAGCGACCTAGAGGTTGCATGTGTTGCCCTCCTCCACAAGCTCAGTAATCTTCCAGTCTAGATGTATATATATCCATATATATGTATATATTTCTGTGTGTGTATGTATATATACTGAAGTTAAATCTTGTCAAATTTGTCTGCTTTCACTACAGGGTTAGCCTTGGCGATTGCATCCCGCCCAGCTGTTTTGTAATCGAAAGAGCAGCTGTGTTTGTCGGAGCAACGGTGCAAAGAGCAGAAGATGTTGCCGCAGCGGCACTTGAAACCTGTGAGTCCCACTCGTTTCTTGCATAAGAAGCAGCGGTAAGCTTGTGGGCGGCATGGGTGCTGACCTGAAGCGGAGGGCCCCACCTCAGTCGACGTACCTTGATCACCAGGTAGGTGAGCTGCCAAATACGAGCCGTCGCTTTTTGTTCTTTCTAAGCTGTGTTCGACTAAGAGTCTGGGTGCAGACGATGTTGCCACTACTTCAGCACCAGTGGCAGATGATTCTTTGGCTTCCGTCGAATCATAGTCCCTGTAGCACTTTGAACACATCCCTAAAGTTGTTGCACTTCCGAAGAAACCACAACTGTTGGTGCACATGAGAGGTCCTTCAGGAGGTTGACACTCGGTGTCGTCTTTCCCCTGAGACATGGTTGATGCCAAGGCCTGAAGAAGGTTTCGAGAATTCCCGGCTCTACCAATAGTACGCTGAAGGAACAATATCGCACTTTGTTCAACTTAGTTAACACGATTGGTTTTGCATTTTTTTTGAAGTTTTTTTAATTTTATTTGAGCACTTTCAGGCAGAGTTGAGATCAACTCATCAAGCAGGTGCTGAGGAGTTAAGATCCTGTTGAGAGGATGAGGTGTGACGCAAAATAAATAACTCGAAAGGCGCACACCTTCTCGCACTGATGAAAGAGGCAAGGGAGTGGTGTAGAACTGCAATCTACAGCACACCCTCCTGAAGATTGATGCACTTCCTTGTGATAAATAAACTGGAAACAGATAAACCTCTAGAGAACCTTGGAAGGCTCTTGAAAGTAAAAACGTGTCCATTGCGTACAAGCTATTGCAAAAGCAAACAATTCACTTATAACAAATAGAAAACCAACCAGAAGCTATATGGGATTACTGAAAAGAAAAGAAAAGTTTCTAAAAATCACAGGCGACAGATTAAAATGCCTGCTGGATATTTTAGTCAAGATTTACAGCCAATACAAGTATGCAACTCCATTGTGACCACAGAGCTAGCTCAATGCAAATGTTTGTTGTTATTCCAACGCGATTTCAAAGAAGAGATTAAACCAAAAAAAAAGACGTTTGGTAAGTATTCACCCTAGTTCACGGCAGCGACGCAATCAAGCCAACCTCGGCAGCCATAGTCGAACCTTAGCGCTGTTAGCCCTGAAACCAACAACACCCCGCCTCATAAAATCCTCTTCACGGTCACGGCACAGCCTCCATCGGACCCAAGTGGCTTCCCGCTGCTCTGCTTCCTCATCACACAACCACCATGCAGCAAAGTGAGCAAACTAAGCAAAGGAAGCAAAGTGGGCCTCTGTTTCTGCCAAAGCTTGGAACGAAGCCACGCTGAATGCTTAGTCTCATGCAAAGCATGCCCACTTTCTACACACAAACCTCGCCCCAAAACTCCTCCTTTTTCTGCTGCTTCCTTCACTTGATTGCATGGAAAAGTTTCATGTTTACAATACCATTTCTGGCATGAAGTGTTCCATATTGTGTGATTGTGTGGCTCTTGCGAGATGTGCCTCTTGAAAGTGAAGAGGCGCTGCTATTTGCATTGGTTCCCAAGCGATGCCCCAGTTCTGATACTACTGGAGTGGGATTTGCGATGTGATTGTTTGTTGGCTGGTTTCGTGATAATTAATGGGAGGGGGGGGGGGTATTGATTTGGATTTTATAAGCATCGTTTGAATTGTTGTTGTTGATTGTTTATTTATTTTAAACTTGGGAGGTTGTGTGTTGTATTCATTCTGCTCTGCCATTTGGCTGCATTTTATTAGATGCATTATGAGCTGCATTTTAAAAGGCTAATCTGAAATGTGTATTGTTTGTGTCTTGGGTGCCGTGTTTTTGTTTTGAAGTGGACGTTTGAAATAAGACTCAATTGCTGATTCTTTATTTAATTGTAGTTAATATATATAACAATGAGATACTTTGGGATTATCTATATGGGAGAAGTTTAAAATAGAAAAATGACATTTTAAAATCAGATTTGGGAATTATTGGAGAAAATGATTGAAAATAGGAGGGTAGGAAGAAGTGAAGGAAAAATTACTAGTAAAATTGAATCTCTATTTATATTGCTTTAACATTTTAAAATTTAAAATACTGATATCAGTATATATTGCATCAACAAAGATGAAAGTACCTGCAAAATTCCCTTGAATATTTCTTAATGTTCTATTCAAACTATTCCTTGTGTGGACAATTAGTTATTTCAAAACAATGCCATTTTTTTACAAAATAGAATTTCAAAAATGTAAAATGTGATTTTATATTTTAAATAGTTGAATATTAAAACAAAATTAATACTAATATTCAAATTTTTATTTTTAGTTTATTTCAAACTATTGGAATTAGCTGACTGCATAATACGTACTTTGGAAAATAAATTGTTCTAGTTGATAATTGAATTGTGAAGAGATTGTTATTTAGCTTTATTAATTATGTTTTAATTTCTTCACATCCTATTATCCATGTTGTTGAAGGAATCTTAGGAGTTCTTAGTTATAAACCACAATTTTAAACTATTGACAAAAAAACAACTCTCTTGTTTAGACAACCAAAGTATTGTTTTCTGAACTTTGTTTCTTGGTTCATGTTTTTAATTGATGGAAATCTATTCAAGAGTCTAAAACGGCTATGCATTTTAAATAAAATTTATTTGGATATTTTGAGATTAATAAACATTTAACTTGTATAATAATTAAAACAAATATCCTAAAACATAGTTTTAGATGATTTATATTTGAATTTCTACCATTTACTACACAATTGATAAAATAAATTTATCCAATTTTTTTTTATCAGCAATCTTTGTTAGAAAGTATTAAAGAGTCTAAAAATACACCCATCATTGGTTATAAGTATTGCACATAAATTAAACAACAGACCTTAAACTCTAAAAAATAAGCATAAATTAAAATACATCTGAGATTTGAATAAAAAATATATTGAAAACTATGATATGTTCAATTTATAATTTTTTAAATATTTCTTGTAGAAAAAAAAGAGAGGATATTTTAGCAAAAAAATATAAATAAATAAATTAGTAAGTAAAATAAAATATAAAAAAATCCTTGTACTAGTCAAGTTTGATCTTATGTTTAATCTACTAAAGTAGTACATTAAATTCTAATTAAATATCTATAAAAAAAAGTTTCATACATAGTACCTTATAGATTAATTAATTAAAATTTTAAAAACTTTAAAAAACCCCTTTTAAAAGAAATTTATTTATTTAGAGATTTAAGAATTATATTTAATCACTTTCTCTTCTAAAATCCTAGTTTTTTTCTACAACTCCACTGCCACAACTTCTTCTAATAAGGTCCACAATTCTCAACAAGCAAATAAACAAGCAACCTTTTTATAAAAACTAAATTGCAATTCTTCTCAAATAATTAGTTTTAAATTGAAGCTTATATAATGTTGTTATAGAACTAGTCTTGTATCAAAAAATAAAATCTCAAGAAGAAATCTAAATACAAGACTTCATCTCTTACATTCCAAGAACTCACTTTACATGCAAGACTTGAGAGGAAAGAAAAAATAGAAGAGCAACCAAGAATTTGTTCTACCAAATCAATCTCCAAATATCTCCTTTCATACTTCTTCAAAGTTGGGTATTAATAGTCAAATACTACTCAATATAAATCTATCTTGAGGACTTTATTATCACTAAAACTAACCTATTCTAAATTAAAAGATAACACTTAACTACCACATCATAGAATGACATGATAACCAATAGAATAGTTCATATTTAATATTTTCAATAATACTTCCACTTGATCCTTATTTAAAATTCTTTTAAGATTATAAATTATAATATCTACTTAATATATTTTAAGATTAAATGTGTTATCTACTTATTAGTTTAAAATCATCTTACTAACAACCTTAATAAAAATAAAACAACTTATAAGCAAATCTTAAGTAATTATAAATAATTTTTATAAAGGTATAAAATAAATCTATCAAACTCTATTAAACCATTAATTAAGATCAAAGAAATTTTATCCAAATCTTAACTAAATCCTAAAAATCTTAAAAAAAATCTTAATCAAATCTTAATAAACTTTAAAGAAGTTATAATCAACTCCTAAGCAAGCCTTAATTAAACTTTAAAAAACCTTAATTAAACCTTCATCAAATCTAAAAGAAATATTAATTAAATTCTAAAGAAATAGTGACTAATCTTTAAAAAACCATAATAAAATCTTCATAAATTTCTAAGAATTTTTTAATAAATCCTAAGAAGACCAAATAATAAATTAAAATCCTTGCAGATTTCTATTTAATTATTTATTTTAATTTAAAAATTACATACTTTTTATCCTTCTAGTTGATAAGGTATACAAGATAATTGAAAAGAATTATACTTATCAATTTTTAAAAAACCTAAAATAATCTGCTCATATACCTCTTTTTTTGATCTTGATGTTGAATTCTCTTAAAATTAATATCCAAGATCTCTCTCTTAAATTTTTTAATTCCTTTCATTATATATATATATATATATATATATAGATAATAATATTTATCTTAACTACTAGTCTATCAATTTTACCGCAATCTAATTAGAAGATTGTTACAAATCTAAGAAATCCTTATTAGCTTTTAATTTTTTAATTCTTGATATTCTATCTCTAATAAATTCTAATGATTTTTAATTTGACCACCTAAATGAATATAAGTTTTAAAATGCCTCATATAATTATTTTTTTAAAATTAAAAAATTTCAATTGTAGGCTTGCTATAAAACTTACAAAATATTCTGAAAGGTAAATCTTTCTTTATTTTTTAAAATTGAAATTCTTCAAATTTAATTATGACTTAGCATATTTTATATAGAAGTATTATTCTTTAAAGATTCTTCAAACCAGAATTCTTCTATAGTCTACTCTCTAAATTTACTCATTAATCAACTAAAATACTTTGCATATACTATGGACATAGGATTATGTTTTTTCAAGGTCTAATTTTAATTCCAGTTTACAAAAAGCCCTTCTTAAGTATCAACTTAAGTTTCTTTTTTCATAAATTTTGCTAAAAAATCATCATTTTATTTTGTCTTAATATGCCTAAAGTAATTTTATGTCTAACCTACCTTGTTTTATGTTATTCATGGCCTTACAAAGTATATAGAAGTCTTTTTAACAAAATGGTAATATTAGTACTAAAAAATATATTATTTTTTATTTATAATTTATAAAATAATTATCTATGTAGAAATATTGCAGATTATCTATTATTAAATTAACACTTTTTGTTTCTTATTATTGATTTTTTTTTAAAAAGAATTGACTACCTTTCTTTGTAGAAATTTTTATTTAATATAAGAGATTATGGATTATTCGTTTCTATTTCAACTTATAGATTTGTTAAAATTATCTACTATTGAGATAGAAGAAAAAAGTATTGATGCTACACTTAATAGAAATAATAATAAATTTGAAAATATTATAGATCTTCACAAGCTTGTTAATACTTTTAGGATAGATATTTTACATATTATCAATGCATACATAGAGGTATTATTCCTACTCTAATATAAAAAATCAAAAATAAATTTTAATAAATATGCCAAAAAATTGTGCAATTGAAAGAAGTGAATTAACGTCACAATTGAATTCAAGAAGTCTTGCTATTACAAGTAGGAAGAAAGCAAGGATTAATATGCCAAAGAAGTTTGATGGAAGAAGATGAAGATTTTGAGGGTTTTTATAACAAGTCAATTCTATCTAATATTGCATCTTTTTCAATATTCAAATGAATTTGTTAATTTGGATACATAGGCACACTTCTATATAGAAGATTTCTCTCTAAGTTTTTATCTTTGATGAAAAAAGATTCACAATTCTTTTATAATTAAAATTCATTCATAGAAGTATTTATGCCCACGTTTAGAAAATGTGATGAAAGAAGAATAACAAAGACTAAACTCCTATCTATACAACAAGTATCACATTCAACCACCATATATGTAGGTTAATTTTAAAACCTTCTTTACAATATGGATTGAAATTACAAGGCTTTTGATAATCAATTTTAGTATAGATTAAAAGATTATATCAAAAAATTATTATTGATAATATCAAAAGCTAACTCATTGGAATAATTTATTATTCAAGACAATGCATGCAAGAATTGACTTTTTGAAAGACACCAAGAACAAAGATTTGGTTGAATAGGAATAAGTCAAATCATGAAAAAAATTCCTAAGTTTTTAGAAATTTCTTCATAAAGGCTAAAATCTATATAAATTAATATAATAACTTGTAAACCTCTCATTAAGCAAGAAAAGTCTTGATGTCATCAAGAATGATTATTTTTACATTGTGGAAAATCTAAATATACTACTCATTATTTTTCAAAGAAGCAATGCAATGATAAAATAAAAAAACATGGTTGTTGAAAAAGACAATATCTTGAAATATAAGTTTATCAAATTATAATAGAGATTGTGGCTAGAAACTTGTACAATATCTAATAAATATCTTATGTTATTGTCAAATTCTTCAACTTACTTCATAATAGATACTTGTTTAGAAAAAAATATTAAAAAATCTCTACTTTGTTATATACATGAGTCTTAGTTTGTTTATAGAAAAAGAATTTCTTAAAAAATAAGAAATATCTTTAATTAAGAAAACTAAGCGTATGCATGTTAAAATCATAGATGGCCATTTTTTGTCTTCTAAAGATATTATCCATGAAATAATTCTTTTAGATAAGGTAATTAATCATCATAACAACTTAGTAATATTTAATATTATAAAATCTCTCTCTAATTTAATTTTTTAAATTTATTGTAAATAAAAAAGTATAATTTTTAGATGGATTAGATATCTTATGACCTCAAATTTTTTCATATCATAATTTAGAAATTTTATATCCAAGTAAAAATTTATAAGTCCAATGCAACAAAAAACTTATTAATATATGTAAGAACATTCATGTATGTTGCAAAAGAAGGCTCATTTTTTGCTATTTATGCAACATCCATTTTTGATGGTAAAAAGACTTTAAGTAGCATCTTAAGCCAATATTTATATTATTAAGACATTTTTGAGAAGAAAAATGCAAATATTACTTCTGATATTTGTCCCTATAATTGCTCAATTGATCTTTAAGAAAGAGCTCAACTATCATTTAGATCATTTTATAGCTTATTACAAAATAAGTTGGCGGTACTCAAAAAATATATTGAAAAAAACCTAATTAGGAACTTTATACATCATCAAAAAATTCTAATAATAGTTCTTATCTTGTTTGTAAAAATAAATAAATATATATATATATATATATATATATATATATATATATTTTAATTATTTATAACTCAATAAGATCACCATTAAAAATAAATATCCTTTAACTTTAATATAAAAAAAATTAATTAATTGAATCAAGCATAGATCTATATAAAAATAAATCTACAATGAATATACAACATGGTAAGTATTTAAGAAAGACATGAATAAAAACAACATTTTGAACTAAGTACTGAAATTTTATATATAATATCATGCCTTTTGGACTCACAATTATATCAATTAATTTTCAACATCTAATGAATGATGTCTTTTGAAAATGTTTAGATGATTTTGTCATCTTTAATCCAAATAATATTTTATTTTATTCTAAGAACATTAAAAATAAAAATAAAAACACCTCGAAATTATTAGATACTCTTTTTAAACATTCTTAGTTTATATCAAAAGATAGAGATACAAATTTTGATCAACAATAAATAATTCATTTGAAATCAAAGTAATTTTATCTTTGAAGAATGAAATGAGCATTGGCTATTGATTCAATATTTTTTAAGAAAAGTTAATCAAGTATGTCTTCAAATCCTCTTGCTTATAATTTTAAAATTAATCTATCTAAAATTTTTTTACTTCTAAATTTGAATTTAAAAATAATCTAATCTAATTTAAAAGATAATTTTATATTCTACAAGATAAAAGACTATTATGTATTCTTCAAGTTCATCATGATTTTCTAAATATATAATATTTTAAATACAAAAAAACCTTGGATCTAATTTCTAAAATATTTTATTGGTCTCAAATGTAGAAGACAATTAAAGACTATGTATAATTATGTAATATTTATTCAAGATAAAAAAACACCTCATCATTGATTTTATGAACTTTGTCAATTATTACCAATATCAAAACAACTATGATCTTTTATTTTTATGGATTTTATCACATATCTTCTAATTTCAAGTTTTTATGATTATATATTTGTGATAGTATATTAATTTACCAAAAAAATATATTTTATATTATATCTAAAAACTATCATTAGTAAAAATAAAAATAACTAAATTTTTTTTGGTAATATTCATTATTATTATAAATTATCAAAAGATATTATATTAAATAAAGAAATTTAATTTATATCAAGGTTTTTAAGAATGTTTTTTAAAATATTAAAGGTTAACAAAAAAAATTATCTTTATCTTTTTATCCTCAAATTGATCAACAAACAAAATAAGTGAATAAAGTTTTGGAGCAATATTTGAGTTGTACCATCAACTATCATCAAGATAATTGAAAAATTATTTTATCATTGATAAAGTTTTCTTATAATAATATAGTATATTTTTCTATTCAATAATTTATTTATTTTTCTAATTATGATTATCATCTATGACTTCAAACTTATAACTTCTTAAAAATTGATAATTTTATTACAAGAGATTTATAAAATTGTATATCATGCTATATGTACCAATAAAGACAAAATAAAAGAAATTTCAAGAATAATAAAAGATCAACACAGCTCCTTATTGAAAAGAACATCCTTAATTCCATATTAATAATAAAGTATAATTATTCTATTGTAATATCAAGACTAATTTTTTGAGTGATAAGTTTAATTATTATAGATTTAGAATATTTTTTAATCGTAAATAAATTAATTTAGTTTCTTATTAATTATACCTATCAAAAATTACGAAGATTTATCATGTAATCTATATGTCTCTTTTTAAACCATATTAGACAATGGATATATTAAAAAAACAAAAAAATTATCCACTTTTATAGAAATAGAAAATAATTAAGAGTTTAAGGTTAAAAAAGACTTAAAATTAAGGTTGTACCAAAATAGGTTGAAATATTTTATATGTTAGAATATATATATATATATATATATATATATATATATATATTAAAGTCAATTAAGAATCTTGAAAATACAACAAAGAAGATTGATGTTTTTTTATTGACAACATAAATCAAAACCAAGATGAAAAGTTGAATAATTCTTTGATATAAAAGAAATAAGATTCAATAAAGATTGCATTCTATCTTCTATCTTTATTTGTGGTTTTTTTATATTTTTAATACTAAAAAGATAGATAATTAATAACTAATTAATTTTACATAAGAATTATGTTTGTTGAATTATTAGATAATGATTATATATTAGGATGGTTTTTTCATCCTAATATAAGAGACTATCAGTGGTTGAAAAGACCTATCAACTACCTTTGAAAGAAATAAAGATTAGAGCATGTAGAAAATATAATTTGTTGCTTTTTAGATTTCTTCAATATGTGGTTACTATCCCTTGTGAAATTTATTCTTAAAAAAAGAATGAAAGAAGAAGAGAAGGTTATAATGACACAAACGTAAATATTTATATAAATTAAAGAAATAGATAGAATTAAGTAGAAGTAAGTAACTTCAATAATATATTCTAGAGAAGCTTTAAATAAGCAGATTTTATTTTATATATATATATAGTTTATTAATAGGTTAAAAACTTGATGCACAAGTTGGCCACATATTGCATATATTGGTGACTTGTAGTACAAGATGGCTACAAGATGCATATATAGAATACTAGTCTTATAAGTTTCACATGTATTTTGCAAGTTGGACACATATTAAAGGTCCTATACAATGTTCTTCTTTATTCTTGTCAATATTTATTTTCTCTTTACTCTTATTTCAAGAACCTTTAGTTTTCTTATCTTTGGCAATAGCCATTCTATTTTAATATTATACCATCATAGAATAATTATGTATTATTTTTAAGTAACATAAGAATGTATTCACCTTTTGTTTTTTGTCATGTATATCATTAACATATTATAAAGAAGGTTCTTAAAAATTATGGTTTATAGAAAGAACATCATAGAGATTGGAATTTGTAATTATCTTAACTTACTATAGAATATTGATATAGTAAGCAAGCTTCTTTGGCAAGTTTTTTTCCTTATTTTTAAAATTAAAAATAAAAACAAGTCTTATTAGCTTTTATTAAACATATTTTACAAGTTGTAGTCAAAGTGAGTGAATCTAAATAATAAGTAGAGATATGTAATACACTAAAAAAAACTTATTTTAACACATTATATCAATGGCATTTAATATTCTTGGGATTGTCCAACATCATAATAACTTGAGATATGCTATTATTTGAAAAAGAAGCTACAAATTATAATTATAAAGGTTTCTACTTTTAATTGTATATACTTAAAATAAATTGCATTGATTACATTAGACATAATAATATGTAGAATCATTCTAAATATTAAGAAAATATCTTTAAATGATATTTTGAAATTTAAAAATCATAATAGTTGGATTTTAAAAGATTAGTCTAGAAATTATATTTTTTGTCATTTTTTATAAATAGATAGCGTTGTAGATCTTAATTTGAATATTATTCTTACTAGCTTGAAGTTTATATTATATAGAATAGCTCAAAAAGTTGTAATAATGATTTTATCTAAATTTTCTTTAATTAATTGGCATTTGAAGTACTTAGTACTACCTTTGAATCAAATTTCTATTAAATGATGGATATATCTATAATGTAAGAAAAAATCCATAAGATACGAATAAATTAATAGAAGCAATTTTAATTAATACTATCAATATTTTTCTTTAAAGCAACATTGATTTAATGCACTATCATAAAAAAGGCTTTAATAATAATACAAGGAACAAATTTAAAAAAATCTAAGTAGTATTGGATTTTTTGGATATTTGTATATATTTAAGCTTACTTCTCATTTTTATTTTGGTGGTGTGTTTATGTAAAATTACTCTATCTATTTTCTAATTATAAAAAATATTAAGTTAAAACTCAATCTAAAATTTATTTGTACTCTATAGAATGTTTTTTAATACTATCACTTGCAACTTAAAGATGCATATTATCACAAAAATTAATATTGGTATTAATAATTTAAAAAACAAAAAATAAGTAGAAATAAAAATAGATAAATTTAATAGTATCTTATGGAAAAGCTTCTTATAAGCTTTGTAGATGCAAATTTTACTTTACAAGTATTTCTAGGTGATTAGAAGGTTAAAAAATTTGTCAACAAGTTGGCCACATGTTGCACATAATGGCTATTTGTGGTACAAGTTGTCATAGATATACTATATAGGAGACAAAACAAGAAATTGAATAAAAGAGTTTTAATAAGAAAGCTAACAAGAACTTGATTAAACCAGATCAACACCAAGAGAAGTGAGCTAAAGCTCCAAGAGATGTGTTGTTGAGATTAAGGATTTCTTCAATCTCAAATCTAATATATATTAGGTATTAGAAAACTTCTCAAGAGGTTTCTATGTTGCTTGAAGATGAAGCAACCTTAGAAGCTTCTTGGAAAGTTTCTATATTGCTTGAAGATGAAGTAATTTTAGAAGCTTCTTGAGAAGTTTCCATATTGCTTGAAGATGAAGCAATTTTAGAAGCTTCTTAAGAAGTTTCTAAGAAAACTCTATAAAGCTTCTTAAAAAACTTTCTTAATTATCCTAGAACTTTCTAGAACCTACTAAAATATTCTAAGAATCTTTTAGAACCTTTAGAATCTATTAGAATATTCTAAAATATTTTTAGAATCCTCTTATTGAATGTCTATAATACAAGTTGGCTATATAGTGTATATGTAGGAAACTTATCTTAGAGGTTAAACATGTGTCCTTCAAGTTGGAAACATGTCAAATGATCTATAGAACATTGTTATATAGCTCTTTAATTAAATAGTATATATAAATGCAGGATTAAAGTCTTTTTCACTCTTTTCAATGCCTTTTTTGTGTTCTTATCTTAGCTCAAGAATCTCTAGTCTCTTTATATTTGACAATGGTGATTTTACTTTCTATCTTATATCTACCTTTGATTTCTCTACTTTATTTTTTTAATGTTACAAGAGTATATTATTTCTTTAGAATTTTTTTATGATTCATATTATTGATATATACTCATTACCATAAATATATTAGTACATACATAGTTTATATAGATTCTAGATTGCATAATGCATTATTGCACAACAAAGCCACTCATATTGTATCAATCTCTCTTGTTATATAAAAGTTATAGAGGTTATTTTATCAAACTTGATTAGATTAATAACTTATCTAAAAAAATTAAAATTTATAGTAAAAGATTTAAAAAGACTTTGATAATTAGTTACAAATTATTTCTAATTATATTATTATTATAATAAATTATTATCAAAAAAATAAAATCATATTTTTTAAAAAGATATTATTATAATATAAATGAGATAAATGAATAATTTAACAATGATAAATAAATAAATAAATAAAATTATATTATATATAAATCGAGTTAATATTCTTATCTTTGCTTTGCTAGAAGTAATCTATGATGTTAGAATAAGAATATGTTGAAGTTTTGTCTTTAGAATAAAATAGAATATTTCAATTCTTAAGTCTAAATTAAATCATTTTATTAAATGTTATAAGTAACAAAAAAACTATGATATGATTCCATATAAAACAACTTTATTTGATTTGGAAATAGTATATTATTTAAAATTATTAAATTTTAAAAAAAATAAACAATTAAATGTATTCTTAAAAAATTGAACAAATACATATATAACATTTGTAATAATTATTTTAACATTTATTTTTTTGATAAAAATAATAATAATTTGTATTTAACATTGATAAAATGTATCTTCTAAAAATTCCAATCTTTTCTAATTTCTCTAATAACACTGTTAATGTGTACATATTGTATAGAATTCTTAAGATTATTTTTAGAGGCATTTCCAATACTTTAAAAAAATAAATTGTTAAAAAAAATATCATTGCAACTGTAATTGAGTTAAATTAAAAATCCTATGGAGTATAATTAAATCTATTGTAAATCAGTGTCCAAGATGAGCTACAAACAAAGATAAAATCTATATTTTTAATCTTAAAAATCCATAAACTACATAAACTTTAATGAAAAAAGTATTTTTAACAATTCAGAGTTGGTTTTAAGTTACTAAAAAATGTGAACATTGCATTGCATATACAAGTTATCATGAAACTGACTTTGCTGGAATTTAGAGATATGAGATAAATAGTTGCAAGTAGAAACGTATATTTGTATTTCAGCAAAGAAAAAGGCATTCTGATGTAATATATCTTGCGTGCACACACACATGCATTAGAAAGGTACTTGCAGCCAGTTATGTTTATGGATGTTGAACAAACCTTATGAAGAAATTCGATTGCTCAACGATGCAAGTAGATCAAAAGCACACTAAGACAGAATTCTCAACGACGAGATCATGAACAGTACATGATATCATGCTGATGGTGGAAAACTGTAGTTCCACAAAAGCGCCAGCAAACCAGGAGCATTATCAGCACTTTTTCTGCTATTTTAAGGTTTCTTTTCAGCACCACGTAGCAATTCTTCCGTGATGCAATCACTGGACGCCCCCATTTTGGACTCAAAAGTAGAATTACTCATCTTAAACTGCTGTTAGCTTATCCTTAGCCCACTGAACTTCATGAAGAACTTCCCCAATCCTGACGCAAGCTACCCTCTGGAGAGTCATCCACAGAACAATTCTCTTGTGATGATCGTATTGGACAATCCCCTGTAGCCCAGAACACATCTGTTTGGACACATTCCTGGGTACAGTCTGTAGCCCGGAATCCAAGCTTCATGTGACCACTGTAGCATCCTACTGAGCATGATCTTATGGACGCGGCAAAGAAAGCCTACAGGTCCTTTCTAACTGCCGATGACATGATAACGCACAGTTTCTCAAGAGAACTGAAGTGTAGCTCGTGTAAGAAAGTGCAATATCAGAACTACAAATCATATCACACAAGTTCGAATCTGCTGTTGTGCTTCAAAGGTTCAGCATAAAGATATGCCCCTGCAATCATGTATTCTCGTAAACAGCGAATCACTTATCTCTAGATTTATCACAGCCCTGCAGCGCTCTCGGTTCTTTTTCAAGTAATTTCTATTGCATGCTGGATGGAGTCTACCCAGGCGTCAAGTTGGTCTACTTGCGAAACAACTTATCAACACATCTCACGATCGCTCTCCGGCTTTGTAAGTTGCGTCATGCAATCCGCACCTCAATCCTCGCAGTTGCCAAGGACAAACACCAGACAGTTCAACTGCAATAAGCCTTTGCCAGTGAAGTAAGCTAGCCCGAAGTATGGAGCGTTGAAATTGAGGCACTCTTCCAGCCGAAATGTCACCCGTCTCCTCAGTGCGTTCACCGCTTAACTACCTCAGGTGTCAAGATAGGCAACATCTACAGCATGGGAATCTCCAGGCACCAAAAGCAAAACCATAGATCACTGCCTTTCACTCATCAATATTGAAGTGAATAACACTGAAGCAGGAGAAAATAAGTAAAGTTACTCTAGCCAGTACAGAAACAAAAGTTTGCAGTGCCTACTCACTGCTTATATACAAACTCGGACATCTGTAAGATGCCACAATGCAGCAGAGAACACAGTCAAACATCGCATCCCCAAGTAATGCAGCTGCGGGGGTGACACACCTAAAAAAACTTGACGATCCTAGGCCAAAATAGTAGCCCAGCCAGAAGTGAACAAGAGCATTTAATAGCTCACGTTGAACAAGCCTATCACCAAAATTCTATCTCCTGAATACGTAAACATCATAACCTGCACTTTATGCGAATGTTTGAAGACAGTGAAGAGATACTTCACCAGCTCAGACCCCACTAAGAAGAAAAATCCACTGAACGAACTAATGGTTCCGTGGGCTGACCTTGATAGATTCACTATTTCTTAGTTAACAAATCAGATCTTATTCATTTTGTCAGCTTTCACCACAGGATTGGCCTTTGATATTGCATCTCGTCCGGCAGTCTTGTAATCAAAAGTGCAACTATGTTTGTCAGAGTATCGATGTGCAGAACAAAATAAGTTGCCACACCGGCACTCGAAACCTGTGAGGCCCACTCGTTTCTTGCACGAGAAGCATCGGTTGGCCTTTGGCCGGGAAGGATCTTGACCTGAAGCGGACGCTCCAGAGGATGCACCTGCAGCTTCAGGTTGTGCACTTAAGAAATGAGAGCTCTGAAACAAAGCTCTGTCTGCCACAGGCTCTTTCGGTACAGACACTATCGGGGTTGTCTCCGCAATTTTAGCAGATGATGTTTTGGCCTGCGTCAGTACAAAGTCCCTGTAGCACTTAGAACACATACCCATAGTTACAGCACTGCCGAAAAATCCGCAGTTGTTGGTGCACCTCACAGGACCTTCGGGAGGCTGACAGTTCGTCTCCTCCGTGTCCTGCTTACGACCATATTGGGCCATAGTTTTTAGGTGTATAGAACCAGCTCCAAAAACCAAACACGAGAAACGGATCGATGATAGATTCACAGATGATGTATGCGCCTTAAAATATCCGAGGTAGCGCAAGCCTTACGACGCAGCAAAACCTCTCGAAATGCCAAAATATACAGGGTCGTAGTTGTCGTTGGATCCAAGTTACCGTTTTCAGATGATGCCTTTCACTGCGAAAATGAATTCACATCAGACCAAACTCTCGGCAATAGCTTTCAAGGAAACTTGTACAATGAAAATAAATTATCTTGTGGGTGAAAATATGACGGGCATGAAGCACATACATGCAAGTGGTATCGAAACGTAAAATATGAAAAAGGCAGCCTGCTTCTTTCATAACTGTGTTAAAAGTCGTAAAAAAATGATAAGCGTAAAAGTCCCGTGACCCTTCGAATTGAAGCAACCCACTTTGAGGAAATACCAATCTATGTATTCTGAACGTTAGTTGTTACAGCGCTGATAAAAATAAAAATTAAAAAAATAAAAATAAACAAAAACAAAACAAAAAAGTACTTAGATAATAACAAGTAACTTCTGCTGATCAAGAGCGGGAGCAAGCCGCAAACTGCAAGACAGCAATCTTTGGGTTTACACCAAACGCCTCAACATTACTTACAAGATATGAACAACAGCTAACTAGTAAATACACGGGATTTTAAAAAGATCTGTCGTTCTCAGTAGCTATCATTCCTATTGACAACTAAAAAAGAAATTAGAAAAAACATATGTATTTTTCTTTAGACAACCCTAAATCACATTCCCGATTCCTCATTCGTCCAGACCGATACATCCAGACAATAAAATTACCGCATACACAAAAGTCACAAGAGGAACTTCTTACTTCCCACAGAAATTGCCACAAAGTCCAACAAATTGAGAATACCGCAGACGTGAGGTGCAAAACGCAAAACGATAAGTTCAGGCAGAGATGTATACCCTCGAGGACAATATAACACAAAACAAAACAACACTGAACAGAAAAAACCAAATTCGAAACCCGAAAATACTTTTCAGTTGTGAAGAAGAAAACGGGGACAGGGAATAGGGTCATCATCAACGTCCGTTATTTACTTTAATAAGACTCAACTTTATAAATTCCCCACCCAAACTCAACCCTAATTTCCATACTCAGAGTTCCTCAACAAGTTCGAAGTAATTCTTTCATCTATTTTCTCAAAGACCACCATATATCTATCTCGTACACATACTCGCCCCGCATCTGAAGTTCGAGATGACTTTCTAGTCATTATAGAGCGAGAAGGCAAAGAAACGGACGGTAACAAACCCTCCATGCACCCAACATATACATGCATTGTCATACATCAGAAAAAAGCTCATCCAAGCATTCACAGCGATGGACACTCCAACTTATGAGGAACTTTCTGAAGCACTATCCTACCCCAAGACCGCAAGGCACACCCTCCAAGAACTAAATAACAAGCTAAGGCAGTTCCTCTGTTGGTTACATGACTGGTAGAATTCCATGACATAATGAACCTTTTGCCCCTATGACAACGGAACCGCCTCCACAATCTCGGCAACTATAAGCATTGCCGACAAGAAACCTCGTCTCGTCCCCACAAAAATCGCCTTCTAACCATAAAAAAACGCATTGGCACACGCCCGAGGGCATCCCCACTCGGTCAAATCGGAAGGAAAAATTTCATGCGCATAGATCAAGTAGGTAGAAAAAGAAGAAAATGAAAAATAAAAAATAAAAAAATAAAAAATAAAAAAGGTGAGGGGAGGGGGTAGCCTGAACCACTCACCCAGGCTCACCGCCGCGACGCAATCACCCCCGCCATCGGCACCCTTCTCACCTCTTCCACTGCACCAAACAACCCCACACCTCGTGAACAACAATCCAGAGGCCTCGAAATCCTCCCACACCCTCCCTTCCTCGCTCTCTCTCTCTCTCTCTCTCTCTCTCTCTCTATCTCTCTCCCTTTCTCCCACTCTCGACAACACCGCCCTCAAAGGCAAATCCCAGCCTCCGCTACTTTTCACACTGCCTCTCTCCGCTGCAACGAATTGCAGCAATGCGGCGCGGCAGATGAATCTTCCTGCGTTGCAACACACACAGACACACAGAGAGAGAGCGGTGATTGCGGGGTGGGAGTTGAAGACGGCAAGCACCAAAATGAGGAAGAGTGGGGAACAGGAAACAGCAAAAGGGAATGAGTGTTGCAAGGATTCTCAGACATGCCGGACCTCAATCCATCTTGCTCTTCACGCCAGTGTATCTTTCCCGGGTGTATTATCGCGAACGTCACTCTCCCGGGTATGCTCTCTCGGGTATGAACTTCTATTCAGCATCAGAATTACCGGTGCCAATCCACAGCTCAAGACTTCAAGGTTATTGCATTAGTTCTCTGGCCTGGCTTTGTTGTAATTTAGGTTTGGATTTCTCAGTGAGCTTTGTGATGCTTGGCTTTGTATCATCAATTCCTAATGAGCAATGGGATGGAAGGGTGTGTGTCTTTGTCAAGGTAGGTATCTCACATGCACCATGACCCCCCATCAGGCCAGAGTCAAGGCCAAGTTAATTATTAAAGGCCTTGCCAGCACTTAGATGGAGAGACTTTTTTCTTTTCATTATTTTTATTTTTATTGATACTTTCTTTTTGAGAAATGGTTGCCACTTGTGTGTAATAGCTTATCCAGATTGGAAATTCCATGTGACTCCAGTTGGGGGGCCGGCTGCCAGCCAGTTTGTGGAGAGAGTCCCATATGGCAGATTTTCCTTTGTGTCAATGGATGAATGAGGGGAAAGTGCTGTTCACAAAACCCCCTTTCTCTTTCTCATCCAAAACCCACATGGAAACTCATCCACTTGACAGCCAACTGGATTAGGTGATTGTCACTTGTTGAACATTAGTGGGCAAATGGAACATAACCCATAAATGAATTAAAGACTTCAAGGCTGGGCTTTTTCTTTTAAACTTTGGCCTGGCTTTGCTTGCAAATTAGGCAAGTGGAAGGAACCCATTCTCTGTCGGAACTGTTGGATGAAAAATACCATGCGGACTGTGGATGAAACATAGTATTACATTTGTCTTTCGGGTGTGAAATTCTATTCAGCATCAGAATTACAGTGCAATACTTTTTTCTTTTTTCTTGTTACGAACAGAGGGCCAATTCCACAGCACATGATTGGCTCTGTGTACCATGGCCCAACCTTGTTGTCATGCAGTACTCCTCACAGAAGATTGATTTTCCAGGGGTGGGGTTCAGATTCCATCAAATGGCTGGCAATATTTGAATCACATTCCAGGATGGAACTGTCATGGCAATGAAGGGCTAGCCAAGGGATCATGCTCTGGTGCTTCTCATTGTAGGACTTTATAGACCTGGACTTTGTCTTACTTGTGGATGTGTGTGTATGGGGCAACTTCAGTTCAATGGGGTAAATATAAACAGCCTTTGAAAATTATCAAGAAGCTCTTGTTAGGTCAAGTGAAAGATTGCTTGCATTTTGAGGGATTTCCTATACACAATAAGATCTCTTCTTCTTCTTCTTCTTTTATTTTAAAATGACCCAAGTTTTTTTTTTTTATTATTATTTTAAAATTAAAACAGGGAGTGAGAAATAAAATAAGATGAAAGTAGATGATTCTATGCTATTATTTTTGTTGTCCAGTTGTTATCATTTTGAACTTTATTTTTGTCACTACCAGTATGTTCTCAAAGTTTCAACTAATGTACAAATCCTAAAATTTTAAAAATAGAATGTGAATACATTATGTATGATTTGGTTCTGTGTATGTGAATATATATATATATATATATATATATATATAACTTATGAAGCATTTTTATTTTATATGATTTGGTTCTCTATATATATATATATATATATATAACTTATGAAGAATTTTTATTTTTCTATTTAAAAACAATAATTCTGAAAAATTAATTATATACCATAACAAACCAAATAAACCAAAAACCACTTTGATATTAAATATTAATCTCTACATCCAAATATAAATCGATACAGTAGATTTGCATATATTTTTTTTTTTTCTAGTATAAATATGTAACTAAATAACATCACTACAGTTCATTACAGACAAACATTGAAAAGTAATGGTAGTAAATATCAATTATTTTAATAATACTTTCAGTTCAGTAAAACAAACTAAATAAAATCAAAACTTACAAAGAAATCAGATGATGGAGGAGTTTCAGCAATTTGTGCATTTTGAGTGATTCTAAATTATTCAGATTCATTCTATTTTTAGAAATAGATATATTGAACAAATTTTAATTATTACAAATACATGGTGATGGTTGATAATTTTCTTGAATTAACTAAATACAACATGTTTATTTTTGGATATACCAATATATATATATATATATATATATATATTATAACATGATATCTAACATTGTGAATTGTACCATTGTTCTATGAAGATTAATATGTCATTACTTTACAATCATGCAAATTTATTGTGATGATATGTGATATAAAAACAACAATTTACTTCATTAATACAACATATTTGTTACTTTTTACCTAATTTAAGTCCTCACTATTTTAGCTTGTCATCTAAGTTAAGATATTAGAATAATTATAAACAAAGTCACCAAAGTTTTTGTTTATTTATTTGTTGCATACAGTACTCTGATTTTGATTTGATTTGATTTTATCTTTTTAAAGTTATTCAAAAGTCCTCCTTTACATATAACTATTACACTATACATTTTCATACATTTCATTAACCTGAATTTAGTATCTAATTAAGTATAAGGTTTTAGAGGCATAGTATTATCAAAATAAATAACTCTCAGTTCTTAAAATATAAGGTTTTTTAAACTAAAGTTGATGCCAATTAATTTCTAATACAACATATTCAATAACATGAATTTAATTGTTTGTTGAATAAAGTAATAGATTGATATTTGGTAAATATATTTGAAAAAATCAAAAAATCAAAATTTATACATATACAAATTGAATTTAATATTTTTATCTTAAAATATATAAATATATACACATACATGCAAAAGAACATACTCAATAATATACTCAATAACAAATAATTTTCTTCACAATTATTATTTATGTCTTTTCAAAGTAGTGTCATTCTATTATATATTTAAAAGACCAAGATATATATATATATATATATATAGACATTATAAATTCTATGAGAAAATAAACAAGAAGTATATTGCTAAAATGAAAGTTTTATGAACAAATACAAAAGAGTTCTCTATCTTACTATCAAAGATTCAAGAGAACAAATGCTTAAAATGAACTTTTACTTCTATTCCTTAAATAATATATGTAATTACATAGACTTTCTAGTGTGAACATACAAACAACTAGCTTAGTCAACAATGTCCAATGAACATGTAGACACTCATCTTATTAAGCCTTAAGATGGCTTGATAGGCTACGGTGTCGTGTTGTAACACGAGTATACAGTGAAAATGAAAAGAAAGGGGAATTTTATTAATATTCAGTTACCTCGAATATTAGGAGCATCAACCAACTCTAGTACAAATACTGAGTGGTCAGGTTCAGTCACTCCGTTACAATCAGCCGAGGCATACTGAAATGCTCCGTTCGATTCCAATAACGGGAGTCAGCAAGAAGAGAAGGACCAATTCACACGACGGGTTTGAGGAGCCAATTGGATCCAATTTCGATAATCCAATCCGGGACCTCTTATCCAATATGAGACCTGAATTGGCCGGTCAACCCAATGCAGTCTAATTACGGGAAATCCAGGTCTTACTACGGGTCTTAGCCAATCTGACGCGAGGACCAATTTGACCCAATTACGGGAACATCAAGGTTACTACGGGCATCTTTCCCAATATAGGACCTGAATTGGTCGGGCGACTCAATGTGGTCCCGATTACGGGGTTCGATTCTGTTTCAGGCTGTCCTGTTCTCTGTGCTGTTTCAGAGAACGTTATTTTCGGTAAATGGATTTCTTAAAGGTAAAAACGGAGGAGAAAGCTTGACGGCGAGAGCCAATTTCGGATCCAAGCTTGAGGTGGGAGCCAATTCCGGATCTAAGACGGAAGATTGAAGAAATTCAGAGGATAAGGTTAGGGGGGAATCGGGGGGGGGAGCTAATTTTCAAGCTTCTACAAGGTTACCAGTTCGGTTTTCATTGGAGGTTTTTGAAGATCAAGGGAATTAGAGAGAGGAGCTTCATGCTTCGGGTCGGGGAAGGAAAGACATAGAATTTGGATTTTTCTTCTTCGTAGAGTTTTGGGAAGACTGAGGCAATCGCTACTGAAGCGAGTGTTGTAATGGTGAATCGGGATTTTTAAATGAAGTGGGTTTGAATACTCTTGACTGTTTTGTAAAATCGAGTTACGTCTGTGATTGAAGGATTAAAGGAGTGTCTATAGGATTGAGTATGCGGAGTGAATGAAATTTATTGGGTTAATCTAACAGGACAGTCAGTGGATACAAGATCGTAAGTACAAAGGGGTATTGAAGATTAATAGTTTGGGTTGTTCGGGGTTCTCTGTAACGTCTAGAGACCTATCGGCTGGGGCAAAAAAAAAGACTTCGACAAGCAGTCGAAGAGCATCTGTATAGATTTACGGTACATTGTTGCAGTCGTTTATATTCCAGCAGTCAAAAACTGATAGACTGCTTGACTATCGGCGAATCTCCATACTACCTTCTACAACGAGACGCCCGGCGCGTTCTCGAGCAGGAAAGCACGTAATACGACAACGGTAGCTAAATAATATTACTACCAATAAATGGTGGCTATAACTTATCAACTGGCAAAGCAATGTCAAGTACCTATTTTATTTTATGTCTAATAGGAGTTACACACTCTATTAACACTCTCACTTAATGACATATTAGACTAACTTAATTTGATGACACCTATCATGTCCTTAAATTTACAATGTTTCTCAAAAGTTAGGCCTTTGGTCAAAACATCCACAACCATGTCATGAGTTCTATAAAAAACTAAGTTGATGTTGTTACTTTCAGTCTATTTACAAACAAAGTGATACTAAATTTCAACATGCTTAGTACAAATGTGGAATGTAGGATTTCTTGAAAGAAAAATATAACTTTGATTATCATTGAAAATAGTCAAAAGACCATCTTGTAAAAATCTAATGTCTTTAAAAAACCTTTGAGGCAAAATTGTCTTTTTTGTAGCATGAATAGTTGCTATATACTATGCTTTGTTGGTAGATACTATGTCTATTGGTTGCTTCTTGCTATTCTAATTAATTGTACCACCAACCAATGAGAATGTATAACTAGTGATTGAATGTCGTATATCAATATCTCTTATATAGTCTGCATCACAATAACCAACTACTTGCAAATTCAAAGAGCTTCTACCATATTATAGCATATGATCTGATTTACCTTAAAGATATTATAAAATACTTTGTCATGATATAAAATGACTAATAAAAGAAGAAATGAAGAAAATATCATATTTTTGAAGTTCTTATTTCAAACATATTGTAACAAATTATCTTAAAAAAATAAATAATAGTCAAGGGATAGAAAAATTAAAGATGCCAATATTACCTTTTTATAAAATAGGCTTCTATTCACTTTGTAGGACTATAAATAGAAAAAAATAAGTTAGATTAGAAAAATATTAATATATGCACCTTTAAAAAGAATTTAAGAGTAGTTTTTAGCAAAAATTACTTAAAAAAACTAAATATTGATACCAGAAGAGGGTTGGTTATGAACCAGGGTCAAAATCAGACCCCGAGGCACAAAATTGGACTCCTATGACAATTTTGGGATTCTTTTGGAAATCGGAAGGTAGGAACTAATTTAATAGGTTTTTTTTTATTATTAATTTGATGTGATTTGAATATGTATTAACTTTGTAAGAGCTTTGCATAGTTGGGATTTATTTTGGGTGACTTTGGATTTGTGAAATAAAGTGGGTGATAATTTTTAGAGAATTTTGTAAGTTTGGTAATAGATCTAGAAGTGAAATTTCGAGAGCTTGTGGATATATATATATGTTTTATCTTGATCAAAGGATTGGATCAAGGATTATTGAGGTTTAAGTGGCTTGAGGTCTCTAGAAGTAGAGTTTTAGTTCTAGTGAGGATTTTTAGGTTTTTTTATAATCTATCAATTGGATTGGAGTGAAAATTATATATGTGAATAATATAAATATTTTTCTACTTATGTGAGAAATTTGAGATCAATCGAATGGTTCAATAAGGAGATATTGATGCTGAAAATTTAACATTCAGATTGAAAAAGGAGGCTGGCCAATATGCAAGCAAATATTAGGGTTGATCTTCTTTTTGGTAAGTTCGATCATCTTCAAAACTTTTGTGCTTATAGTCAACTTAATTGTAAAGAGGTGTGCAAAATTTGAGTTAATATCAATGTTTCATTCATTAGTTATTGAAGTTTAAATCTATTGTAGGAATTACTTGGATTATTTAGAATTTGGTTAGGATATGTTTAGGATTTGATTAGAATTTGATTAAGGTTTGTTTAGATTTGATAAGGATTTTTTAGAATTTGAGTAGGATTTGACTAGGATTTATTGAAGATTGATTAGGATTTGACTAGGATTTGGTTAAGATTTGGTTAGGATTTGATTAGGATTTTATTAAAATTTGATTAGGATTTGATAAGGATTTGTTTAGGATTTGATTAGGATTTGGTTAGGATTTGACTAGGATTTGATTAGGAATTGATTAGGGTTTGACTAAAATTTATTTAAGATTTGATTAGGATTTGACTAGGATTTAATTAAGATTTCTATTTTAATAGTTTATTAAGATTTCTATTTTAATAGTTTATTAAGATTTCTATTTTAATAGTTTATTAAGATTTCTATTTTAGTATATTTTTGAATTTCCATGTTATTTTTTTATGATTTCTTTAAAATATCTTTAGAAATACTTTGTATTTCTTACATAATTCCTTTGCAATTTTGATTGAATTTGATTGATGTTTGAATTATACTTACTAATATTTAATTGTAATTTGTTTAAGAATCTATTAGAATTGTTAGAACTTGTTATTGTAATTTTCCTTTTATCTTCCCCAACTAGGTGCTCGATGTATTTTCAAGCCAAATGCCATGTAATACAATAGCGTTTCACTACTTTTCAATGTTGAAGGCCAAGATTGGCTAATAACTCCTACTAGATATGAAATATCAACCCAAGTGCCTATCATTGCATAGACTAAATTACCTATTGTATTTTGGTATAGAATCCCCTTCATTGCTTCAACCTCTTTAGGAATTTGTGGACTCATGTTTCTTGACAATTTATTATTAGAATCCAAAGATATAGCCAAAGGTTTATAATCTTTCATGTCAAATCTTTTAAGGATATTTTTCACATATTTTTGCTAATTCAAGTAGTTTTTATGAATCTTTTCGTTCTTCATAATCTACACATTCAAAATATAGTATACTTCTTTAAAATCCTTCATTTTAAACCTCTCAGCTAAATTTTCTTTATTTCTAAAAAAAATTCTTTGTTATTAGATACAAGCATTAAATCATCTATAGAGAATGCAATGATAATGAAGAATCCATTAGTTGTCTAAAATATATAAATTTTAACATTAGCATGGCTTATTTTCAAACTTTGTGAGGCAAAATAATTATCTATCTTCTTATACTATGCCTTAAGAGATTGTTTGAGCCTATAGATAGTTTTAGAAATTTTATACACTAAATATTTTTTTTATCTTCTAATATATAGACTTTTGGTTGATCCATATATATTTCTTCTTCAAGATCTCTATTTAAGAATATTTTTTTAACATCCATTTGATGAATTTCTAAATCTTTAGCTATAGTTAGTACAAGAAGTATATGAATTGAAGACATTTTTGCCACTAGAGCAAAAGTCTCCTTTTAATCAATACCTTCTTTTTGTGCATAATCTTTTGCAATAAGTCTTGTCTTGCAACACTCCATTGAATCATTTGTATTATATTTGATTTTAAAAATTCATTTGTAATCAATTGATTTTTTATTGGCTAGTAATGGTGTTAAAATCCAAGTCTTTTTATCAATGAATCTTTGATACTCTGAATGCATTGCTTCTTTCTACTTCTAAATGTCATTTCTTCCTATAGCTTTAATGATAGTAGATATTTCTTTAGTGCTTATGTGAAAAGCATGTGTGATATACTCTAAAGATATGAATGACTTAAAAAGAATCCAAGCTAATGGTGATTTATCAATATCTTATTTTTGTGCCAAAAGTCAAGCTCTTATATATGTCATTACAAGTAAAGGTAGAATTGGAGGTGGGATTGAAGGTGGGATTAGAGGTGGATTTAAAGCCGCATGTTGTTGTTGAAGTGCTTGAGCTTGTGTTTGAATATCTCAAACACAAGATGAAGATTGAATAGTTGGTTGTTGGTAAGGTTTATCACTATCCAAATCTTCTATTGTATCTTTAGTATTATTTTTTGAATATGATGAAGATTCTATACGCTTAATTTTAATCTTTTTTTTTAAGGTTTATAAATACAAACTTCCAATGTTTCTTTCATTTCCTTAAAGTCTTTATACTCAACAAACTTAACATCATGACTCATAATTATGGAGCCATTTTTAACATCATACAAATTATAGTACTTAATACTCTCAATATAGCCTAGAAATATATATTTTTCTATTTTTGAAGTCAAATTTTGTGTATTTTTTCATCTAGAATATGTGCATAAGTATTACATCTTTAAACACAAAGGTATTATATTGATGTTTTATACCTCAACAAATTTCTTTTGGTATTTTTTTTCTTATAGCTGTAGTAGGAATTTGATTAAGGACATATGTTGTAGTATTAATGGCTTTTGTCTATTATGCATTTGAAAGTTATTTATGATGTATCATACACCTCATACTTTTAAATAATGTCCAATTCTTGCATTCTACAATTCTATTTTGTTGAGATATGTAAGGCATTAAAAATTATCTTTTAATGCCATGTTACTGATAAAACTATTTGAAGGCTTTAGATGTATACTTTCCGCCATTATTACTATGGAATTTTTAAATTTTTGAATCCGTCTATTTTTCAATTAGAGCCTCAAAAATCCTAAAGTTATTCAAGATTTTAGACTTTTGATTTATGAAATATATAAAAGTTTTTTTTAAAAAATTATATATAAAAATAACAAAGTATTTTGCTTCTCAATGAGATGTTGTCTTTATAGGACCATTTATATCAAAATGTATCAATCCCAAGAGTTTTGTTGCATAAGTACCATCTTTTGTTGGAAAAGCATCATGATGTTGTTTTCCATAAATGCATCTCTTGTAAAATTTTAACTTTATATTTTTGCCTATGTCCAGATGAATGACCATATCACTTGCTTGTAATTTCTTCAAGCCCAAAATGCCAAGATGACCATTTCGTTGATGCTAGAGATTAGCCTTGTTCAAAGTCTATTTTATCTCAATAACAAGAAAAGTCTTTTTATCTTCATCTAAAGATCTCAATAGCTTGTATAAGCTATCATGTCTAACACCTTTGATGGTTATATTTTTTCATTTCATGAGACATATATTAGCGTTAAAATTGACTTTATAACCTTGATTTGTCATTTTGTTAAGAAAAAATAAATTCTTTGCCAATCTTTCAACATGCAAGATATCATGTACATCCGTACAAACATTGTTTAGAAATTGGGAAGAGATCTTATCTTTTTCTTTGATATCAAGTCCAGTATCATGGCTTAAATAGACTTCAGGGCCTTGTGGTAGGTTTTTGTAACTTAAAAATCAACTTCAATTTTCTATCATATACTAAGAAACACCAAATTGATATACCATTCTTTATCACTCATAGTAATAGATAACATAGCTACAAAGATAGATTCATCATCCTCTCAATCTTTCTTATCTATTATATTAATCTATTCTTTTTGAAAAGTCTTTTTTAACTTTTTTGACTTCTTGTCTTTCTCCTTCGTCTGACACTCTCTCTCATAATAATCTTTCTTGCCACAATATTTGTATTTTACATCTTTCTTTTGATTATGTAAAGACCTTGCATGAGTTTGAATATGAGAATGTAACTTAGATTTTTTTTTCACAACTAATGATATCTCAAAGGTTGCTCTTGCATCCTTCTTAAAAGACTCTTGTTATAATAGTTGAGTTCTGACCATTTGTAATATTAGTTCCATTGGAAATCTTGTTCCTAGTATCACCACCAATGTCCAATATGATTCCAAGAAACTCTACAATAATGCCATTACAAAGTATGTATAAAAAATCTTCTCATCAGTAGAAGAAATTAGTCAACCATCTCCCGTAGCTTGCCTATATGTGTGACAATATTGTCACCTTCACTATACCATAGGGTATAGAAAAGATAATTATATAAATAGTTAGAACCATAGAAGTTTCTAGAATTAGTAGATAAGTAGGATCCACCATGGAACATTCTAAAAGAGTTTATGGCAATTATTAAGATAGGGCCTATTATAGAACTTTCTAGAAAAGGCTTAGGGCGGTTATCCAGGTGGAATTTATAGCCTAAGAATATTTTAGAAAGTCCAGGGTGGTAGAAAAAGATATAAATAAGATTGGTTAGGGCTTTTTGGGGCATCTCGTCAGGAATTACTTCAGACCTTTTTTGAAATATAAATTATTGGAGATGTTTCACTAGTCATGTTTTATTGGTATTAAAATAAGTGTTAGGTTTTTTACTTTTGATAGCATGTCAATAATCATATTCTAATCTGAAATTAGTTGTTGTGGTCACATTAGATACTCTATTGAGGCTACTACGAGCTACTCTTAAAAAATCAATTGGAGAGTGAAAAGATATTATAATAGTAGAGTCCAACAAAGAAATTACAATGTAGAAGATATGGTAGAATATTCCTAGATGGAGGCTCAAATACAACACAACTTAGGCTAGATAGCTACTTTACTAGGGCAAATAGAAGCCTCGAAGACAAGAGTGCCAACATGTGCTAGATTGAAATTGAATAAGCTAGTACATACTTTGGAACTTAAAGACAAGAAGATGTATGTCAATGGCTCTTCAACATGCGACAATACTTCCAACTATCCAAGGCAAATACTACTAAAGGAATTATATATGCATCCAACTATTTGAGGGATGCCGCTACCATTTAGTGGCAACATCAAATTCAAAGCTATAAAATTCAAGGTGGATATTGTGATTGGAAGGAGTTTGAGACCGAGTTTAAGAATCAGTTTTGGCCCATCAATATAGAAAAGATAGTATGCGATTAGTTGACAAATCTTACACAAGTTAGGTTAGTGCAAGATTATGTCTCTCGATTCAAGTCTTTATGTTTCCAAATTGGTAATATTTTAGAGGTGGAGATGATGGATCGATTTCTAAGAGGTTTAAAATTTAGAATCCAGCAAGAAGTGGAGCTAAGGCATCCACAAACATTCAAAGTAGCAAATTGGATTGCAATCAGAGTGAATGCTATAGATTTCAAAAATTATGGAGCATGACCTATAATACAAAGTCTTATGCCACTATCTAATATTACAATATAACAACCAATGCTAATGAAGATTGATGCCTTATAAGAATCATTGATACTACAAAGATAAAAAATATTAGTACAAAAAAGATTGTGTTTCTATTGTTAGGAGCTAGGCCATCAAATCGGAGGTTGTTCAAAACATCAAAGTGTAAGTACCAACAAGATAAGGTAGGTTCATAGTCTTGAAATTCACCAAGCTGATAATGAGTTAGAACAAGAAAACGAGGCTTTCTAATAAAGGCCCTGGAGGCCAATATTAGGAGTAGCTATTGTCTTTTAGAGACAAATGGCATAGCCTTGGAAAATTATAAAAAGAGTTGACTGGTGCATTCAACGGGACTACTAAGAGGACAACTATGTCAAATACTTATAGATTGTGGCTCTACAAAAAATTGTATCTTAACTAAAATTATCAATTGGCTTAGAAATTAAAATCAAGAAAATCAAGGAAAGAAGTATATACCTTGCAAATGATTGAGAGAACGTGTTAAATGAGACATGTAAAAAAGCAACCTTGAGATTGACAAACACCTACATCTTAAGAGAAAAATTCAAGGTGACAAAGCTAAGATATGATGTTATCCTTAGTATGCCATGGCTAGAGATGGAAAATAAAAAAATTAATTAGATAGCAAGGACAATCTTTTTTAAACATGGAGGACACAAGATAATTCTTTGTACCACTACATCAAATAAAGAGAAAAGACAACTTCCAACCAAAGACTTACTTGTAAAGACGACCTTTATGAAGAAGCAATCACAACCTGAATAATTAGTATATATGGTGGTTCCAAATCTCACGTCAGTGGTAGAAAAGACAATCAAAGAAATAGAGCAAGCAAAATAATTCATACAAAAATATCAAGATGTCTTTCCAATCGACCTACCTAATAGTATACTTCTTGATCGAGGTGTACTTTTCAAATAGAATTATTGCATAGAACCAAACCAGTAAGTCAATTAATTTACTGCCTAGCACCAAAAGAACTTGAAGAACTGCAAAAGATATTAAACGAATTTTTGGAGAAAAGCCTCATTTGAGAAGCATATCACCACGGAGAGCATCTATAATTTTTGCACCTAAGAAAGATGGTGGACTTTGCCTTTGCCTTGACTATCAAGATCTCAATAAGCGAACTATTAAAAAAACATGTCCACTTCTATGCATAGATGATCTTCTTGACTAAGTTTGAGGTATGATCATCTTTAGTAAATTGGATCTTTGGAGTAGCTATTGACAAACACCTATTTTAGAGAGGATGTAGAAAAGTTAGCATTTTGTATATACTATGGATATTTTAAATGGCTAGTTTTATCCATTGGTCTCACCAATACTTCAACCTCTTTTATGGGTCAAATGAACAGATTATTTTGAGACCTTTTGGATAAGTATGTAGTTGTCTTCATTGATGATATCCTTGTATATAGTAAAACCCTTGAAGAGCATGAATAATACCTACAAGAGGTATTACGCCGGTTGCAAGATAGTTATTTTTATTATAAGCAATTAAAATGTGAACTTTGGAAGTTGAAAGTCACCTTTTTGAGGCATATGGTGTCTTCTTAAGGCATGCGTATGGAACAAGATAAGATGAAAGTACTAGACGATTAACCAACCCTCAAAGATGCTTTTAAAATTTACTTGTTTTTAGGCCTTGCTGGATACTATTGCCATTTTGTTTGGCAATTTGTTCACATTGTTGCTTCATTGACAAACCTATTGGAGAATGGTGCATCATTTGAATAGAAACTAGAGCAGTAAAATATCTTTGATAAGTTAAAGGAAGCACTCATAACTACTCGAATATTGCAATCGTATGACTATAATCTCCCTTGTATGCTTGACATTGATGCTTCTAACTTTGTTATTATAGTGGTCCTTGAACAAGACTTTAGTAGGAGTCTTCAACCTGTGGTGTATGAATCATATAAGCTGAGAAGGATAGAGCGTAATTACTATACACATAATCAAGATCAATTAGTGATTGTACACCCCCCCAAAGATGTGGCGACACTATCTATTGAGAAAACTAGTGGTTGTTTGGACTGACTATTGATCCTTACTACATGATTTGCATTTGAAAAATATGAAATTGTAGCATCATCATTATAAAGAATAGTTGTAGATTTTTGATATTTAGCTTGAGTACAAGCAAAGGCAACAACATACTATGTCAGATAGTGTATCACGGAGACCAGATTTGAAGGATGAATTGAAAGACAAGGTAAAATTCACTACCATTAGTAGTATCATTTTAGATCTTACTAAAGAGGTAGAATGGAAAGAAGCTACGCAATGAGATGCTTATTTCAAGATGGTTAGTAATCAGTTGAAGGTGGACGGTATATAATATCAGGATTACATTCTTGGTGATGGCTTGCTCTATTTCAAGAAGCAAATTTATGTACCTGGCAATACTAAACTCCGGATGCGCATACTTTAGAAAGAACATGACATTCCAATATTTGGATATCTAAGACAAGAGAAGATTCTAGAATGGATCTCAAAGACATGATATTGGATAGGTTTGGATTCTGATGTTTGAGCCTTTGTACACTCTTGCAAGTCATGTCAATATTACAATATGCACAATGCAGCATCTCTTAGACTATTATAGCCTATTTTGCTATCTATAGCATGTTTGGAGGAAGTGATTATGAATCTGATTACATCTTTGCCACAAATGCTTTATAATCATATCACAATTATCATCTTTATAAATTTATTCTTGAAGAAACTTTATTTGGCTGTAGTACACTCAAAGAATGATGCTCCAAAATTTGCATGTTTTCTTTGAAATCGTCTTTTGTCAATATTGAATTATCTTGTGTGATCGTTTCAAATCAAGTTTCATGCTTCATAAGAAGTTTTTAATAAGCCTTGTTCAAGCTATTAGGTATATGACTTGCCATATCTATAGCCTCCTATTTCCAAATAGATAGACAAACAGAGCGTACAAATCGGACCTTGGAAGATATACTGTGGATATTTGTAGTAGTTCATCATAATGATTGAGATGAATACTTGATGTCCTTGGAATTTACTTATAATAAAAATATTCAAGCAAGTATCAATCATTCATAATTTTTCCTTAATACTGATGAACATCCAATTATGCCAACAATTGTCTATTGTCTCATCCATACCAACAATCCAAAAACAAAAGAATTTATATAATCGCTTACAACGGCCTTACAAGAGGTATGGCACCGCTTCTTTATTGTATAAAATCGACAGAAGCAATATGTAGATAACCATCGGCAACACAAGATCTTTCGAGAGGCTGATCTAGTATTACTTTCTAATGCCAACTTGCCACTTGTTACATCAACCCAAATCCGTAATCTAGAATCTCGGTGACTTGGACCTTTCTACATTTTTGCAATGTCTTCTAATGTCACATACAGCCTCGAGCTGCTACTATATATTCAAGTCCATTTAGTCTTCCATATTTCATAATTAAAGAAATTTTATACCAAGCTAAAGTACTTTTTGGATCGATATAAACTACCACCATGACCAATTGTAGTTGATGACCAACAAGAATATGAAGAAGAGAACATTTTGGAGCATTGCTACTTTTTTTATGGTAGTGGATATCCACAACTTCATTACAAATTTTTTTCGAAAGGTTATCCCATTCACGATACAACATAGCAACTTGTTATCAAGGACAAGAACTTGATGAAAAAGCAATTCAGACAAGTGAGCCTTCACTCAAAGAAAGGTAAAAAAATATAAATAAACAAGTATGTATATTGAAAGAGAAACTGAAATGGCTATTGCCAAAAGACAAGAAAATTAGATACCCTTATAACTAGATTGGAAGCAAGAAAGGAGTTGACAAGAGTGAAGAAGGCTTCACTCTTTTCTCTATATATACTATCTAACTAGGGGCTACATGGCAATGTTCTATAGGACCTCCAATATGTGTTGACTTTGTGGACACATGCCTTGACTTACAAGGCAAGTTTTTCTACGTATGGGCCACATAGTTAGCTTCGTCTTCAAGCTAACAACATGTGTGGCACATGGCCAACTTGTTGATCATGTTTCTAATCCAAAAAGTTAGTTAAAGACACCTATAAAGTCAAAACAGTATCTATAAAGCTTCTAGGAAGCTTTCATATCATATACTATAGAATTAACTTACTTTTACTCATTTTTACTTACTTCTACATATTTTTATATGTAATTATGAGTATATCTAAGACATTACCCTCTCTTCTAGGAACAAGTTCCATGCGGAGTGGTCATCATATGTTAAAAAAATCTATGATGCGACGAATTATATTCCCTACATACTCTGATCTTTACTCTCTTCGAAGATGATTAATAGGGCCTCTCAACCATCGGTAGTGTTCCATACCAAGGCGAGAAGTCTACCCAATTATTTGATCATTGTTGAGGCCTTCATAACTTCCTTCGAATAGAACATTTGGAACACCATTAAGAGCTGTTCCTACCTCTAGTAAAATCACCAAACATCGAGAGTCCCTTCTCAAGTCGTGATACCAAACGTGTTGTATCTCACCATCTATTTGAGGAAGAATATATTGTTCTTGAAGATCTTCATCTCGATTGCGTCGTCTTGAAGGTTGTGATAATTGTAATATCTCATCCGGCAGGTCAGTAAATGAAGGTTCTTGAGTGGAATCTGCTGGTTATTGGTTCTCCATTTCTTGAGCATCACAACTACAAAGAAGCTACAAATAAGGATTGAAAGTAGAATATTAACTTGCTTAGATGTTGTTTCTTTTATAAAGAAGGTTTTCATCTTGATTTTGATGGATGTCATCGATGAAAAGCCTCTACAACCTTTGCTGCATTTACAAGATTTTTTACTGGCTCCCATGTGCGTTCACTAATATCATATCCATGCCAATGGACAAGATATTCTAATTTATTTTGGTGTCGCCTTGAATCTAAGACTTCTTCTACTTCAAATTCTTCATTATTGTCCACTTTTATAAGAGGAGGTGGAGCTTGTCGTCTTCTTGGTATGTCCACTATTTTATATGGTTCAAGAAAAGACATGTGGAATACAGGATGGATTTTCATTGACTTTGGTAGATGTAAACGATATTCAACTGGATTGATTTGTATAGAAATAGAAAATGGTCCCAGCCTTCGATAGTCCAATTTGTCACAAGGACAAGTGATCTTAATATTGCAACGAAGTAACCATACCTTATCACCCATGTAGACTGGTGGTTGTTCATTCCGATAGACATCCGCATTGACCTTTTGTTGTTCTTGAGCTTCTTTTAATTGTGCCTTCATCATTGCATTTAGCTTTGATAAATGAATCGCCAAGTCTTTTGCAGCAGGATTAACAACTTTTGAAAAGTCAAAAGTATCAAGTCGTGAATGATAACCATAATTAGTAAAGAAAGGTGTTTGATTTATAGAAGAATATATTGTATTATTATAAGCAAACTGTGCCAATGGCAAAAGAATTGTCCAATCATTTTGTTGGTAGTTGATGGTACATCTTAAATATTGCTCTTAAACTTGATTAACACGCTTCGTTGTCCATCAGTTTGAGGATGGAATATCGAAGATAGTTTTATATCCACTTTTAGAATCTTGAAAAGAGTCCGCCAAAATCTTGATATAAATTGAGTTCCCCTATCTGATATAATATCCTTGGATAATCCATGATAGCGATAGATATTGTCAAGAAAGAGCTTAGCTGTTTCTTCACTTGTGATAGATTTTGTACATGGTACAAAATATGCCATCTTAGTAAAACAATCTACTATCACGAATATAGAGTCATAAGAACTTGAGATTGGAAGATCCGTGATGAAGTCCATAGAAACAAAAGACCATGGTTGTTCTGGAATGGGTAATGGCTGAAAAAGTCGAAAAGGTCGATGACGAGGAGTTTTTGATCTTGAGCAAACATCACATGTTTGTACAAAATCTTTGACTGCCTTCCACATTTGAGGCCAACAAAAATCCCTAGATATCAATTCCAAAGTCTTATTGTATTCAAAATGTCCTCCTGCCGGAAAGTCGTGACGAGCTAAAAAATACATAAACATGCTTTTTCTTCTGAAAAATATAGGCATCCTTCGAAATAGAGTAGGTTATTTTTAAACTCGAATTTAGAAGAATCATGAGATTTAGAAGAAATATTCTTGATATCATGAACAAGAGGGTCTGAAGACATACTTAACTGGACTTGCTTGAGAAAAGTTAAATCAACAATCAATGTTGATTTTATTGCTCGAAGATGAAATTACTCCAACTTCAAGAGAACCGTTCTTTGTTGCTGAAAAGTTGCATCTCCTTCTTCTAGTGCAAGATAAGAACGTCTAGATAAGGCATCAGATAAACCTTGTTATTTTCTTGAATGATAAGTAATGATGAACTCGAAATTTGATAAAGACATGCTTTAACGAGCTTGACAATGATTTAATATGCGTGTTGAGATGAAATACTTGAGGTTCTTGTGATCCGTATACACAATGACTGGATTGGAAGCAGCTTTTGGATAATGATGCCATTCTTCAAAAGAATCCACAATTGCAAGAAGTTCTTTATCATGGATCTCATAATTGATTTTTGCTGCTGAGAATTTTCTTGAATGAAAGGCTACTGGATGAAGTTTGTCATCTGCTCCCATTTGTGACAAAACCGCACCCAGAGCAAAGTCTGATGCATCTGTTTCCATAAAGAACGCTTTGAAAAAATCAATACTATACAAGATTGGTGTAGAAATAAATGCTGTCTTCAAAGTTTCAAAAATAACTTCCACTTTTTGATTCCATTGGAGTTTGTCTTTACAAGTCAAACGTGTAAGTAGAGCTGTAACTCGAGAGAAGTCTTTGATGAAGATCCGATAGTAATTGGCAAATCCCAAAAAGTATTGGATATCTCTTACCGTTTTTGGAATCTTCAATCTATAATAGTTTGAACTTTCTTAGGATCCATCATAAGTCCATCATTTGAAATGACATAACCTAAGAAATCAAGTTCAGTAGTATGGAATACTCACATTTCTATCTTAGCATAGAGTCATGTATCTCTTAATTTTTATAAGACACGACGAACATGAAGTTCATATTCTTCTAGATTCTTAGAATAGATCAAGATGTCGTCTAGATAATAGACCACAAAATCGTCCAAAAACTCTCAAGAAATATCATTCATTAGATGTTGAAAAGCTGCTAGTACATTTGTAAGTCCAAAAGGTATGACGTTGTATTCAAAATGTCCATACTTAGTTTGAAATGCAGTCTTCTATTCATCTCCTTCTTTCATGTGTACTAGATTGTATGCTCCCCGGAGATCTATTTTTGTATAGATCTTAGCTTGATTCAGCTAGTCAAGAAGTCCAAATATTAAAGGTAGTGGATACGTGTTTTTGATGGTAATCTTGTTGAGTCCTCGATAATCAACACACACCTCTAATTATTCATCTTTTTTTTCACAAATAGAATTGGAGTTCCTGTTGTAGATTTAGAATGGCGTATGAAATTCTTTGCTAGATTTTCTTCAATATACTCCTTGAGTTCAGTTAACTCATTTTGTGATAAATTGTAGATTGGTCCAAATGGCGATTGTACTTCTTCTTGAAGGTCAATTGAGCAATCATAGGGACAATATTCCGGGAGTGTATCCACATTTTTTTTTCGAATACATCTTAAAATTCTTGATATTGGCTTGGAATGCCACATAAAGTCTTTGCACCGGTAGAAACGGGTATGGCATAAATATTATATGGTGATTCTTTCATAGCCACATGCAAGAAAGCTTTTGTACCTATATACATGGGTTTAATTGAACTGGACTTATGACTCTCTACTTGATTAACTACACTGTTAGTTATACTTTTAGAGAAAGTAAGAATTTGAGAAATCCAATCTATTTGAGTGTTGTATTTTTTTTAACCACGATAAAGCTAAAATGACTGGATTATAAGAAGATCTAATGATATTAAATACTACAAAGCTATTATGACCATTGATTATTACTTCTAGAGGAAGGGTTTCGTATATAATATCTCCAGAAGATAATAGACGACCATCTATGACTTCTACATGAACAAGTTTAGTTTTCTTTACTAAAGATATGCTATATCTTTTAGTAAATTCTTCATCTAAGAAACACGCCGAGGCTCCTGAATCTAATAAGGCAGAGGCTTTGTACTATTTAGGTCCTAAAATAACATTTAATGTAAAACAAGGAGAGGACTTTGAGAAGAGAATAGGACCTTTACTAGATGTTTTGCAAGGTTCCAAGCGCACGGTCCCTATTGTAGCTAGACAAATTTGTTTTCCGACATATTGTCTTCTTTCAGAGCCATACTCCTCATTTTGTCATTGCATCGTTTCTTTGGACACTGTTGAGCAAGGTGTTTTGGTTCTCTACAATATAAACATAATCCTTCTTGATGACGACGAGTCTTTTCTTGCTCAGTAAGAGGTTTGAAATGTATTGCATCAATTTGCATATCCTCTACTTCCGAATGTATGTATTGAAGAGATATTAGTGTTGCCATTGAATTAAAGTAATGTTGAGGTCCACTTGTACGGTTCTTAGATCGAAATTCAAAAAGGTAATTGTCGCACTTTACATCAAAGCCAATTGATTGACTCAATGTTTGAGGATCAAGTAAGTTGAGCATTAATTTTTTTACCTTATATTGTAATCCATAGAAAATTTAGCTAATAAGTGCTGCATCATCCTTTTTGGTATCAGTTGCAAGTTGTTAAAATTGTAAAGCATACAGCGTTACTAATCGATTGTCTTGTCGTTAAATATGGATCTTATTAGTTGCAACACGAATTGCATCATGTTTTCCATACATGGATCCAAACTCTGCCAAAAAAATCTCTAGATTATGTAATATTGGATCTCGTCGTTCAAGAAAAGATAAAAACCACGATAGTGCTGAACTTGAAAGAAGTGAACTAATGAATCTAATTTGTGATCCTGGAGTTGGATAGCTTTGGGGTTGAAGTTCAATTACAAGTTGTATTTGTTTGATAAATTCTCAAAAGTTGGATCTGGTGTCATTAAACTTCTCAAGTAGGGAATTTTTAGTTTTCTAATAGTAGAAGGGTGTTCCGCTATATGAGAAAGGACATGATTTGGTGCAGATGTTGAAGCTGCTCTAACCATTTCTATTTCTTTACTTCCTGCCAATCTTGTTGCTCCTTGTAGTGGTAAATTGTGTTGATGCATTGCAAGCATTAACTCTCTCAATTGCTCTTGCATTTGTGCCATTGCACTCTTCATTTAAACAAGTTTTGCCATGATAACACTTAAAAAAGACAAGATGTCTAATATCGCTGAAGACGAATAGAAGAGAAGACTTGAGAACTAAGAAAATACTAAGGACAATATCAGTTCAGAAGATAGTAATCCGCAACTTCTAATATGTTTATATCTTATCAAGAAAAAATGGATAATCCACTCTTAATCAAGCTTAGACAAAGCTTTGATATTGTAGGTATACTCTTGTCAATCTATCAAGGATAAGAACTCGATGAAAAAGCAATTTAAACAAGTCAGCCTTCATTCAAAGAAAGGCAACAAAATATAAATAAACAAGTATGTATATTGAAAGAGAAATTAAAATGGCTATTGCCAAAAGACAAGAAAATTAGAGACCCTTGAAACTAGACTGAAAGCAAGAAAAGAGTTGACAAGAGTAAAGAAGGCTTCACTCTTATCTATATATATACTATCTAATTAAGGGCTACATGGTGATGTTCTATAGGACCTCCAATATGTGTTGACTTTGTAGGACACATGCCTTGACTTACAAGGCAAGTTTTTCTACGTGTGGGCCATATAGTGAGTTTGGTCTTCAAGCTAACAACATGTGTGGCACATGGCCAACTTGTTGACCACGTTTCTAATCCAAAAAGTCAATTAAAGACACCTATGAAGTCAGAAAAGCATCTATGTAGCTTCTAAGAAGCTTCAATATCAAATACTCTAGAATTAACTTATTTTTACCTATTTTTACTTACTTTATATATTTATATATGTAATTATGAATATGTCTGTGATTCTTGTACAAAATCTCACCCATTGCCAAGAGACAATTTGGAGATACCATGAGGAGCAAAATTAGGACGTTTTGTATTATTAGAGGAGGATTAACTATATCAGATATAGAAAAGATAATTACATAGATAGTTAGAACCATAGAAGTTTTTAGAATTGAGATTAAGTTAATGAACCAGGGAGGATGCACCATGGAACATTATAGAAGAGTTTAAGGCAGTTATTTAGATGGAATCCACTATAGAACCTTCTAAAAAAGAAGTTTGGTGGTTATCTAGATAGAATCTACCACCTAAGAACATTCTAAAAAGTCCAGTGTAATAGGATAAGGTATAAATAGGATTGGTCTTTTAGAGCATTTGGTGAAGAATGGCTTTTGATCCTTTTTCTTAATAAAGTTTAATTTTTCATCATTTTATTTAGTTTTGTTTTGTTTTGTTTCCATCTACTAAGTTGTCTTTCATGTCATATTCTGTGTTGTTCCATTCAGTTTTATACTCCTTTGTTTTGTCATATATTAGGATGAGATTTTATGTTGCTGTGAAATAGACCGATCTTGGATTTTTAAGATAGTCTGGTCTTGTTTTATTCAGTTATTTGTATAGTCCAAAACTTGTAAATCAAGTATTATAGGTTCAAAGTATTTTTTACCTCTTATGTTGCTTCTAGACCTTGTCATGCTGCTTATGCACTTTTTGCCTTACTTGTGATCAAAAATTCTATACGTGTAAGATATAGGCAAATTGCAGATAATGCCCTTTAGTCTATATCTTCCTATTTTTCTAACTCTTTTGAATCTATGCTTGATCCAATACATTTCTCATATTTTCTACAAACAACCTTCTTTGAATTCTTGTCAATGAGGACAAACTGGATTTGTTTCTTCTATAAGTGTGAATTATATCCATCAAATTTCTCTATAGTATAGTACTTTATTGCCATCTTATAAAAAATATATCCTAAATAGATGAAATCAAAGAAATAGAGGAAGAAATAGAAGGTGAAAAGAAATGAGATATTCGTAAGATTTTATATTAATTTATAGATTTTTTTGAGTATTAATAAAAAATCTTAAAGAATTTTCAAAAATTTCCAAATTTTTTTTGAGAATGTGTAAAATTTTATTACTAGCATTTTTTAAAAAATTCAACTCAAAATTCTCAAAATTTTTGATTTTTCGACCTTCTTACGTGAAACTATGTCCAAAAACTTGAAAAAAAAAATCAAATTTAGAGCTTTTTGATCTTGTTGGAATTTCTTGGATTATATTGGCCCTGCCATTGGCGGGTCTCATTGTTGCTACCAAATCTCGCTTTTATTGTTGAGTCCTACCATTGCAAGTGGATCCCATTATTGGTCTGATTAGATCAACAGCTATAAGCTCCAGCACCTATTGCTTGTAGCACTAAAATTTGAAAATGTTTTTTTTCCTTCAAAATTAATGCCACGTTGCTTCAATTATGAGCTACCAAAAACATTAGTGGCTTGAATTCTAGACTCACTAGAGGTTCAACTCTTCTCAAGTTAATACAAAAAATAAAACCTACTTAAAGATGATCGAAAGATGAAGTCTTGCAAAACAACCTCAAGAGATTCATTCAAATCCATCAAAGGATAAATTTAGAGTACTAAGGCTTTGATACCATGTGAGAAAATAAAAAAGAAGTGTATTGCTAAGATGAAAGTTTTATGAAGCAAATACAAAGGAATCCTCTACCTTACTATGAAGGATTCAAGAGAACAAATGCTTAAAATGAATCTCTACTTCTACTTCTTATATAGCACAAGTCCATGGTCTAATTATATGAACTTTCTAGTATGTACACACAAACAATTAGTCTAGTTAATAATGTCCAATGAACATGTGAATACTTCTCTTATTAGGCCATATGATGGCTTGGTAGGCTACGACGACCAAATTGTATTACTACCAAGAAATGGCAGCTACAACTTGTCAACTAGTGAGGCAATGTCAACCACCTATTTTACTTTATGTCTGATAGGAGTTACACACTCTATTAACAAATTCAAGACATGAGAACTTGTGGATTTTATGAATCATCACAAGAAGATAATAGGAAACATTCATAAACAATTCTAATATTATCTCTTTTTGGATACTTTAAATATTTTTGTTGTGTGATTAATTTATGCTATTAGATAAAAAAATCACATATTAAGTAAACAAATGTTTGTAGGTCAAACATAACCATTTAATATTTTAATGGATGAAAAATTATCCCATTTTGAAATGGCTTTAACTCTTAATTGAAAAGCACTAGCATCAAATGTTAAAAGTTGTGGTTTGTAATCTTGGTTTGAATCCAAAAAAAGGGCATTTTGTTCCACCATTGCTATTGTTTTGTTTAGATATAAAGTTTTTACATGACGATCTTTGTTTTTGTAAGAAATGTCAAATCAATTATATATCAATTTTCAAAAATATATGTATAATTCATGTGTTTTGTAATACAATATATAAGTACATCATAAAATAATGTGATGAACTTGTATGTGTATTAGTGTCTAGATATAGACATTTAAAAACACATGTAGCATGTTATTAATGTCACCTTGATAAGATGAAAGTGTGATATCAATTTTGAAGAAGAAACAAATCCTTATTGGACGTACTCTTGTTAATATTTTTTACCAATATATTTGAACCAACTCTGTTAACTATCTTGTGCTCTATTTGCTATATACTATGTAATATTTTCTTTCATGTCTATTTTTCTAGTATTGTATATACAACTTCATTTTGTAAAAATTCAAAAATCAGTAAATTTTATTTTATTTATGAAAATAGTTAAATATAAGAATCAAAGAAATCCAAAGAATATAAATTTGAATGTTTTGAGTTTGAATATATTTTGACACAAATAGTGGCAATATGTACATAAATTTATTTATTCCTAATTAGTGACATAATTTGAGAGATACTATGGATATGATCTAATTAAGAATGAAGAATTCATAATCAAAATAACTGTAACTGTGAGGAAAATTATATGTCACTGAGTAATTTTCAAAACAAAGATACTCCAAGCATGCAAAAGTTTGGAGGTCCGAAAACAACCTTTACACAACAAAATGCGGAATCTAGAGCAAGGGCAAGAGTTGTCACCGGGAGGGAGGAAGAAGAAGGCGGGGCAGAAGGATTGAGAGCGTGGGCGGCATGTCGGCGAACGGAGGCAGAGGGTTATTACGCAAACAGCGCAAGCATCGCGCGGGGCAAGCATTCATTGAATGCCTGCCCCCCCCCCCCACATCCATTCCACAGTGTAGGTCTGCCAGATTTGGACCGTTTGGGAAGTGAAGCGGAAGCAGGTCACGGTCCTGTTTGCAAGCTCATTACGTCACAAGCAAGTGAGAGACGATCAGTGCCGGCAGTGGGTGCATGATGATGTGCGACGTCCGGGACGGTGACTACCCCGCAGCTTGATGAGTGGGTGACGCAGTTTTCGAGGCCACATTTGTTTGGGGAAGGAAGGCTGTACAGTGCAAATAATTTCTTCCACGGGGCACTTGTGAAAGCGTAGCCAGGGCATTGCTTAGTTTAGCTTGCGACATAACCCATGATGGCCCCCCACCCCATGGTTGCGTGGTTTCTAGGGGATCGTTGTTGGTAGCGGAAGCTGGAAGCGTTTTGGATCGCAGTGGAGTTATGAGTGTGTGAAGATGTGTAGAATTCTCTGTAGCTTTCTCGGGGATTCTGTCGTTTTGGGGCTATCGTCCTTGCGCCTGTGAGCCTTTGGGCGCTGTACTTTTGACTTGGAGGTGTGGAGGCTTGTGGGTTTGTGGGAGGGTCCGTGCTTTTGAAGGTGAATTTTCTAGTCTTTTATCTGGAAGAGAGCTTAGTGAGATAAGTGGAGATTTGTCTATCTGTTTTGGTTGTTGAGGATTGTGACTGGGACGAGGTTGGAGAGGTTATTGTATGTTCTGGGTGAGTGGGCCAGTTCGTTTCACTGCGTAGCTCAGTGTTGATTTCGCGGTCGCTTCTAAGAGGGTACCTGCGGATATTGGGCAGAGAGGTGGTTGGGTGGAGATATGACACGCTGTGGCTCGTGAATTTTTGTCGAGGTACTCTCTTTTCACCCTCTTCTACGTTTTCAACTAGGTTGTATGCCGGGTGGGTCGTTGGAGTTTGACGCTACTTCCTTTCTACTTGAACGGATCTGGTTTGTCTTGTAAGTCAACGTGGTTGCACCAACGCTTTTAGACTGTGGGCTGTTCCTTTACTATCGATGAATATGCATTTGTGTTGAGAGTTGTTCTATGATTATGTTCTCGTGCCCCAAATTCGTGGAATTCATCGCTAGAGCTGATCGCGCCTAGAAGGGAGTTTTGATTATGATTTGGATTACTATCTTCTAGTCTTGGAACCACTGTTACGTCGATTAAATGTTCTACAGCTAGTCCTACGAAATGGTTTCGATGGTTTCTTCCTCTTCTTTATTTCAGTTCCTTTGGACCAATTCATCTTTGAGAAATTTAGTGAAGCCCGTAGCTCCAATCTATCAACATCACCAGACAGACTCTAGGGAAGAGCTTCGTTTTTATTTAGTAATAGTGCAATTATAAATACTTCACTGCTCTCACAATTCAAAGTACTTGGTAGAAGGAGCAAGTCGTCTAGCGGTCCGATGACGTACTTGAGTAATGGGTGTAATTTACGAGTGTTGGTTTTTGTCTTCGTTTCTTGAAAGGCTGTCATTCTGCAGATGTATGTGAATTTGAACATGTAAAAGTACATTTCATGTCTTTTGCAGACACATTGAATCAGTGAATTGCTTTGCTAGTCAGGAGTGGTGTAAGAGGCTGCAATGCTCAAATGACAGACATCTTTGTTTTCTTAACTTATTTTAATTACTGTCCGCCCTAGGGAAAACATGTCTTTCGCAATGTATTGACGCACTGCCCTACTGAATCGTCAAGTTCAGTATTGTCATAACGAATTTGCCTTCGTTTTGAGTAGGGTTTCAGATCACAGCTCAAATCCTAGGAAATTAAATGCTGATGACACTTTTATGAGGTGATAAATCCCCGAGGCTAACCAAGAAACGGTAAGGTATGATGTTAGTTGCTGATCAGTTGAAAGCAAGTTCCACCATGAGCTTCAGATTGTTTCCCTAACATGACACGAACGCAACAATCATGACTTTTGGGGTGGGTTCTGTGGGTGAAATGCAGCCTCAAAAAACACATCAGAGGTGTGAGACTCGCAACATTTTAGAACGTCTCGTCCAAACTTTCAGAACCGGCATAGGAGCTCATTGCATCGGCACTGGCAATCTTCGATTGATGTTTCCTGAAGGGTGTGCTCAATTTGATGCACTGATCATTCTCTCTTGATGTCGTGAGTAACAAGGGCCTGTCAACAACTCTGGCTTTGGTTCTTGACAATGGCGCCGACGATGAAGTATTGGGATGATTGGGCGGACGTGGAGGACATGGAGGCTATGTGGAATCATCCTGAAGTGTGTCAGGAGTGGCTCAAAGTAGGTGAAGAGCGAGGGATGAAGGTCCACTTTTCAAGAAACTTCGATGGGAAACCTTATGTTACTCATACAGAGATGAAGGTCAACAACTCATGACAGGCTTCTTTAATCCCAATTTGATTATTATTGTGCTTTTTAGTGGATGTGAATTGCAATGATCTTCTTCTTCTTCTTTTAATTTTTATTTATTTATTTATTCATTTAATTTTTTTCCCCCAGACGTGGTTCCAAGAGTTACAAAGGTACTTGAGATTTGAAGGCGTCTTCCGTTTAACCTGCATGAGCTATTTGTTTAGGTAGAATGACGTTCAAAGTCAAAGAGGTGTACTTGTGATTCTGCTCGTAAGATAATCTAACAACGCCCTATCCTATTCTGATCATGACATTTCAGGGCATGGCAGAGATTATTACTCGTCGACATTTCAAGCGATTGGATGTGGTAAGTGTAAAGCCCAGATGTTCTCTTTAAATGATTTCAAAGTTGAATGTGAGAGGACTCTGAAACCTTACCAATTTTTGACTTGTACATCAAAGTGTGTGCTTAACAGCATGGGAATGATATACTTACATGTATTTTTGGGAGTCCAGGCAATGGTTTGTGCAATTGCTGAGGTGGAGAGCTCACGACTACCTCTTGCTTACCGCTTTGAGCCCAAGCTTGGCGAAGCCAGCACTGGGCTTATGCAGACGCTCCAATCCACAGCAGAATGGCTTGCCACGTAATCCTTTTCTCCCTCGTAAGCGTTCCGTTTTGGAAATTATGTTTGCAGTTAATAATTGCGATTATTGTCCTCCTAAAGTTCGTCACTGATGAAAACAGAGATATGGGTTATCGCGCTTACGTAATTGAGGGGGCTTCAGCATTACTTTACCGACCTTTTGTGAGTGTGTACTTTGGATGTGCGTACTTGAAATGGCTATCAACTTATGACGGCAAGTAAGTTCCATTTTCCATGACCAAGTTTAAGAGTTTGGCCAACATACTTTGGCACGAAAGGTTAAAATTGTAATACATCTGCAACTGGCTATCAAGTACCTAATGTGGTGGAGTTTGGAGATCATGTTTGTATATACCATGTTTCGTTGGAGAAGTGTCTTGTTTCAAATGCAAACCGCACACATTTCAACGACATCATCTTGTGGTGATGTGGTCGTGAGGACGATGATGTATTTGTTACAATACCTTTTTAACAAGCTGCGTATATTTTTCCCGATCAGAGTACCTAAGTGAGGGTCGTTATAAAGTTCTTAAAACAATAAGTTGCGGAGCGATCGATTTAATCTTGTTGTGTTTGCTCAGTGTTGCATCTGAAACTTTACTGATTGTCGTGATTGATGATGTAGGAAGCGAAACGAGGAATTCATGGTTCGTGGGTATAATGGGGGCCCTCAAGGCGCAACCAAAACTTCTACAGTAGCTTACTGGAATAAATATTTGCAGGCAAAGCAAAGCCTTCCCAATACGAGGTTGATAATCTTATTTATTTATTTTTCCTTACTCTGGGCTTTTATGCGTATCACTTCAATAATTGATCTCTTTTAGTCAGTTGCATCAAGGATGAATGATTTTATTGTTTACGGGATGTATTAAGAAGAGCATATTGTTCAAAATTTGCATTCATCAACCGATCTCACGACGTTTCCGTGTCACATGCGTATTCCCACAGTGAGACTCCACTCATTTTCGTAACGCCCGCTGTTCCCCTTCGACCTCCTAGTCCAGTCGTTGCTCCACCTCCGCCGCCTCCGTCAGTGGCTACTCAAGTTAACAAGCACCAGGGTACTAGAACTAACACTGTTAAGGGCGTTGCCAGAATACCCAATGATACACAGCCAACACCCAGCAGTTTTAAGACTGCTGCCGCAGAATTGAATAGCAGAAAATCTACCACAAGCAGCGTCAAAGACACTGTTGTGGAACCGAGTTGCTTGAATCCAAAACTTGGCAAGATCAAAGAGGTTGCTGTCCATCCGAAAAACTCAAAAGCGAAGCCCAGCTCGTCGGCGAATGTTCACAGTATGTTCTGATTTCTATGACTACTTTCTGCGTGGTATTTGTGCTAATGAAGCATTATTCATGTTTGGCAAGTTCTGCAATATCAAAACAAGACAATGACTTCCATAGTATGTTATGCGTGTCAGTATATTTTCGAACTGTCGTACTTAGCAGCATTCTAATTTTGAATGTCTCTTCTGCGGGATCCGATAGAGATCAGAAACTAGTCATTGTATGCATGCGCACAATGTCATAGCATGCCAACATTTTGAGGATTTATTAGCAGTATAGGTCCTATCTTGACTCTTAGTTTACAATCTGTACGAGTGAATTAATATATGCTGTGCTTCGGCTCCTTGATTTTTGGACATGCGAAGTTTTAGATGCATTTGCAGATCTTAAGTTGCTCCTCTGAAGTAGCGATGATTCATCATTAACTTTGGAGTATTGTTTTTCTCAGAAAAAGAGTGGACTTACTGGGATGAGAAAACATCTCCTGAGGATTTGGAAGAAATGTGGAGGCACCCACAAGTTAAAAAGGAGTGGACAGACTCAAATGAGAAAATAGGTCAAGTGAGATTTGCTCGTGATGCAGAGCTTAGGCCTTACTTGACCACTACTGAAGTGAAGGTATGTGGATGTGTCTAGGTTGGCCATGTGATTATCTATTGTTGTCCTGTTGATCTGTTTCGTGTGGAATGTATTGCTATGGACCTAGTTGTGAAACTTTAATATTGCTTGAAGCTCGAACAATATATAGATACATACTGCGGAGTGCGCACAGTGATCTAACAGGCTTATTTCATATGCCATCCTTTCTAAATAATTCCGCCACTAATTTGAGCTTCTCTCAACTCATAGCTTTGACTGTATGGAATTTCTGTTAATATGTGGTGGGACTGATTTGAAACTGAAGTTGCACATGTTTTCTCGTCATGGCCTTTGATTCCTGGAGTCTGTTCAAATAAAACATCCTCTGTTCAATTCCGAGTTTTTGTATCAGCAGACTATAATCATCTTTGTTGAACTTAACGCTGCAGGCAGTGGCGGAGATAGTTGTGTTCCGACATTTTGCTGAACGAGTTTCGCCGGTATTTAACTGTTCTGAAAACCCTCATGTGAATGACATTGGTCAAGGTTTTAAGGTGTTTTGCAAAAATGTGGAGTTGTTGCGTAAGTAGGCGTACGAAAGCCATTTGTAGCATTTGATTTGGATACCTTCCAAGTTCATTTTCATGATTTCGTTGGCAGCCAATTAGGACCCTATATTTTGAAAGTTTGATATCTGCTTTACTTATCTTAAAATGATGACCTTCCCGTCCTCTCGTTTTTTTATTCTTGAGAGCAGATCATGCTGCGGACAATTGCGGAGGTCAGTAGCAAAAGACGGCTGTATGGAGCTGATGGAATCTCAGGGGTGATGCAAACTGCGTATCCAACTGCTGCCTGGCTATACAAGTACTACACTTTTACATTTGTCTGATATGATCTCGTTTTTTTATTAAAACTTTTGTAATCAGGTTCTTGTGCTATGTCCTCTAACAAAGGTTTCGGTTGCATTTTCACTATTACTTGCATGTGGGGTGTAGGGATATGGGCTTCAAGTCATATAAGTTACGATCTAGAGATGATCTTTCCAACCCATTCCTGGCAATGTATTTTGGCGCAGCATATGTTTGTTGGCTAAGCACTTATAATGGAAGGTGCCAACCTATCCACCCTATGATCGTTTTTTGCATTCTTTTGTTACCCGTGCTAACTAATTAGATACTTGGGATTTTTTCTTGTATATTTGTACTGTCATGTTGCTACATCCTAATTGTAATCTATTCTTACACATGACGTGATTATGGACGATTTCCTACTTAACTTACGATATCTGAGGTCCTGGGTGCCGAATGCTTTGTGTTCAGGCCTAGGACAGATGAATTCGTGTTGCGGGCCTACTACTCAGGCCCCAACGGTGTGGAAGAGCCATCAGCTGGGATTTTTTATCAAAAGTATCTGGCCCATCTGCAAGCAACTGCACCCAAGCTTCAGTATGAGATTCCTCATCCCAACGCAGTTTTGATTCACAAACTTCGCAACTTAACTTGTATCTAAATATTTATTTAGAATTTGTCTCGAATCCTGGGTTAGGTGAATGTCATATAAAATTGGTCTTTACATCAAAAGCATTAATCTAATGAATTATGGATGATGGACAGCTGTTGTGTTGCGAAGGATCGGGATTTGAACCTCTTCCCTGGTCTAGTGTATCGCAAATAAATTGCAGACACTCTGCCGGATGCTACGTAGTGAAACCAGGAGGGATTCTTTATCTAAATGTTGATTTGAGATTTTTGTTTTTTAAATTAATGGAGGACTCATGTACAGTACATAGAATCGCTGGTCAGGCATAGGGGCTCTAGAGTTGCTTTGAGCTAGCTTTTGAGCATAGTGAAAAATGCAAATGATTTTAATGGAGCACTCTACTGATCATCCTGGATTCATCTTGTCACAAATCACTGTACATTTGAAATGATATGCATGTGAATGGAGTATCAACAATGAGGAAAAATCATAGGATCGTGTAAAATGATAAAACTCGAATCTTTACACATATGAGCTTATGATGTGTTTGCTTGGCCGTAGGAAAAGCACAAGCAGGGGAGGTCAATGGACCTCTACTGCACTGTGGCGAGGCACGGATCCTGCATTTCAGGCTCCACCAAACCAATCTATCTGGAGACGATTATGGGCATCATCTTGAACGGATGGTATCCACACAACACCCGGCAGATTGTAAAGAAAGCTGTGCAAAGTGTAAAGATGAGTTTAGTGGATCTTCGTATTAGCGCACTTGTATACCCTGCTGGATTCTTCAGGATCTTTTGTGAGGAATTCCCATTGCAAGATTCAGTTAGACCAATTCATAGATTAGGCTTCAATGTAGTCTTTGGTATGACTGTCGTTAGTTGGTCCATGTGTTGCCGCAAGGTACGTGATTTTGACTTTCTGCTGTTTTATGCTCTGACCGTTACTGTTGAATCAGCACCCATCAAACGGCCACTGAAGAGTCATAGAACATGGCAAAACGGCTTGAACAGTTTCCTTAGCAATGGGTTTATATTCTTGTACAAGCTTTTCAGTTGATTTAAATTCATGAGTTCTGTTTAGAACTTACCTGTTTCCATTGCAAGAATGTCAATACGGTTCCGGACAGCGGAGCATGTATTCCAATATTTTAATAAGTACATCCAATCCCCAAAGCATTTTTACAAGAGAGTTAAATCAGCAGTTCCATTCTCTTTCGGGGATAAACTTGACTATTTGAACATATTTGCGTAGGTATTCTCCCCAATATCTATCCTGTACCCCAGTATGCTCCCTCCATCACCCACCTGCCGAATGGAGAAAACAGAGCAGTGTATGAAGACAATAAAACTGAGGATAACTTCTAAAAAATGAGTATCCAAACACAGTCATGCAATGTGCCAACAGTGAGCCGATTAGCTAACATCTTCAATTTCAGGCAGCCCCTGCAGGTTGTGTGGTAGGCCAGATCCAATAACTCTTTTGCTCTTTCACAAACTGCAAGGTTGTCTATTGTTGCTCTAGCTTCACGCCTCTGCTCTCTGGCCACTCCTTTTCATTGCATTTACTGCAAAGATGCATCTTATCAGTCAGCTGTGAGGTAGAGCTGCCAGTGGTTAGACATCTCGGTTGTCAAGCCGTCTAGACGCAATAATGCGGAGGCGCGCATGCTATCTGATGACATCACTAAGTCATCACCAAGTGAGTTTTCCCTGAACCCACAAGGTGCAGCGGATTTGGTTTAGGATTGCAGGGCGAGGTTGGTTTAGTAATTAGGACCTTTGTAGGGATTTCATGATGTGTTTCAGAGGAGTTTAAGTGATGAGAATGATTTTTACTTAGCAATGTTGGATTGATGATTGTCAACTTTTGTTGTTGCAAAAAATGTGAAATAAACTTCTATTTAACAATCGTAAGAAATATTGCATGTAGGCTAGTGGAGTAAATTATCATATTTTATTAAGTTGAGGTGTTGTAATGTTGAACAATAATCAAAGTAGATTGTATTTGGAATGATATGTAATTATGGCAATTATTGGCTATAGATAATATATTACTTTCTATTTAATAGAGACATCTAATATGGCACATGGGTACTAACTCCATCAACTTCATTAAAATAGATCTACTTTTGTTGGATAGTTTAATTCTAGGTTGCTTAGGATTGGCTCACTAAGCTTAGTAGGCCTTGGACAAATATTATGCATCTCAAAGATAAGATTCTTCTTTCCAAATTGCATTGGTTCTTTGTGCAAATCTAAGGTAAGTCTTTGATTTAAACCAATGTGATTTTGGAAGAATGTGTCTTTGTATTATTTATGTATGCTATGTATATATGTAATGATTTTATTTTTATATCTTATATCTACTTTGTTTTTATTTGTGTGCATGATGTTTTATTACATAGTCAAAATTCTTTTGGTGTTTATATTTTATAAAGTAATTTTAACTTCTTTTTTATTAATTTTTTAATATTTCTAATTTATTTATTAAAAGTATAACTTATTAAAATATAATAATATAAGTTATTAATTATTCATAGTCTTATATAAGATTATATATTTAAATTTAGTATAAATAATATATAGATGTTATAAATATATATATTTATCTAAATAAGAAATATTAGATATAAAAATAAAATATAAGTAGATTTAATATTATCTTGTAAAAAACCTTCTTAGAAGCTTCTTAGATACAAATTTGAATTATACATATTTGTAGTTGATTGATAGGTTAAAAATTTAGCCTATAAGTTGATCATGTCTTATACATGATGATTTATAGTATAAGTTGGCAATATGATGCATATATAAAAAACTTGTTTTATAAGTTAAACACATGTCTTGCAAGTTGGATATATGTCAAAGGTCCTTTAGAACCTTTCCATATAACTCTTACTTAGATAGTATATATGGAAACAAGAGTAAAGTCTTCCTTACTCTTGTCAATGCCTTTTTTGTTCGTAATCTTGTTTTAAGAGTCTCCAATTGTCTTGTTTTTGGAAATAGTCATTCTAGGTCTAATACTATATTATCTTTGAATAATGTTTATTCTTTTTTAGAGACACGAGAATGTATTGATAGTTTTATTATTTGCAATTCATATCCTTGATAGTTTAACAAGAGTGCTAATTCATTATTCTTGTTTTTTTAGAAGTGAGTGGATTATTTGAATTTTATTATTATATTTTAAAGATTATTAATTATTTACTTTTAAACTAGTATTTTTTTCTTCTAATATTGATTATTTTTTTCAAAAAGAATAGAATTTTTTATTTGATATTAGAGGATATTGATTATCCTCCTCAAATTTGACTTCTATATATACTATCTACTTAAGAGCTATGTGGCGACGTTCTATATAACCTCTAAAATGTATTGACTTTGTACAATATATATCTTAACTTGCAAGACAAGTTTTTTTATATAAGCACCAAATAGTTAGCTTTTTCTACAAGCTATCAACACATTTAACGTATAGTTAATTTTTTGACTAAGTTTCTAATCTACCTATCAACTACAAATACATATAAAGTCAGAGCAATATCTATAAAGTTTTTAAGAAGCTTTTTTAAAAGATATTATAAAATTAATCTACTTTTACTTCTATTTATTTATATTACTTAGATAATAATTACAATAAATATATGTCTTTGAAATTATCTCCCCTTTTAAAAACAAGTTCCACAAAGAGCATTAATCTTATATTGAGGAAGTCTAAATTCCATCAAATTATATTTGCCACATACTTTGATCTTTATTTCCTTCAAAGATAGTTGATAGGATCTTTCAACTATTAGTAATATCTCATTCCAAAGTGAAAAGACTATCATGTTATTTGATCATTGTTGATATTTTTGTAGCTTCTTTCTAACATAATATTTGTAACACTATTTGGAATCGTTCCTACCTTCAATGAAATCACCAAATATCAAGATTCTCTTCTCAAGTTGCGATATCAAACACGTTATATTTCACCATCTATTTAAAGAAGAACATGTCATTCTTGAAGGTCTTCATCTCTATTATGTCATCTTGAAGGCTATGATAATTATAATGCCTTGTCCAATAAGTCAAAAAATTATGGCTCTTGAGTCAAATTTATTGGCTGTTGGTTCTTAATTTTCTTAATGCCACAATTATACAAAAACTACAAAAAAATATAGAAGGTAGAATGCAATCTTTCTTAAATTATGTTTCTTTTATAGCAAAGGTTTGTTATTTTTCATCTTGATTTTAATGAATGTCATTGATTAAAAGCTTTGATTTTTTTTAGTACATGTATAAGAATTTTTACTGGCTTTTATGTGTATTTATTAATATTATATCTATACAAATAAATAAGATGTTTCAATTTAAGTCGATGCTATCTCAAGGCTAAGACTTTTTCTACCTAAAATTTTTGATTATTATCCACTTCTAAAAGAGATGGTCATATTTGTCTTCTTTCCAAAATATTTATTGTCTTATATGGCTTCAAAAGAGAGACTTGAAATATGGAATGGATTTTTATAGACTTTAGTAGATGTAATTGATAAGCAATTAGATTGACTTATTCACAAATAAAAAATGATTCAAATTTATTATAATCCAATTTGTTACAAAGGTAAATAATTTTAATATTATAATAAAATAATTATATCTTATTATCAACCTAAAAATGAAATCATTCTTTGCAATAGACATCTACGTTATTCTATTATTGTTCTTTAGCGTCATTTAGTAGTGCCTTCATTATTGTATGTAGCTTAGATAAATGATTTTTAGAATTTTCTACTATAGAATTATTAATTTTTAAAATATCAAAAATATCAATTTATAGATGATAATTATAATTATTAATTTTTTTTATTATATAAAAGAATATTTTATATTATTATAAGTAAATTTTGCTAATGGCAAAAATATTATTCAATCATTTTGTTGATAGTTGATGGTATACCTCAAATATTGATCCAAAACTTAATTTACATGCTTTGTTTGTCCATCAATTTGAGGATGAAAAGCCAAAGGTATTATTATATCTATCTTTAAAATCTTGATACAAATTGAATTTTTCTATCTAATATAATATCTTTAGTCAATTTATAATAGCAATAGATATTATCAAGGAAAAACTTAGCTATTTCTTTACTTCTGATAGATTTTATATATGGTAAAAATGTGCTATTTTGGTGAAATGATCTACAATCATAAATATAGTCATAAAAATCTAAGATTGGAAGACTTGTAATAAAATCCATAGAAATAGAAGACCGTGGTTATTTTAGAATGGATAATGGATGAAGAAGTTTATAAGATTGATGATAAAGAATTTTTGATCTTAAACAAATATCACAGGATTATATAAAATTTTTGACCACCTTTCATATTTGGAGCCACCAAATTTTTTTAGATATTAGCTCCAAAGTCTTATTGTACCAAAAATATCCTACTACTCGAAAGTAGTAATAAACTTGAAGAATATATAATTGATCTTCATCTTTTGGAATATATAAGCATTACTTGAAATGTAATAGATTATTCTTGAATTCAAACTTGAAAGTATCATAAGACTTTGAAGATTTTTTTTTTTTTTAATATCACAAATAAGAATTACAAAAGATATACTTGATTAAAATTATTTTATAAAAATTGAATTAATAATTAATATTGGTTTCATTGCTTGAAGATGAAGATGCTTTGGATTCAAAAGAATTATCAATTATTGATCAAAAGAAATATTTCTTTTGTTTGATTATTTAAAGAGTATGTTTGATTATACAAAGTAAGATTATTTAAAGAGTATGTTTGAAAAACCTTATTATTTTGTTAGTCAATAAGTGATCTTAAATTTGAATCTTAATAAAGACATGCTCTAGTAGGCTTGAAAATAATTCAAAATACATGTTGATATAAAATATTTAAGGTTTTTGTGATCCATATATATAGTTATTAAATTAGAAGCACTTTTTAGATAATGGTACCATTCTTGAAACAAATCTATAATTGCAAAAAATTCTTTGTTGTAGATCTTATAGTTAATATTTACTACTAAAAATGCTTTAGAATGAAAAGCTATTAAATGAAGTTTATCATTTATTTCCATTTGTAATAATATAACATTCAAAAAAAAATCTAATGCATCTATTTCTTTAAAAAATATCTAAGAAAAATTGACGCAATACAAGATTGGTGTAAAAACAAAGGTTAGTTTTAAAACTTCGAATGTTGCTTCTTTTTCTTGGTTCTATTGAAGTTTGTATTTATAAGTAAAATATGTAAGTAGAGTTATAACTTGAAAAAAATGCTTGATGAAGATCTGATAGTACTTAGCAAATTCCAAAAAATATTAGATATATTATATCATCTTTGAGATCTTCTAATTAATAATAATTTGAACTTACTTAAAATCCATCATAAGTCTATCATTTGAAATAATATATCATAAAAAGTCAACTTGAATATTTTGAAATATACACTTTTTTTTATCTTAGAATAGAGTCTTGTATTTCTTAGTTTTTGTAATATATGATGAATATAAAGTTCATATTCTTTTATGTTCTTAGAATAGACTAAGATGTTGTTTAGATAACAGATAACTAAATCATCTAAAAACTATTAAAAGACATCATTTATTAGATGTTGAAAAGTTGTTGGTACATTTATAAGTCCAAAAAGTATGACATTATATTCAAAATGTCTATACTTAGTTCAAAACATAGTCTTTTATTCATCTCCTTCTTTGAAGCATATCAAATTGTATGTCCTTTGTAGATCTACTTTTGTATAGATCTTAGCTTCATTCAATTAATTAAAAAGTTCAGATATCAAAGGTAGCCAGTACCTATTTTTAATAGTGATCTTATTGAATCTTTAATAATTGACACACATTTGTAATGATCTATCATTTTTCTTTATAAATAAAATTAGAGCTTTGCTAGAGATTTAGAATGGTATATGAAGTTTTCAGCAAAATTCTCTTCAATATATTCTTTGAGTTCAGCCAACTCATTTTATGATAAATTATAGATTGGTCTAAATGTCAGTTGAGTTTTTTCTTAAAGATCAATTGAATAGTCATTAGAACAATGTTCTAAAAGAGTACATGCATTCTTCTTCTTAAATATATCTTAAAAATCTTGATATTGATTAGAAATGCCATTTGAAGTCTTTCCACAATTAGAAAAAAGTGTAGTATAAATGACATAAGGTGATCATTTTTTTACAACATGCAAGAAAGTTTTTCCACTTACACATACAAGTTTGGTTGTATTAGACTTATAATTTTCTACTTGATTAATTATACTCTTAGTTATCTTTTAAAAAAAATTAAGACTATAAAAAATCTAATGTATTTAAAGATTATAATTTTTTAACTATAATGAATTTAAAATGATTAGATTAGAAAGAGATTTAATGACATTAAATAGCACAAAGCCACTATCACCATTAGTTATTACTTCTAAAAGAAATATTTTATAAATAATATTTTTAAAAAATAGCGGATGACTATCTATGACTTCTATATGAATATATATATATATATATATATTATTAAAATTATATTATATCTTTTAAGAAACTCTTTATTTAAAAAAAAATTGAGGCTTTGTGATGTTTAGATCCTAAACTAACATCTATTATAAAATAAAGAGAATATTTTGAAGAGAGAATAAGACCTTCATTAGGTATTGTATAAGATTCTAACAGCATGGTTCTTATTGTAATTGGACAAACTTATTTTTTGACATACTGTCTTCTTTGACAATCATACTTTTTATTATATGATTGCATTGCTTCTTTGGATAATATTGAATAGTGTGCTTTAATTTTCTATAGTAAAAATATAATCCTTTATAATAACAATGAATCTTTTCTTACTCAGTAAGAGGTTTGAAACATACCATATTAATTTATATATTATCTACTTCTAAAGGTATGTGTTGAAAAGATGTTGGTATTGTCATTGAATTGTAATAACATTAAGTCTTATTTATGTATTTTTTAGATTAAAATTAAAAAAATTGATTGTCACATTTTATAGAAAAATCAATTATTTGACTTAATATTTGAGGATCAAATAAACAGAGCATCAATTTTATTACTTTATATTATTATTCATAATTTTTTTAATAATGAATGTAATATTATTTTATTTAATATTAATTATAATTTAACTAAATTATAAAATATATAATATTATAGATTGATTTTTTATCACAAAATATGAATCTTATTTATTGCAACACAAACTACATTATATTTTCTATACATAGATGAAAAATCCACGAAAAAAGCTTTCAAATTATTCAATATTGGATCACGTCATTAAAATAATATTAGTTTAGAAGAAGATAATTTGAAAATTTTAATACACTTATGTTGTATCAAGAAAAAGTTCTAATCTATTTTTAATCAAAAAAAGATAAAATTCCAATGTTATAAGTATATTCTTAACAATTTATTAAGCACAAGAAATTGATGAAAGAAAATAAATAAGTAAGTCTTTTTCAATGAAGTACGACAAAATAAAAATAAAAAAATATATATATTAAAAAGAAATTGAATCGACTATTGCCAAAAGATAAAAAAACTAGAGACTTCTTGAAATTAGATTAGAAGCAAGAATAAAGTTGATAAGAGTGAAGAAGAGTTTATTTTTGCTTCTATATATACTATCTACCTAGTAGCTACATAGTGACATTCTATAGGACTTCTAGAATGTATTGACTTTGGATGATATATATCTTAAATTGCAAAGCAAGTTTTCTATATGAGCACGACATAGTTAGCTTATTCTGCAAGCTATTAAGACATGTAGCACGTGATTAACTTGTTGACCAAGTTTCTAACCTATTAATTAACTATAAACACATGTAAAGTCAAAACAATATCTATCGAGCTTTTAAGAAGCTTTTCTAAAAGATATTATGATATTAATCTACTTATATCTATTTTTACTTATTCATATTATTCAAATAGTAATTACAATAAATATATGTCTATGATATTTGTATAGAATTTAAGCACATTGTTCAATATTAATCAAAGAAGTAACAGAATTAAAAAATAATAAGCATGGTTGTCAAAGATGAATAAAAAATTTATCTTCTTTGTAAATATTTTTTTTACAATGAATATTTATTTATGTTTAAAAAATTGTAAAATCTTTTTTTTATTAAATTTAAGAATCTTAAATTTATTAGATAAATATTTTATTAAAAGAAAGAAAAAACTAAGTTTATATACATAGAAGTTATAGATAGTTATTTATTATCATTTAGAGATGTTATTCATAAAACTATTCTTTTAAATGTAGCAAGTAATGGTTATAATTGCTTTATGATATTTAATGTTATTAGATATCTTTTCAATCTAATTATTTTAGTTTTATTATGGCTAGAGATGTATAATCTTCAAATAGATTAGATTTCTTATAATATATTTTTTTTTTTGTAGTATAAATTAAATTTCTATTATCAAAGTAAAAAGTTATAAGTCAAATAAAACCAAATTCTTATTAGTAAATACAAGAATTTTTATGTATGCTAAAAAAAAAGATATTCTTTTTTTATTTACTCTACATTTAGTTTTGATAGTAAAAAGAATTCAAGTAGTATTCTAAGCTACTATTAAAATTATCAAGATATTTTTGAGAAGAAGAATGTAAAAATTATTTTAAAGGATTGTCTCTATGATTGTTCAATTAATATTTAAGAAGGATTTCAATTGCCATTTAAACCAATCTATAGCTTATTTCAAAAAACAAATTGGCCACATTCAAATAATACATTAACAAGAATATAGTTAAAATTTTTGTATACTATTTAAAATTTCTAACAAAATTCTTATATTAGTTGTAAATAAAAATATAGGATTACTCTGGATGTATGTAGATTATTGGAGATTTGACAAGTTTACCATCAATAATAAATATATTCTATTTTTTATATTAAGAATTTTTGATAAATTTAATTAAAAAAAGATATATAAAAAAATAAATTTATAAAGATTATTCTATGATATACATATTTATTGTAATAGTTATCTTAATAATATGAATACATAGAAGTTGATAAAATTAGATTAATTTAATAATAACTTATAGAAAATCTTCTCAAAAGCTTTATAGATGCATTTTTATCTTTAAACATATCTATAGGTGATTGATAGATTAAAAAGTTGGCTAAAAAATTAGCCATATGTCAGACGTATCAATAACTTATTGAACAAGCTAACTACATGGTACAAAGATAAGAAACTTATCTTATAAAATAGATGCATATCTTGCAAATTGGACATATATTGGATATCCTATAAAATGTCACTATGTAGCTTTTAGATAGATAGTACATATATATAAAGGCAAGAATGAAGCCTTCTTCACTCTTATCAACTCCTTGCTTACTTCTAGTATAATTTTAAGAGTCTCTAACTTTCTAATCTTTGATAATAGCCATTCCAATTTCTTATTAAATATATTTATTTTTTTATTTTTTTATTATTTTTATCTCTCTTTGATTTATTTTTCACTGGTTTACGTATCTTTTTTGAATTCTTGTCTTTGATAGATTGATACAAGTGCTAATTAATTATTCATATTTTATTTTTAAAAAATAAGTGGATTACTTTACTTCCATTATTATATTTCAAAGATTTTTAGCTATCTATTTTTAAACTAATATTCTTTTTTTTCTAAATTGTGATATTTTTTTAAAAGAATAGATCACCCTTCATTGTAGAAATTCTCATTTGATATTAGAGGTTGCAGATTACTCTTTTCTATTTAACTTGTGGATTTATTAAGTTATTTAAAATAAAAGAAAAATTATAGATGCTACATTTGGAGGAAGCAAGAATAGATTTATAACTATTGCAGATTTTATGATCTTATCAATACTCTTACAATGGAAATTTCATGCATTACTAATGCCAACTACAAAAATAGAAGTACATCTATGAAAGAAGTCCAAAGTCTATGCCAAGAAATTGTATAATTGAAGAAAAAAATAGATTAATATCACAATTTAATCTAAAAAGTCTTACTTCTATAAAAAAAAAAGGAGGCAAGGATTAGTATACTTAAGAAGTTTGATGGAATAAGATCAAAATTTTGAAGACTTTGGCAAAGTCTTATCTCAAGTTACATTTTTTTCAATACTTTCTTAAATTTACTCAAGTTGGATTGATAGGAGCAACTTCTATTTTGAAGTACTCTCTCTTAGTTTGCACCTTTGATGGACAATGATTCATGGCTCTTTTATAATTTGAATTCAATTCTAGAATTATTTATGGCCACATTTAAAGAAAGTCATCAAGAAAGTATAGTAGAAATCAACTTCTTATCTTTACAAGAAGAATCATTGTCAATTACTATATATGCTACTAAATTCAAAACCTTGCTTGTAATATAGATTAAAATAATAAATTATTTATCAATTAATTTTAATATAAGTTAAAAGTTAATACTATAGATTTATCATTAACAATATCAAAAGAAGATTCTTTAAAATAATCTATTACATAAGCCATTGTATGCAATAATCAACTATTTGAAAGGTGTCAAGAAAAAATATTTGGCTAAAGAGAAACAAGTTATGTAATAATCACAATTCCTAAGTTTTCAAAAACTTATTTAACAAAGTCGGAATCAATACAAATTAATACAATATGTTAAATTTCTCAATAAGTAAGCAAAGCCTTAATATTATGAAGAAGGTTTATATTTATATTATGGAGAAGCTAAGTTTATTGCTTAATATTATTTAAAGTAGCAATGGAATAAAAAAATAAGGAGCAAGGTTGCTAGAAAAGTTAATGTATCAAAAAACAAGTTTCTTTGGTTATAATAGGAATCGTGCAGCTAGAATTATATGCAATATCTTATAAAGATCATATTAATTCCTCAAATCTTTTACCTTATCTAATAATAGATATATATATATTTAGGACCTAAAAATTACAAAATCTTTACTTTATTAGATTTAAGATCATCATCTTATTTTATAGATAAACACTTTGTCAAAAAACAAAAAATATCTTTAGTTAAGAAAACTAAGCTTATACATCTAAAAGTCATATGGTCATTTGTTGTCTTTTAGAGATGTTATCCATTAGATTATTTCTTTGAATATAATAATTAAAATTTATAATAACATAGTAACATTTAATATGATAAGATCTTCTTTTAATCCAATTATTTTAGAATTATTGTAGTTAAAAAAGTATAATCATCAAATAAATTGGATTCCTTATAACCTTAACTTGTCTTGTAATTTAATCCAAAATTTTATTAGTGAAGTAAAAATATCTAAGTTTAATATATTCAAATCCTTAATGACAGGTGTAAGAGCTTTTATACATGTAGCAAAAGAAGGGTCATCTTTTGCTATATATGCCACATCTATTTTTGATGGTAAAAAGACATTAAGTAGTATTTTTAATAAGTATCATGTTTTTTAGGATGTTTTTGAAAATATAATACATATATTCTTCTAAAATATCAATTCTATGATTGTTCAATTGATCTTTTAGAAGGAGCCCAATTGCCATTTGAACTAATCTATAGCTTACCGTAGAATAATTTGGCTATTCTAAAAGAATACATTGATGATAATTTAACTAAAAACTTCATATTCCATTCAAAATCTCTAATAAGAGTTCTTATCTTATTTATAAAGAAAAAAGATAGATCTCTATAAATGTGTATAAACTATCAAAGACTTAACAAGATTACCATCAAGAATAGATATCCTTTATCTTTGATTTTAAGACTTCTTAATCAATTTAATTGAATAAAGATTTATACAAAAATAGATCTATGAAGAGCATACAACTTGATTTGCATCAAAAAAAGAGATAAATAAAAGACTAATTTTTGAATTAGGTATGGATATTTCAAATATATCATATCTTTTGGACTCACAAACACACCAACTACTTTTCAACATCTTATGAATGACATTTTTTGTGAATTTTTTAATGATTTTATTATCTATTATTTAGACAATATTTTAATCTACTCTAAGAACATAAAATATCATAGACTTGATGTTTGTCATGTATTACAAAATCTTAGAGATGCAAGATTATATGCTAAGATAAAAAAAAGTGTCTATTCTATATTATTCAAGTTAACTTCTTAGGATACATCATTTCCAATAAAAGCTTCATAATAGATTTTAAGAAAGCTTAGAATATTATAGATTAAAAGATTTTAAGAATAATAAGTAATATATAATATTTTTTGAACTTTACCAATTACTATTAAATCTTTATGAAGAATTTTTTTCAAGTTACAGCTCTACTTATACATTTGACTTATAAAGATAAACTTCAATAGAGTAAAGAAGTCTAAGCATTAAACTATTTGATGCTTTAAAAAAATAATTTATTTTAGCATTAATCTTATATTATGTCAAATTTTTAAGATATTTTTTTATAAAAAAATATGCATCAAACTTTGCTAACTATTACTAATATTAGAACAACAATGATATTTTGATTTTATAGATTTTATTATAGATCTTTTAAATTAAAATTTATATGATTTTATGTTCATAATTATAGATTATTTTATAAAAATAGAAAATTTTGTATAATGTACAAAAATAATTTTAGGTAAAAAAATAATTATGCTTTTCTTAACAATATCTATCACTATCATGGATTATTAAAAGATATTATATCAAATAAAAGAACATAGTTTATATTAAGATTTTAGAAAATATTTTTAAAAATATTAAAGTTAGATATGAAATTGACTTAGGCTTTTCATCTTCAAATTGATGGACAAAAAAAACAAATGAATCAAGTTTTGAAGTAGAATTTGAGATATACCATCAATAATGATTAAGATGATTGCACAATTCTTTTGCCATTGGTAGAATTTGTATATAATAATAAGATACATTATTTTATTCAAAAAACACATTTTTTTGTCAATTATGGTAACCATCTATGATTAAATATCTTTGATTTTTTAAAAATTGATAATCCTACAGCAAAAAGTTTGAAAAATTATTTGTCAAATCTACATGCAACAATGAAGGCACAATTAAAGAAATCTCAAGAATAATAAAAGATCAACATAAATGCCTATTTCAAGGAAATATCAAGGATAAGAATTTTATAAAAATAAATAAATAAGTGAGACTTTTTTCAAAGAAAGATGACAAAATAGAAATAACTAAATATGTATATTAAGAAAGAAATTAGAATGGCTATTGCCAAAAGTCAAGAAAACTAGAGACCTTTGAAACTAGACTAGAAGCAAGAAAAAAATTGACAAGAGTGAAGAAGGCTTCATTCTTGCCTCTATATATACTATCTACCTAGGAGCTATGTGGCGATGTTCTATAGGACCTCCACAAACGTGTTGACTTTGCTTAACATATATCTTAACTTATAAGGTAAGTTTTCTATATGGATGCCATATAGTTAGCTTGTTCTACAAGCTACCACCATGTATGGTACGTGGTTAACTTGTTGACCAAGTTTCTAACCTACTAATCAAGTATAAATATATGTAAAGTCAAAGCAACATCGATGAAGCTTTTAGGAAGGTCCTCTAGAAGATATTATGAAATTAATCTATTTTTACCTATATCTACCTATTCATATCACTTAGTTAACAATTACAATAAATATATATTCGTGACATTATCTCCCCTTCTAGGGACGAATTCCATGAGAAGCGGTGATCACATCTCGAGGAAGTCTAAGATGTAGCAAATTATATTTGCTACGTACTTTGATCTTTATTCTCTTTGAAGATGATTGATAGGACCTCTCAACCGTTGATAGTGTCCCATACCAAGGTAGGAAGACTACCCTATTATTTGATTGTTGTTGAGGCCTTCATAACTTCTTTCAAATAAAACATTTAAAACACTATCAAGAGTTGTTCCTACTTCTAGTAAAATCACCAAATATCGGGAGTCCTTTCTAAAGTTGTGATACTAAATGCATTGTATCTCGCCATCTATTCAAAAAAAAATATATCGTTCTTGAGGATCTTCATCTTGATTGCATCATCTTAAAGATTATGACAAAAATAATGTCTTCTCTAGCATGTCAGAAAACAAAGGCTCTTGAATTGAATCTACTGGTTGTTGGTTTTTCATCTCCTCAACATCACAACTACAAAGAAGCTATAAATAAGAATTGAAAGTAGAATGTTATCTTGCTTAAATCTTATTTCTTTTAAAAAGAAGGTTGTCATCTTGATTTTGATGGATGTCGTCAACAAAAAGCCTCCACCACCTTTTTTACATTTGTAAGATTCTTTACTGGCTCCTGTGTGCATTCATTAATATCATATCTATGCCAATAGATAAGATATTCTAATTTATTTTGGCGCCACCTTGAATCTAGGACTTCTTCCACTTCAAATTCTTCATTATTGTCTATTTCTATAGAAGGAAGTGGAGCTTGTCTTCTTTTTGGTATGTCCACTATCTTATATAGTTCAAGAAGAGATATATGGAATATTGAATGGATTTTCATTGACTCTGGTATGTGTAAACGATATGCAATTGGATTGATTTGTGGAAAAATAAAAAATAGTCCAAGCCTTCCATAGTCCAACTTATCACAAGGACGAGTGGTCTTGATATTGTGATGAAGTAACCATATCTTTTTATCCATGTGGAATGGTGGTTGTTTCTTTTGAAAGACATCTACATTGATCTTTTGTTGTTCTTGAGCTTCTTTTAACTGAGCCTTCATTGTTGTATGTAGCTCTGATAAATGATTTGTCAAATCTTTTGCTCCATGATTATCAGCTTTTGAAAAGTCAAAATTATCAAGTTGCGGATGATAACCATAATTGGCAAAGAAAGGTGTTTGTTTTGTAGAAGAATGTACCGTATTATTATAAGAAAACTCTACCAATGGCAAAAGAGTTATCCAATCATCTTGTTGGTAGTTGATGGTACATCTTAAATACTACTCCAAAACTTGATTAACACACTCCATTTTTCCATCAGTCTGAGGATGGAATACCAAAGATAGTTTTATATCTACTTTTAGAATCTTAAAAAAAATCCGTAAAAATCTTAATGCAAACTCAATTTGCCTAACTGATATAATATCCTTGGGTAATCCATAATAGTGATAGATATTGTGAAGAAAGAGCTTAGCTATTTTTTTTATCTGTGATAGATTTTGTACATAATACAAAATATACCATCTTCGTAAAATGCTCTACTATCATAAATATAGAATCATAAGAACCTAAGATTGAAAGATCCGTGATGAAATCCATAGAAAAGAAAAGACAAAGGTTGTTCTCGAATGGATAATGGCTGAAGAAGTCTTTAAGGTCGATGACAAGGAGTTTTTGATCTTGAGCAAACATCAAAAGGTTGTACAAAATCTTTGACTACATTCCACATTTGAGGCCACCAAAAATATCTAGATATTAGTTCGAAAGTTTTATTGTACCCAAAATGTCCTACTGTTGGAAAGTCATGACAAGCTTGAAGAACACACAATCAAGCTTCACCTTCTGGAATATATAGGCGTCTCTTAAAATATAGTAGATTGTTTTTGAATTCAAACTTGGAAGTAACATGAGACCTTGATGGATTTTTTCTAATATTACGAATAAGAGGATCAGAAGATATATTTGAGTGAACTTGCTTAATGAAAGTTGAATCAATAGTTAGTGTTGATTTCATTCCTCGAAGGTGAAGATGTTTTGGCTTCAAGGTAATATTTTGTTGCTGATCAAAAGAAGCATCTCCTTCCTTTGGTACAAGATAAGATTGTCTAGAAGTGCATCTGACAAATCTTGTTGTTTTTCTGGTCGATAAGTAATCTTAAATTTGAATCTTGATAAAAAAATACTCCAATAAGCTTGGCGATGATTCAAAATATGTGCTGATATAAAATATTCAAGGTCTTGTAATCTATATTTATACTGATTTGACTAGGAGTACATTCTAGATAATGGTGCCACTCTTGAAACAAATCCACGATTGCAAGAAGTTCTTTGTTGTAGATCTTATAGTTGATCTTGGCTGCTGAATATTTTTTGGAATGAAAAGCTATTGGATGAAGTTTATCATCTATTCCTATTTGTGATAATACAACATCCAAAGCAAAGTTTGATGTGTCTGTTTCCATAGAAAATGGCTTAGAAAAATTGATACTGTCATATTACATGTTGTATTACTCACGAATGTACCAAACACTTAGTTGTAGAAGGTGAGATTATGTTTCACAAGTAACCAAGAAATTCTAATAGGTTTTATCCATACGAGAAGAATATAATCTGAATTTTAATTCAAAAGTGCTTAAAACACTCTTTTTAGTATTCTTAACCATACATAAATCCCAATTATCTTATTACTTTCATATTTAAGCAATTTATATTTTTCTTGTAAGCCCCAATCTTAATCAGTGAATTTTAACAAGCTGTAACATCTAATTTGATTTTCCACTTGATGTAGAATTTTGCATGAAATTTTCAATGTAAGTCTTCTATATATTCAAGAATTTTTAGTCCAATCCAACTTACAGATTTTGAGAAATCCTCCAAAAATTGCACTAATGTTACTTGGCCGCCAACTTGAAAAGTGAAGCAGAAATCCGAGCAGTGATTTCTTTCTTTTCAACTACTAACTTTGTCTCAAAATTGGTGTGTAGCTTGATCTTGAAGTCTTCCAATACCATGCTATTTTTCACCTAGATCGAATTGATAGATCATTAGATATCATAGAAATCCTGCCCAACCTCAAACTGCCACCTTCTAAAATTCTCTTGTGCTAAAAACTAGATATCTCTAAATTACATTGTTAGATTATTACAAAAAATTTTATACACTTAGCACACCTGATAATCCAAATAATTTCAAATTTTCAACTATAGATGTCACACCAATTACACGAACTAGCCAAAATTTCTAGCCCTAGTTATATTATATAAAACCCAAATCACTGATACAAACCCTGACTTTGAACAACAATTGCTAAGTCTTCTAAAATCTTCTCAAAATAATTCTTATGTCTCTAGAAAGAACTTCAAGCTAGCTCTCAAATTTTAACCTCCAATCTTCAAATGAAATCCTATTTTGCCCTAAGCCGTCGTTTTAGTGGCTAGTGGTCTGATTTCGACTCTGTCTCACAAACGGTCAACCCCCGGGTATCAATCTATTCTATCCTAAGGATTTTTTAGCCCAATCCTACTCTCAACTTAATCTTAGTACCAACTATATTAATTATTTATCTCATCTATCCTGATTTCATCAATTTATGGTCTTTCTAAGGTAGTAGAAGAGTCTCTACAATCTAGAAAATAAAATTATTAATTAACCTTCAACCTACTAATTATTAAGATAAGAAAATAACCTAAGAGGCTTTTATAAAAGCCATGTTTAGATACCTCAAATTATAATTGAATTAAGATATTTAGATATTAATTAGAAATTCAATTTTGATTATAATTTCACTATATAGTCGTATTACATCATGACATCCATCTTTTCTTAACCTAAGCATCCTCCGACATGTGCCAAATGAACCATATGTCTTAATTGGCATCACACCATATTTTTATTTTCTTCATCAAATCCTTCATTTCTATTTTTACTATCTTCTTCAAAATAATTGTCTTCTTCAAAAATATCAATATCTTTAGCATGATCCTCCATATTGATTTCTCTATCTTGTCTTTTAAAAATCTTCACTCGCTTTTTTGCAAAAGGTATTTTCAACCTTGTACCATCTAATTCCTTTAATGAATATGTGGCATTATCATGAACTGTTACTACCACATATGGTCCAAACCAACGTTTTGAAAACTTCTGTAAAGTACTATGTTGGTTATCCAAACTGCTATCATAAACAAATACTCAATCACCTTCTTCAATTGCTCTACGTCTCAATTGACGTTACTTAACAAATCGAGTCTTATTTCCTAACCTTACCTTTGGTAATCTTTTTAATGCTAGTGCCTTATCTTTTGATCTTTATTCAAGTTGCCGGCTTCTAATGGCTAATAATTCTTTTCTTGTCAACCCATTTTCTCATGGTAGCATACTCCAAGTTGGCACATTTTCTTCAATCGACATAATTGATTTTTGACCTGTCATAAGTTCAATTGGCATATATCATGTCACCGAACTATGTGTTGTTTGATCAGCCCATAATGTATAAGGTAGAAGTTGAGGCCATTCTCTCACTCTTCCATTGCAAGCTTTAACTAAGGCTTTTACAATTAGTGGATGCCAACGTTCACTCTTTGTTTTTTCCTCTAGATTATAAGTAGTAGTCAATGATAATTTGATCCCACATCTCTAAAAAAATCACGAGCTTTATATACATCTAATTCTCTTCAATCTGCAATGATCTTTCCTACACTCCATAGCAACAAATAACTTCCTTAAGTAAAAACCTACAAATTCCATCTATGGACTTTATTCTTAGTACCTTGTCTTCTACTCGATTTGATAAATCTTCACGATCCAAAACTAAATATCTCATTTGCCATAGTCCCATCGGTATAATAACCAAATCTACAACCCATTTAAAATGAATAGCCAAAGGATATGTTGGATGCAATCCATCTCGATGTCGTATATTTGAATACATCTGATAAGTTACATAAGACTATACAAACAAAGTTACATCTCAATACATATTCTTTCACTAATATCGTTCCTTCATTTTAGCAAAAGGAGTCCAAATTCCTCTATGTTCTACCCATAGGTTCTCATGAAACTCTGTGAGTAGTTTTTGTTGATCTTCTTTAATACCTACTATCCGTCTTGGCAATCCAATTCCTTTCTTTGGTCTCTTCCATAAAAACCCTTTTTGAAGCAAAAATCTATAATCCTTCTTTTTTATTTGATTAAATTTTTTTGTTGACCAATTCTCTCGTTTAGACAAGGTATTCAAATAAAGACCAATTTCTAGTAATTCTCCTTCATAAAGCTCTTCAAAAAACATCTTGTGCTCTTTATTAAGATTTGATAGTGAATAGAATTTTTTTCCAACATCATCAATATCTTCAACTATCTTGTCTTTTCTTTCATATACTACTTGAAATAACATATCTGCTACCAAATTATCTTTTCTCTCAATATATCTAAACTCTAGATTTAGTGATTTGATATAAGCAATTCATCTCAACATCATAATATCTGATGTTGTACAATTGATAATCATTCCAAGTAAAGGCAAATAATTTGTTTCAATTACCACCAAAGCTCCAATCAAATAATCCTTTTCAGCTTTCATAGCTAAAACAACTTTCCATAGTTCCTTTTTTACCTGTGAATATGCACGTTGGTGAGTACTTAAAACTTTAGCTCCAAATTGCATTGCAAATCTATGTCCATTTGAGTCACCCTGACCTACAGTCCATCCAATGGCAATCGGACTAGTATCCTCAGTAAGAATTTCTAATCTATTGTACTTATAATCAATTTTTCTCAACATCGGAGGCGATATCAATAATTTCTTCAATCTTTGCATTGCTTTAACATACTTTTCTTCCCATTTAAATTGATAATTCTTATGTAATAGTTTATACAATGGATCCACTATGTGAGCATAATAAAGAATTCAAATATGATAAAATATACATGCATCTAAAAACCTGTAAACCTCTTTTAAAGAACTACAATCCTCTTTCATTATTTCAATTGCATCAACTTTAGTTGAATCTGGTTTTCTTATATAAAATCTAAATAAATGTCCAACAATCATAACTTCTTGTACTCCAAATGTAGATTTTGTACCCAATAATATAAGATGAACTTCTCTAAATCAAGTCTATTTTTTTACAATCTTGTATATGATCAACAATATACTTGCAACACCCCTTCTTATTTAAAGTTTCATCCTTGTCTTCTTCTTTGCACCCTTTTATAGGAACATCATCTAGAAAAGGCATAGTCTTTTCAGGAATAAAATCTCTCAATACCTTATTCATCTCATTCATCATATGTGCAATTGAGTTGGTTGCTCCTTGAGGAAGAGTACACATTCTAACTAATCCAAGTAGTATTCTCATTATTGTCATATCTCTATTTCCTTCTGCAAGTTGAAATTGGTCATAGTCCGATGTCATATTACGTGCTATCTAGCTTGAGAACGTACCAGGCATCTGGCTGTTGAAGATAAAATGATGTTTTATAAGTATCCAAGTAGTCTAGTGGATTTCAACCATCTAAATACAAACTATTTTGGATTTCAATGTAAAAGCTTAATCGCAATAAAAAGTACTTAAAATACTATTTTTAATAGCTTTTGGATATTATAAGCACAGATTCTTTTGTTATTTATTATTATTATTTTTATTTCATTTATTTTTTTATTTTTTATTTTTTATTTTTATTTATTTTTTATTTATTTATTTTTATAAATCCTAACCTTAGACAGCAAGCTTCGACAAGCTGTAATTTTCAATCTGATCGTTTGATTGTTGTGAGACTTCTACCACTAGTATCTTTACAAATCTTCTAAATACTCAAGAAGTTCAATCCAATCCAACTTATAGATTGCAAGAAAACACCGTAAATCCACGCTGAAGTCCCTTAACCGCCGCCTAGAAGGTTGATGATGAACTTTAACTTGTAATTTCTCCTTGTCTGACCATTAATTCTCATTCAAACTTTATATGCAGCTTTGCCATTAAGTCCTCGACTTATTGCTTCAAAATTCATCTTATTCCAGTTGGTAGATCTCAGATATTACAAAAACCCTAAACAACTCCAATATGCCAACTTCTGATTTCTCTTTACACTAATGATCAAATATGCTCTATCCGTATTGTAAGATTAATACAAATTTTTGTATGCACTTAGTATATTCAACCATCTAGACACCTCTAAAATTTTAACTACAAATGTCTCTCTAATTTCACAAAACAGTCAATAGTATTAGCCTTTACTTTATTGCAAAAATCCAATTCACCAATATAAACACTGACTTTAAGCAACGATTGCAACATCCTTCCAAATCTTATGAAACCCAATTCTACACCTTTCGAAGGAGCTTGAAGCTAGCTCTCCAACTCCAAATATCATGATCTCCGAATGCCCTCTTCCTTTTCCTCCTTTTTTCTCTAACTCTACGAGGTCTCCTATTCTTCTGCAATGGACTCTCAATTAGAACTGCAGACCTGCTTCTATAGAATTTTCATCTCTAAGAAGATCTTTCCACGAAAAGGATGTTTTTTCGAAATGACATAAAGAACAAAATAGCTTGAAATAGAATCGAAGCCTCCATATTTGGAACCTCATTGAGTTGCCTAACCGAATCAGGTCTCATATTGGATAAGAGGCTTGTAACAGGACCTGCATTGGATGTCCCCATAATTGGGTCAAATTGACCTTACACATCAGACTTATCCGAATATTGAATTGGCCCTTTCTCCTTTTGTCGACTCCTGATAAGAATAGCTCAGACTCATTCCACCTGATTTACTGAAGAATCTTGAGGACCTCAATTTATTCCCTCAATTTTTCCCTGACTTTAGATCTGTTGATTTCGATTATTGAAATTGAATGGAGCATTACATTGCTGATAAGTATCGCCCGACTGCTTGCTATTCCCACACACTGGTGCGTAATTGTCACTGGCTCTGAGATTGGAACATTCACTAGCATAATGATCAATCTATCTGCAATGGAAACAATGAAGTGGTCTTCTTATACCTCCATTAGACATATTGGATGTTTCCACCGATATATACCTACTAGGCTTGTTCCATGTAGGATTAAAAAATGATCCTGGTCATCCCGTTTGTACAATGGATACTTGATTTGATGATGTCGGTGGAGCATACGCTATTGTTACATTCGACGGTACAACTTATAATGTGGTGACATTAACTAGTCCCTGAATATTGGCACTGGAATTGGCCACTGTTTCTAACATCCAAGATGACTAAATATTAATAAATCTTTTCTATTTATATTTTCACCATATAGTTTTATTAGAACACGACACCAAATACAAATCATCCATTTAATAGATTATCCTTCCTGCAATCGTCTCAATAAATTCATCTACTATAGGCCCAATTCTTGTATTCTTGATAGTTATTGCATTCATTGGTTGCATATCTTAAATAAAATGTAATGACTCATTTTTCTTAGGCATTATAAACCATCGACTAGAATATGGTGCAAAAGAGGGCTCTAAAATCTTCATCTTTATCTTTTCTTTTAATAATTCGACCAAGCTTGGTAAATGTGCCCTTGGTACTCGAATTGGCCTTGTTTCCAAGGTACATGTGGTGCAGTGAAAATAACCATAGATGTTATAATATTTGGATCCATACATCCAATTTCACAAGATTCAAAGGCAAATGATCTATCTTGTTTTACCAACATCTCTTTGAAGCAGGTAATTTCCTCTGGCAATAAAGAACCATCAAAATCAATCTTTAATTTTTCAAAAGTCTCTTTAGTAAACTTGTGACCAAGATTTTTTGGGTCTATCAAGCTCCTTTCTCTTGATGCTTCTTCTATTTATTCTTTAGAATCTTTTGGCAAAGGTCCGACAACCGGTTTAACTTTTTTATCTACTGTCTTATATTTTGTCTCAACTATAACCTCCGGTGCTTGAAAAGACTCAATCATATCATAAACTTTTCTTGAATGAATTGGTATAACTTTATCATCATTAACTAATCCAATAAACGCAATCCATTTTAAAGGATCCTCTAGTCTATTTTCTTCATAGATACTAGTAATCTTTTCATTATCTTGTAATATTCCTAATCTATATAATTTTTTTTCAATAGTACTTAATTCCTTCTTTTTTTTTTCTTTTTAAATCATCAATCTTTTTATACATAATGTTTCCATTTTCAAAAATACTAATAAATCTTCTATTAAAGGTACTTACATCTTGTGAGAGTACTTCTCTTTCTGTACATCTATAATCTCACTTTATAGTCGTACTCTCAAAAAATCCTTTAATTCTTCAACAACCTTTGGCTATGGATTTTCTCTCAATTTGTCTCGATTCTGCTCATGAATTGGAAGCATAGTCAAAAACTATACTATCCTCCTCCCATCTTCACTACTAATTCATACATAAGTTGAACCATCATCAAGTACGTTTGTTTCCATCCGAGTTGCAATAATATATGGTTGTCTCAAAATAAGAGGATAAGATGTTGCATCTTGAACAAAAAAATTCTGCTCTATTGCAACATCACTAATCGGAATTTTCACATCTGAGTAAGTACGATATAATTTCTCTCATGTATTATTGGCTCTCCGTATTATCCATCCATGCTCCATATCAATTGGCTACCTTTGCTTCATATAAAGATCCTTAGACATAAGATTTATCTCTCAACCATGGTCAATCAAAGCAACAACCGGTTTGTCCATATCTCCAATCTTCACTAATACATTTGTAGTTGCTTTAGTCCAAAACTTCTCAGTATAATGACTTGAAACCTCTCCATTTTTATTACCTTAATCATCAAAATATATCCTTTGATTATGACTCCTCCCTTCAGTTTTTGATTGTTTGTAACAATTATCAAATACATCTTCTTCACCTTTATATATGTGTGCATCAATAGCATGATTTAATCCAACTTCTTCCATTAATTACTTCTTTCATTTAATACTGTCAATAATGATATCATGGAATTCTTTCTTGGCAATACCTAAAATTTCTTTCAATATAAACTCAACCTTAGCATTGAATACACGTTCCTCAAGCACTCCATTTAAATCTATTGTCGCTTCAATATCAGAGAGTAGTTTATAAGTTGTCAATATTTTTTTATCTTTTATCTCCGTTGTTTTTTCTTCTGATATTGTTGAAGTATCTTTTGTGGAGAATTCTTATGAAGCTGATAAATGAGCGTTATCTCCTCGAGTTTGCTTTTTAGAAGAATTTCCTTCTCTTGAATCATCAAAATTTTCTCTCCTCTTTTCTTCCATTAAAGCTTCATATTGGCTGTTAGCAATATATGCATGTACTGACAAAGTTCTACAGGATCCTGTCAACCCATAGCACTACAAATTATTGCAGCAGTTTTCAGTAAAGCTTCCCATGGCATCTTCTCTTTTTGCATTATAAAAATAATAGAAGACCAAAGTCCACTTAGTTGAACATTTTTGACAAAATTTTTTCTGTCTCATTATCCACCTTATTTCCTTAACTTGTACCTTCTATTGCCACAATTCCAAATGTTGTCAAATAATCTTTAACCAATGCTTTCATGCCTCCTTTACCAAAGTTGGTTTGGAAAAGATCACAAGTATCTTTCAATGCAACCTTCCAATCTTTTGAATAAACAATGTCTTGTTGTACCATCTCATCAAATTTACCACAATCTTTTTGAGAATGAGAATCATCATCGCATCAAATACATCTTTGTACATATTCTTGTTTAAAAGTAGCCTTTGAACTTATTGTAGAAGTCTTTTCTTCAAGCCTTACAAGTTTGATTTGAAGATCTTGTATTCCTCATACAATCTCCTCAAGTCCCATATCTTCTTTCTTTGGTGTAGTCAATAGAGGTTGGACAATATGCAGAATCAATCTTGTAGTAGGCATTGAGGTCTTTGATACTTGTACCACTCTTCGAGTACTAAACCTATCCTTTCTCTTTTTTTTTTTTGCAAGTAATCCAGTAGCATCTTCAATAACTTTCTACTTTGTTGTCAATCCTTCTTCTTCTACTTTAACTTCAAGAAGAACCTCTAACTTCTCTTTTGATTTTTCATTAGCAACTTCAACCTTGTTTGGTCCCAATGTTAACTTTTTTATTTTTGATAATCGAGAAAATTGCCTTTCAAATTCTCTTAATAATTTTGTAGCTTGCAAATTTTTGTTAAGTCACTCAATCCATTCCAAGAATTATTTCTTGGTAACTCGATCAATATCCTCCAAAAAATACTCATCCTTCAATGCATGTAAAAATATCTCCTATGAACTTCCAAATTATCCCATAATAGACCTTATATGCTCTCTTATCTCTGGTACAATAGTAGACTCAAATAATTGAATCATCTCATTTTCAAAAACGTGATTCAATTCCATTTTCTTCACATAACATCTTAAATATTTAAAAATATCCCTCCCAATAAATTTGTCAACCTTATTAACTATTGCTTCCAATCCTTTGGTTGCAAAAGCCTCTTTCCAATCATTGCCTTGTTGCTGTTGCATAAATAATGTAAATACTTAAAATATTTTTGTAGTATTTGGATCAAAGTACATATCTTGTTCACTAATAGAAATTCCACTTGAAGTTGCACTTGAAGATCCACTTGAAACTCCATCCAAATCTCCATCAAAAAGTCCAAATTCAACCTTCTTGCCTTCTTGCACCATCAATTCCAAATAACCACAAATATAATTCACTACCTTCCACCCCAAACTTTCACGTTGGATTCACCACTTTTGTCATATTATGTTGTATTAAGAACAAATATTTGGCTAGAGATGAGAAGTCAAGTAATGATGGAAGGTCTTGGTTTTTCAGAAATGTGTTCATCAAGGCCAAAATCAATGCAAATTGATATGGTATGTTTTAAATTCCTCACGAAGCAGAAAAAAATTTGATATTGTCAAGACAGCTTGTGTCTATATTATAGAGAAGTTAGGCAAATTATTGAATGTTATCTAAAGGAATATTATAATCACAAAATGAAGAATACAATTAATAAAGAAGACAATGTATTAGACAACAAGTTTCCTTAGCTACAATAGGAATCTTGCGGCTAGAATCATGTATCTCATTTTAAATCTCTTTTTGAATAAAAAAGGACTTATCATTGTCAAAAAGGTTTGTGCTTATATTTTAAAAAACTTAAGCACATTGTTCAATATTGTCCAAAAAAGCAATGTAATCACAAAATAAAGAACGTAATTGCCAAAGAAGACAATGTGTTAAAAATAAATTTTTCCAACTATAATAAAGACCATGCAATATAAATCTTATGTAACATCTAATAAAGATTCTATTCTCTCTTTAGATCCTTCACCTTGTTTTATAATAGAAGATTTTTTAGATCCAAAAAATCACAAAGTCTTAGCCTTATTAGATTCAAAAGCCTGAGTGTATTTCATAGATAAAGAGTTTATCAAAAAAAAAGAAATATCCTTAGTTAAGAAAACCTTAGAATAAGTTGATTGCTTTTAAAGAGTACGTTGATGAGAATTTGGCCAAAAACTTCATATGGCATTTTAAATCTTTAGCTAAGGTTCCTATCTTATTTGTAAAGAAAAAAGATAGATCTTTATGGATGTGTATAAAATATTTAAGACTCAATAAAATCACTATTAAGAATAGGTATCTTCTATCTTTGATTTTAAGACTTTTTGATCAACTAAATCAAACAAAGATCTATACAAAAATAAATCTAAAAAGAATATACAACTTAATATACATTAAAAAAAGAGATGAATAGAAAACTACATTTCAAACTAAATACGAAATTTTTTAAAATAATATCATGCCTTTTAGTCTCACAAATATATCAATTACTTTTCAACATCTAATAAATGATATCTTTTATGAATTTCTTAATGATTTTACTATCTATTATTTAGATCACATCTTAATCTACTCTAAGAATATAAAATAAAATAAATTTCATATTTGTCACATATGACAAAAACGAAGAGATGTAAGATTATATAATCCAAGATCAAAAAGTGTATATTTCAGACTATTTAAGTTGTCTTCTTAGGATACATCATTTTAAATGATGATTTTATGATGGATCCTAAAAACTTCACATTATCATAGATTACAAGATTCTAAAAGTAAAAAAAATATAAAATATTTTTTGAAATTTGTCAATTATTAGCATATCTTCATCAAAAATTCTTTTTAAGTTACAACTTCTCTTATACATTTGACCTATAAAGACAAACTTGAGTGGAGTAAAAAAACTAAAGTATCTTTTGAAGCTTTAAAGATAGCTTTTATTTTTGTATCAATCTTGTATATGGATATAACTTCATCATCCTAACTCCAAAACTTCTATAATTTGTGCACAAATTGTAACCAAATCCTAAATCTTACAATCTTTGATTTTGATTCTCAAATGTCCATTTCAAAGTCTCCAAAATCCTTATTATGGTTACAAATAGCCTCTTAAGAATCTATTAGATATGGCTTTCAACCAATAGAAATGAAGACTCTCTTCTCTTGCCTTCATATATCCATACTTTGCTTTCACTCTTTCAAATGAGCTTCTTAGAGGTTTAAATATTCATCTTTGAGTTCCAATATTTTTTTAAATTTTATACTAAATATTTAAATCTTATATAATTCAAACACTATAATTAAAATAGATAAACTTCAAAATAAATTTTCTTACATCAACTCTCTTTCAATTAATCTACTAACTATTCTAATATATATTAATTCTTATAAATATATTATATATTTTAATTAATTTTTATATATTATAAAGAATTATACTATGACATCCACCTCTTCTAAACCTGTACATCTTCTAATATATTCTATGTGCTATTTTTCTTCATTGTCTAGAGATTTCTTTGAATCATTCATAGATTCTTCAACTTCATGTTTTTAGTCCAAATATTGAGATATGAATTCTTCAAGGTCTTCTATTTTGAATTACCTATCTCTTCTTTTGAAAGGATTCACCCTCTTCTTAGATATTCAAATTTTAATGATAGCTTCATCTAACTCATGTAAGGTATATGTGGCATTATCATGGATTATAACTACCACATATGGTCCAAACCATTTTTTTACAAATTTATTTAAAATGTTATGCTGATATTCAAAGTTGATATCATAAATTAGAATCCAGTCTCTAATCTCTACAAGCTTAGGTCTCAACTTATGAATTTTTTCAAATCTTTCTTTATTTTTTAATCCTATTTTATTTAACCTTTGAGTTAAAATTTATAGATCTTTAAGTAATCTTTTTAATTATTGGATTCAAAACTCTAATAATATATTTTATTAATATTATCTTTCCAAGATAAAAACATCTATATAAGATAGGTTTCTTCAACCAACATTATAGATTTTTGTCCTAATATTAATTTATAGGCATATAACTAGTGACAATATTATGAATAGTGCTACCAGCCCATAAAGCAAATAGAAGCAGTTTAGGCCATTGAATTGGCTTACTTTTACATGCATTAATCAATACATAAATAATAGAAAGATGATCTCTTTCAAGATTATAGGAAGTAGTTAACTTTAGTTGAACTCCATACCTATTGAAAAATTCTCTTACTTCAATAACATCCAATTCTCCTCTATTAGCTCTCATCCTCTCAATGTTACCATATCTATTAAAGATATCTTCTAATATAAATTTACATATAGCTTTTCTAGTCTTGGTTCTCAAAGACCTTCTATAATATAATTTGATAGCTTTTTTCTTACCAAAATCAAGTATTTCATATTTCAAAGTCTTGATGGCATAGCTATCAAATCAATTACTTATTGAAAATGTATAGAAGGTAGATAAATAGGATGTAATCTATTTCTATATCTAATCTTAGATTATAGTTGACACTCTCTGCATGAGCTCACGAAGTCCTCTATATCCTTGTATAATTTCTTCTACTAATACCTTTCTTTGATTTTAGTATATGCCACTCAAACTCCTTTGTATCTTATCCAAAGTATATTACAATATTCTTTTAAAACTTTAAATTTAGTTTCAAGATCTTCTATAACCTTCAATAGAATTTTTTCATCTTTTTTTGGCCTCTTTCTTAGAAATCTATCTTTAAATAAATAATCATAAGATTGATGTTAAATATCTTTGAAATTTTTATCTATCCATCTTTCTTGCTTTTTCATTGTATTCAAATAAATTTTAATATCTTTTAATTTGCCTTCATACAAAACATTATAGAAATTTTGAACCTTATCACCAAAATCCATTCTACTAGCAGCAAATGAATTTCCATAACTTTTCTTTTTTTGATCTTTACCTCTTTTATATGCCATCATTTCTACGTCAAAGGTATACCTAGCTCTAGATAACATATCTATTACCAAGTTTTTTTTATTGATAATATGTATTAAAATAGGATTCAATATTTTTATATAGGCTATCTATCTTAACATAGCAATATTTGGAGTAATAAAATTAATTATCATTCCAAATAATGACAAATAATTTTTTTTTAAAACCATACTTGCTCCAATCAAAAAATTCCTCTCATGCTTTAGAATAGTAAGTACTCTTCAAAGCTCTCTTTTAACTTGTCGATAAGTCCTTTGCTTCTTTATAAAAATCTTGGTTCCAAATCTTCTAAAAAAACTATTCTCTTTCATATCATCTTCTTCAATAGTCCATCTAATTGCTATAGGACTTGTACCCATTGTTACAACCACTTATCTTTCACATTGATAATCCACTTATCTAAGTATAAGTAATGAATTCAACATCATTTTTAGATTTTTCATAAATACCTCTCGTTCTTCTTTTCAAAAAAATCTCTTATCTTTTCTAAATAATTTGTATAATGGCTCTAAGATATATGCAATGTGAGGCATCCAAATGTAATAGAATACACATGCTTCTAAAAAACTTTTAGTTTCTATAATACTTTTTTAAACCTTCATTTTAAATATGGTATCAACTTTATTAGGATTTGATTTTCTACCATTTCTACTAAAAATATGTCCTACTACTAAAATCTCATCAATTCTAAAGCTTGATTTTTTCAAAGGTAATGTAAGATTAAATGACTCCAATCTCTCTAATATCTAGCCACATCTTCAATATTCTTCTTGACAAACTTTTTGTAACCTTCAACCTCTATGGTCTCATCTTTGTCTTCTTTCTTATTTTTTATAGATATATCATTTAAAAATGGAATAATTTTTTTAGACACAAATTCTTTCAATATTTTATTAATAGCATTTTACATATGAGCCACTAAGTTGATTGTACCTTGAGGTAAGGTCCACATCTTCATTAAATCTAAAAGAGTCTTTATGGTAGTTAAATTCCTATTTTTTTTTAATCAATTCAAATTGGTTTTACTCAAAATATAAGTCTTTAATAGAATAAATGGTATAATCATCTACTACAAGACTTGATCCCATATTTTGAATAGTCACTTTTTTTACAAGTTGCATATTTTGAATGAATCTTAATGTCTCTAATTTTTTGGATATTATGAACCATCTATTAGAATATGGTATTAAATCCCTCTTCACTATATTTCTACTATAGCATCTCTATCTATGCTTATAGCTAAATTTTTTAGAAATTTTATCAAATCATCTCCTAAACCTACTTCTTCTATTATTCTAAGTATGGCTTCATCATTTGAAACAAAATCCACTTTTTTTAAGTTTTTTTTTTTTTTTTTTTTTTTTTTTTTTTTTTTTAAATTTTTTCATCCTTCTTTTAGTTATAAAACTTAAATCTTTAATCCTTTGAATACTCACAAATCTATTGTGAGTGAAGTTTTAAAATCCAAAACTCATAAAATCTACATTAGAATTTACAAATGATTCATTTATATTCTACAAAGGTGCTCTCTAAAAATCCACAAAGTTATTTCTTGGCTTCAAAGGCATTCTTCTTAATTTTTCTTTGTGCCTCTCATAAATAGATTTTATAGTAATAAATTACATAGTTTTTCTTCCATCTCAACTATAAATCCTAGAATAATGTAACTTGTCATCCAAGACTTTGGTCTCTATTCTAGGAAGTGTAATATATGACTGATCAAATATTATTAGAGATGTAGCAAAGTTTTGCACAAAGAAATTTTGTTCTACTTTCACATTTCTAATCCTACTCTTTATAGTTGGACAAGTTCTATATAAATCACTTTGTTTTCTGTTTGCAAGTCTAATTATTCAACCATGGTTGATATCAATTGGTTACTTATTCTTCTCATATATCTGCCTTGATATGATATTGATTTTAGATCCATAATCAATTAAGGCCAAAATTAGATCTTTAGAGCCTTTCAACCTCATATATGTCTTTATAATAGCTCTAATCTAATAAAGAAGTGAATAGCTACTACTTTCCATTCCATCATTTATTTGTTCAAAATATAGGATCAAGTCTTATAGGATTAGAAATGTGGAAATCAAGTTCTACTTCCACATTTCTAATCCTATCATTATTACATTTAAAACAAGTATTTATATATATTTCTTATATATTTTTATTTATTTTTATAAATTCCATAGATGTGCATTCTATTTGATGTTCTTTTATAGCCTCAACATGTTTAAATGAAGCCTCATCTTCCATATTAGCTTTACTTCTAATTTTTAGCATTGTAAATTCTATAAATATTTCTTTTATTTCTTCTTTTTCATCCATAGCTACTTGTGTATTCAATATTTGTGTCATAATAGCTTTAGTTGTCATTTGTCTTTTCTTCTTTATTACATTGATGATCAACTTATGAAAATCTTTTTTGGCTATACCAAGAGCCTCTTTTAGAGTGAATTCAATTTTGGCATCTAAGATCTTCTCTTCTAAAATACTTTTCATATTTGTAGATATCTTAATGCCAAATTGAAGCTTACAAGCAAGATTCTTATCTTTAGGTTTGCTTCTATCATCTTTTTCCTTCTCTTTGTCCTTCTTCCACTACTCTTTTGATAATGATGCACTACTAAGATGAATAGAAGAAAGCATCTTCTCTAGTTTCTACTTATTAGAGGCTTCTTTCTTTGTGAGAGACTTTCTCTTATTTTTAGGTTCAACAACATCTTTCTTATAAATAGCTCTATTTTTTTTTCCAACCATAGTATTATGCAAATCATCATCATATTTGTTCTTACATAAAAATGCTTTAATGCTAATAGCATCAAGTAAATTATTCTATCTAATTATTTTTTTGATAGTTTTAGCTCTCTTAATCATGGCTTCTATAGTTGATAAGGAATTAGCCTTAATTTCTTTTTGTTCAATTATAATAGAATAAGATTCAGCTCTTTTTTCTTTTATGGTATTATTCTTTAGTGTTTATTCTTCTATCAATTTTTTTATACAAATTTTTTCAAAATTAATCTTCAAAGGCTCATCTAACTTTGTGAGTCTTATCATATCCTTCTTGAAATATATAATAACATCCTTGATTATAGCATTATAATTATCACCTTCTCGATGCTTGTCATTTGGATTCTCACACCATATATATCTCTTTATAATTTTTTTGAGCCTTTAATTGTCTTTGATGAGCTTATTATCTGAAATTTCTTCAATTCAATCATTTTTACTATCAAATCTTGTATGTTTTTGATTAATTCTTAAAAAGTGTCATTCTTGACAGTCTTCATTATTTTTTGAGGTAGCATTAGATTTTTTAATGTAAGCACTAGCTCTAGCCTTGATATTAAACTACGAGTCTTAGTCTTTAGTTGCTTAGCCAAAAGCTCCATTGTCTCTTTTATTAGCCTCTAATATTATTAATAAAACCACTTTTAAATGTCTTATTTGCTAAATAAAAGAATAGATTATCTTCTAAGTATTTATTAGTTGCATATAAGAATAATTTAATTTTTTTATTTTTAAGAGCTATCTCTTTTGTCATAGCAATTATCCAAATTTAGTCTCAAATTTCTTGAATAGTTTATTTGAAGCCATTTGATTTCCTAGCCTTTATTCAATTTACTTCAAAAAGATCGATTTTGTCATTCTCTTTGAATCTTCTTCAAAAAATTCAACTTTCAAGAATTCTTCAAATTTCTTCCATGATACGGCCTTAATATGCAACTATTGCACTTTCTTTCTAAATTTTGGTATCATTGCCAAATCAAAGGTAGTAATCATTTTCATTTTTGAAATTTGATGTACATCCGTTTTAAATCCTTAGGAAATTAGTGATGTTTCTTCCATCAAACTTTCTAATCTTATTTATAAGTACTTGTAAAGCTTTGGTGGTGTTTTTATCTTTTTTATGCTCCTATTGCCTCTCTTCCATAAATTCAACAAATACCTTGAATAAATCATAGTTACCTATTCCATTTGATAATGCAAACTTTGGATTTTGATCTTCCATCTTCATTAGTTGAAAATTTTAGTACCTTAAGAATCTTTTAGTAGAAGTATCAATATTTTAGAATAGAAAGAATTGCGTCAAAAAAGTATTTGACTTTTAGCTATTACTAATTGCTCAATCAAGTCTTAAGATAAGAAAGTATCAATTTTGTATATAAAATTATTCTTATAAAGTTAATTATATCAATATATAAGCCTTAAGTACCAAAGACCATCTAAAATATGATAAAAATATTCTAAACTATTATATATTCTTAAGATGAATTTTTTCCAAACTTCAATAGCTCATATCTTACAATTGGACCATCTAAATAAACTAAAATTTAACATGAAATATTGATGTATATTAAATAACTATCAAAAAAATTTCAATTACAAATTTGTTATGAATCTTCAGATGTTGCCAAAATCCTAGTAATAGCTTCAAATCCTTACTTACATACACCAACATATAATTTTCTTTATATCTCACAAATTAAATTTTTAAATATCATAAAATTTTGATATATAGCTTCTTAACCTAATAACTTATGTTTTTTAAAATTTCGAATAAAATATTTGTTCAAAAATTTAAGATATAGCTCCAGCTATTACTATCAACAAAACGACTCACTTATTACCTATGAATTACATGTGATGTCTTCAATGCTTTATAACTTCTTCATACGAATTTCAAACGTAGAAATTCTTTCACAAAAGATATAGATCTTAAAATCACATTTGCTACCGTATCTTTTAATTACTAAAAGCTATTATTTAATTCCTTGTATTTTCAAAAAAAAAATAATATATCTTAAAAAGATACCTTATCTTCAAACAAGTTCATCACCCTAACTTCAATCCCTCTAAAATTTGTATACAAATTATAGTCCAAATTCTAAATCTTATGATCCTTGATTTTGATTTTCAAATGTTTCTTTCAAAGTCGCCAAAATCTTTATTATAGTTGCGAATCACCTCTTGAGAGCTTATTGGGCATGGCTTTCAATTAATAAAAATGAAGATCTTCATTCTTTACCTTCATCCATCCATATTTTTCTTTCATCCTTTCAAAAATATTTTTTTATAGGTTTGGATCTTCATCTTTGAGCTCCAATATTTTCTTTAATTTTTTTATTAAATATCTAAATTCTATATAATTTAAATACTATAATCAAAATAGGTAAATCTTAAAATAATTTTTTTATATCAACTTTCTTTAAATTAATCTATTACTACTCTAATATATATCAATATTTATGAAAATATTATATCATTTAGTTAATTTTTACATATTATAAATAATTACAATATAACATCGTTGTTAAAAAGATTTGTGCTTATATTATGGAGAATCCATGCACACTACTTAATATTATTTAAAGAAGTGAGACAATTATAAAATAATGAATATGGTTGTTAAAGAAGATATTATGTTGAAAATCAAGTTTCTTCACCTACAATAAGAATCATACAACTGAAAACTTATGTAATTTTTAATAAAGGTCCTATTTTCTATTTAAATACCTCATCTTATATTATAATAGAAGTTTTTTTAGGATCAAAAAATCTTAAAGTCTTAGCCTTGTTGGATTCAAAAGCCTTAGTCTGTTTCATAGATAAAGACTTTGTCAAAAAACAAGATATATCTTTAGTTAAGAAAATCAAACTTGTGCATGTAAAAACAATAGATGTTTATTCATTATCTTCTATGAATATTATATATGAAACTATTCTTATAAAAATAGTAATTAGTGATAATAAAAATTTAATAATATTTCATGTGATTAGATCTCTTTCTTACTGAATCATTTTAGGATTATTATGGCTAAAAAAATGTAATCCTCAAATAGATTAGATTTCTTACAATCTTAATTTTTTTTATAGTTTAGTCGAAGATTTTCTAGGCAAGTAGAATTCTATAAGACTGATACATTAAAACTATTATTGATAAGTGTGAAAACTTTCATGCATGCAGCAAAAGAAAGATCAATTTTTGTTATATACCCCATATCTATTGTTGATAAAAAAAAAAGATTTCAAGTGGCATTCCAAACCAATATTAAGATTGTTAAGATGTCTTTGTAAAAAAAATGGAAATATTCTTCTAAAATATTATCTTTATGATTATTCCATCAATCTTTAAGAAAAAGCTCAACCACCATTCAAACTAATATATTGCATATTATAAAATAAGTTTGATGTACTCAAAGAGTACATTGATGAAAATTTGGCAAAGAACTTTATAAATGATTCTAAATCTCCAACCAAGGTTCTTAATTTATTTGTAAAGAAAAAAGATGGATCTTTGCAAATATGTGTAGACTATCAAAGACTCAATAAGATCACCATCAAAAATAGATATCCTCTATCCTTGATTTTTGGACTTTTTAATCAATTGAATCAAGAAAAGATCTATATAAAAATAGATCTATGAAGAGCATATAATTTGGTATACATTAAAAAAGAAGATTAATAAAAAAATTATATTTTAAATCAAATATGGATATTTTAAATCAAATATAGATATTTTAAATCAAATATGGATATTTTAAATATAATATCATATTTTGTAGACTCACAAATATGCTAGCTACTTTTTAATATCCAATGAATGATATCTTTATGTGTTTCTTGAAAATTTTATCATTTTTTTATTTAAACAATATCTTGACCTATTCTAAGAACTTATAAGAATATAAAATTTATGTTTGTTGAATGTTAAAAAAATTAAGAGATATAAGATTATATGCCAAGATAAAAAGTGTGTATTTCATACTATTCAAGTTTACTTCTTATGATACATCATTTTAAAAAATAGTCTTTTGAAGGATCTTAGAAGATCCAAACTATCATAGATTGAAAAATATCAAAAATAGTCAAAGATATGTAATATGTTTTAAATTTGTTAATTATTATTAAATCTTCATTAATTTTTTTTTCAAGTTGTAGTTCTTTTTATACACTTAATATGTAAAGATAAACTTGAGTGGAACAAAAAAGCTGAAGCATCTTTTGAAGCCTTGAAGATAATATTTATTTTTGCATTAATCTTGTATCGTGTCAACTTTCAAAGGTGTTCTTTAAAAGAAAAAAATTCATCAAACAATGCTTTAGATGTTGTTTTATTACAAATGGAAGTAGATGAAAAACTTCATCTAGTAGCTTTCTATTCCAAGAACGTTTTAGCAACAAAGATCAACTATGAAATCCATAATCAAAAACTTGTAATTATGGATTCTTTTCAAGAATGGTATCATTATCTAAAAGACGCTTCTAGTCCAAGCATTGTATATACAAATCACAAGAACCTTGAGTATTTTATGTCAACACATGTTTTGAATCATCACTAAGCTTATTAGAGTATGTTTTTATCAAGATTTGATTTTAAGATTACTTATCAATCTGAAAAATAATAAGGTTTGTTAGACATCTTTTTTAGAAGTTCTTATTTTGTGCCAAAAGCTTTTTATCAACAAAAAAAATCTCTTAAAATAGAATATTTTTATCTTTGAAGAATAAAATTAACATTGATTTTTAATTCAATCTTTTTTAAGAAAATTTAATTAAATATATCTTCTAATTTTTTTGTTCATGATATCAAGAATAATTTTCTTAAGTCTTATACTAATTTCAAGTTTAAGTTTAAGAATAATCTATTTTATTTCAAGAAACAATTACATATTTGAGAAGATAAAATATAATTATATATTCTTCAAATTTATTATGATTTTTTAACAACCAAATATTTTGGATACAATAAGACTTTGGAATTAATATCAAGAGATTTTTGGTTGCTTCAAATGTAAAAGGAAATTAATGAATTTGTACAATCATATTATGTTTTTTTTGAGATTAAAAACTCTTCATCATCAACTCTATGAACTTTTTCAGCCATTACCTATTGCGGAACAACCATTGTTTTTTGTTTCTATGGATTTTATGACTAAGCTTTCAATCTCAGATTTATATGATTCTATATTTGTGATAGTAGATTTTTTTTATCAAAATGTCACATTTTGTATCATATAAAAAATCTATTGTAGGTAAAAAAATGGCTAAATTATTTCTTGACAATATCTATTGTTATTATGGAAACTCAAAGATATTATATTAGATAGGAGGACTTAATTTGTATCAAGATTCTACAAAATCTTTTTTAAAATTCTAAAAGTGGATATAAAAAAAATTGGCTTTTCATCTTTAAATTGATGGGCAAAAAAAATAGGTGAATTAAGTTTTAGAACAATATTTGACGTGTATGATCAACTATTATTAAGATTATTGGACAACTTTTTTGCCATAAGTAGAATTTACATACAATAATTTGATATATACTTCTAGCCAATAAACATCTTTTTTTGCCAATTATGGTTATCATCCATGATTTAATACTTTTGACTTTTCAAAATTTGATAATCCTATAACAAAAGATTTAGCAAATTATTTATTAGAGTTATATGCAATAATAAAGACACAATTAAAAGAAGATCAAGAACAACAAAAGATTAATGTGGATGTCTATTATAAAAAATAACCACAATTTATTGTAGATAACAAGGTATAGCTACTTCATTACAATATTAAGATTGCTTGTCTTTGTGACAAATTGAACTATTGTAGGCATAGATCTTTTCCTATTTGTAGACATGTCAATCCTATTGCTTATTAATTATATCTACCAAAGTCTATGAAGATCTATCTTGTATTTTATATATCTCTTCTTAAGCCATATAGGTATCACGGACATATATATTTACCTCAATAGTTATTTATATGATTAAGTAGAAGTAGATAAAATAGAATAATTTCATAAAGTCTTCTAGAGAAGCTTCCTAGAAGCTTTATAGACACGGTTTTGATTTTAGATATGTTCGTAGATTAGAAACTTGGCCAAAAAGCTAACCATGTATTGATAGCTTGTGGAATAAGTTACCTCCATATAATAGCTTGTGGAACAAGCCAACTACGTAGTGTATACATAGGTAACTTACCTTACAAGATAAGACATGTGACTAGCAAAGTCAACACATGTTGGAGGTCCTATAGGACATTGCCATGTGGCTCTTAGTTAGATAGTATATATGGAGGCAAGAGTGAAGCCTTCTTCACTCTTTTCAATGCCTTTTGAGTCTTAGTCTTGTTTCAAGACTTTCTAGTCTTCATGTTTTTTGGCAATAGCCATTCTAGTTAATATTACATCACCTTTTGAGTGACTTTCTAATTCTCTTCAATGATTGAAGAGTGTATTGAAGATTTCCTTTCTTCGAGATTCATGTCCTTGACAGTTTGACAAGAGTACTAATATATTTCTTTTGTCTTATTCTAGAAGTGAATGGATTACCCCACTTCTATTATTATTTTTTAAAGGTTGCGAACTACCCACCTTTAAATAAAAAAACTTATTTTCTAATACTAATCTTTTCTTTAAAGAGAGTGGATTATCCCTCTTTATGGGATTTGTTTTTAGAGGTTGCGGATTATCCTCCTCTAATTTAACTTTTGAATTCATTTGAGTTATCTATGGAAGGAACGATTATGGATGCTACTCTCAAAGGAAGTGAGAATAGATTTGTAACTATAGTAGATCTTCATGAGCTTGTCAACTCTAAGAGTAGAAATCTCACGTATTTCTAACGTGAATCATGGAAGCACTATGCCTAAGCCTATAGAAGAAGTTCAAAGTCTGCGATAAAAAGTTGTGCAGTTTAAAGAAACAAGTAGATTATGGTCACAACCAAATCCAGGGAGTTTTACTTCTACAAGTATGACAAGGACAAGGATTACTATGCCTGAGAAGTTTGATGGAACAAGATCAAAATTTTGAGGGTTTTTGCAACAAATCAAGCTCTATCTAAGGTTGCAGCTTTTCCAATATCCTGATGGATTTATCCAAGTTGGATATATATGCACACTACTATCAGGAAGTGCTCTCTCTTTATATGTACCTTTAATGAAAAAAGATTCATGACTCTTCTATGATTTGAATTTATTTTTAGAAGTATTTACAGCCACATTTGGAAAAAATGATGAAGAACGAATAGCAGAAACTAAGCTTCTATCCTTATGACAAGGATCACGATCAACCACTACATATACTGCCAAATTCCAAAATCTTGCTTGCGATGTGGACTGGAATGATGTCGTATTGTAATATGAATATATGATGAAAATATAAATAAAAAAGATTTTATTAATATTTAGTCATCTTGGATGTTAGGAACAATGGCTAATTCCAGTGCCAATACTCAAGGGCCAGTTAATGTCACCCCATTGTAAGCTATACCACCATATGTGACATGAGCAATATGCTCCATTGATGTCATCAAACCAAGTACCTTTTGTAGCAATGGAAAAATTATGATCATTTTCTAACCCTACATGGAACAAGTCTAATAGGTATATATCGGTGGAGACACCTAATATGCCTGATGGGGGTGCAAGAAGACCACTTTGTTGTTTTTGTCGCAGTCAGGTTGGTCATTATACTAGTAAATATCCCAATCCTAAAGCTAGTGACGATTAAATGCCAGTGTGTGGGAATTGCAAACAGTCGGGGCATACTTATCAACAATATAATGCTTCGTTCAATTTCAATAATCGAGATCAGTAGATCCAAAGCCAAGAAAAAATTGAAGAGATAAATCAAGGTCCTTAAGATACTCCAATAAATCAGGTGGAATGTATCTAAGCTGTTCTTACTAGGAGTCTGCAAAAGAGGAAAGGACCAATTCAACATTTGGGTGAGTTTGATGTAAAGCGCCAATTTGACCCAATTATGGGGACATCCAATCCAAGTCCTGTTATGGGCCTCTTATCCAGTATGAGACCTGACTTGGTTGGGCAACCCAATGAGGTTTCGATTACGGAGGCTTCGGTTCTATTTCAAGGTGTTCCAATTCCGAGTCCAAGGCAGGAGAATAAGGGGACCTCACATAGTTAAAGGAAAAGAGAGGAAAAAGAAGAGGGCATTTGGATATCAAAATTTTGGGGTCAGAGAGCTAGCTTCAAGCTCCTTCAAAAGGTATAGGACTTGATTTCATAGGATTTGGGAGGACTTTGCAATCGTTGCTCAAAGTCAATGTTTGTATTGATAAATTGGATTTTTTTTGCAGTAAAGTTAAGGCTAGTACTCTTGACTGTTTTGTGAAATTAGAAAAACATCTGTAGTTGAAATTTTAGAGATGTCTAGATAGTTGAGTATGCCAAGCACTGTCGTATTACGTGTTGTCTTGTTCGGGAATACACTGGGTATCTCGTTGTGGAATGTATAGTTATTTTTGCAAATAAGAAAGAAACCCTAATAGATTTTATCCATGTATGAAGAATATAATTTAAATATCAATTTCCAAGTATTTAAAAACACTCCTCATAGTCATTTTAACCATACAATATTCCAATTGTTTTATTTCTTTTATAATTAAGTTATTTTTGTTTTTCTTAACAAGCCCTAATACTAGCCAGTGAGCTTTGATAAGCTGTAACTTTTGATCCAACCGTCCACTTAGTGTGAAATTTTGCACCCAAATACCAGTAGAAGCCTTCTATATGCTTAGAAAATTTCAGCCCAATCCAACTTACAGATTGCAAGAAAACGCCCAAAAACCGCACTGATGACACTCGGCCGCAACCTTGAAATTTGATGTAGAAACTCCAAAAGTGATTTCTCCTTTGTCAACCGTTAACTCCAGCTCAAAATTGAATAGCCGCTTGATCTCCAAATCTTCTATTACCAAGCCAAAAATTACGTCGATCCAACTAGTAGATCTTCAGATATCACAGAAACCCTATCCAACCCTAGACTGCCAACTTTTGACAATCCTTTGTACTAAAACCCAGATATCTCTTGATTGCATTGTTAGATTAATACAAATTTTTGTATACACTTAGCACACCCAACTATCCAAACAATACCAAATTTTGATTTATAGATGCTACACGACTTGCACAAACCGATTGAGGATACAAACCATCAATGTTTTATATAAAATCCGAAACACCAAAATAAACACTGACTTTGAGTAGCGATTGCTCTCCCCTCACAACCCTAATGAAACCAAACTAGTGACCTTGAAAAGAGCTTGAAGCTAGCACTTTGATCCAAAAAACCCAATCTGAAAAAAACCCCCCCCCTTATTTCTTAACCTTCCTCCCCTTTAACCCTAATTCTCCCCTCTTTCAAACCCTAGTCTCTGAATTTCTTCAATTTTTCGTCTTGGATCCGGAATTGGCTCCTTCCGTCTTGGATCCGAAATTGGCTCCTTCCATCTTGGATCTGGAATTGGCTCCTTTTGTCTTGGATCCGAAATTGGCTCCTTTTGTCTTGGATCCGGACTTGGCTCCTTCCGTCTTGGATCTGGAATTGGCTCCTTCTGTCTTGGATTCAGTATTGGCTCCGTCGTCAAAGCTTTCTCCTCCGTTTTTACCTTTAAGAGATCTTTTTACCGAAAAGACGTCTCCAGAACAGCACAAAAGACGGAACAGCCTGAAACGGAATCAGAGCCCCGTAATCGGGACAACATTGAATCGCCCGACCAATTCAGGTCTCATATTGGATAAGAGGCCCGTAGTAAGACCTAGATGTTCCCACAATTAGACCGCATTGGGCTACCCGACCAATTCAGTTCTCATATTGGGTAAGAGGACCTGGATTGGATGTCTTGAAATTGGATCCAATTTGCTCTTCGAACCAGACTCACCCGTCGTTGAATTGGTCCTTTCCCTTTCTACTGACTCCCGTTATTGGAATCGAACGGAGCATTTCAGTAAGCCCCGGTTGACTGTAACGGGGTGACTGAACCTAGCCTCTCAGTATTTGCACTGGAATTGGTCGTTGCTCCCAATATTCGAGGTAACTGAACATTAATAAAAGTCCTCTCTCTTTATATTTTCACAGTATACTCGTGTTACAACACGACAGCGCATGTAAAAATTTGTGTTAATCTAATGGTATAGATAGAGGATATTTGATCATTAGTGTAAAGAGGTATCAGAAGTCGGCATATTGAGGTTGTTTAGGGTTTCTGTAATATCTGGAGATCTATCAGCTAGAATAAGATGAATTTTGATGTGATAAGTCGAAGACTTAAAGGCGTAGCTACACACAAGGTTTGAATGAGAATTAACAGTTGGAAAAGGAGAAATTACAAGTCGAGGTTCGTCTTCAACTTTCTAGGCAGCGGTCAAGGAACATCAGTGTGGATTTACGACGTTTTCTTGCAATCTGTAAGTTAGATTGGATTGAAACTTCTTGAGCATTTAAAAGATTTGTAAAGATACTAGTGGTAGAATTTTTACAACAATCAGACGGTTAGATTGAAAATTATAGCTTGCCGAAGCTTGTTGTCTAGGATTAGGGTTTAAAAATTAAAAAAATAAAAATTAAAAAATAAATAAATAAATAAAATAAAATAATAAAATAATAAAATAATAAAATAATAAATAATAAATAAAATAAAATAAAATAAAATTATAAAATAACAAAGAGATTTGTGCTTATAATATCTTGAAGTTATTAGAAATAGTGTTTCTAAGCACTTTGTATTGGGATTAAGCTTTTACATTGAAATCCGAAATAGTTTGTATTTAGATGGTTGAAACCCACTAGACTACTTGGATACTTACAAAACATCATTTTATCTTCCACAATAAGTTGTTCGGTGTGTTTTCAAGCAAGATAGCATGTAATACGACATAAGTGGTGAACTCGACGTGAAAGCTTGAGGTGAGAGGTATTAAAATTCATTTATTTTTATTTTTATTTTATAGAGAACGAGAACAAAAATTTTGAAGGAGCTTTGGAAGGAGCTTCAAGTGGAGTTTCTGGTGGAGTTTTTTCTAAAGGACAAGGTATGTACATGGATCCATCCATTGCTAGTATGTTTCAAGCCTTATCATTATCTATGTAGCAATAGCAAAGCAATGATCACAAAGAAGTTTTAGCAACCAAAGCATTGCAAGCAGTGGTCAATAAAATTGATCAATTTTATGGAAGGAATATTTCAAAGTATTTAAGATGTTATGTTCGGGAAATGGAATTAAATCAGATTTTTAAAAAAAAGATGGTTGACTTATTTGGACTTGCCATGATACTAAAAATAAGAGAGCATATTACATCAATTATGGAGCATTATGGAAATTCATGGGAGATTTTTTTACATACATTAAAAGATGAATATTTCTTGGGAGACACTCATAATGTTACTAAGAAACTATTTCTAGAATGGATTGAGCGGCCTAATAAGAATTTACAAGCAACAGAGCTAGTAAGGGAATTTGTGAGGCAGTATTCTCAATTATTGAAGGTAGAAAAATTGACATTAGAGCCGAACAAGGTTGAATTATTTCTTCAAGCTACTGATAGAGAATTACAAGAGAAATTGGAGTTGCTTCTTGAAGACAAAGAAGAAGATGAAGGATTGACAATAAAGTAGAAAAATGTTGAAAATGCAATGGATTTGCTTGCAAAAAGAGAAAGGAAGAAGGATAGGAGTAATATTCCAAAAGCAGTACAAGCACCTAAAATTCTAATACATACAACACAACCAACAATGCCTACTGTTCAACCTTCAACATCTTTATCAAAAAAAGGAGATATGGGGATTAAAGAAATTATATGTGGAATGCGAGATCTTCAAATCAAATTGGCAAGACTTAAAGAAAATACTTCTACAAAAAAATTGAAGAATGTTTCAAAACAAGAGTCTATACAAAGATGTATCTGGTGTGATGATGCTTCACATGCTAGAAAGGATTGTAATGAATTTAATAATATGGTACAGCGAGGAGTTATTTACTGAAAAGATGGAAAGATTGCATTAAAAGATACAAAGGATCGCCTTCAAACCAATTTTGGCAAAAGATGTATGAGAACATTGATTCAAGATTATTTAATAGAAAATGGAATAGCAACTTGAGAAAGTGCAAGTTATGGTGCTAGAGTAGATGATGACTTTGGTAGAAGTATAAAAACTGGTGAATTTTGGACTACTGCTATTTCTACAATACAAAAAGAAAAAATACCTCGAGAAGCATTATTGAGGACTATAGCTACAATACGAGGTGCAATAGGTTAGAAGATTCCATTGAGTCTCTTTCAGTTCATGCATATATAGCTATCAAGGACAAAAACTCGATGAAAAAATAATCCAGACAAGTGAGCCTTCACTCAAAGAAAAGTAACAAAATATAAATAAATAATTATGTATATTGAAAGAGAAACTAGAATGGCTATTGCCAAAAGACAAGAAGACTAGAGACCTTTGAAACTAGACTAGAAGCAAGAAAGGAGTTGACAAGAGTGAAGAAGGCTTCACTCTTCTCTCTATATATACTATCTAACTAGGGGCTACGTGGCGACGTTCTATAGGACCTCCAATATGTATTGACTTTGTAGGACACATGCTGTGACTTACAAGGCAAGTTTTTTTACGTGTGGGCCACATAGTTAGCTTGATCTTCAAGCTAACAACATGTGTAGCACATGGCCAACTTGTTGACCACGTTTCTAATCCAAAAAGTCAATTAAAGACACCTATAAAGTCAAAGCAGCATCTATGAAGCTTCTTAGAAGCTTCCATATTAAATAGTATAGAATAAACTTACTTTTACCTACTTTTACTTATTTCTACCTATTTATATATATAATTACTAGCTTACATGAATATATCCATGACATTACCCTCCCTTCTAGGGACGAGTTCCACGAGGAGCGATCATCATATGTTGAAAAAATCTGTGATGCGACAAATTATATTTGCTACATACTCTGATCTTTGTTCTCTTCGAAGATGATTGATAGGGTCTGTCAACCATCGGTAGTGTCCTATACTAGGGCGAGAAGACTACCCAGTTATTTGATCAATGTTGAGGCCTTCATAACTTCCTTCGAATAGAACATTTAGAATGCCATCAGGAGTTGTTCCTACCTCTAGCAAAATCACCAAACATCAGGAGTCCCTTCCTAAATCGTGATACCAAATGTGTTGTATCTTGCCATCTATTTGAGGAAGAACATGTCGTTCTCGAAGATCTTCATCTCGATTGCATCGTCTTGAAGGTTGTGACAATCGTAATGTCTTGTCCGGCAGGTCAGCAAATGAAGGCTCTTGAGTCGAATCCACTAGTTCTTGGTTCTCCATCTCTTGAACGTCACAACTACAAAGAAGCTACGAACAAAGATTGAAAGTAGAATGTTATCTTGCCTAGATGTTGTTTCTTTTATAAAGAAGGTTTTCATCTTGATTTTTATAGATGTCGTTGATAAAAAGCCTCCACCGCCTTTGCTGCATTTGTAAGATTCTTTATTGGCTCCCATGTGCGTTCACTAATACCATATCCGTGCCAATGGATAAGATATTCTAATTTATTTCGGCGTCGCCTTGAATCTAAGACTTCTTCTACTTCAAACTCTTCATTATTGTCCACTTCTATAAGAGGAGGTAGAACTTGTTATCTTCTTGGTATGTCCACTATCTTGTATTGTTCAAGAAGAGACACGTGGAATACTGGATGGATTTTCATTGACTTTGGTAGATGTAAATCATATTCAACTGAATTGATTTGTGCAGAAATAGAAAATGGTCCCAACCTTTGATTGTCCAACTTGTCATAAGGACGAGTGGTCTTGAAATTGTGATGAAGTAGCCATATCTTATCACCTAAGAGGAATGGTGGTTGTTTCTTTCGATACACATCCACATTGACCTTTTGTTGTTCTTGGGCCTCTTTTAACTGTGCCTTCATCATTGCATGTAGCTCTGATAAATGAATCGCCAAGTCTTTTGCAGCATGATTATCAACTTTTGAAATGTCAAAAGTATCAATTCGTGGATGATAACCATAATTAACAAAGAAAGGTGTTTGTTTTATAGAAGAATGTACCGTGTTATTGTAAGCAAACTCTGCCAATGGCAAAAGAGTTGTCCAATCATCTTGTTGGTAGTTAATAGTACATCTTAAATATTGCTCCAAAACTTGATTAACACGCTCCATTTATCCATTAGTTTGAGGATGGAATGCCGAAGATTATTTTATGTCCACTTTTAGAATCTTGAAAAGAGTCTACCAAAATCTTGATACAAATTGAGTTTTCTTATCTGATATAATATCCTTGGGTAATCCATGATAGTCATAGATATTGTCAAGAAAGAGGTTAGCTATTTCTTCACATGTGATAGTTTTTGTACATGGTACAAAATATGCCATCTTGGTAAAATGATCTACTATCACGAATATAGAATCATAAGTATCTGAGATTGGAAGATCCATAATGAAGTCCATAGAAACAGAAGACCATGGTTGTTCTGGAATGGATAATAGCTGAAGAAGTCCAAAAAGTCAATGACGAGGAGTTTTTGATCTTGAGCAAACATCACATGATTGTACAAAATCTTTGACTGCCTTTCACATTTGAAGCCACCAAAAATCCCTAGATATCAGCTCCAAAGTCTTATTATATCCAAAATGTCCTGCTGCTGAGAAGTCATGATGAGCTTGAAGAATACGTTAACGTGCTTCTCCTTCTGGAACATATAGGCATCCTTCGAAATAGAGTAGGTTATTCTTAAAATCAAATTTAGAGGGATCATGAGATTTAGAAGAATTATTCTTAATATCATGAACAAGAGGGTCTGAAGACATACTTAACTGGACTTGCTTAAGAAAAGTTAAATCAATAGTCAATGTTAATTTTATTACTCGAAGATGAAATTGCTCCGACTTCAAGAGCACCGTTCTTTGTTGCTCAAAAGTTGTATCTCCTTCTTTTGGTACAAGATAAGAACGTCTAGATAAGATATCGGACAAACCTTGTTGTTTTTTTAGCCGATAAGTGATGATGAACTCGAATCTTGATAAAGACATGCTCCAACAAGTTTGACGACAATTTAATATGCTGTCGTATTACGTGTTGTCTTGTTCGAGAATACGTTGGGTATCTCGTTGTGGAAGGTATAGTTGTTTTTGCAAATAAGAAAGAAACCCTAATAGATTTTATCCATGTATGAAGAATATAATTGAAATATCAATTTCCAAGTATTTAAAAATACTCCTCATAGTCATTTTAACCATACAATATTCCAATTGCTTTATTTCTTTTATAATTAAGTTATTTTTGTTTTTCTTAACAAGCCCTAATACTAGCCAGTGAGCTTTGATAAGCTGTAACTTTTGATCCAACCGTCCACTTAGTGTGAAATTTTGCATCCAAATACCAGTAGAAGCCTTCTATATGCTTAGAAAATTTCAGCCCAACCCAACTTACAGATTGCAAGAAAACGCCCAAAAACCGCACTGATGACACTCGGCCGCAACCTTGAAATTTGATGTAAAAACTCCAAAAGTGATTTCTCCTTTGTCAACCGTTAATTCCAGCTCAAAATTGAATAACCGCTTGATCTCCAAATCTTCTATTACCAAGCCAAAAATTACGTCGATCCAACTAGTAGATCTTCAGATATCACAGCAACCCTATCCAATCCTAGACTGCCAACTTCCGATAATCCTTTGTACTAAAACCCAGATATCTCTTAATTTCATTGTTAGATTAATACAAATTTTTGTATACACTTAGCACACCCAACTATCCAAACAATACCAAATTTTGATCCATAGATGCTACACGACTTGCACAAACCGATTAAGAATGCAAACCATCAATGTTTTATATAAAATCCAAAACACCAAAATAAACACTGACTTTGAGTAGCGATTGCTCTCCCCTCACAACCCTAATGAAACCAAACTAGTGACCTTGAAAAGAGCTTGAAGCTAGCTCTTCGATCCAAAAACCCGATCTGAAAAAAAACCCCGTATTTTGCCCTAGGTGGCCGTTTTAGTGGCTGGAGGTCGGATTTCGACCCTGTCTCTTATCCGGCCGACCCCCGGATATCAATCTAATCTATCCTAGTGGTTTTATAGCCCGATCCTACCCTCAACTTAACCCTAGTATCAACCATGCTAATAAATTATCCTTTTTATCCTTTTTTTACCATTTTATGGCCTTTCTAAGGCAATAAAAAAGTTACTACAGCCTAGAAGGTAAAATTACTACCTAGTTTTTATCTACTAGCTATTAAGTGAAGAAAATAGGATTAGAGGCTTTTATAAAAGCCTTGTAAAATATATTGAATGCTTGTTGAACCATGATAATAGAATATTAATTAAAATATCATTTTTTTGTCATATTTTCACCATATAGTCGTGTCACAACACAACATCCACCCCTTCTTAACGTGCATATCCTCCGATATGTGCCAAATTCAATACACCATTATTCTTTATCAAATACCAAAAATCCATGTATCCATCTTGTACAAGTAAATTAGAAACATCCAACTTTGTACTTGACCAAACCATTGGCGAGGTACAAATTTTGAAATGGAAAGATTTAATTGAAACTTCTTCCTTATGGCCACATACATCTTGCTTGCATTTTTTTTCTTGTTCCTTTGATTCCATGCTTGATTTAAGACGTCCATATAATCCTTAAATCCATTGCCCATGTCTTTATATTTGAAGATTTTTAGAATTTTAACCTTTGAATTTCACACTTCATGATGAATCTTTTTCTTATCAAAATCCAATCGTGCCCCCAATACATGTGCATTATCCATGTAACCTTGATCTTGGTCCAAAAGATTAGTACTCACAATTAACTTGATTAAAGCCATTGATTTAGTACCTTTACCTTTGATTCCATAATCTTCTTTTGCCACATTATCTTGTAAAATATCTATCATTTCTTCTTGAATGTATCCTTGTAAAACGTCCTTCATTTCTTCTTGAATGTATCCTTGTGAAACATCATAACCTTGTGTTATCTCAATATGTTGTATTACTTCATAATATTGAAAAATTTCATAGCCTTGTGAAACCTCATGTTCTTGAAAAATCTTGTAACTTTTACCATAATCTTTTTTACCACCATGAGATGTTCCATCGAAATTGCCATCATCCACTTGCATAAACATATTCAATGTAGAATAGCCATAATTTTCATCCTTATTGTCATTAATTTCTAAATCCTTGAGTTCCATATTGCCTTCAATTTTTTTGATATTTTGACCTTCCATAGTAATAATTTGATCAAAGTCTTTGTTCTTTCCTTCACCATCTTTGATAAAAGATCCACTTTCTTTCATTTGCAAAAAATTGGCTCCTCCTTTGAAGTCCTCCAGTTGCTGTTCCATTTCTCTTTTTTCAAGATTAATCCCTTGTATTGATAAAGATGATATAGAAGCCAAAGTAGAAGATTTCTTAGACCATACTCCAACTCCTTTAGCTTGTGATCTTTGTTGCTTTGCTAAAAGAATTGTTGCTTCTTTCAACTCTTTCCAATTGTTAGTATAACCACTCTCCGTAGACTCATCTAGTTGTAATTCTATCTAATCCAAAAACTGTCGCTGGGTAATCTTATCTTCATTTGCATCAATAAATTCTTTCTTCAAAAGTTCTTGAAATTTTGACCATGTCTCCATACCCCTTTCAAATAATGTCTTCACCTTTTTATGAATCTCAAGTTCAATAGCCAAATAAAAGCTTCAAATCATCTTTGCCTCAGGGATTTGGCATGTCTCCATCTCACATGTATAAACTTATAAAAACTTAGTGATCTTGCATCCGTTAAACCTCCCAAATTTGTTGAAAATTCCTTGTAATGCCTTTGTGATATCCCTTTCAATTCCTTGTATCTTTTGTTGTTCTTTCATGAATATACAAAAAGCCTCAAAAAAAACTCTTTAACATTTGGTCCATCCAAAGTATTCAACCTATCCAAAGACTACATTGAAATATCTTCTATTTTCTTCCACAATGTTAAAAAAATATCCCTTGAAATGCTCCAATAAATAACTTATGATACCTCAAAATGCCCCAAGATGTCTATAAAGCCATAATATACTCCATAATAATCCAAATATCACCATTGCTTTTCAAAATATCCTCCACAGCTCCAAGTCTTCCAAAAACTCTAAAATCAACCTTGTCATCTTGCACCAACAATCCAAATAACCACATACAAAATCCAAACGTTCATGTCGGGTTCACCACTTGTGTCGTATTACGTGCTTTCCTGCTCGAGAACGCGCCGGGCGTCTAGTTGTAGAAGGTAGTATGAAGATTCACCAATAGTCAAGCAGTCTATCAGTTTTTGACTGTTGGAATATAAACGACTGCAAGAATACACCGTAAATCTATATAGATGCCCTTTGACTACTCGCCGAAGTCCTTTTTGCCCCAGCCGGTAGGTCTCTAGACGTTACAGAGAACCCCAAACAACCCAATCTCCTAATCTCCGATACCGCTTTATACTCACGATCTTGTATCCACTGACTGTCTTGTTAGATTAACCCAATAAATTTCATTCACTCTGCATACTCAATCATATAGACATCCTTTTAATTCTTCATGACAGATGTAACTCGATTTCACAAAACAGTCAAGAATAATCAAACCCACTTCATTAAAAATTCCAATTCACCATTACAACACTGACTTCAGCAACAATTGCCTCAGTCTTCCCAAAATCCTACGAAGAAGAAAAAAAACCCAATTCTCTGTCTTTTTTCCCTGCTCCGAAGCATGAAGCTAGCTCTCTGATCCTTCAAAAACCTCCTCCAAAAAAAACTTCTCCCCCCCCCCAAAACTTATTCTCTCCCCTCTCATTTCTTAACTTTAATTCTGAATTTCTTCAATCCTCCGTCTTCGATCCGGAATTGGCTCCCACCGGCAGAGCTTGGATCCAAAATTGGCTCTCACCGTCAGAGCTTTCTCCTCCGTTTTTACCTTTAAGAGATCCTTTTACCAAAAAAAACATTCCCTGAAACGGCACAGAGAACAGGACAGTCTGAAACAGAATCGAAACCCCGTAATTGGGACCACATTGAGTCGCCTGACCAATTCAGGTCTCATATTGGCTAACAGTCCAGTAGTAAGACCCAGATGTTCCCGTAATTGGATCAAATTGGTCCTTCACGTCAGATTGGCTGAGGCACGTAGTAAGACCTGGATTTTTTCGTAATTAGACTTCATTGGATTGCCCATCCCTATTCCATATCAATTGACCATTTTTGTTTCTTATAAAGATCTTTAGACATAAGATTTATTTCAGAACCATGGTAGACTAAAGCAACAATTGGTTCTTCTATATCTCCTACTTTCACGAATACCTCAGTAGTTACCCTCGCCTAATGCTTTCGAGTATAATGGCTCAAAGCTTCAATTTCCTTATTACTATAATCTTCGAAACGTACTCGTTGATTATACCCATTTTTTTCATTTGTTGGTTGCTTGTAACCAATATCAACCTCTTCTTCATCTTTATATATTCTTGGATCAATAACATGACTCATTCCAGTTTTGTCCATTAATTACCTCTTTCGCTTAATGCTGTCAATGATAACATCATGAAACTCCTTCTTTGCAATTTCCAAAACTTCTTTCAATGTGAATTCCACCTTAGCGTTTAATATACGTTCTTCCAACACCCCTTTCAAATTTGTTGCTGCTTCAATGTCAGAAAGTAGCTTATAAGCAATTGATTTGCCCTTATCTTTTGTCTCCCTTGTTTTTTCTTCCAATGATGCTGAGGTATCCTTTACAGGCAATTCTTGTGAAGCTACCTCCCGAGCCTTGTCTCCTCGAGTTTGCCTCTTAGAAGAATTTCCTTCTCTCGTATCATCAAAATTTCCTCGTCTCTTTTCTTCCATCAAAGCTTCATGTTGGCTCTTAGCAATATATGCATGAACTGAAAGAGACTCAACAGGATCCCCTCAACCTGTTCTACCTCGTATTGTAGCTGCAGTCCTCAATAACGCTTCTCGAGGTAATTTCCCTTCTTGCATTGTAGAAACGGCAGAAGCCCAAAACTCACTAGTTTTCGTACTTTCACTAATTTCATCATCTACTCTAGCACCATAACTTGCACTTTCTCATGCTCTTGTTTCATGCTCTTTTAGGTAATCTTGAACCAATGCTCTCATTCTTCCCTTGCCAAAATTGGTTTGAAGAAGATCCTCCCTATCTTTTAATGCTATCTTCCCATCTTTCCAGCAAATAATTCTCTGTCGTATCATATTATTAAATTCATTGCAATCTTTTCTAGTGTGTGAAGCGTCATCACACCAAATGCATCTTTGTACATATCTTTGTTTTGAAACATTCTTCGAATTGTTTGTAGAAGTATTCTCTTCAACTCTTCCTAATTTGATTTCAAGATCTCGCATTCCTCATATAATTTCTTTCATCTCCATATCTGCTTTCTTTGATAAGGATGTCGAAGGTTGAACTGTAGGCATTGTTGGTGGTGTTGTACGTACTGGAGCTTTGTATGCTTGTACTATTTTTGGAATATTGCTCCTATCCTTCCTCCTTTCTCTTTTTGTAAGCAACTCCACCGCATCTTCAACGTTCTTCCACTTTGTTGTCAATCCTTCATCTTCTTCTTTGTCTTCAAGAAGGAGTTCTAATTTCCCTTACAATTCTCCATCAGCAGCTTGAAGAAATAGATCAACTTTGTTCGGCTCCAATGTTAATTTTTCTACCTTCGATAATTGAGATAACTGCCTCTCAAATTCCCTTAGTAGCTCTGTTGCTTGCAAATTCTTATTGGGCCGTTCAATCCATTCCAGAAATAACTTCTTAGTAACGCGATAAGCATCTTCCAAGAAATATTTGTCTTTCAATGCATGTGCAAAACCTCCCATGAATTCCCATAACAATCCATAATCGATGTAATATGGTCTTTTATCTCCGGTATCATGGCAAGTCCAAATAATTCAACCATTTTCTTCTCAAAAACTCGATTTAATTCCATTTCAAGAACATAACATCTTAAATACCTTCAAATATTCCTTCCATCAAATTGATCAATTTTATTAACCACTGCTTATAATGCTTTGGTTGCTAAAGCTTCCTTTCGATCATTGCTTTGCTGTTGCTGCATTGATAATGAGAAGGCTTGAAACATATTAGCAATAGATGGATCCATGTGCATACCTTGTCTTTTAGAAGAACCCCCACCAAAAATTCCTCCCAAAAATCCTTCAAAATTTTTATTTTCGATTTCCATAAAATAAAGATAAAATCAACTAAAATCCAATACCTTCACCTCAAGCTTTCACGTCGGATTCACCACTTTTGTCGTATTACGTGTTGTCTTGTTCGGGAATACACTGGGTATCTCGTTGTGGAATGTATAGTTATTTTTGCAAATAACAAAAAAATCCTAATAGATTTTATCCATGTATGAAGAATATAATTGAAATATCAATTTCCAAGTATTTAAAAACACTTCTCATAGTCATTTTAACCATACAATATTCCAATTGCTTTATTTCTTTTATAATTAAGTTATTTTTGTTTTTCTTAACAAGCCCTAATACTAGCCAGTGAGCTTTGATAAGCTGTAACTTTTGATCCAACCGTCCACTTAGTGTGAAATTTTGCACCCAAATACCAGTAGAAGCCTTCTATATGCTGAGAAAATTTCAGCCCAACCCAACTTACAGATTGCAAGAAAACGCCCAAAAACCGCACTGATGACACTCGGCCGCAACCTTGAAATTTGATGTAAAAACTCCAAAAGTGATTTCTCCTTTGTCAACCGTTAACTCCAGCTCAAAATTGAATAACTGCTTGATCTCCAAATCTTCTATTACCAAGCCAAAAATTACGTCGATCCAACTAGTAGATCTTCAGATATCACAGAAACCCTATCCAATCCTAGACTGCCAACTTCCGATAATCCTTTGTACTAAAACCCAGATATCTCTTAATTTCATTGTTAGATTAATACAAATTTTTGTATACACTTAGCACACCCAACTATCCAAACAATACCAAATTTTGATCCATAGATGCTACACGACTTGCACAAACCGATTAAGAATGCAAACCATCAATGTTTTATATAAAATCCAAAACACCAAAATAAACACTGACTTTGAGTAGCGATTGCTCTCCCCTCACAACCCTAATGAAACCAAACTAGTGACCTTGAAAAGAGCTTGAAGCTAGCTCTTCGATCCAAAAACCCGATCTGAAAAAAAACCCCGTATTTTGCCCTAGGTGGCCGTTTTAGTGGCTGGAGGTCGGATTTCGACCCTGTCTCTTATCCGGCCGACCCCCGGATATCAATCTAATCTATCCTAGTGGTTTTATAGCCCGATCCTACCCTCAACTTAACCCTAGTATCAACCATGCTAATAAATTATCCTTTTTATCCTTTTTTTACCATTTTATGGCCTTTCTAAGGCAATAAAAAAGTTACTACAGCCTAGAAGGTAAAATTACTACCTAGTTTTTATCTACTAGCTATTAAGTGAAGAAAATAGGATTAGAGGCTTTTATAAAAGCCTTGTAAAATATATTGAATGCTTGTTGAACCATGATAATAGAATATTAATTAAAATATCATTTTTTTGTCATATTTTCACCATATAGTGGTGTGACAACACAACAACGCTTGCTGACATAAAATATTCAAGGTTCTTGTGATCTATATACACGGTGTCGTGTTGTAACACGAGTATACTGTGAAAATATAAAGAAAGAGGACTTTTATTAATGTTTAGTTACCTCGAATATTGGGAGCAACGACCAATTCTAGTGCAAATACTGGGAGGCCAGGGTTAGTCACCCCGTTACAGTCAGCTGGGGCATATTGAAATGCTCCGTTCGATTCCAATAACGGGAGTCAGCAGAAAGGGAAAGGACCAATTCACACGAAAGGTGAATTAGATTTACGGTGTATTCTTGCAGTCGTTTATATTCCAACAGTCAAAAACTGATAGACTACTTGACTATTTGCGAATCTCCATACTACCTTCTACAGCTAGACGCCCGGTGCGTTCTCGAGCAGGAAAGCACGTAATATGACAACGGTGACTGGACTGGAAGCGCCTCCTAGATAATGATGCCAATCTTAAAAAGAATCCATGATTGCAAGAAATTCTTTGTCGTGGATCTCATAATTGATTTCTGCTGCTGAGAATTTTTTTGAATGAAAGACTATTGGATGAAGTTTGTTATCTATTCCCATTTTTGATAACACGGCACCCAGAGCAAAGTCTGATGCATATGTTTTCATAAAGAATGCTTTGGAAAAGTCAACACAATACAAGATTGGTGTAGAAAATAAATACTATCTTTAAAGATTCAAAAGCAACTTCTTCTTCTTGATTCCATTGGAGTTTGTCTTTACAAGTCAAATGTGTAAGTGGAGTTGCAACTCGAGAGAAGTCTTTGATGAAGATCCAATAGTAGTTGGCAAATTTCAAAAAATATTGGACATCTCTTATCATTTTTGGGATCTTCCAATCTATAATAGTTTGAATTTTCTTAAGATCCATCATAAGTCCATCATTTGAAATGATGTAACCTAAGAAATCGACTTGAATAGTGTGGAATACACACTTTTCTATCTTGGCATAGAGTCTCGCATCTCTTAATTTTTGTAAGACATGACGAACATGAAGTTCATGTTCTTTTATATTCTTAGAATAGATCAAGATGTTGTTTAGATAATAGACCACAAATCGTCCAAATACTCTCAAAAACCATCATTCATTAGATGTTGAAAAGTTGTTAGTGCATTTATAAGTTCAAAAGGCATGACGTTGTATTCAAAATATCCATACCTAGTTCGAAACGTAATCTTCCATTCATCTCCTTCTTTCATGCGTACTAGATTGTATGCTCTCCGGAGATCTATTTTTGTATAGATCTTAGCTTGATTCAGCTGATCAAGAAGTCTACATATTAAAGGTAGTAGATACCCGTTCTTGATGGTAAGCTTGTTGAGTCCTCGATAATCAACACACATCTGCAATGATTCATCTTTTTTCTTCACAAATAGAATTGGAGCTCCTGCCGAAGATTTAGAATGGCGTATGAAATTCTTGGCTAGATTTTCTTCAATATACTCCTTGAATTCAGTCAACTCATTTTGAGATAAACTGTAGATTGGTCTGAATGGCGGTTGTGCTCCTTCTTGAAGGTCAATTGAGCAATCATAGGGACGATGTTCTGGGAGTGTATGTGCATTCTTTTTTTCAAATATATCTTGAAATTCTTGATATTAGCTTGGAATGCCACTTGAAGTCTTTTCACCAATAGGAACAGGTGTGGCATAAATAATATATGGTGATTCTTTCATAGCAGCATGTAAGAAAGCTTTTGCACCTATAAATATGGATTTAATTGAACTGGACTTATGACTCTCTATTTAATTAACTACACTGTTAGTTATACTTTTAGAGAAAGTAAAAGTTCGAAAAATCCAATCTATTTGAGGGTTGTATTTTTCTAACCATAATAAACCTAAAATGATTGGATTAGAAGAAGATCTAATGATATTAAATACTACAAAACTATTATGACCATTGATTATTACTTCTATAGGAAGGGTTTTGTGAGTAATATCTTCAGAAGACAATCGACGACTATCTATGACTTCTACATGAACAGGTTTAGTTTTCTTTACTAAAGATATGCTATATCTTTTAGTAAATTCTTCATCTAAAAAACATGCTAAGGCTCCCAAATCTAACAAATCAGAGACTTTATAATGTTTAGGTACTAAAATAATATTTAATGTAAAACAAGGAGAGGGCACTCAAAAGAGAATAGGACCTTTACTAGATATTGTGCAAGGTTCCAACTATATGGTTCCTATTGTAGTTGGACAAACTCGTTTACTGACATATTGTCTTCTTTCATAGCTATACTCCTCATTTTGTGATTACGACATTTCTTTGGACAATGTTGAGCAGTGTGTTTTGGTTCTCCACAATATAAACATAATCTTTCTTGATGACGACGAGTCTTTTCTTGCTCAATAAGAGGTTTGAAATATACTGCATCAATTTGCATATCCTCTACTTCCGAATGTATGTGTTGAAGAGGTATTGGTGTTGCTATTGAATTATGGTAACGTTGAAGTCCACTTGTACGATTCTGAGATCGAAATTCAAAAAGGTAATTGTTGCACTTCATAGCAAAGTCAATTGCTTGACTCAATGTTTGACGATCAGGTAAGTTGAGCATTAATTTTTTTACCTCATATTGTAATCCATAGAGAAATTGGCTAATAAGTGCATCATCATTCCACTTGATATCAGTTGTAAGTTATTAAAATTATGAAGCATACAACGTTACTAATCGATTGCCTTGTTATAAAATACGGATCTTATTGGTTGCAACACAAATTATATCATGTTCTCCATATATGGATCGAAACTCCACCAAAAAAACCTCTAGATTATCTAATATTGGATCTCATCGTTCAAGAAAAGATGAAAACCACGATAGTGCTGAACCTGAAAGAAGTGTACCAATGAATCTAACTTGCGATCCTAGAGTTGGATAGCTTTGGGGTTGAAGTTCAATCATAAGTTACACTTGATTGATAAATCCTCGAAACTTGGATCTAGTGCCATCAAACTTTTCGGGTAGGATAATTCTTGATTCTCTAACACTGGAAGGGCGTTCCACCATAGGAGAAAGGACATGGTTTGGTACAGATGTTGAAGCAGCTCCAACCATATCTATATCTTCACTTCCTGCCAATCTTATTGCTCCTTGTGGTGGTAAATTGAATTGATGCATCGCAAGCATTAATTCCATCAATTGCTCTTGTATTTGTGCCATTGCATTCTTCATTTCAACAAGTTTTGCCATGATAACACTTAAAAAAGAGAAGAATTCTAATATTGCTCAAGACAAATAAAAGAGAGGACTTGAGAACAAAGAAAATACTAAAGACAATATCAGTTTAGAAGAGGGTAATACGCAACTTCTAATATGCTTATATTTTATCAAGAAAAAGGAATAATCCACTCTTAATCAAGATTAGACAAAGCTCTGATATTGTAGATGTACTCTTGTCAATCTGTCAAGGACAAGAACTCGATGAAAAAATAATCCAAACAAGTGAGCCTTCACTCAAAAAAAGATAAAAAAATATAAATAAATAATTATGTATATTGAAAGAGAAACAAGAATGGCTATTGCCAAAAGACAAGAAGACTAGAGACCCTTGAAACTAGATTAGAAGCAAGAAAGGAGTTGACATGAGTGAAGAAGGCTTCACTCTTGTCTCTATATATACTATCTAACTAGGGACTATGTGGCAACATTTTATAGGACCTCCAATATGTGTTGACTTTGTAGGACACATGCCTTGACTTACAAGGCAAGTTTTTCTATGTGTGGGCCACATAGTTAGCTTGATTTTTCAAGCTAACAACATGTGTGGCACATGGCCAACTTGTTGACCACGTTTCTAATCCAAAAAGTCAATTAAAGACACCTATAAAGTCAAAGCAGTGTCTATGAAGCTTTTAAGAAGCTACCATATTAAATACTATAGAATTAACTTACTTTTACCTACTTTTACTTACTTCTACCTATTTGTATATGTAATTACTAGCTTACATGAGTATGTCCGTGACAATAGCTAAGAGCCAATATGAAGCTTTGATGTAAGAAAAGAGACGAGGAAATTTTGATGATACAAGAGAAGGAAATTCTTCTAAGAGGCAAACTTGAGGAGACAAGGCTCGTGAGGCCCCTTCACAAGAATTGCTTATAAAGGATACTTTAGCATCATTGGAAGAAAAAACAAAGGAGATAAAAGATAAGGATAAATCAATTACTTATAAGCCAGTTTCTGATATTGAAGTCACAATAAATTTAAAAAGGGTGTTAGAAGAACGTATATTAAATGCTAAGTTGAAATTCACATTGAAAGAAACTTTGAGAATTGCAAAGAAGGAGTTTCATGATGTTATTATTGACAACATTAAGCAAAAGAGGCAATTAATGGGCAAAGTTGGAATGAGTCATGCTATTGATATAAGATTATATAAAAATAAAGAAGAGGTTGATAATGGTTACAAGTAATTAACAAATGAAAAGAATGGGTATATTTAACGAATACCTTTTGAAGATTATAGTGATAAGAAAATGGAAGCTTCAAGCTATTATACTCGAAAGCATTGGACAAGGGCAACTACTGAAGTATTGGTGATAGTAAGAGATATAGAAGAACGAATTGTTGCTTTAGCCGATCATGGTTCTAAAATAAATCTTATGTCTAAGGATCTTTAAAAAAAGTGGAAATGGCCAATTGATATGGAATATGGATGGGCAATACAAGTAGTTAATAATACATGAGGCAAATTATATAGAGCTTGTCCAGATGTCAAAATTTGGATTGGAGATGTTGTGACATAACAACATTTTTTTTTTTAAGATACAATGTCTTATCCATTGATTTTAGGACAACCATACATTACAGTAATACGGATGGAAACAAAAGTACTTGATGATGGTTCTACTTATATAAGGGTACGTAGTGAAGAGGAAGGAAAGCTATATAATTTCTAATAATACCTCCTAATCATTAACGAAATCAAAATAGGTGTTAGGGACATAGTCCTTAGAACATTCTAAAGACAAGTTTTTAGAACCTTCTAGAAGCAAGTCTCTGGAACCTTCTAGAAGCTTTTTAATTGGTAGAAGATGTTAGGGACATAGTCTTTAGAACCTTCTAGAGACAAGTTTCTAGAACCTTCTAGAAGTAAGTCTCTGGAACCTTCTAGAAGCTTCTTAGTTGGTAGATGATATTAGGGACATAGTCCTTAGAATCTTTTAGAGACAAGTTTCTAGAATCTTCTAGAAACAAGTCTCTGGAACCTTTAAAAGCTTCCTAGTTGGTAGAAGTTACTTAAAAAGCTTCCTAAATAGGAGTATATATTGGAATCAAGGCTGAAGAGTTCTTCAGTCTTGACAACACATCTCTTGGAGCTCTAGCTCACCTCTCTGGTATTGTTCTTGTATTCATCTGATTAATCTAGTTCTTGCTAGTTCTTCTTGAACTTCTTCTTAGATCTCGAATCTGTATTTCTCTGTCCGTGACAGTTTGTCGACTTCACTCACCTCAGATATCAGAGCTAGTTTCTTCCTCATTAGAGTGTGAATTACCCCTATACTTGGAAGTGTATTAGTATTTTAGAGGTTGCAGATTACCCTCCTCTAAATTGGTACTTTTTTTGTTACAATATTGAAGTCTTATTCTTCTTGGAGAGAATAGATTACCCCTTTTCTTGAAGCTCTTAAGGCATTTTAGAGGATGCGGAGTACCCTCCTCTAAACCAATATTGTCTTCTTGTAGAGTCATTTTTGTCCTTCTCTTAGAATGGCCGGAGGCCAAGACATTAGTATAACGAAAAGTTCGAAGTCCAAGTTGGATGATATCATGAATGTCCTCGCTACGTTATCGCAAAGAACTGTAGAGATTGAAGGAGTCATGGCAAGGCTTCATAATGATGGAGCATCTGAGATGGCACAATCTAGGTTGCATCAGCCTCAAACTTCTGCACTTAGAGAAGCAACTTTGCCTCAGGTTCGACAAGCACCGCTGGTTCTACAACATAAGGAGCCCCGAGTTAGCCTTCTAGACAAGTTCAATGGTACGCATTCCAAGTTTCGAGGATTCATCAATCAAATTAGATTGATAACAGTTTTACAGCCCGAATGCTATCCAACGGAGGAGTCACGTGTTGGGCTTGTTGAAACCTTACTTACAGGGCAAGCTCTATCATGGTTTGCTCCTTTCTTTGAGAAACAATCGTCCATACTAAACAACTTTGAAACCTTTTTGGAGGTGTTTGCGGAAGCATTTGGTAAACACAACAAGGTTCGATGGACTACAATAAAGATCTGATTACTACGACAAGGGATGCGCTCTACATCAGTCTATGCATCGGACTTCAGGTAATAAGCATGCGACATCAATTGGGACGAAGAAGCGTTGATGAGTCAATTCTATTGGGATTTAAGGGACGATGTGAAGGATTTGCTGTTAACTCGTTCTCATCCACAAACGCTCAACGAAGCTATTAGCCAAGCTGTGAAGTACGATAATCGCCTATTTCAACGTCGCCAAGACCAACGTTCAAGACAACATACGGTTTGCTACGCCCCAACTATGTCGACAAGCAGTGTGAATTCACATTCAGAGATAAAAGACATGCAAATTGATGCAGTACGTGTCAAATCCCTTCCTCTAGAAGAAAAAAAGCGACGTATGGAGGAAGGTCTATGCTTGTATTGCGATGAAGAAGGCTACAAAGTTGGAAACTATTCCAAGAAGCAAAATCAACGTATTGTCAGGACTAGAGATACGTTTGTTCAGGAAAACGAGGATGCAAAGCCACAATAAGAACCGTGCAACTGGACAATGAAATATCGCAATAACAACCAGGTTCCTTTCTTTTCGCTCAACCTGCTCTTTGCTTTACAATCCCTTTGCTTATTGGCCCTCAAAAATTGAGAACCTTAGCATTATTAGATTCAGGAGCATTTGCTTGTTTCTTAGATAAAGAATTTACAAAGCATCGTAAGATCCCTTTAGTACAAAAATCCAAACCTGTTCACGTTGAGGTCATAGATGGGCGACCTTTATTGTTTGGTAGTATTACCTATGAATCAGAACCTATAGAAGTGACATTAAAGGGCCATAGTAGTCATATTATTTTCAATATTATTAGAACTCCATCAAATCCTGTTATTCTTGGTCTTTCTTGGTTGGAAAAGCATAACCCATCCATAGATTGGAGGTTGCGGAAGATGACCTTTCCCACAAAACCACCCAAGAATAAGCCTAGTAAAAAAATCCAAATAGAGAAATCCTTATTCATTGGAGCAAGAGCATTTATAAGATCGTCCAAGGAAGGCACACCATTTGTCATTTATACGGCTCCAACTATCGAAGAAAAGATCTCGACAGCAAGTATACTTGAGCAATATAAGGATTTTAAAGACGTGTTTCAAAAGAAGAGTGCCGACATGCTACTGGAACACCGATCATATGATTGCGCCATAGACTTGCAAGAAGGAGCACAACCACCTTTTGGCCCAATCTACAATCTATCACAAACGAATTTGGAAGAGTTGCAGAAGTACATCGACGAGAATCTAGCCAAGAATTTCATCCATCATTCAAAATCATCAACTGGAGCACCCATCTTATTTTTGAAGAAGAAAGTTGGCTCGTTGCAAATGTGCGTGGACTATCTAAGCCTCAACTAGGTAACAAAGAAGAATCGTTATCCATTACCCTTGATTTCTGGTCTCTTACAACAACTTGGACATGCAAGGATCTTTACAAAAATTGATCTAAGTGGAGCTTACAATCTCGTACGAATCAAGGAAGGAGATGAGTGGAAAACAGCGTTCCATACAAGGTATGGCCATTTTGAGTATAATGTCATACCCTTTGGTCTTACCAATGCTCCAGCGGTCTTTCAACATATGATGAATGACATTTTTCGAGAGCACCTTGACGATTTTGTTGTCATCTATTTGAAAGATATTCTGATATTCTCCAAAAACGAGGAAGAGCATGAAAAGCACGTTTGTTTGGTTTTGAAGAAACTACGCGAGCGAGGACTATATGCCAAGTTGGAGAAGTATTTATTTCACCAAATAGAGATGGAATTTTTGGAGTTTGTTGCAATTACTGAAGGCTTGAAGATGGACTCCAAGAAGGTGGAAGCAATCGTATCCTGGGAGGTTCCAAAGACGGTTAGAGATGTACAATGCTTTCTTAGTTTTTCTAACTTCTATCGGATCTTCATTAAGAATTACTCTGAAGTTGCTGCTCCTCTCACTCGGTTGACATGCAAGGATAAGCTGGAATGGGAACCTCTAGCGAAGAAGGCGTTTCAAGACTTGAAGATTGCATTTACTACGCCTCCAATCTTGGTACATCCAGACTTTACAAAGGTCTTTTATTTAGAAAATGGTGCTTCGAATTTTACTTTGGGAGTTGTACTTTTACCAATGGGAGAAGACAAGAAGCTCCATCCGATTGCATTCTATTCTCGAAAGTTCTCTGCTGCTGAAATCAATTATGAGATCCACGATAAGAAACTTCTTACTATAGTGGATTCTTTCCAAGAATGGCGTCACTTTCTTGAAGGAGCTGCACACCCAATGACCATATACACAAATCACAAGAATTTGGAGTATTTCATGTCGCCTCAAGTTCTAAATCGACGTCAAGCTTGGTGGAGTATGTCGCTATCTAGGTTCAATTTTGTTATCACTTATCGACGTGGAAAGCAACAAGGACTATCTGATGCCTTATCGAGGAGATCGTATCTTGTACCAAAGGCTGAAGAAGCACAATTGATCAACAATGTATGACGTTGTTGAAGCCAGAGCAATTTTGGCTTTGTGCTACTATTGTGCCAATTGATATTGACTTCCTGAATTAGGTACGTACCATGACGATTGAAGATTCAGTAGCCATTGATATCAAGTAGTGTGCTAATGACAACAAGTTCAAGGTGGATGGAGATCTTTTATACTTTGAGGAGCAGTTGTATATCCCAAAAGGACCAGCACGACTCCGAGTTCTTCAATCTCGCCACGATTTTCCAACTGCGGGATATTTTGGATTCAACAAGACCTTAGAGCTTATTTCTCAAGATTTTTGGTGGCCCCAAATGAAGAAGGATGTGAAAGATTTTGTCCTCTCCTGCGACAACTGTTCAAGATCTAAGAATCCTCGGCATCGCCCTTATGGACTCCTAAAACCATTGCCGATTCTATGTCGACCATGGTCTTCAATTTCCATGGACTTCATCACGTACCTGCCATCATCGAACTCATTTGACAACATCTTTGTCGTGGTAGATCGGCTTACAAAGTTGGCACACTTTGTCCTTTGTAAGAAGACATCGTCCAATAAAGTCACAGCAAGGCTCTTTCTCGATAATGTGTATCGGTATCATGGACTACTAGATGATATCGTATTAGATCGAGGAACCCAGTTTGTATCAAAGTTTTGGAGATCTCTCTTTGAGATACTGAAAGTGGATATCAAGCTTTCTTCGGCTTTTCATCCTCAAACTGACGGCCAAACGGAACGGGTGAACTAAGTCTTGGAACAATACTTACGATGCAGCATCAACTATCAGTAAGACGATTGGACCACATATTTGCCGCTAGCCGAGTTTGCATATAACAATAACCTCCATGCGTTGACTCAATACACACCATTCTTTCTCAACTATAGGTATCATCTGAAGCTTGACTTATTGAGTCCGTCAACAAATAACAATCCAGCAGTTGAAGGATTTGCGAAACAACTATCAGAGCTTCAAAATACATTGAAGCTTCAATTACATTCCGCTCAAAAATCCTACAAGGCGTCTACAGATAGATTTCAAAATCAAGCACCTACTTTCAAAATTGGAGATAAAGCATGGCTTCTTCGACGAAATATCAAGACCAAGCGACCATGTCATAAGTTGGACTATCGAAGATTGGGACCATTTATCATCCAGTAGCAAATTAATCCAGTGGCATACCATTTGGAATTATCGGCTTCTATGAAGGTACATCCAGTCTTTCATGTTTCTCTGTTGGAGCCTTATCGAGAGTCGTCTTTTCCTAGAAGAATGCAATGTTTGCTACCTAGTATTGAGATTGAGAACCACGAGGAATACGAGGTTGAAAAGGTACTAGATTCATAGCGAAGGTGGGACAAGTTAGAGTATCTTGTTCATTGGTGCGGCTACGATATTAATGAGCGAACATGGGAGCCAGCTAAAAATCTTGCCAATGCGCCGTAAAAGATACAGAAGTTTCATCAACAACATCCTCATAAACCTAAGCCGATTCGACGATAGCTTCTTTCTGAAGCTTGTTCACACAAGAATATAAGAAAGGGGGAGAGCATCACCAAAATTCATAGTTGATGTAGTTATTTTCTCCAAGATAAAGTAGAATTTTTTCAGTAGCCATAGTTTGGTCTTCTAATATGAATAGCCAAGAGATAGATACTATGTCAGTCAGATTATCTCAACCGATTAGCTCACGAAGGCGACCCCGAGATAAAGAACTGCCTACACCATGACGATGACGACGGAGAATATCCAGTAACCGATCACTAGTGATTGTATTTGAGTTCGAGTCTGCTTGCAATGGTCAGCTAGAAGGCGTGTTTGCAGGACAATTTCACAATGAAGACACGGAAGTTCATGCTTGGTCAGAAGTCAAAGGAGTGGGCTACTACTGTTGGCATCAAGGACCAATGAACCATTTGCCTCGTGAACAACAGTTGGAATTCATAGCAGACATTATGCGATAGATCTTCATTTTCTTGCATTCGTACTGATTAACAACAACATTGCTTCTCAGAGACCTCAAAGCTAAATGAAGGGGTGATTTTAGGGACATAGTCCTTAGAACATTCTAAAGAAAAGTTTCTAGAACCTTCTAGAAGCAAGTCTCTGGAACCTTCTAGAAGCTTTTTAGTTAATAGAAGATGTTAGGAACATAGTCTTTAGAACCTTCTAGAGATAAGTTTCTAAAACCTTCTAGAAGCAAGTCTCTAGAACCTTCTAGAAGCTTCTTAGTTGGTAGATGATATTAGGGACATAGTCCTTAGAACCTTTTAGAGACAAGTTTCTAGAATCTTTTAGAAGCAAGTCTCTGGAACCTTAAAAGATTCCTAGTTGGTAGAAGTTGCTTAAGAAGCTTCTTAAATAGGAGTATATATTGGAATCAAGGCTGAAGAGTTCTTCAATCTCAACAATACATCTCTTGGAGCTCTAGCTCACCTCTCTGGTGTTGTTCTTGTATTCATCTGATTAATCTAGTTCTTGCTAGTTCTTCTTGAACTTCTTGTTAGATCTCGAGTCTGTATTTCAGTATCCATGACAATAGGTTGAGGGAGAAACCATTGCCAAGTGTTGTTGAAGAATTTAAGGATTTTAGAGAAGTACCACTATAAAGCGAAATTATGGAGGTACAAAAGAGGAGGTACTCTCGCGAGATGTAGGTGCCTTAAATGCGAGTTTTATTGATATTTTTGAGAATGGAAATATTATATATAAGAAAATTCATGATTTTAAAAGAAAAAGAAAAAAAAAGATTATATAGTATTGAAAGGGAATTATACAAGTTAGGGACATTAGAAGATAATGAGATGATTTTAGGTATTTATGAAGAAAATAGATTGGAAGATTCTTTGGAATTAATTACATCTATTGAGTTAGGAGATAATGATAAGATTGTAGAAATTCATTCGAAGGAGGTTTATACTATATTTGAATATTTTTAAGCACCAGAAGTTATTATAGAGATAAAATATAAAATAGTAAATAAAAAGGTAAAACCTATTGCCGAACCTTTATGAGAAGATTCTAAAGAACAAATGGAAGAAGCATCAAAAAAAGAGAGTTTAAGAAATCCAAAGAAGATTGGACATCAGTTTACAAAGGAGACTTTTGAAGAATTGAAGATTGGATGTGATGGTTCTTTATTTCTAATAGAAATTGAATATTTTAAAAAAATGCTTGCAAAACGAGGTGAATCATTAATCTTTTTGTCTAGTGAAATAGGATGTATAGATCCTAATGTTATTGCTCCTATGGTTATCTTTACAGTACCTCATGTGCCTTAGAACTTAAGGCCAATTTCCGTGCCGAGGGCACATTTATCTAAATTGGTGGAATTATTGAAAGAAAAGATGTGAATGAAAATTTTAGAACCTTCTTTTGCTCCATATTCTAGTCGTTGGTTTATGATGCCTAAAAAAATAGACTGTTACGTCTTATTCAAGATATGTAGCCAATGAATGCAGTAACTATAAAAAATGCATGTAAAGGACCTTTAGTAGATGAGTTTGCAGAAGCGTTTGCGAAAAGGGTAATTTATTCAATGGGTGATTTATATTTGGGTTATGATCAATTTCAACTTGCGCATGTGAGTAGAGATCTAACAACTATGAGAACGCCACTTGGGTTACTTAAAATGTATACTCTCCTTCAAGGTGCTACTAACTTAGTTGCACATATAATGAATGGAATGAACAAGGTATTAAGAGACTTCATTCTTGAAAAAACTATGCCTTTTTTAGATGATGTTCCTATCAAAAGATGTAAAGAAGGAGAAAAAGATGAAACTTTAGATGAGAGAGGGCATCGCAAATATATTGTTGATCATATACAAGATTGTGAAAAGATTTTAACTCAATTTGAAGAGGTTCATCTTACACTTTCAGGAGCAAAATCTACATTTGGAGTGCAAGAAGTTCTTATTGTTGGACATTTATGTGGATTTTATAGGAGAAAGCCAGATCCAAGCAAAGTTGATGTAATTGGAAGAATAAAGGATTTATGTGACTTTTTAACAAAAGTACGTAAGTTTTTAGGAGCTTGTGTATTTTATCGTATATGGATTCCTCATTATGCTCATATAGCGGATCCATTGTATGAATTATTATGTAAGGATTATCAATTTAAATGGAAAAGAAAGCATACTAAAGCAATGCAGAAGCTAAAGGTGTTATTCGTGACACCTCCAATTTTAAGAAAAATTGATTATGACTGTAATAGACAAGTAATTCTTATTGTGAATACTAGTCCTGTTGCTATTGGATGGGCTGTGGGTCAAGATGATTCAAGTGGAAACAGATTTACAGTTTGATATGGAGCTAAAGTTTTAAGTACTCGTCAACGTGCATATTTGCAAGTCAAAAGAGAACTTTGAGGAGTTGTTTCAGCTATGAAAGCTGAAAGGGATTATTTGATTGATGTAGCAGTAGTAATTGAAATAGATTGCTTGCTATTATTTGGAATGATTACTAATTGTTCAACACTAGACATTGCAATGTTAAGATGGATTGCTTATATTAAGTCATTAAAACCAGAATTTAAGCGTGTTGCTGGAAAAGACAATTTAATAGAAGACATGCTATCTCAAGCAAGATATGATAGAGAAGACAAAATGGTTGAAGACATTGATGATGTTGGATCAAAATTCTATTCAATATCTTAAAAAAAAAGATAAGCTATTTTTTGAAGAATTTTATGAAGGAGAATTATTGGAATATAGTCATTACTTGAATACCTTCACTAAGCAAGAAAATTGGTCTGCAAAAAAATTTTAAACAAATAAGAAAAAAAGCATATGGATTTTTGTTTCAAGAAAGATTCTTATGGAAGAGACCAAAGAAAGGAATTGGAATGCCACAAAGAGTGATAGGCAATAAGGAAGAGAAACAAAAATTATTAAAGGGGTTTCATGATAGTTTATGGGCAGGACATAGAGGAATTTGGACTACTTTTGCTAAACTTAAGGAAGGATATTGGTGGAAAAATATATATCAAGATGTATTTTTATTTGTAGAGTCATGTAAAATTTGTTAAGAGTATTGTAATATACGACATCGAGATGGTCTTCATCCTACATATCTTTTAGCTATTCATTTCAAATAGGTTGTTGATTTGGTTGTTATGCCAATCGGATTATGGAAAATGAGATATTTGGTCTTAGCTCGTAAAGATTTATCAAATTAAGTAGAAGGAAGAGTATTGAGAATAAAATCTATGGAAGGAATTTGTAGATTTTTGCTTGAAGATGTTATTTGCTACTATGGATGTATAGAAAAAATTGCTGCAGATCATAGAGAATTAAATGCACGAAAAGCTCGTGAATTCTTTGAAAGATGTGGAATTAAACTATCACTGACTAATGCTTACAATCCTAAAAGAAATACAAAAAGTGAATGTGGTCATCCACTGATTGTGAAAGCATTAGTTAAAGCTTGTAATGGGAAGGTTAGAGAATGGCCACGACTTTTGTCATTTGTATTATAAGCTGATCGAATAACTCTTAGCTCAATAACGGAATATATGCCTATTGAGCTTATGGCAGGTCAAAAACCAATTATGCCAAGTGAAGAAAAAGTACTTACTTGGAATGTGCTACCATGAGAAGATGGATTAATAAGAGAAGAACTTCTAGCTATTAGAATTCAATAATTATAGCAAAGATTGAAAGATGTGCAAATAGCATTAGAAAGGTTAAAAAGAACGAGGTTACAAAATAAGGCATGATTTGATAAGCAGCATCGATTGAAGCCTAAAGCAATTGAAGAAGGAGATTGGATTTTGGGATATGATAGTAGCTTGGACAATCAACATAGTACTTTAAAGAAGTTTTCTAAACAATGGTTTGGACCGTATGTGGTAATAACTATTCATGATAATGCAACTTACTCATTGCGAAAGTTAGATAGAACAAGGTTAAAAATACCAATTACAGGGAAGCGAGTAAAAATATTTAAACAAAGATACATAGAAATAAATATAGAAGACCTTGATGAAGACATAGATATTCCTCGACAGGAAGATGAAATTTGACTTGGATAGCAAAAGTGATTAAGAGGATTTGAACGAAGACTTAGAGAACGTATTATAAATCAAACAATAACTAGGTTATTTGGTACATACCAGAGGATGCAGAAGTTTAGAGGGGGTGGATGTTGTGTTGTAACATGACTATATGGTGAAAATATAAATAAAAAAATTTTTATTAATATTTAGTCATCTTGGATGTTAGGAACAATGGCCAATTCCAATGCCAATATGCAAGGGCCAGTTAATGTCACCCCATTACAAGCTATACTTCCATATATTATATCAGCAATATGCTCCACCGACGTCATCAAACCAAGTACCCTTTGTAGCAACGGGACAACTAGGATCATTTTCTAACCCTACATGGAACAAGCCTAGTAGGTATATACTAGTGGAGACACCCAATATGCCTGATGGGGGTGCAAGAAGACTACTTTGTTATTTCCATTACAGACAGATTGATCATTATGCTAGTAAATGTCTCAATCCCAAAGCTAGTGATGATTACATGCTAGTGTGTGGGAATTGCAAACAGTTCGGGCATACTTATCAACAATGTAATGTTTTGTTCAATTTCAATAATCGAGATTAGCAGATCCAAAGCCAAAGAAAAATTGAGGAGATAAATCAAGGTCTTCAAGATATTCCAGTAAATCAGGTGGAATGTGTCTAAGCCGTTCTTACTAGGAGTCTATAAAAGAGGAAAAGACCAATTCAACATTTGGGTGAGTCTGATGCAAAGGGCCAATTTGACCTAATTACGAGGACATCCAATCCAGGTCCTGTTACGGGCCTCTTATCTAGTATGAGACCTGATTTGGTTGAGCAACCCAATGAGGTCCTGATTACGGAGGCTTCGGTTCCATTTCAAGCTGTTCCAATTTCGAGTCAAAGGCAGGAGAATAAGGGGACCTCATATAGTTAAAAGAAAAGAGAGGAAAAAGAAGAAGGCATTTGGATATCAAAATTTTGGGGTCAGAGAGCTAGCTTCAAGCTCCTTCAAAAGGTGTAGGACTTGATTTCATAGGATTTGATAGGACTTTGCAATCGTTGCTCAAATTCAATGTTTGTATTGGTAAATTGGGTTTTTTTTGCAATAAACTTAAGGCTAGTACTCTTGACTGTTTTGTGAAATTGAAAAAACATCTGTAGTTGAAATTTTAGAGATGTCTAGATAGTTGAGTATGCCAAGCACATGCAAAAATTTGTGTTAATCTAATGGTATAGATAGAGGATATTTGATCATTAGTGTAAAGAGGTATCAGAAGTCGGCATATTGCGGTTGTTTAGGGTTTCTGTAATATCTGGAGATCTATCAGCTAGAATAAGGTGAATTTTGATGTGGTAAGTCGAGGGCTTAAAGGCGGAGCTACACATAAGGTTTGAATGAGAATTAAAAGTTTGAAAAGGAGAAATTACAAATCAAGATTCGTCATCAACTTTCTAGGCAGTGATCAAGGGACATCAGTGTGGATTTATGATATTTTCTTGCAATCTGTAAGTTAGATTGGATTGAAACTTTTTAAAAATTTAGAAGACTTGTAAAGACACTAGTAGTAGAATTTTTACAACAATCAGACTGTTAGATTGAGAATTACAGCTTCCCAAAGCTCGCTATCTAGGGTTAGGATTTAAAAATTTAAAAATTCAAAATTTAAAAATTTAAAAATAACTTTAATGAAGAAAGTTAAATCCATACATGTAGAAGTCATAGATAGTCGTTTGTTATCTTCTAAAAATATTACCCATGAAAATATTCCTTTAAATATAGTAATTAAAGATCATAATTGTATAGTAGTATTTAATGTAATAAAATCTCCCTCTAATTTGATTATTTTAGGATTATCATGGCTAGAAAAATATAACCCTCAAATAGATTGGATTTCTTGTAACCTTAACTTTCTTGATAGTATAATCAAAGATCGTATTAACAAAGTAGAAGTATGTAAGTCTAGTACGTCCAAATCTTTACTAATAAGTGCAAAAGCTTTCATGCATGCTGCAAAAAAAGGATCATCTTTTGCTGTATATGCTACACCCATTTCTAATGGTGAAACAATGTTGAGTGGTATTTCTAAGCAATATCAAGAATTCTAAGATGTTTTTTAAAAGAAGAATGCACTTAAATTAAGTACATTACAATAATAAGATATTACAATTGTCACAAATTTTAAGATGACATAATCAACATGAAGATCTTCAAGAATAATATGTCCTTCAAATAGATGGCGAGATACAATGTATTTGATATCACAACCTAGGAAGAGGCTTCCAATATTTGGTGATTTTATTAGAAGTGAGAATAATTCATAATAATATTTTAAATATTTTATTTGAAGAAAGTTACAAAGGCCTCAACAACAATCAAATAATAAGGTAGTCTTTTTGCTTTGATATAAGACACTATCAATGGCGAAGAGGACCTATTAATCATCTTTGAAGAGAAAAAAGATCAAAATATGTAGCAAACATAATTTGTCACATCTTTGATTTTTTCAACATATGATGACTGCTCCTTATAGAACTTCTTCCTAAAAGAGAAGGTAATATCATGAACATATATATTTATTCTAATATTTACCTATATTATTAAATAGAAGTAGATAAAAGTAAATTTATTTCATAATATTTTCTAGAAAAACTTTTTAGAAGCTTTATAGACATTATTTTGATTTTATGTATATTTTTATTTAATTGATAGGTTAGAAACTTGGTCAATAAATTAACCATATATTGGTAGCTTGTAGAATAAGCTACTATATGGCACACATATAGAAAATTTGTCTTACAAGTTGATATATGTGTCTTATAAAATCAACATATTTTAAAGGTCTTATAGAACATTGCCACATAATTCCTAATTAAGAGTATGTGTGGAAAGAAGAGTGAAGCCTTCTTCACTCTTATCAATGCTTTTTTCGTCTTTAGTCTTATTTCAACAATCTATATTATTCCTAAATATATGTAGGAACAATATAGATTTTGTATCATATACAATATATTTAGGAAAATATAGATTTTATATATGGTATATAATCTACTATCACAAATATAAAATCATACAAACTAAAGATTGAAAAATCTATAATAAAATCCATAGAAACAAAAGATTATGATTGTTCTTAAATAGGTAATAGTAAAAGAAGTCTATAAGGTCAATGACAAGGAATTTTTGATTTTGAATAAATGATACATGATTATACAAAGTCTTTAACTACCTTCTACATTTGAAGCCACCAAAAATCTCTTGATATTAGCTCCAAAGTCTTGTTGTATCTAAAATATCTAATTGTTGAAAAGTCAAGAATAGTTTAGAAAACATGTAATTATCTTTTGACTTTTGGAATACATTATTGTCTCTCAAAATAAAATAAATTATTTTTAAATTCAAATATAAAAGGATCATCAATTATCAATAAGATGATTGGATAATAATTTTGCTACAAGCAAAGTTTATTTATAATAATATAGTGAATTCTTTTATACAACAAATACATTTTTTTACAAATTATAATTATCATTCATGATTTGATGCTTTTGATCTCTTAAAAATTGATAATCTTGTGACAAAAGTTTTGATGAATAATTTATCTAAGTTCTATACAACAATAAAGGCACAATTAAAAGAAGTTCAAGAATGATAAAAGACCAATGCATATGGCTATCACAAGGATCAACCTCAATTCCACATTGGCAACAAGGTATGGTTATTTTGTTAGAATATTAACACTAGCCGTCTTTGTGACAAGTTAGATTATCATAGGCTTAAACCATTTCTTATTTAAAAATAAATTAATTCAAATGCTTATCAATTATATCTATCAAAATTTATGAAGATCCATCTTGTATTCCATATATCTCTTTTTGAGCCATATAAGATAATAAATATCTCTCAAAGAAGACAAATGCTACCTCCTCTTATAGAAGTGGATGATAATTAATAGTTTGAGTTAGAAGAAGTCTTAGATTCAAAGCAATGCCAAAATAGATTGGAATATATTGTTCATTGATACAAATATAATATTAGTGAATGCACATGAGAGCTAACCAAGAATCTTATAAATACAATAAAAAAGATTGATGCTTTTCATTGACAACATCTATTAAAACCAAGATGAAAAAATGTAAGATCCATTAAAAAATGAAGATTTCTTTTCACGGAACTTATTCTTACAAGAAGGAGTAATATTATGGACATACATATTTATTCCAATAATTACCTATATGATAAGATAGAAGTAGATAAAAGTAGATTATTTTTATAATATCTTTTAGTGAAGCTTTATAGATGCAATTTTGACTTTATATGTATTTGTAGTTGATAAGTAGGTTAGAAACTTAGTCAACAAGTTAGCCATGTGTCACACGTATTAGTACCTTGTAGAAGAAACTAACTATATGGCACACAAATTAAAAAACTTGCCTTGCAAGTTAAGATATGTATCTTGCAAAGTCAACATGTATTGAAGGTCCTATAGAATATTGCTATGTAGTTCCTAATTAGATAGTATATATGGAAGAAAGAATGAAGCCTTCTTTACTTTTGTCAATGTTTTCCTTGTTCTTAATCTAATTTCAAGAGTCTATATTTTTGTCTTCAGCAACATCTATTTTAATTTAATATTATACCATCTTTGAGTGATTCTTTAGTCTATTCAAGTGGCACAAGAGTGTATTGATCTTTTAGTTCTCTAAGTTTGATGTCCTTAAGACAAAGAAAACAAAGATTAAAGAATGTAACAAATATAATTTGTTGCATCTTTAATTTTGTCAATATGCAATCATCTCTCTTTATAAAATTTATTTCTAAAAGAAGAGGTAATGTCATTGATATATATAATTACCTAGATAAAAAATATTAGATAGAGAATAAATAGAAGTAGAATTATTAGTATCTTATAGAGGGTATTTTTACAAGCTTCATAAACACAAATTTGGATTTATGCATATTATAGTTACTTGATAGGTTAGAAACTAGACTAATAAATTGAGTACGTATCATACATATTGGTGACTTGTAGTACAAATTAGCCATATGATATACTTATAGGAAACTTGTCATATAAATTATACATATGTTTTACAAGTTGAACATATGTTACAAGTCCTTTAGAACCTTGCCATGTGGCTTTTAGTTAGATAGTATATATCAAAACAAGAGTGAAGCCTTCTTCATTCTTATCAATGCCTTTTTTGTCTTTAGTCTTATTTTAAGATTTTTTAATCCTCTTGTCTTTAGCAATAGCCAATCTACACCTAATACTATACTATCTGTGAATAAATATATATTCTTTTCTAATGATACAAGAGTGTATTTGAAGATTTTATTATTTGCAATTCATATCCTTAATAATAGGTATATGAAAAGCTATGCATTTAATTAGATTTTTAATGAAATGCAATCTTGTACAAAATAGTACATCAAAATTTAATAATCAAGATATAAAAATTTATAAACTATTGAAATATTACAAAAATATATTTTTTTGTTTTATATTATATTATAGATATTTTTTAGAATAATTATAGTAATTTTTAATTTTTACTTATAATAGTTATTTTTGCATTTAATTCATGGTTTTAATAAATATAATTCACTTACTCAATATATTTAAGTTTTTAATTACTTATATTTTTTTATTATAATAATTATTTAATTAAAAAAATAATAATTTTAATATATATATTTTTATTATATATAGTTTTTATTTAAATTTTTATAATATTAAAAGATAATATATCAATGAATTAATTTATAAAATTATTATTTAATAATATTTTATTTTTAAAAAATTATATTCTTTAATATTTTAAAAAATAGAAAAAACTTTGAAAATCATATAATTTACATTTACTTGTAGCATTTTTTAGTTTAAATTTTTTATTTCTTATTAAAGTGATTATACTTAAAATTTTACTTGAAATCATTAGAAATAAAAATATAGAATATTGCAAAAATCATAATCTTTATAAAATAAGGTTATCATAAAATTGATTAAATCATAATTTAAAATTCTTAAAAATATAATGTATTATGTATTTATTATCTTATTTAAAAAAATAAATGACTAAAACTAAATTTTTGTAATAAATATTATATATATTATGTATATATATATATATATATATATATATATATGATGTATCAATAATATCTTAATTAAATTTGATACATTATAATATCTATTAATAATTATAATGGTAAAATTATACAAAATAAAACACATATTTTTTATAGTACATTTATTTATTTTTTAAATAAAAAAATAAATATAAACTATGCTTTTGTAGTTTTTTATTTAATTATTTGAAATTTTTAACAACATATATCCTAATCCAACTTCAAGATCTATAAAATATTATTTCGAATTTTATTAATACATATATAATATATGTAAATAGTTTTGTATTTTTGTATAATTTTGGAATATAGACCTATGTAAAATGTATGAAAAATTATACTTTCAAGTAAGAAGAGGACACCATGGCTAGAGATATTGAACAGATTAATGTTTGAAAACAAAAATTTATGTCTACGTAAGAAGAAAAAACAATTTTTTGGAGCAAAATGGCCTCATTGTTCACTTAACATGTGAAATATAGGGAGATAGCTTATATATCACCACATATCATACATTCCGTTCTTAAGCTCGCATTCATAAGAGATCTTGGAATCAAGATATCTTACATGTTATGTTTTTCTCATTCAGTATACCTTGATTTTTATTTATTTTATGTATTTATTTATTTATTTTTGAATAAAAAATTTGTCCAACTTGGATATACATGGCATGGGTTAATGCAGCGGTAAACCACAATCAGTGAGCACACAATTAGTTTATTGTGGAGGTAGCCCAACCCAGTCTTTCGAACCTGCTCAGTCATTCTCCAAAATGCCTCATCTCACCGTTAAATAATCTTAAGAAAAAACAACAATAGGGTGCAATAAGCACGCGTGTCGTGGTTGTCGGTACCGAAATCCTAATCCAGGCGAGAGCGCAACGGCAGCGATGACGTCGCGAGGCTGGTTCAGTGAACAAATTCGTGGTAATCCCCACCGCAACGGCTTAGTCCAGCAATCATCCACCGTGGATAGCGTGGACTGATCCCATGAATTTGGTCGCTGTTTCAGAACTCTATTATTGGGACTAGAGTTGAGGAATCTTCGTAAGCTACAACGCTCACAAATCATGAATGCAGCATCTGTTTGTTGAAGCATTCTATGCAGGGTCGGTTCTGGAGGATTTGCTAATTGGGGTGCTGCCAACTGGATCCCGGGGTGTTTGAGGCCGTAGCGGAGTAGGTACCCAGCTCCTCGATAAACTGGTTCTAGTCCAGAGGTAATCCTGTACCTCGCATTGAAAGCGTAGTCCTTGCTGGACCACGACATTGTCGGTATCAATAATTTGAGCATCGTTCTTTCGGAAATTAAGGGTTGAAAGTTTGAAAATGTTGATGCTAAAGGTTTGACGTTGGGCAGATTATGTCAACGGGGTTGACCTTGGATTAGACTTCGGAGTAATTAAAAATAAGAAAAAAGTGGTTGCTCCCTGATGACGGTGACACGGTTACTCCCTAGTCTTCTCTACTGTGGATTTCTGATCTGGTAAGAATCCATCGACTGGACCAGGAAGGTTCTAGTCGGGATGGCAATCTTCACTAGAAACATGGTTCTTACACCAACTCATGGAGAACTGCGCAAGATGGGCAGCTACCCATTTCTACCGCTTCTCCCAAGCCACCCCTCCTGCTCGATGATCCCCAGCTTGGATGTGACTCTTCTGACTAATTGCTCAAACAGTTGTCGTTGACATTGAAACCTTCAACCTTTGCGTACTGTTGGCACTATTGTGAAGTCAAAATGAGAATGATAAGCAAGCGTCACATGTACTACAAATCGAGAGGACGTGATCCATGACGAGGACTCATGCCGTTGGATTGCAGCTCGACTAAAATAAGGTTTTACAGCCGAATGACTTCAAATTGAACCCAAGAAATAGTGATCGATTCAGCGGAGTATAAGTACGCTGCTAACTTGTGCCCATTTACATTGCTCTTTCAAGCTCACAGCTAGCGCATCAATCAATATTGCGCGGTGACTAGCAATCTCTTAGATCTTTGTGATTTGTCCGGGAGAGAGTGTTTGGAAGGTATGATTTCCTCTCCTAATCTGATCATCGACATTTCCTACGTAGTTTTCAAGTCGTCTTTCATCAAGTTGGACTCAAATGCCTACGTTCCAGATTGGGTCCTTGTTCCTCTCCCGCTTCAATTCCTTCAGTCACGAGTAACATGAAACATGATGGAAGTGCGTCCTTAGATAGAGTTGTCGGAGGTATCACAGATTTTTGAGGTGCTATTTGACGATTGATCATCGGCACTGTCGATAGTCCATTCGATTGTATTCATGACCAAAATGCGGTGACAGAATTGACCGATGTGGTGGTACGGTGGATTTGTGGGGGTAACAGGTTGAGCAGCGATGGCGATCTCCGCAGCGGCGTACACCTTGACGGTGGTGCTTTGCATATGCAGCTTGCAGTTGCTGGTTGCTGGGGGTAATTACCTATTCATCGCTCCCCCATGTCAAGGTTTAGTATTGTGGTATGCATCCAGCCATTTTCTTTGAGTTGGATTGCGAAATGTTTATTGTGGTTAATATCCTCACCGTCGATTGGTGTGGGTGGGCAGCCGGGCCAGAGACGTTGAAATTGACATTCTACGCACACGAGACCCGTGGAGGACCGAATGCGACTCTCTTGCCTGCTGCCGGAACGGGGCAAGGCAACTTCAGCGCGCTTGGATGGGGTAGTTTCATGGTGTTTGACAACAGGTTGAAGGAAGGAGCGGCTGCGGACAGCAAGCTATTGGGCAGAATCACGGGATCCGGAGCACTGACCACCATCGGAGGACTTCCAACCGGAGGTGTACAGGTGACGAGCAAGTTTTGGTTCGGTGAGGGATCGAAGTATCCTGGCTCCAGCTTCACTTTGGTGGGCACCTTGTCTTATGGCCCGGCTCCCTGGGAATTGATCGTTATCGGCGGAACTGGATACTTCCGGGGATTCTCGGGCTACGGACTGTCAGCGCCAGAGAATTCGACTACGGTGCCTCCTCTGTTCGTGTACAAGTGGAATTTTCACCTCACCAAGCATTTTTAAGTGATTGCTTGTTAGGGCGAGGATCAAGAACGTGCAGCTGCGAGCAGAATGTCTCAGCGGCACATCAGTGAGAAACATGTCAAGAGAGGACTGATTTGTTTGAGGTTTGAGTTACGCCACGCCCTTGGCATTTCCCTCTCATCTGAGCTTACGGGGGTGAGGGCCCCTCGTAAAGTATTGATTGCAATAACGCTTTTATGTAAACAGCCTGAGTAAGGTTTTCACATTTTGTGAATAATAAGGAAAATTCCACCAAAATTGGATTTCACCAGAGTTGATTGGTCGTGGTATCGTCTGCCTCCGACCGGGTTTTGGAACGATCCCTACTTTGACGCATATTAAAGGAGTCTCTGGATGTTTCGTATAAAAGTTCTACACTCAAATTCATAACTCGCAGACTTCAGTGGCTCTCCAATGATTTGCCATGGTTGCCTTTGGTGACACGCGTTCTGTGTAAAGGAAAATTACAAAGCGGGAGAAACTTGAGGCCACAAATTGGTAGAATGCAAATCGCACTGTCCACATCACCGTGAGTGAGCGAGTAGTCTCCTGGTTTGCGATTTTATGAATGGACGGACAGATGAAAATCAGATGCAAAGAAAGAGTGAAAGAGCTCATGGTCCCACTCCACCCAAATAGTTCTCATGCACAGATTGAAATATCAGAAGCAGTTCTGGAAGAAGTTTCTGGTGACACTTCAGTTCAGCCATTCTTTTCAGCATCGTCGTCATGGGCACAAATCCTGAGCCTCTGAGATGGAATAGTACCTTTCTATTTCACGAAAAATAGATTTTTAACGATAGGATGGGCTCTCATCTGGATTTCTTGTTGCGTACTCTTCCAACCTCGTGACCACGCAATTTCCCAGTACCAGCACAGTAATTTTAGGGACTGTAGTTTCAGGGACTGGCCACATCGAGGGCATATACAGATTCGAGATAGTGCTGATTGTGTAGAAGTGGGTTGTAGGAATCAGAGGACAATTTGAAGGAATTAGGAGGTCGCTGTGGTCACGAATTTGTTGACAGAAGGTATCGATCTATAAATCTTTTGAAGGTCACAGTCAGCTTTGTTTAACAAGATAAATTGGTTGGCGAGTATTTCCTGCATTAGGGAGAACTTGCAACCTCCCAAGATCATTCAATTTTTAAGTGATTAGCTTCAGATTGTGTCAGTGCTTTAAACGCGGCGATTAGACATGGATCTCTGCTAAGATTAATTTATGTTTGAACTTTATTTGTGTGGAAATTGGCGGATTATCGTTCAAATTTTGTTTGTTAACAGGGGTGAGTTCGGAGGTGGAGGGACTGACAAGCGTACGGGCCGGAGGTGTGGGAGGCTCTGTGTACTAATTGCCTGTGTGCCGGCCATTTGCGCAATTTTGAGGAGCTTGAAGGATCTTGGTAGGTTCCTAATCAGACAAGGCTGGTCGAGCGCGAGGCGAATGCCGATCGAGGCACACATGATGAAGGCGGCAGGCGGTTTGCACTTGGAAATGGGAGCTCGAAACCTTGTTGTGGACAGAACTAGAATTGGCAGGGGCTCTGCATGTTTCACCCATGTCGCAGCTCACTATGCACCTCCTCGTAGCTTGTCCCTAGCAAGTCGGCACAGCGGTTGGTGCCATGGAGACGCGCTTCGAGTTGGTGAAGTTTGCTGGAGCGAATCCGTGCGCCGTCCCTGTGACGTCGCAATTCGAAGTCAGAGCTTGGCGTCTCCTCCAACACAAACTACACAGGTAGTCTCATACTGCTACTACTTTGTCGACATTTCACCCTTTTGCTTCTAAATTCTTGCTTAAATGCCTATCGACGAACACTGAACTTAGTACGTTCCGTTTTCTGTGAGGATGCTTTGGCGATCTATGATGGATGTGTTGACTTAGAGATGCAATTTTGCAGAGAGTTTTCACATTCGGGAAGGGCCGAGGTGAAGGGAACATGGGTATGAAGAAATTGGTGAGTTTTCGAGTTGTGCATTTTGTTGGAGCTTTCTACTCCCCCTTTTCAGTGTTTGTTTTTGGGGGTTTCTTGGATGTGACATTGTCATCTTGAAATCTAACTTCACCATCGCATCGAGATGTCAGCTGGGTGGCAAGGGCGCAAATCTTGCTGAAATGTCAAGCATAGGGCTCTCTGTGCCACCAGGCTTCACAATCACCACCGAAACCTGTCGTGAGTACAACTTGAATGGAAATAAGCTACCGGACGGTCTGTGGGAGGAGGTGCTGGAGGGCTTGCGGGCTGTTGAAGAGGACATAAGTGCCACTCTGGGAGATCCTTCCAAACCCCTTCTCGTTTCCGTCCGCTCAGGGGCCGCTGTAAGTAACACTCTTCATCAGAAACTACTTGTCGAAGCTTGATTTTATGCAGTTGATTAATTCCGACGAGATTTGGAGATCAGTCTTTTCACTTCTTATTTGACGCTTTACAGATTTCAATGCCTGGGATGATGGACACGGTGCTGAACTTGGGATTGAACGACGAGGTGGTTGATGGCCTTTCCGCTCGTAGTGGAGAACGATTCGCTTATGATTCGTATCGACGCTTCATTGATATGTTTGGAGGCGTGGTGAGTGTCGATCCTTGCTATAGAATCTGGATAAAAATTAGGTGTCAGTGTTGTTATTGCATTCGATTGAATTGGATTCCTCAAAGCAGTGGTTTGGATCAGCATGAGGATTTATCGAAGAATTATCTTGTTCCACTTTTGCTGCGTCTACAGGTGATGGGTGTCTCCCACTCCCTTTTTGAGCACGAGCTGGAAAGCCTGAAAACTGCACGTGGAGTGCATAATGACACAGACCTAACGACCCAGGATCTGAAGGAGCTTGTGCAGAAGTATAAAAGCGTCTACCGCAACGCCATTGGCAAAGATTTTCCTACTGGTATAATTTTTCTTTTCTGGTGTTTTAGTAAGTTGCGGTTCAGTTAAGCGCCAAACAAGAGACGAGAGAGCGGGTGGAGGTTAGTGTTGCAATGGCAGCAGAATTGTGCATCTTTTGAAAGGTTTCCCAAATCTTAGAAGGGATTTTTGTTTTTAAACAGATCCTGTTGAGCAGTTGCGACTAGCTGTTATCGCTGTTTTTGAATCATGGAACAGCTCACGAGCTGTGAAGTACCGAAGCATCAACCAGATCACAGACCTCAACGGCACAGCTGTAAATGTCCAAGCCATGGTGTTCGGAAACATGGGAGCTGACTCAGGTACAGGTGTTCTCTTCACTCGCAATCCGAGCACCGGAGAGAAGAAACTATACGGAGAATATCTCATCAATGCCCAGGTTGGTTACGTGCTCTATCTTGGTGGTGCCTGTTACTTGTAACGCAATTCCTAACAGCTCAGATTCCGTGGATCACATACTAGTATGCTTTGACTTATTACCAGTATGACGTTTCGATTCTCCGTGATCATTTGCTCAACCACTGCAAATTGTTTGCTCAATGTGGCCCTACGGACCAATTTGGATTCGTTGTTATGAGCGTGCAGGGTGAGGATGTAGTGGCAGGCATTCGGACTCCCGAAGACATTGACACGATGAAACAAGTACTTCCAGATGCCTACAAGGAGCTTTTTGAGAATTGTGATATATTGGAGGCTCACTACAAGGAGATGATGGTACTTCCTCTAAGTCATTAAACCTGTCCCATGCCTGTTGTGTCTTGTTCTCACTCAAATCGCAAGATTAATTGCCTAACCTAAAACCCATGTGTGCTTGGTTGTAGGATATTGAGTTTACAGTACAAGAGGGCAGGCTCTGGATGCTGCAATGTCGTACGGGGAAGCGCACAGGAGCCGGGGCTGTGAAAATTGCCGTAGATATGGTAAATGAAGGATTGATAGATAAACCGACGGCTGTTAACAGAGTAGAACCTCAACATCTGGACCAGCTCCTACATCCGCAGGTGTAGAATGCATTCTTCGCTGACTTGTTGAATTTTGCCAGCACTGGTCATCTGCTTCATTCTCATAGCCACTTTCATGACATGGAGATTCCTAAGCACAGCGCTAAACTTGAATTTGTGTGGCAATGAGGCAGTTTGAAAATCCAGTACTCTACAAAAGTAAAGTAATCGCCACGGGATTACCTGCGTCTCCTGGAGCTGCTGTCGGCCAACTTGTCTTTTCTGCGGAGGATGCAGAGGCTTGGCATTTGCAGGGCAAAGTGGTTATCCTGGTACAGAATTTGGATATTCTTGAACCTTTCTAACCCATTGAGAGATTTTTTTTCGTGTTTTGTTTTGAATTGGCCTACCTAATCTCCTCAGGCTTGTTTGTTTAGTTTTTTTTTTTTGTGTACGAAGACTTCGTTGTTTAAACCAATTCTGAGACTTGAATCGTTGTTCATGGATTTGGACCATTAAGCAGTTTATTTATATATTTTTTTTCTCTATCTTCTGTCGCCACTGTAGGTACGCAATGAAACTAGCCCAGAAGATGTGGGCGGTATGCACGCTGCTGCTGGAATCTTGACAGCACGTGGGGGGATGACTTCTCACGCAGCCGTTGTTGCTCGAGGCTGGGGCAAGTGTTGCGTCTCTGGCTGCTCTGAAATTCGTGTCGACGAGGCGAACAAGGTTCGTCGTCCTTGCACTTCTTTATCTATCACGTCAGGATAGCATTATGCAAACAAGATTCAAATGCCAAGTCAATCAGTCATGTGATCTAGTAGTACTTATCAAGTCTGAAATTCGTGTTTTCGGGCTTATTGTTCAGAATGTACGCGTAAACGGCCAAACGTTGTACGAGGGCGATTGGATATCACTAAATGGATCTACAGGAGAGGTCATAATGGGCAAGCAGCCACTGGCGCCTCCAGCAATAAGTGGGAATCTCGAAATCTTTATGAGTTGGGTTGATGAATTTCGAAGATTGAAGGTGCAAACAAGAGCAATTGTCACATTGAAACTCTGAGTCATGGTTTGTCATGAGTGCTACATCGCTTTTAGGCCACTTTTGAATTGGGTTGAATTGAATCTATATGTGTCATTGAATCCAAAGTCATACCCTCGTACAACTAGTTGACTGAAGTGGGAGCTGATAAATTGGTGGATGGATTACAGGTGATGGCAAACGCCGACACACCGGAGGATGCTTTGGCTGCTCGGAAAAATGGAGCGGAGGGAATTGGGCTTTGCAGGACAGAGCACATGGTACTGGTTCCGAGATCCCTACTGCGCTCATATTATATTATATTATTTTGATTCTCGATATACATACTTTTTATACTCGAATTTTGCAACAAATGCCAAAACTAAGTCCAGCCGTGGGTGTATTATCAGTTTTTTGCCTCTGACGAGAGGATCAAAGCAGTGCGGCAAATGATCATGGCTTCAACCACTCCGCAACGTCAAGTGGCTCTTGATAAGCTATTACCCTATCAGAGATCTGATTTTGAGGGCATTTTTCGTGTGATGGATGGTAAGTTGGCAGATTTTTATTGTCGAGAACGCTGAGAACTTAGTAACTAATTTTCGTCCATAATGGTGAAGGTTTATTGTAGACGCATCAACGCATAGGTTCACAACATGACCGCCAACACACTGAAAAATCAGCGATAAATCTAACTCCTGCAACGTGTACAGGACTTCCCGTGACAATCCGTTTGTTGGACCCTCCTCTACATGAGTTTCTACCCGAGGGCAATGTGGAAGAAATCGTCGAACAGCTTGCAGAAGCGACCGGAGCATCGGAGGACGACGTTTATTCTCGAATTGAGAAGCTTTCTGAAGTTAATCCAATGCTTGGCTTCCGCGGATGTCGGTGAGAGAAAAAAAAAAAAAAAATTGTGTGTAATGGATATTAACGTATATCACCCTCTACAACAAAGAGTTTAAGATACTCTTGTAGCCTGGATCAAAACATGTGTAGTATTTCAACAGGAAAGAGAATTAGCGTACTTATTTGATCTCGTTGCATTCACTGAAATATTTTATGGCCTTATCTGGATGGGAGAATGAGCACCAATTCATCTCATTTCTGTTGATCTGTAGGTTGGGAATATCGTATCCTGAGTTGTCACAGATGCAAGCTAGAGCAATATTTCAGGCAGCCACAGCAATGGCAAATCAGGGCATCAAGGTCATACCAGAAATCATGGTTCCTCTTGTTGGAACGCCCCAGGTAACAATGCATTGTTGTATGAGAGTAAGCAATCAAAATGCACTATGATGCTGTGAAAAATGCCCTGATATTTTTATATGAAGGATTAACTTGTGGCATGTTATCATTGCAGGAGCTGAAACATCAGGTTGACTTGATCCACGACGTGGCCATGCAAGTCTTCGCCGAGACAGGAATGACTGTAAAATACAAAGTTGGAACCATGATTGAGATTCCTAGAGCAGCTCTTGTGGCAGATGAGGTATGTCCTGTTGTTTCATGAAGTTCGATTCTTTCAGGTAACAGGAATATAATTCGGAACAGGGACATCTAATGTGCTTGTCAATAAGCGCTGTGAAATTTCACGTCAGTGAAACATAAGTGTCATTTCTAGAAGAGGCATCCTGAGTCAGACATATTTAAGTAAATTCTAGCTGTAAAACTTCTCTGGCGCATAGCTTTGGAATTTAATTAAAGACGATGTGAATGGAAATGTCTGAGGCAGTTTCTGGTGTTTTTGGGTTCAGATTGCCGAACACGCCGACTTCTTTTCGTTTGGAACAAACGACTTGACACAGATGACCTTCGGCTACAGCCGGGATGATGTAAGCAAGTTCCTTCCTTCGTATATAGCGAAGGGTATTCTCCAGCATGACCCGTTCGAGGTACCCCTCTTCTGGCTCCACCTCATCTTAAGCAAACTAGACCATAAACATATTTATACTTTCTTCGCAGCTCTCTCCTTTGAGACTACACAGGTTTGACACTCCGCTGTCTTGTAATTGGGTAATCTAGAGTCTTCTCTTCTACATCCTCGATCAGGACGACTTTCTCTTGTTCGACTCTGCATTTGTTCGATTGCACATAATCCTGCAAACATTTTGCTTCACGTAGTAAAAGCACAACACTCTTTGGGCATATTAGGTGCTGGATCAACGGGGCGTTGGACAACTGATCGTCATAGCCAAGGACCGAGGTCGTCAATCACGGCCAGACCTGAAGGTAAACACTACACTGATTAGTTCATTAGTCTGAAGTGGAATGGCGTAGGATACTTTGTTGAACGAACGAGGAAGGTGTTTCAAGAGGATATATAGACAGAAATTTCCTACTTCAAGTTTATGATCAATCATCGACATAGACATTCCTGATTTTCTGAATCCTTGTGAGTACAATAGTATCGAGTGGCATCACTCAAACTTCAAACTTACGGTTAAGGTTAGAGCATTTCACCAGAAGATGTAGCCCTAAGTTTAGACCTGAATATATTTTCTTACTTGAAGGTCGGAGTTTGTGGTGAGCATGGAGGTGAACCGCTATCTGTGGAGTTTTTCGCCAAGATTGGGCTAGACTATGTATCCTGCTCTCCATTCAGGTAACTCGTTATGTGCAACACCCACTCATTTTGTTGGTTTCGCAACGGAGTCATTCGAAGACCATTGTCACTTCTATCGTTTTTAGTATGGAAATCACCGCCTATGTCAGCTAGTCTTGGATAAACCATATTCATTCCACGGAGGAAATGTTTGATTTGCTGGCAGGGTGCCTATAGCCAGGTTGGCAGCAGCACAAGCGGCGACAAAACTGTGAATGTTGTGAGCGTGGTTGAAGGTCAAAGTGAAGGGATGTTTGAGGCTATCACATCAATCTAAGAAATGTAAAAATCTTGAATGTTTTATTTTATATCAAAAAAATTAAATATGTAAATTTTTAAAACTTATTTGGCAATCAATTGTAAATATTTGTCATTTCTAAGCATGGATGTGGTACTTATCTTAAGTAAAGTAAAGAAGTATATTGCTAAAGATTGTAAATAATGTATTCTATTTGTCTGTATATATAAAAAAAGAACTTTTAAGAAGTTGCAATAATATAGTATAACTAATATTAGGGCTTATAATCTTTTGAGTGTACTTCTTCATTAATTTTATAATTTTGTTTAGCAAAATAATAATTAGAACTCTTGTATTTATCAAAATAATTTTGTAAATCCAAAATAAAATTTGTAATGTAAGATTAGAGATATAATTATTGTCAATTTTTTCTTATGACTTCGACACTTTTATTCTACAAAACATTATTAGCTTTAGCAAAAAAATATCTATGTTATTCAAGTCTAAAGATAAGTTCAATTCAATTGTAGAAGTTTTTTAAAAAAACAAATTAAATAGCTTATAATTATGTTTTTTAAAGTAAGTTCAATAATATATTATTACTTAAATATGATTTAATTACATATATACATATATATATATATATATATATATATATGTATATAATCTTAAATTTTATTAAAAAAATCTCTAGAATATCAATAATATTTCCGTAACTAATATTAAAGCACATTATTAATATTCTTAAGTAAGATGTTAGAATAAATAAAAATTATCTTATTGAATTTTTTAAAAAATAATTGTTATATATTTATTAAATTATATAATAAAAATTTTATATTAGATTATAATAAATTATTATAAAATCTAACCATTTCTATTACTTTCTAGTCTTATTTTTTTTAATATAACTATTTAATGTAACTAAAAATCTATTTTTTTACTAATTTCGTCTTTCAAATTTATAAAAAGTATAAATATTCAAAAGGCTTTTATAATCACAATTTTTTAGTTTATTTAAGTATACCATTATATATATATATATATATATATATATATAAATTCCATCATTTATAAAAGAATTTAAATTAAAAATGTTAATATATAATATTTTTTTGTAATAAATACATACATATATATATATATATATATATATAGGCATCAAATTTAGGTAATATATTTTATAAGATATGTGAAATAAATAAAAACAATCTAATAAATATAAATATTAACTATAAATAATAATAATCTTAAATTGATTATAAATTTTATCTTGTTTTTAAAGATTATATATATATATATATATATATATATAATATTTTTCTTTGTATCAAAATTTTATTTTATATCTAATTTCTACAATACTATGAATTATTATAAATTTTTACTTTTATAATTTATAAAATTGAATGCATATTATTAAATTCATTTTTTGATTGAATATACTATATTCTATTAGTGTTTTTAACTTTTTCATATTCTTTAATAAGAAGAAATATGTTGCAATATCTTAAATTTTAAGAATCTAACAATATTTTTGGAAGAAAAGTCTAAATTTAATAAACCAAAAATAATACTAAAAAAATAGAAAAAAAATATGAATGAACCTTGCTTAATTTATAACCTTTATGGATTAAAATTTTATAAATTTTGCAAGGTTTAATAATATATATAAGGTCATGTTAGGATTAACATGTCTACCAAAAGGAAAGACATAGTAGTCAAAATATAGAGGTGGACTTAGTTTTATTTATTGGAGGAGGAAAGGATTCAAGTTGGTAGGATGTATATTTGATTTGTTCTGATCTTTTTAAGTTGAGTGAGGCTATTGAAAGGTTGAAGATAGAGAATTCAAAATTTTATATAGTAAAAAAATGAATAAAGCTTGGAATATATTATAAATAAGAAGATTGTGAATATGTAATAAAAGGATTTTGAAGAGCAAAACATAAAAGCTTTAGATTGTATCAAAGAATTATTTAGTCTCTGGAAAGATAAAGCATTATGCAAAAGCGCTAAGATAGGTGAAAAATAAAGTGAGGTAATTATGAGCTGGATGTGGAATTTTACTTTCCAAGATAGATTTTGAGTGGAAGAATCTATTATTGATTTGGACATACTTTTGAATGAAGAAAAATTAGTTCTTATACTACGACTGGCAATGATAGCTATAATATATACTTTTGAATAGAAAGTGCTAGAAGAATTGATGAAACTTAATTTTGCTTTATGTTGTACAAATTTTGTTTCAAAGAGAGTTTTTGTAAAAATATTTTTGGATAGAGAATATGTAGGAATATAATCTAAATTAATTTCTTTAGATGTTACTATTTCTCTTATAAAATGATGGTATACTTCTATGTCTTTGTTCTTGCATGTCATATAAGATTTAAACTAGTTTAATTGCTAACTATTCATCACATTGTAAGAATAGGGAGTAATGATTTTGCATATCTAATTTAATGTCTTTACTATTATTGTTAAGGAATAATGAAAGAGAAAATTCATGTAGCAATCTAATTTTGGTAAGTAATCTCTTAAGCCATATTGCCTTAAATGTCTTTGTAGAAGGGTTCATGTATTTTGATTTAGTAGAAGGCTTTGCAATAGTCTATTGTCTTTTACTTTGCTAAGGATTAACTACTCAACGTAATATATAGCAATATCTATATGTAGTTTTTCTTCTTTGTGGACATGAGGAACAATTTAAGTTCATGTAGCCATGTATGTTATAAGAAGTATTGTATTGATAGAATAGGCCAAAATCAACTATAATTTTGGTGTATCTTAAGATGTATCAAATTGCTTCTAGATGGAGATTTTGAGGTTTTGACAAAAATCTTAATATTTTGTTTATTGCAAATATGAGGTAAGATTTGGTGGGTTATTGATGGAGATCCAATATTTGTGAAAAATATTAAGCTTGGAAGTAAGGATATATATTTCTTTTTTGATTTATTCATACCAAATTTATTTATGATATCAAAAGAATATTGGTATTGTGATATAAAGATGCTTGAGGAAAAATACATGAATTTTGCACTAAAATATTTGAAAATACATCATAGATTTGTTATGTCAAATTCCTTGTGCAATTTTTATTTTAGCTAAGATATAGTATTCAAATTTCTTCTTGTTTAGAATAGGTCGTCTATACAAACAACTACTATAGTGTTGTTGTTTTCCTTGTCAATATAATATAGATTGATATTGCTTACAGTGCAAGTTATACTAAATGATTGTAAAAAATTATTTATGCAATCATACTACACAAGTGGACTTTGTTTTAGACTATATAGGACAAATTTTTATTTGCATATTAGATGATCTTTCTCTCATTGTAAGAAACCTAGATTTTATTTCATGTCTATCTTGTCTATGGAATGACCATTAAAGAAGGCTATTTTAACATCTAGGTGATGGATAGAATGTCGTTTAGATGTTGTTATAGCTATAAGAGTTTTAATAATTGACCATTTTATCATTGGTGCAAAAAATTCATCAAAATCCACATCATATTTTTGTTCATATCCTCGTACAATAAGTCTTACTTTGTAGCATGGAGGATGTTCGTTTATACCAGGTTTAAGTTTAAACACCCACTAGACACAAATGATGCATCCTTTTAAAGAAAAAGGCTATCAGATTCCAAGTTTTATTTTTAGCTATAGATTCTAGTTCTTGTATCATTGATATGTGCTAATTGAAATTTTATAAGACAATTTAATAGAAAGATTGTCTTTTTTTATATATTTTATTTTTGCCATGCATATATTGAAATCTTTTGTAGTAATACTTAAGAAATAGCTATCAAGTGTGACATTTAGTCTTCAAAATTGGAAAGAGCATCTTCAAAGTAATTATTGTAGTGAATTATTTTGTTCATGATTATTATCTTGCTAATTTGTGGGCTCTTGCATAGGTATATGTGAGTTTAATTGACATAAATTATCTATTGGTAAGATAAAAGAGGATATCATAGGTAGTTGAGGTACAAAAGTAGTGATAGAAAGTGGATAAGATGTAAAACTTACATAAGTTTGAAAATCAAGAAATTTTTTTAGAATATCAACTAAGTAAGAATTGTCTACTATAGAAATTTCAATTTCATCTTCATCAAAGTAAACATCTTTGGAGATCAAGATTTTGTTGTTCGTATAGTTAAAGCACATGTAGGCTTTTGATTCATCATCATATCCTACTAATATGTTATATCAATCTTTAAGTTGTAGTTTGTATCTATTTTTTGGATGCAAGTACAATAAGTAGCCAAAAATTTAAAGATGAGAGATGTCAAGTTTCTTACTTAAGAATAATTTTAAAAAAATAATAGAATAGAGATACCAATGTAGAATTTGATTGGAGATATAGTTTGTAGTTTGAATGGCTTTTTTCCATAGATAAGTTAGCACTTTTTTTCTAAATATTAAATTTCTTATTTTTTTCATGTGTACGAATTTTTGCATTCAACTAATCTATTTTGTTATGACATTCTTGTAGTTGTAAGTTGTCTTTAAATTTTATTATTTAAATAATAGATTTTAAATTTTTTATAGAAGTATTTATCTTTGTAATTTGTTTTGAGAAATGATATTTTTAAGCTTGTTTGATTTTTTATCATAACTCTAAAAAATTTGAAAGTACTAAATTTTTTTTTTTTTTTGATAAAAAGTATATCTAAGATCATCTTAAGTAAATATCAATGAAAGTAATGAAATAACAAGAGTTGATCAGAGATTTATTTGGAAAGGGTCCACAAAGATTAGAGTATAATAATTTAAGTAATTAAATTATTGATATAAGACTTATATTATGAATAGGATAGCAATGATGTTTCTCTAAAATACAAGATTGGCAATTTGTCTATATGAGAAGTAAATCCTATATATCATAATGAAAAAATCAAGCAATTTTGAAGTCCAAAAAAGATGTAATATCCAAAATCAATTGATTTTCTAATTGATAAAAGATTTTTTATTATACTAGATACATAATAAAGTTAATAAAAAGATTTTTTTTTTCTAGTTTAACAATTCTTTGTCTAATAATTGAAAAAGAAATTCTTTATATAGTAGTTATAATAGAATAGGTCCATCTATTAAGTTCGTTAAAAGATGCATATTGCCTTTAAAAAGAGCGCTTGCTCTTTAGTCTATTATTCAATCTTCAGTGCATTTTAACCTAATAGCTTTTGTTGTAAAAATTTCTAATACTTTGTCTAGAGTTGCATCATTGTAAGATGATTTGTGGTGCTCCTAAAAAGTAACTTTTGTCGAATTATTTGAATTTTTTTGATGCCATTGTAATGCACTAGACTCTAATCTAGCTTTAAGTTCTCTAACCTTGTTACAAAGTTGTTTGAGCTTATAATTATTAGTCCATTGAAACTAACTATTGTATTTGTTGCATGTACTTTTCTTAAACTTATTAGAGTTTAAATTACAGTTTTGAAATTAATTATATTGTGGTTTGGATTATTGACTTAGATAGTTTGAGTACTAATTTGAGTAATTTTTTTTTATTATTATTATTGATTATTGAATTATCCATGAATATTGATGGAATTGAACCTTGATATGTATAGAACTTCATGATGTGCTGCTAGAATGTCTTTGGTGTCTTCTTTTGCTTTAATTTTAAATTGCATTCCATCTTCTTGTAGAAATAAGTTTTTGAGTTTATTGAAAGAAGGTATATTTTATCTTCTCAAGCTCATTTACTTAAAGACCTCCCAACTAATAAAAATACTTATAGTTAATATGTCAATTAATTCTTTGTTTAGGATGATGATCTCTATATGTCAAGCACAAGAACATAATAAAGAAAAATAAACAAGTAAAAATTCTTTCAAAGAAAGATGACAAAATATAAATAACTTGATATGTATATTATAAAAGAAATTGGAATGGCTATTACCAAAATACAAGAAAACTAGAGACCCTTGAAACTAGACTGGAAGCAAGAATGGAGTTGACAAGAGTGAAGAAGGCTTCACTCTTATCTCTATATATACTATCTAACTAGGGGCTACATGGCAACATTGTATAGGACCTCCAATATGTGTTGACTTTGTAGGACACATACCTTGACTTACAAGGCAAGTTTTTCTATGTGTGGGTCACATAGTTAGCTTGATCTTCAAGCTAACAATATATGTGGTACATGGCCAACTTGTTGACCACGTTTCTAATCCAAAAAATCAATTAAAGACACCTATGAAGTCAAAGCAATGTCTATGAAGCTTCTAGAAAGCTTCCATATCAAATACTTTAGAATTAACTTACTTTTACCTACTTGTATATGTAATTACTGGCTTAAATGAGTATGTATGTGACATTACCCTCCCTTCTAGGAACGAGTTCCACAAGGAGAGGTCATCATATGTTGAGGAAATCTATGATGTGACAAATTATTTTTGCCACATACTTTGATCTTTGTTCTCTTCGAAGATGATTGATAGGGCCTCTCAACCATCAATAGTGTTCCATACCAGGGTGGGAAGACCACCCAATTATTTGATCATTATTGAGGCCTTCATAACTTCGTTCGAATAGAACATTTGGAATACCATCAGGAGTTGTTCCTACCTCTAGTAAAATCACCAAACATCGGGAGTTCCTTCCCAAGTCATGATACTAAAAGCGTTGTATCTCGCCATCTATTCAAGGAAAAATATGTCATTCTTGAAGATCTTCATCTCGATTGAGTCGTCTTGAAGGTTGTAACAATTATAATGTCTTATCTGGCAAGTCAACAAATAAAGGCTCTTGAGTCAAATCCACTAGTTGTTGATTCTCCATCTCCTGAGCGTCACAACAACAAAGAAGCTACAAACAAGGATTGAAAGTAGAATGATATCTTGCCTAGATCTTGTTTCTTTTATAAAGAAGGTTTTTATCTTAATTTTGATAGATGTCATCGATGAAAAGCCTCCACCGCCTTTACTGCATTTACAAGATTTTTTATTGGCTCTCATGTGCGTTCACTAATATCATGTCTGCACCAATGGATAAGATATTCTAATTTATTTCGGTGCCGCCTTGAATCTAAAACTTCTTCTACTTCAAACTCTTAATTATTGTCCACTTTTATAGAAGGAAGTGGAGCTTGTCATCTTTTTGGTATATCCATTGTATTGTATGGTTTAAGAAAAGACACGTGGAATACTGGATGGATTTTCATTGACTCCAATAGATATAAACAATATGCAATTGGATTGATTTGTGCAGAAATAGAAAATGGTCCAAGCCTTCAATAGTCCAACTTATCACAAGGATGAGTGGTCTTGATATTGCAATGAAGTAGCCACATCTTATCACCTAAGTGGAATGGTGGTTGTTCGTTTCGATAGACATCCGCATTGACCTTTTATTGTTCTTGAGCTTCTTTTAATTGCGCCTTCATCGTTGTATGTAGCTTTGATAAATGAATCGCCAAATCTTTTGCAGCGGGATTATCAACTTTTGAAAAGTCAAAAGTATATTTGTCATGGATGATAACCATAATTAGTAAAGAAACGTATTTGTTTTATAGAAGAATGTACTATATTATTGTAAGCAAACTCTGACAATGGCAAAAGAGTTGTCCAATCATCTTATTGGTAGTTAATAGTACATCTTAAATATTGCTCCAAATCTTGATTAACATACTCCGTTTGTCCATCAATGTGAGGATGGAATGTCGAAAATAGTTTTATATCCACTTTTAGAAACTTGAAAAGAGTCCACCAAAATCTTGATACAAATTGAGTTCTCCTATCTGATATAATATCTTTGGGTAATCCATGATAGCGATAGATATTGTTAAGAAAGAGCTTAGCTATTTCTTCACCCGTAATAGATTTTTTATATGGTACAAAATGTACCATCTTAGTAAAATAATCTACTATAACAAATATAGAGTCATAAGAACTTAACATTAGAAGATCCATGATAAAGTCCATAGAAACAAAAGACCATGGTTGTTCTGGAATGGGTAATGGCTGAAGAAGTCCAAAAGATCAATGACGAGGAGTTTTTGATCTTGAGCAAACATCACATGATTGTACAAAATCTTTGACTGCCTTCCACATTGGACGCCACCAAAAATCCCTAGATATCAGCTCCAAAGTCCTATTCTATCCAAAATGTTCTACTGCTGGAAAGTCATAACGAGCTTGAAGAACACGTAAATATGCTTCACCTTCTGGAACATATAGGCATCCTTTGAAATAGAGTAGGTTATTCTTGAACTCGAATTTAGAGGGATTATGAGATTTAGAAGAATTATTCTTAATATCATGAACAAGAGGGACTGAAGACATACTTAACTAGACTTGCTTGTAAAAAGTTAAATCAACAGTCAATGTTGATTTTATTGCTCAAAGATGAAATTGCTCCAACTTCAAGAGAACCATTCTTTGTTGCTCAAAAGTTACATCTCCTTCTTTTGGTGCAAGATAAGAACGTCTAAACAAGGCATCAGACAATCCTTATTATTTTTCTATCCGATAAGTGATGATGAACTCGAATCTTGATAAAGACATGCTCTAACAAGCTTGACGACAATTTAATACGCGTGTTGACATGAAATACTTGAGGTTCTTGTGATCCGTATACATAGTGACTAGACTAGAAGCGCCTTCTAGATAATGATGCCATTCTTGAAAAGAATCCACAATTACAAGAAGTTTTTTGTCGTAGATCTCATAATTGATTTCTACTACTGAGAATTTTCTTGAATGAAAGGCTATTGGATGAAGTTTGTCATCTGTTTCCATTTGTAACAAAACTGCATCCATCGCAAAGTCTGATGCATTTGTTTCTATAAAGAACGCTTTGAAAAAATCAACACGATATAAGATTGGTGTAAAAATAAATGCTGTCTTCAAAGATTCAAAAGCAACTTCCGCTTCTTGATTCCATTGGAGTTTGTCTTTACAAGTCAAATGTGTGAGTAGAGCTGTAATATCAGAAAAGTCTTTGATGAAGATCCGATAGTAGTTGATAAATCTCAAATAGTATTGAACATCTCTTACCATTTTTGAGATCTTCTAATCTATAATAGTTTGAACTTTCTTAAGATCCATCATCACTCCATCATTTGAAATGATGTAACCTAAGAAATTGACTTGAATAGTGTGGAATACACACTTTTCTATCTTGGCATAGAGTCTCGCATCTCTTAATTTTTGTAAGACATGACGAACATGAAGTTCATGTTCTTCTAGATTCTTAGAATAGATCAACATGTTGTTTAGATAATAGACCACAAAATCGTCCAAATACTCTCAAAAACCATCATTCATTAAATGTTGAAAAGTTGTTACTGCATTTATAAGTCCAAAAGGCATGACGTTGTATTCAAAATGTCCATACCTAGTTCGAAACGTAATCTTCCATTCATCTCCTTCTTTCATGCGTACTAAATTGTATGCTCTCCGGAGATCTATTTTTGTATAGATCTTAGCTTGATTCAGCTGATCAAGAAGTCCACATATTAAAGGTAGTAGATACCCGTTCTTGATGGTAAGCTTGTTGAGTCCTCGATAATCAACACACATCTGCAATGATTCATCTTTTTTCTTCACAAATAGAATTGGAACTCCTGCCGAAGATTTAGAATGGCGTATGAAATTCTTGGCTAGATTTTCTTCAATATACTCTTTGAATTCAGTCAACTCATTTTATAATAAACTGTAGATTGGTCCAAATGGCGGTTGTGCTCCTTCTTGAAGATCTATTGAGCAATCATAGGGACGATGTTTTGAGAGTATATTCGCATTCTTTTTTTCAAATACATCTTGAAATTCTTGATATTGGCTTGGAATGCCACTTGAAGTCTTTTCACCAGTAAGAACAGGTGTGGCATAAATAATATATGGTGATTTTTTCATAGCAGCATGCAAGAAAGCTTTTGCACCTATAAACATAGATTTAATTGAACTAGACTTATGACTCTCTACTTGATTAACTACACTAGTAGTTATATTTTTATAGAAAGTAAGAGTTCAAGAAATCCAATCTATTTGAGGGTTATATTTTTTTAACCATGATAAACCTAAAATGACTAGATTAGACGGAGATTTAATGATATTAAATACTACAAAACTATTATAACCATTTATTACTACTATAGGAAGGGTTTTGTGAATAATATCTCTAGAAGATAATGAACGACCCTCTACGACTTTTACATGAACAAGTTTAGTTTTCTTTATTAAAGATATGCTATGTCTTTTAGTAAATTCTTCATCTAAAAAACATATTGAGGCTCCTAAATCTAACAAGGCATAGGCTTTGTAATGTTTAGGTCCTAAAATTATATTTAATGTAAAATAAGGAGAAGATTCTGAGGAGAGAATAGGACCTTTACAAGATGTTGTGCAAGGTTCGAGCCGCACAGTTCCTATTGTAGCTAGACAACTCATTTTCTGACATATTGTCTTCTTTGATAGCCATATTCTTCATTTTGTGGTTACATCGTTTCTTTGGACAATGTTGAGCAGTGTGTTTTGATTCTCCACAATATAAACATAATCCTTCTTGACGATGACAAGTCTTTTCTTGTTTAATAAGAGGTTTGAAACGTACTACATCAATTTATATATCCTCTACTTCCGAATGTTTGTATTCAAGAGATGTTGGTGTTGCTATTGAATTATAGTTACGTTGAGGTCCACTTATACGGTTTTCAGATCGGAATTCAAAAAGGTGATTGTCGCACTTCACAGCAAAGTCAATTGCTTGATTCAATGTTTGAGGATCAGGTAAGTTGAGCATTAATTTTTTTTACCTCATATTGTAATCCATAGAGAAATTGGTTAATAAATGCAGCATCATCCCACTTGATATCAGTTGCAAGTTGTCAAAATTCTAAAGCATACAACGTTATTGATCGATTGCCTTGTCGTAAAATATGGATCTTATTGGTTACAAAATGAATTGCATCATGTTCTTCATACATGGATAGAAACTCCACCAAAAAAATCTCTAGATTATGCAATATTGAATCTCATCATTCAAGAAAAGATGAAAACCACGATAGTGCTGAACTTGAAAGAAGTGTACCAATGAATCTAACTTGTGATCCTAGAGTTGCATAGCTTTGGGGTTGAAGTTCAATCACAAGTTGCACTTGATTGATAAATCCTCAAAACTTGGATTTGGTGTTATCAAACTTCTCATGTAGGACAATTTTTGGTTCTCTAACACTAGAAGGACGTTCCACCATAAAAGAAGGGACATGATTTAGAGCAAATGTTGAAGCAGCTCCAATCATTTCTATATTTTCACTTCCTGCCAATCTTGTTGCTCTTTGTAGTGGTAAATTGAGTTGATGCATCGCAAGCATTAACTCTCTCAATTGTTCTTATATTTGTGTTATTGTACTCTTTATTTCAGCAAGTTTTGCCATGATAACACTTAGAAAAGAGAAGAATTCTAATATCGCTCAAGACAAATAGAAGAGAGGACTTCAGAACAAAGAAAATATTAAGGACAATATCAGTTTAGAAGAGGGCAACTTCTAATATGCTTATGTCTTATAAAAAAAAAAGGGATAATCCACTCTTAATTAAGATTAGACAAAGCTTTGATATTGTAGGTGTACTCTTGTCAATCTGTCAAGGACAAGAACATAATAAAGAAAAATAAACAAGTGAGACTTCTTTCAAAGAAAGATGACAAAATAGAAATAACTTGATATGTATATTATAAAAAAAACTAGAATGGCTATTGCCAAAATACAAGAAAACTAGAGATCCTTGAAACTAGACTGGAAGCAAGAATGGAGTTGACAAGAGTGAAGAAGGCTTCACCCTTGTCTCTATACATACTATCTAACTAGGGGCTATGTGGCGACGTTCTATAGGACCTCCAATATGTGTTGACTTTGTAGGATACATGCCTTGACTTACAAGGTAAGTTTTTCTACATGTGGGCCACATAATTAGCTTGGTCTTCAAGCTAACAACATATGTGGTACATGGCCAACTTGTTGACCACGTTTCTAATCCAAAAAGATTCAACTATAATTCCTCTCACTCTTGAATATCTAAATGTAAATGCAATGGTAGAATTGACAATGCACCACAACTTCTTCTCTTATAAGAGTGTCTTGAGCTTGTAGAACTAGATGGTACAGTTGGAGGCTCCTTGCAACTTTCAATTTTCAAGTACATCCCTGTTAATGAGAATAGATTCTATAATGAAGGCAAAAAGGTTAAGGAAATGGAGACTCTAAGACCTAAACTCTAAATCCTTAGGTCAAGAAGATTGGAGGACTAATAAAGGGAAAAGAACCTAAAGACGTTCTAATACCATGTTACAATCAGCCATATGTTGATGCATGTATTGATAATAATATTGAAGTAACATTACAACATGGAAGAGATGTCTTTCCAACTAGTGCAAGGGTGCTAATGTAATCATGGTATGCCAATTTCTAAACCAATCAAGAGAGTTTTATTCTCTATGGATGACTACGTGGATGATATGTCATCCATGACGAGAGATGTCAATATGTTGATGGCTACTGAATCCACAGATGGGTATCAGAATCTGTGTGGATTCTTCTGACCTGTGGCGTTCACAGGGAGCTAGTGTTCGATCACAGAGTGAGAAGCTGTCGATCGGCCCAGAGAGTGTGAATCTGGTGAGATAAGACCGTATGGTGCTCGTCATCGACACTGAAAGGTGATGTGGTCGGTCTTGCTTGATACGGACGATTCGATCTCGGAGGACAAGGAGTCCGGACCCAGATCAGCCAGCCAGCTACCGTCTTTTCTTTGCTTGCAATACTTGGATCTGATCGGTGGGATGGAGCGTGGGAGGTCCACACAGCAGAGCCTAGTCTCGCCGGACGGTGCTTTCGCTGTAGCGAAGAACCATCATGCTCTGAACCACGAGATTACGTGAGACCTGGTCGCCGGGTTCCGAAATTATTAATGCTGGTTTCAAGGTGAAGCTTCCCAGGCGTCCCGCTCAAGCTCCGATGGGAGCATTGGATCTCGTCGGTGTTTGTCAAGCAGCATGTACGCGTCCAAAGGTGTCCCTGCGACATGCGTATCAGTTTCTCAGAACTCTGTGCAGCGGATTATCTTTCGCGAAATTCGATCAATGTGGCCGAAATGGGAAAGTTTCAAACTGATTACAGCGAGAGTGAGGTGCACTGCTCAACTAGCTAAATGAGGTTAGCGTCCACAAAGTTCCTGACAAGTCTGTCTCTAACAGAATTGCAATCTGTTGTAGACCTGATTGTCCAGAGCCTGTAATGTGGGGCCGAAGATGCAGTTTTGATGCACTTTCCTCCCGGCTAAAAACACTCGTCAGGGTGGCAAGTCAAACTTGGGGAGGACGGAGGAGAGCGGGGGGGAGGAAGTCAAGCAGAAGTGGCCCGTTTGTGGGAGCTATTACCGCCTCAAAAAGCAATTGAAACTGTTGCAATTCTGTGTAACATACTGAAATATGTAGAGCTTTGCGTATAATTTAGTTATCTTGAAGTAAAGATGTATCTATTGAGTATCCAGTAGAAATTAGAACTTTCTTCGACTCTGAAATTTGCGCGTATGTGTCCATTTACCCTGGGAAAAAAACATCACATTTTCTACGATCGGGAATTGTTGCGAAAATGAGAGCTACGCACTTCGAGCTGGAAATTGTGATCCTCTTGACCGGGTCCCAAAGCGCCTAGGGTACCTAAAAAGCTCATGGCGAGGAGTACCTACGTGCATCGACGCAAGGCTCAGCTTCGTCATCTAGAAGAACTTTGACTACACAGGCTATCTCCTGAATTCCGTCTCACTTATTGATTTTTGAAGATATTTTACTGCTACTAGAATCAACGTCTGAATTCCAAACTCACAAGAACAATCTAATCTCTAATGAAAATGAACGTGGGCGCAAGTGCAGATCATGAGTATTACGCTATACATTATAATCCGGCTGCGAGTAACTGGAAGGTTCGTGAAACAGCACGTACTGTACAATTTCAGAATATTAAGAGGGCGCTTGCACCAAGGTGACGCAACAGTTTAGAGTCCCGGTCTTTGTGGCCACTTGGTGCAGGTTTTCCCATCGGCAGCAGCCTCCATGTTCCTCGACCTTTCGCACCCTGCCACGACATTCATTGTGGTACTCTTCAAAGCGCTTACCACTTGAATCTTAAGCTTCAACTTCAAGATTGCAGTACTCCCATTCTATATACTGACCGGAAATATCCGAGTTCATGGACAATATCCTTAACAATTGTTGTGTAGGCAGGCACTAGACATCGTAACTGTAATAGCGCAGAACGATATGTCCGTTGCAATCACCTTGGCCTGTCTTGAAATTTCACAGTGAAGCGGATTAGTCAGAAGTTGAGCAACTCTGCCTACGAAAAGTTTTCCATCTGAAGTACGATTGCTGTTGCAAAGTGACAGCAGGCAAGTAAGATGGCTGATGTGGTTGAAGAACCAAGTGATGCGCCTCTCGCTGTGGAGCAGGTCTCACAATCGTTTGAACAACCGATGGGGTTCGAACCAGCTGATACGCCCCCACCTGCTGAGACTCAGGATACTGAAGTTCAACCTTCAGCAGACGACGGCAGCAGTTCTAGCATCGATGACGAAGCAGAAAGCAAAAAAATTGAGGAATCAACTCCAATCCCCCCCAGTTATTTGGCGTCTGAGTCGCATGAATATGCTGCTGCTGTTGACACCACACCGGCGTCGCCGTCAGAGAAATGGAACCAGCTGCTTGATAAAGTTCATCCCTCCGTAATGAAGCATGCAGAGACTGTCGCCAACCACCCTGTTGTGAATTTGCTGCGTCAAAGAGCCGGCCAGGCCCATCAGAGTGTTGTGAACCATCTCTACGTGCAGAAGGGCGCAAGTACGATCAAGGCCAGCGGCACTGCAACGTTGGAAACAGGGAAGAAGGTGCGCCATGATCCAAGGCGCTTTATTACCTTCGTTGCAGCCATCATCGTCCTCGTGGCTCTGTGCCTTCTCTACTCAGGTACGTACCTGAGCCTGCACGCCATCTTTTTTCTCAGCCTTATCGAATAGTTTCATCCTTTACTGCTTTATCCATATAAAATATCATATGATTCTTCTCATACATCTCAGGGTCACCTTTGAGATTTGAATCGTTATGCGAGGGTCTGCGTTACGGCTCGTATGTTTGTGCTCCCATTTCGAGATCAGAATGGTAGTATGGGACTCCATATCAGCCACGATGATGTGAATATGTAATCGATATTGATTGCTGTGAGCTACAAAACATCATACTCAATTTCGAAGGGGTAGAATCTGAGATCGTCAAAGATTGTTTCGCGAGGATATTTTGATGAAAACGAGACAAGATCCATCAGACACAATTTGCACATGGTGCACCCCGTAATGTAGATTTAGCATTGCTAACTTTTGTTGAGGTAGGGTCTCAAAGTTGGTTGAAGTTATAATTTATTGATTAAATTATTTATGATCAATTAGCTTAACGTTAGCTGACATTTGAAGATCCTTGTTTCAACTCAAGTCATAAGCCTTATCGGATCTGAATGGTGCACGAGGGATTCTCGTAGACGAAAATTTAATACATGGGCTTGTTTGCACTATTAACAGCTACGCATCATCCTTGTTTGTATGTGCAGTTTTAACACAGAAATACCCCGAGTGCGGAGCAGCGAATGCCCTGAATGCATTGAAAGCGAAACTGTCAAAGGGTCATCAGGAGCTCTAAGATACCACTTTGGTTCGGATTTTGCAATTGGGCCTGCAATACTATCTAGGTAGGTCATGAAGAGCAGTCGACTTCTAAGCTTGGGTGTGGTTTAACTAGAGCTGAACCAACTCCCAAGAAGAGTCACGCAAGCTGAGTTTACCGACAGCTCTCATAATGTTCTCTAGAGCGTATCTAGTACTTCAGTTGCGCAAGGATCACCTCCGATCGGGACATATATGCACTGTAAAACTTGTCCTTAGATTCTTCTATCCGAGGCTAGCGTGTTCAAACAATGTATTAGAGCATACTTTTCACGACTCTGTTATTATCAGGGTACCGATAAGAGGACACATAAACTGCATGTAATTAAGAATTTGGAATTCTGAGCTTCTAGAGTGTTTCACTTTGAATCTTTCTGCTACGGTGATGCTGGGTCACCAGGAAGAGATGACGGAATAATAAAGTCGTGCAGATATTGCTAGTCTCGGGCAAAATGCTTGTACCAGTATCCTTGTACGTATTCTCAGAGGCAACAGCTCTGGCAAAATGGGCTCGGCATCCTATAGCCTACGGCAAACGGCAGATTTTTCTCTCGCGCGAATGTTTAGCAACCAGCTGCTTCTTAAAGATCAGTAAGTTATCTGCGTAGTTTACCACATAAATCTTTATCATTCTACAATGTAACGAACGCCGACAATGCTTCTAAACGATCTTACTTCGATCTTCAAAAGATGTAGAAACCTACGTCCCTGATCAAAACTTACACACCGAACTGAAATGGCGTAACGAGTCCGTTCTAATTAGCTCCGGGCAATCGAAACTATGCCATAACCGAATGATCTCTGTGATACAAACAGAATGATCGAGTCATGGTCACAGAAAAATACATCGAGCTTGACGAATAGCACTACATTAGATGACTCAACGGGGAGCAGCGTGTGTCTGCAACGAAGTAGACTCCAAACTTAGTAAGAATTCGTGCATCGGAAGATTTATGCGAACAAAGAAAGACAGCTTTGATATGTCAGACTCAGTCGACAGCCCCATCTACCGACACTCCACCGACACTGAGGCACACAATCATATGGGAATTTACACGTATAGCAAATCTTTCTGCTAAACTAAAATGAAGCAAAACGGAGAAAGCCCACTGGTCACAGGAAGGGCGTAAGGGGTGTCTACGTGAAATAGAGCTTGTGGTGTAAAAAGCGGTGTAATAACACAATTGTGTAATATTATTGAAAGTAATTATCGATACTACTAACTGCATATGTCCAAATATATTTTTTCAAATTGTGATGGATACTTTAAATACATTCATTAAATATTTTATGTATATATATATATATATATATATATATATATATAATAAAAAACATAAAATTTGTTGAAGACATAAATTGGACAATACTTTCAAAAGACAATACACTCTTCTATGACTAAAAGAGAGAAAGTAGACAAATAAGAAATAAAAAATAAACATAATAAACTAAAATAATTATTTTTAGTTTCAGAGAACTTAGAGAGCCTTGAATTAAAACTAAAATAAAAGAAAGGTATTAAAAAAAGTGAGAATGGTCTTAATCTTGCATTTATATGTATTGGCTACAAAAAACGTCTTGTGGAAGTTTACTAGGAATTGCAAGACTTGTGGCTTTAGCATCAAGTTGTAGGGTGCTACTAATGCAACTTTCTAAAATTATAAAATTTGTAGAAAAAATTCCAATATCCACATGGTATATTTATAAAAGTCTAAATATGTAATCAATAAAAAAAATTAAACATTTTAAAGAAGATGTTATTTATTTAATTTTTTTCTATTTAACTTTATTTATTTCTATTTACATAAATAATATAAATATTTGTTACTAAATTACATCTAAAAACATAAATATCGAAAATTATTTATTTTTAATTTAATTTTTTATATTCTATAATATATTTTTTATAAATTTTGTATGATTTATATTAATTTCTAAATTTAATACTAGAATATACATATATATATATATATATATATATATAGATACACACACACACACACACACACACATATATATATATATATATATATATATATATATATTACTATGCAAGATCATTTTATAAAATATCTATTAATTATTTTACATGACATTTTTTTGTTTTACAACATATTTATATATTTATTATTATATTTTTTTCTTTTTTATAGTTATACATTTTATATTACTTAAAATTTATTTAAACCTACCACTCATTATTATAAAAATATTAAAAATCTTAAAATATATAATATTTTCAGATTTATTTTTAATTTTTTGAAATTATTTTATATATATTTAATTATATATGAAAATAAAATAAAAAATTCTTAATTTTAATAATTTACTATAATTTATTATTTTTATTAATTTATCATATAATTTATCTTTTTTTTAAGAAAATATTTTAGCTTAAGTTTATACCTATAGTTTAATTTTTATTTAAATTTAAAACTTAGTTTAAAATATTATTTTAATTTATTAACAAGCATTAGTTTACTTTCACATATATTGTATTTCTTGTTATTATTTTTTCAATGTCTATTGATTGATTATAATACAAAATTAATAATATTTATTAAAAATTATTAATAAATATATGTGATCATTTATATTTGGTTATATAAAACTATTTCTAATTCATTACATTAAAATTAAAATATTATTAAAAAAAAAAATCTTTTTTAATAATATTTAATTAATATTTTAGTAATCATAATCATAAAAAATTATGTTTATATTTTTATTAATATATAAAATAAAACTTATAAAAATATAATAATAGACAATTTCCACCAATAGCACCCAATTAAAGGTTAAATTTCTAAATAGAGATTAGAAAGCCCAATTTTTGTTTGATTAACCTCACCAAGGCAAGGTAGTTGGATTGGATTGCTCACCAAGCTACACATTCTAAACTATGTTTAGAATAATTTAATGATAATTTACTTTTTAAAAATTAAAAGTAGATTTAAATAATCAAGAAAATATTAGAGAAGAAAGTAGACATAACTAGAAGGTACTTAAAAGTTCTACAATGTGGTCCAATAATCCATGAAGTTATTGACTTCTATTGAACAAAATTAATTTATTCTCTAAATGTGTTTTATAAAATAGACTTTCTTATTATTTGAAATTGTAAGTATCCAACATGTTTTTTTTTTCTTTTTTAATCAATCTAGAGCATTGAATATACTTGATTTTGTATTTAGAAAAAATGATAATAATATAATAATCAACAAAAAAATAAAAACCAAATAAATCAAATTAAAATCAAATTAAAAAGTTTGAAGGTCAATTAAAATGTTCTTTTAGAAATTATACATAAGGTAAAAACAAAAATTAATATGCAATGAAGAATATGCTAACTTCAAACCCTTGTTTTCTACTTTTAATTTAAAATCTTAAGTTGTTATATAAACTCTCATTAAAAAAATTAAAAATTTGTGAACATATACAAAGATCAATAAAAACATCTGGATATTTTACATTGGAGTTCATTGGTTCAAATTAAGATGTACTAAATTACTTAGATGATTTACTTACATTGAAGTCAAATTTGCACAAAAAGAATTCTAAGGATATTCTTAGAAAAATAAGTTTTACAAATGAAAGCACCATCAAAGCCATAAATGTCATAACTTTTTTTTCACACCAATTACAACTATTGAACAATACACACAGATTTACAAAATTGACCTTAATAAATGTATGAAACATTTTGATATTAATTTTACATTCAAAAATGAACCATGATATCTTAAACGTATTTTCAGTAAATTAAGGCATGCACAAATAAACTTTCAAGCAATGATATAAGACATCTTTACTATGTTGAAACAACACATCATCAACAAATGCATTGATTCACAACCATCATCGTGAAATATCAATAAGCATGCTTTTGTTCACCATCTTTATAGAAGAGATGGTATAAAAACGAAGTGCTGTGGAAAGTGATAACACTCATTTGGCTTGATCATTCCTGGAATCTACATCAGAAGTATTAACCCCTGCTGTTAGCCTAATTAGCAGTATATTCATGACAATACTTGTGATCACGTGAATGTGGTTTTGAGGCACAAGTGTAGATGGTACGCCTCTTGCAGGCTTTTTCTCTAACTAAAGTCTTGAGTGTACGAGAAAACCTTCTGATTCTACAAATGAGGTCAGGTACAATTTTCTTTGCGAAGTGCATACTCAGTCAATGCCAGTTTAGCTATTAACTGGCCACAAAACTGGCCGCACACAACTAGCATGCACGGACACTAAAACTTTTTGAGTAATCCAGTTTAGTTATACCAAAACAACGCACTAACTAATAAGTTACATGCTGCTCGACACCATGTGGACTGATTGTTGGTCTCAGTATTTCACAAATTCACCCAACAACTTTCAACCGCTGAAAATAGAAAGTAGGGATGCCTAAGTAGGAGAGCAACAAACTTGCTAGTAATGTACATAGTGGCAGCACGATGCCGAGAATCTGCAACACACCAGCAAAACATAAGAATTACCGGAAACTGTACTCTTACATACAATACGCATAGGACACACCAAAATTCAAGTGGACAACCAAGAAAATGAAACAAACGTGTTCAAATTTCCGCAGCTTATGCTGCCTGAATAGTAGATTTGATCTTTGGAGGACAAAGAAACCTGTTTCCTTCACCCCCTTCCCACTGGTTATCCACAAAATAGGTACGAGCATTAAAACTCCGAAAATACGGAACAGAGTGCATAAGTTTGTAATATTTATGACGTACACGAAATCCAAACAAAGAAACTACAATCTGCAATAAATCTCTGACTGGATCGATGGTTCTAACCTTGGAGTAGATGCACTTCCGTATCACCCACCAATGTGAACCATTGGCCTATTCTGTGTCCGTGCTAACTCAAACATGCCAGCATGTGCGGCCTTCTTTCGCTTCACCTGCCAATCAAAAGATCTGCTTGGTTATGCAGGTGTCTCAACATCTCAACGTCTCGACCCAAATTTTTCAGTAGTGTTGACGAAATAATTGTGCTAAATTCCAAAATATCATCAAAAGTACAATGCAATAAAATTACGCAAATTGTACCGGGACAAAAGGCATATCCACTTACTGCATCACTGATGACCTGCTGCAAGTCCAATTCCTGCATGCCACTGCGAATGGCATCGCGTAAACTAACCTGAAGACACACCAATATATTACATGTTAAGTCTTTACATGATCCAGGTCGAATCCATCAAAGTTTGGTCTCGAAATGAACAACTCAACTACACCCTTGCATTCTACAATAGTGGGTAGTACTATGATGCCGCAAACTGCAGCCATGACATCGAAGCGGTTCTAAACAGAGATGAATATTTCTGCAATAGAAATAATTCAGCGAGCATGATCTCAGAGAAGATATTTGATAAATGAAACAATTTCACAATCTTAATAGAATACAATGTCAGGGTGGTGATTGTTACTTCCTACACTTATTCAAAATAACTGCTCGCACATTTCATGAAAACGATGAAACTGACAGCTGTAAGTGTAGGTCTAGGCTCAAGGCTCACCTCTGCTGGACCGAAAAGGCATACTTTGAGGTTGCCGTCAGCCATAAGCCGTAACCGGTTGCAACCCGAACAGAAATGTTGGGTCATCGAGGTGATGAACGACACTGTGCCTTGGAAACCCTCAACCTGGAAATTTTTAGCTGTGTCGGTAGGATGGTCTTCCAGTCTGTGTATACTTGGAAATTTTTTCTTCTGCAAAATAGTCTCCAAGTCAGTGTCAAATATCCAAACAATGCCGACTGTAGTGTCAAGACTTAATCACAATCCGTGATGAAACAAAATCATTTGCATTTGTCTATCTGTAAGCCACTACAGCAAAACTAAGAATAATGAAAGTACATCTGACCTGCACTGGATAGTTCGTAGAAATTAATTCAGAATGAGCCAAAAATACTAGCCAAATGCCGAAAAAGTATTAAATGCTTACAATCATATCCATCATCTCCATGTACGAAACCAGCTTTTTCGAATTCCAGACATTGCCATCAAAAGGCATGAATTCTATAAATCGAACATTGATAGGTTTATCCCGCGTCAACTCAACAAAATCTAGGATCTCGTCGTCATTGAGACCCCTCATTACAACTGTATTTACCTGTGCACACATGACAAACGACATGGTCATGAAAATAAGAGGTAACATAATTAATCAATTACACATAATAACAAAAGAACTGAACTTCTCTCATCCTCATGGGACGGTAATATTCAAGAAGAATCTACTCCCTTGGAAAAAGGCTTCCAAAGCTGACCCCAAATCTTCACACAAAATAACAAAGTTCACATAAGAAAGGCGTCTCACCTTCACCGGAGACAATCCCAATCCCAATGCTGTGTCAATGGACTGAAGGACTTTATTATGACCTTTCCGTCTGGTGAGGAGCTCAAACTTTGCTGGCACCAATGTATCTAAACTAATATTTAGCTGATTCAACCCAGCCGCTTGTAATCGGGGGAGTTTACGAGACAAAACGATGCCGTTCGAAGTCATAGCTAAGTGTTTGAGACCTGGGAGACTACTCAACTGCTCACATATCTCCTCGATATCTGACCTGATACTTGGCTCCCCGCCTGTAAGCCGAATCTTATCAACTCCACCAGCAACAAAAGTACCAGCAATTCGGACGATCTCTTTCTGAGAAAGAAGCTCAGAGTTAGGTGTCAGCTCAACACCTTTCGCAGGCATGCAGTAATTGCAACGAAGATTGCAGCGCTCAGTCAGTGATATTCTCAGATAATTATGTCTCCTTCCATGAGAATCAATCAGCATGTCTGATACTCGATCTCTTTCTTCAGCATTTCCCCTCCGAACGTACGATTCTGCTTCAACAGCCAACGACCTCACAGCCGAAACTGGAGAAAGAACAACACATTAATGTCAGCACCACTTAGTAGTCTGCAGCAAGTCAAATCCCAGCCATAACTTCAGACTGCTGGTATGCAAAATATTATCTATCAAGGTAAGCAAAACAAAGTGAAATCCTAGAGAAATGAGTAAAGAACTGGCAAAAACGGGTGAAGATGGGGCCAGAATACCCTCTTCGAAGCGGCGATTTTTCCTTAACGACTCTGTGCGCAACTTATCATCAAGGAGAAAATCTACAGCATTATCTTGACGCTCATCTTCTGACAGTTGCGGCTCTTTCTCAAGGGCTAAGGCATGGTAAGGTAAATTACCCCTTTGCTCATAAAATACTGCAGATGTGTCCGAATATACCTGCTAATAATAAGAAGACGAAGTTAGAAACACACCAAATATCTCAATTCCTGAATTACAAGCTCAAAATGAAAGTCGAAAATATTCTTCCCACTTCAAATCTTAAGTCTTGCCTTAGCTCCAAAATGACGAAAATCACTTTTCTTCCTCAGAGATATCAATCCGTATATTGAAACTCAGTTAATGTAAATTGATGTAAATATGTCAATTTCGAAGCTACAGTCCTGCTCGAGAATGTAGATCATAGTATTAGACGGTGATGGCTTGCACATTTGAGGTGCGAAATCCGTGACGCATTCTGATCCTAAAGTTAAAGGAAAAGACACTGTAACAGGATGCATTCAGAGCACCAAAGACTAGGTGTACTACAGGGATTGTAAGAACAGCTCTACAATCTAAACCACCAAAAGAATACACGAACAAGACTTGATACCAATTCCTGGGTAAAGTCTCTCTGATCTTAAGAATATCCCGTGAACCTCCATCCGGCAATCAGGGCTCTAGATTCAAAGTAAACTTCGAACTACGATTGCGATGCCAGGTTAGCAATTCCACTGGTACACCATTTTACTTGCAAAAAATGCAAAATTGGAATTGTAGTCCAGCACATTAGCATATTCCAACCGTGACTTTGACATTATCACTAAAATTCTTCAAAACAATTGCCGCAATTTAAGAAGCAGGCACGAGGTTGAGAAACAACGAAGCTAGAGTAGAGCATACATACATGGGATCCGAAAACGAGAGGCGCAGTGGAGCTCGTGCGCGATCGGAAGGCATGTGAGAAAGAAGGAATAATCCACCGCATCCATCTCATGATGGCTACTGCACTGTCACAACCATGAGCAACGCAGCCCTCTCAAAAGCAGAGAACGCCAAATCTGCGAACAGATTATCCAAGTGCTGTGCAACCGTCTCAAGCAGAAATCAAGGAATCCCTCTCTCTCTCTCTCTCGCTCGCTCTCTCTCTCGCTCGCTCTCTCTCTCTCTCTCTCTCTCTCTCTCTCTCTCTTCTCCCCTTCGAGAATCACCTTCAAAGCTCGAAATCAAAATTCTGCAACAGAACATAGAAGGGAGGAATCGGGAGAGATGAACATAAATCGTAACCAGCTCAGCTGCGAATACATGAACAGGGAGTATCCCAAACCCTCTTATTACAAATAAAAACTCCTGCCTCGCACACGATTCGCCGCGTCACCAAGTGCGTCAACTCCACACCAGAAGAATAGAACTACGCTCCATTACAGTGGAAATTTAATGGGAGGCTAAACGATTCTAGCTCCGCCACAAGACCGACTCCTTTGATTTAAGGTACAATCTGCAATGCTGATGCAAAATCTCCCAGCAGAGGCAACAGCTTCCACACACGGTGATGGGTACTCCATTGACGGTGATAAGACCACGAGAAATGGACGGAAGGAAGAATCTTCATTCGTTGACTGTCAACCGCCCACCAGTTTACTCTTCATCCATGTGCCACGTCAATTCCCGCCATCTCCCAATCTGCTCCCATTCTACTCCCATTCTTGTCTGTAGGGAAACTCCCCAAGAAGCCGGGAAATGCTGATATGGACTGTGTGTATGGACTGTCTGGGGTCATTGCTAATAACGTACCCGAGTTTGTCTCCACGTGGCAGTCGGTTTCTAAGAACTATGCTTCTGGCTCATTGGCCACTGGAAGGGGGTAGTGGGTGGGGTTCCCAATGTTCCCGGTCGTTCCCGATGATCAGGAGGCAGCTCATGAGGTGCACAAGGGCCAGAGTGGGTATAAATTAGGGTTTGGCCGAGGAAAGAATTTTTCAGGCCCACCACATCACAGATGTTCACTGGTCCCACCTCTTGGCTTTCTTACGAAGGCCACCACAAAAAATCAAAGGTGACCATAGATTCATATTCTCTCAGATCTAGACCAATTCCATGGCTCGTCCATAACTCAATTTGGTTTTAAGGGCATGGCCAATTGATGTTTTCGGCACTATTAAAATAAAATAAAATAAAAACTTTGTCGTAGAAACACCATAAATAGTTCAAATTTAAAGCATTCTAAATGTATATTTTTATCCTAAAATAACAAGTGAGTCAATTTGATGACTCACATATTACTACAAACGATAAATGAATTAAACTTAGACATCCAATCATACTTAAACAAAATAACATGATTTTAAGAAGATACGTAAGAAGGAGTGCATTTGTATCTATATATACAAAATAAAATATGAATGTAGTAGTTCATGAATCTTTCTTAGTGCATATGAATTAAAGGTGATTTTATACTTTTTGACAAATTGTATCACACCATAGATCAATTTGGAATGAATATCATTTCTTAAAGTAAATTCTAATTTAGAGTATCAATTTTATTGTTTATAATTCAAGTTAGATATTTGATCGATATACCATTCCAAAAAACTTGTTGTCTTCATTAATTTCAATCTTTTGATATATAAAATTTGATCTTGTATATATGATTTTTTTCTTTTATTTTAATTTTAATTAAATTTTTATTATTAAAAATTATTTTTTACCTATTTATTCATTAATTTTTTTTTTTGACATATCGTTTCAAAGGTTGAAATTATGTTAATTTATACAATAATATTTAATTAAAATATGCTTATTTTTTATAGAAATTTATAATATATTTGAAACCACTTTTAAAAAATTGTGTATTATTAAATAATTTTTTATATATTTGAAATAAAGATAAAATATCAAGGGTATGAATCACAAAAAATCAAAATATCATTATACTCTTGTATTATTAAAAAAATATTAAATAATCACTTAAAGATGGTACAATATTAAACTAGAGTGGCTACTACCAAAGGCAAGAAAATTAAAGGCTCTTGAAATAAAACTAAAGAAAAAAAAGTATTGTCAAGAATAAAGAAGGTTTTACTCTTGCCTCCTTATATACTATCTAACTAGAAGCTACATGGTGACATTCTATAGGATCTCCAATATGTGTCTAAATTGTGAGATATATATCTAACTTGAAAAATAAGTTTCTTACATCTGTGCCACATGGCCAAGTTGTACCACAAGTCACAAACATGCGCAACACATGGCCAATTTGTTGGCCAAATTTTCAATCTATCAATAAATTACAATCATGTTTATTATCAAATCTATATATATTTATTTTTTACCTGATACTTTTATTTAGATAATTATATATGTCTATGACATAGAAATATATTTCAAATGTATACACAATACAATTCTAACTTCCATTAAAAAATAAAAAATAAAAAATTTGACATTTAAGCAAAGACTTAAATATTTTAAAATATTAATTAAAAAATTATATATATTTATATAGATAAATATACTTCCTTAGTCTATATTCCTTAGTTCATACTTATACTTACTTGATAATATTATCTAAAACAAAAGATGTTTCTATGTTATAAATTTATAACATTATAAATTTTAAATTATATATATATATATATATATATATATATATATATATATATATCTTAAGTAAAAAATTAGACAAGTAATTTTATAATTTAGGTATTAATTTTTCTTACAACAAATAGATGAATGTAGTTCCATCAAGAATAGAAATTATTTATTTGTGCATTTAGAATTTAAACTAAATAAATTTTCTCATTTATGTTTAATTTATAATTGCTCAATATTAATGCACACTACTTTGTACTCCTAAATGCACAAACAATAATTTTAAATTCTAAATGCACAAATTTAAATTTAGCTCACTAATTTATATCTGCTCAATAGTCCACCACTTTATAATCCAAAGAATGTTGCATCTCTAAGTTGATTTCATTTTTGATACATTTTTAGCATGTAGCATATTATTGTTAAATTGATCAAAATTTCAGTAAGACAACCAAATTATATTTTTATCTATCCATTTATCATTGCTGCATTTTTTATATATAAAAGCTAATATTACCAAGTTGCAATGAATACACTTATGTGAATCAATTCATTTAGTGCAAAAAACTCATAAACATTAGCATTGAACTTTGTTAATCTATTATTCTACAAATTTAAATATCCAAGAATGGTGATTTGGATATTAAAATCTACAAAATGTACTAACAAGAAGAAGACAATTTCATTACCAATCAGAATATCCGATTCTTGAAAGTTGGTAAAAAAAAATATGTTCATTGCTTACATACTCTTTTATTATCCAAATGACCTAAAAACTATAAAATTGGATAATCTCACTTAAATTATAAAATCTTGCATAATTTATAAAAATTCCATCTATTAAGGTTAAAAATTTAAAAAATTAACTTTATATAATAAAATACATATAAAATAATTTTAAAAGAAATAAAATATAGAAAAATTAAATATATAATATTTATTAGAAGAGGTAGTCATTTGTAAAGTAAAACATTTTTAACTTTAAGATAAAATAAATTTAATTAAATGGACAAAAAAAATATATTAAAATTTATATAAATAATAAATAATAATATTAAAAATAATTATACTAAAAAAATAATTTCTTCAAGTTACCTTAAGTTGAACTTATTTTGCAAAAGATAATTATAAATAAAAATAGATTTTATCTAAATTTTGTAACTTTTAAATTCAATTTGTCAGCAAAACCATGGTTGTTTGGATATAGGCAACGATTGAAGAAGTCCACAGGATCAATAGTAAGGAATTTTTAATCTTGAACAAGCATCACATGACTAAAAAAAGTTTTCTACCGCCTTCTATATTTGCTACCACCAAAAATCTTTAGATATAAGATCTAAAGTCTTGTTGTATCCAAAATGTCCTACTACTAGAAAGTTGTGACATGCTTGAAAAATACGTAAATATACTTCTCCTTTTGGAATATATATGAGTCCTTCAAAATCGAGTAGGTTGTTCTTGAACTCAAACTTTGAAATACCATGAAACTTAGAAGAAAGATTCTTAATATCATAAATAAGAGAATCAAAGGACCTACTTGATTGAATTTGTTTGATAAAGGTCGAATCAACAGTCAATGTTGATTTCATTACTCAAAGATGAAAATGCTATAGCTTCAAGAAGATTGTTCTTTGTAGAACAAAAGATACTTTTTTTTCTTTTCATATAAGATAAGAGCATTTAGAAAGAACATATAATAAACCTTGTTGTTTTTTAAGTCGATATGTAATCTTAATAGAAACATACTCTAATAGACTTGGCAACAATTCATAATACGTGCCTATAGGAAATACTTGAGGTTCTTGTGATCTATATATATGTTGTGACTAGTTTTGAAGTACCTTCTAGATAATGATGCCATTCTTGAAATGAATCTGCAATTATAAGAAGTTCTTTGTCATGGATCTCATGGTTAATCTTGGCTACTGAAAATTTCTTGGAATGAAAAGCTACTAGATAGAATTTGACATTTTTTTTCTATTTGTAACAATACTATACTCAAGGCAAAGTTTGATGCATATATTTCTATAAATAATGCCTTAGAAAAATCAAAGAAATAGAAAATTAGTATAGAAATAAATTTTTTATTTAAAGCAAAAAATGATGGTTTGGCTTTTTAATTCTACTCAAATTTATCTTTACAAGTCAAATGTATTAGTAGAATTCCAACTTGAGCAAAGTTTTTGATAAAGATTTGAAAATAATTGACAAAACTCAAAAAGCATTATACATCTCTTATTATTCTTATGATCTTTCAATCTATCTGTCACGGACATACTCATGTAATCCAGTAATTACATATATATAAATAGGTAGAAGTAAGTAAAAGTAGATAAAAGTAAGTTAATTCTATAATATTTAATATAGAAGCTTTCTAGAAACTTCCTAGACGCTGCTTTGACTTCATAGGTGTCTTTAATTGACTTTTTGGATTAGAAACGTGGTCAACAAGTTGGCCATGTGCCAGACATGTTGTTAGCTTGAAGACCAAGCTAACAATGTGGCCCACATGTAGAAAAACTTGCCTTGTAAGTCAAAGCATGTGTCTTACAAAGTCAACACATATTGGAGGTCCTATAGAACGTCGCCACATAGCCCCTAGTTAGATAAAATATATGGAGACAAGGGTCAAGCCTTCTTTACTCTTATCAATTCTTTTTTTGCTTCCAATCTAGTTTCAAGGGTCTCTAGTTTTCTTGTATTTTGGCAATAGCCATTCCAGTTTCTTTTATAATATATATATATATATATATATATATATATATATATATATATATGAAGTTATTTCTATTTTGTCATCTTTCTTTGAAAGAAGTCTCACTTATTTATTTGTCTTTATTATGTTCTTATCCTTGACAAATTGACAAGAGTATACCTACAATATCAAAGCTTTGTCTAATCTTGATTAAGAGTCGATTATCCCTCTTTTTTTTATAAGACACAAGCATATTAGAAGTTGCGGATTATCCTCTTCTAAACTGATATTGTCCTTAGTATTTTCTTTGTTCTCAAGTTCTCTCTTCTATTTGTCTTGAGCGATATTAGAATTCTTCTCTTTTCTAAGTGTTATTGTCAAGGACAAGAACTCGATGAAAAAACAATTCAGACAAGTAAGCCTTGACTCAAAGAAAAGTAACAAAATATGAATAATAAGTATGTATATTGAAAAGAGAAACTAGAATGGCTATTGCCAAAAGACAAGAAAACTAAACACCCTTGAAACTAGACTAGAAGCAAGAAAGGAGTTGACAAGAGTGAAGAAGCCTTCACTCTTGTCTCTATATATACTATCTAACTAGTGGATACGTGGCGACGTTCTATAAGACCTCTAATATGTGTTGACTTTGTAGGACACATGCCTTGACTTACAAGGCAAGTTTTTCTACGTGTGGGCCACATAGTTAGCTTGATCTTCAAGCTAACAATATGTGTGGCACATGGCCAACTTGTTGACCACGTTTCTAATCCAAAAAGTCAATTAAAGACACCTATGAAGTCAAAGCAACGTCTAAGAAGTTTCTAGGAAGCTTCTATATTAAATATTATAGAATTAACTTACTTTTATCAACTTTTATTTACTTCTACCTATTTCTATATGTAATTATTAGCTTACATGATTATGGCCGTGACATTACCCCCTCTTCTAGAGATGAGTTCCACGAGGAGCGATCATCATATGTTGAGGAAATCTATGATGCGACAAATTGTATTCGCCACATACTCTGATCTCTGTTCTCTTCGAAGATGATTGATAGGGCCTCTCAACCATCGGTAGTGTCCCATACCAGGGCGGGAAGACCACCCAGTTATTTGATCATTGTTGAGGCCTTCGTAACTTCCTTCGAATAGAATATTTGGAACACCATCAGGAGTTGTTCCTACTTCTAGCAAAATCACCAAACATCGAGAGTCCCTTTCCAAATCGTGATACCAAACGCGTTGTATCTCACCATCTATTCGAGGAAGAACATGTCATTCTTGAAGATCTTCATCTCGATTGCATCCTCTTGAAGGTTGTGACAATCGTAATGTCTCGTCCGACAGGTCAGCAAACGAAGGTTCTTGAGTTGAATCCGCTGGTTGTTGGCTCTCCATCTAATTAGCGTCACAAATGCAAAGAAGTTATAAACAAGGATAAGAAATTGAATGTTATCTTGCCTCAATCTTGTCTCTTTTATAAGAGAGATTTTCATCTTGGTTTTGATGGATGTCGTTGATGAAAAACTTTGACTTTAGTTGATGCATTTGCTAGATTCCTGGATGGCTCTCATGTGCGTTCACTAATATCATATCCGCGCCAATGAACAAGATATTCCTGCTTATTTCGGCGCCGCCTTGAGTCTAATATCTCTTCCACCTCAAATTCTTCATTATTATCTATTTCTATAGGAGGCGGTGGCATTTGTCTGCTTCCTTGTATATCCACTGTCTTATATGGTTCAAGAAGAGACACATGGAATACAGGATGGATCTTCATTGACTCCGGTAGATGTAACCGATATGCAACTGGGTTGATCTGTTCAGAAACAGAAAAGGGACCAAACCTACGATAGTCCAACTTGTCACAAGGTCGAGTAGTCTTGATATTGCGATGAAGTAGCCATACCTTATCACCCACATTGAGTTGTGGTTGCTTCTTACGATATAAATCTGCGTTTATCTTTCGTCGTTCTTGAGCTTCCTTCAATTGCATCTTCATTATTGCATGTAACTCTGACAACCGATTTGCCATATCTTCTGCTGCAGGATTATCAACTTTTAAAAAATCAAAAGTATCAAGTCGTGGATGATAGCCATAATTAGCAAAGAAAGGTGTTTGTTGCATAGAAGAATGTATCTTATTATTATAAGCAAACTCTGCCAATAGCAGAAGGGTTGTCCAATCATTTTGTTGGTAGTTGATAGTACACCTTAAATATTGCTCCAAGACTTGGTTTACGCGCTCTGTTTGTCCATCAGTTTGAGGATGGAAAGCCGAAGATAGCTTTATGTCCACTTTTAAAATCTTAAAAAGGGTCCTCCAAAATCTTGACACAAATTGATTTCCCCTATCCGATATGATATCTTTAAGTAATCCATGATAGCGATAGATATTATCAATGAAAAGCTTAGTTGTTTCTTCACCTGTGATAGATTTTGTACATGGCACAAAATATGCCATCTTGGTGAAACGATCTACTATCACAAATATAGAATCATAAGATCTTGAGCTTGGAAGATCTGTGATGAAATCCATAGAAACAGAAGACCATGGTTGTTCTGGTATAGTTAATGGCTGAAGAAGTCCGTAAGGTCGATGACGAGGAATTTTTGATCTTGAACAAATATCACATGATTGTACAAAGTCTTTGACTGACTTCCACATTTGTGGCCACCAAAAATCTCTTGATATGAGTTCCAAAGTCTTATTATATCCAAAGTGCCCTGTTGCTGGAAAGTCATGACGTGCTTGAAGAACACGTGAACGTGCTTCTCCTTCTGGAACATATAGGCGTCCTTCAAAATATAATAGATTATTTTTGAACTCGAACTTAGAAGGATCATGAAACTTGGAAGAATTATTCTCGATATCATAAACAAGAGGGTCTGAGGACATACTGGACTGGATTTGCTTGAGAAAAGTTGAATCAACAGTCAATGTTGATTTCATTGCTCGGAGATGAAATTGCTCCGGTTTCAAGAGGACCATTCTTTGTTGCTCAAAAGCTGCATCTCCTTCTTTTGGTACAAAATAAGAACGTCTAGATAGGGCATCAGATAAACCTTATTGTTTTTCTGGCCGATAAGTGATAATGAACTCGAATCTTGACAAAGACATACTCCAACGAGCTTGACGACCATTCAATACGCGTGCTGACATGAAATACTCGAGGTTCTTGTCATCTATATACACAGTGACTGAACTAGAAGCGCCTTCTAGATAATAACGCCATTCTTGAAAGGAATCCACGATCGCAAGAAGTTCTTTATCATGGATCTCATAATTGATCTCGGCTGCTGAGAATTTTCTTGAATGAAAAGCTATCAGATGAAGTTTGTCATCTGATCCCATTTGTGATAAAACTGCACCCAAGGCAAAATCTGATGCATCTGTTTTCATAAAAAATGCCTTGGAAAAGTCAACACGATATAAGACTGGTGCATAGACAAACAATGTCTTCAAGGCTTCAAATACTGCTTCCGCTTCTTGATTCCATTGAAATTTATCTTTACTAGTCAAGCGTGTAAGTGGAGCTGCAACTCGTGAGAAATCTTTGATGAAGATCCGATAGTAATTGGCAAATCCTAAGAAACATTGGACATCTGTTACTGTCCTTGGAATCTTCCAATCCATGATTGTTTGGACTTTCTTAGAATCCATCATGAGACCATCATTTGAAATGATGTATCCTAAAAAGTCAACTTGAGTAGTATGTAATACATACTTTTCCATCTTAGCGTACAATCCTGCATCTCTAAGTTTTTGTAATACTTGACGAACATGTATTTCATGTTCTTCGACGTTCTTAGAATAGATCGGGATATCGTCTAGATAGCAGACGACAAAATTATCTAAGAATTCACAAAATACATCATTCATGAGATGTTGAAAAGCAGCTGGTGCATTCGTGAGTCCAAAGGGCATGACATTATGTTCAAAATGTCCATACCTGATTCGAAACGCAATCTTCCATTCATCTCCTTCTTTGATCCGTACTAGATTATATGCTCCTCTTAGATCTATTTTTGTATAGATCTTAGCTTGATTCAACTGGTCAAGGAGTCCTGATATCAAAGGTAATGGATACCTGTTCTTGATTGTGATCTTGTTGAGTCCTCGATAATCAACACACATTCGTAAAGATCCATCTTTTTTCTTTACGAATAGAATTGGAGCTTCTGCTGGAGATTTTGAATGGCGTATGAAATTCTTCGCTTAATTCTCGTCAATATATGTCTTGAGTTCAGCCATCTCATCTTGCGATAAACTGTAAATTGGTCCAAATGGTGGCTGAGTTCCTTCCTTGAGGTTGATTGAACAATCATATGGGCGATGCTCAGGAAGAATATCTCCATTCTTTTTCTCAAAAACGTCTTGATACTCCTGATATTGACTTGGAATGCCACTTGAAGACTTTACGTTTTCAGAAATAGGTGCAGCATAAATAGCAAAAGTTGATCCTTCTTTTGCTGGGTGTATAAATGCTTTTGCACCTATCAGTACGGGTTTTACTATACTAGACTTATAATTTTTTACTTGGTTGGTAGAACTATTAATAACGCTCTGGGAAAAATCAAGTTTACGTAAATTCCAATCTATTCGAGGGTTATATTTTTCTAGCTAGGATAAACCTAAAATAACTGGATTCGACGGGGATTTAATTATGTTAAAAGCTATGTAGCTATCATGACCGTCTATTGTTACTTTTATAGGATGAGTTTCATGAGTGACATCTCCAGAAGACAAGGGACGACCATCTATGACTTCTACATGTACTGGTTTAGGTTTCTGTACAAAAGGTATTTTACGACTTTTAACAAATTGTTCATCTAAAAAACATGCTGAGGCTCCCGAATCTAATAAAGCAGAGGCTTTGTAATTCTTAGGTCCTAAATATAAGTCTATTATAAAACAAGGAGAGGGTTCTGAGGAGAGGATAGGACCTTCATTAGGAATTGTACAAGGTTCCAGCTGCACGGTCCCTATTGTAGCTGGACGAATCCATTTTCCGACATGTTGTCTTCTTTGATCGTCGTACCCTTCATTTTATAGTTGCATCATTTTTTTGGACAATGTTGAGCAGTGTGCTTAGGTTCTCCGCAATATAAACATAATCCTTCTTGACGACGACGAATCTTTTCTTGCTCAATTAGGGGTTTAAAATGTACCGCGTCAATTTGCATGTCTTCTACTTCCGAATGTACGTTTGGCAAAGATGTTGATGTTGCCATTGAGTAATAACGTTGAGGTTCCCGTGAATGATTCTCAGATCAAAATTCGAAAAGTCGATTATCACAGTTTACCGCAAAATCGATTGCTTGACTCAAAGTTTGAGGATCAGGTAAGTTGAGCATCAATTTCTTAACTTCGTATTGCAATCCATAAAGAAATTGACTGATGAGTGCAACATCATCCCACTTGATGTCAATTGTAAGTTGTCAAAATTGTGAAGCATACACTGTTACTGAGCGATTTCCTTGTCGCAGAATTTGGATCTTATTTGTTGTAACATGAGTTGCATCGTGTTCACCATACATAGATCGAAACTCCACCAAAAAAGCTTCCAAATTGTCCAATATTGGATTTCGTTGTTCAAGAAAAGATGAAAACCACGATAATGCAGAACCAGAAAGTAGAGTGCCAATAAACCTGACTTGTGATCCTGGAGTTGGATAGCTTTGCAGTTGAAGTTCAATTGCCAATTGTACTTGATTGATGAACCCTCGAAACTTTCATCTCGTACCATCAAATTTCTCGGGTAAGGCAATTCTTGGTTCTCTAGTGCTTATAGGGTGTTGTACAATTGGAGAAGGAACATGATTTGTTGTAGATGTTGAAGCAGCTCCGATCATCTCTATATCTCCACTTTCTGCTATTCTTGTTCTTTCATATGTTGGTGAATTGAGTTGATGCATCGCAAGCATTAACTTCCTCATTTGGTCTTACATTTGTGCCATTGCACTCTTCATTTCAACAAGCTCTGCCATAATGACACTAAGAAGAAAAATTTGTTTGATACTGCTCAAGACAAAAGAAAAGAAAGACTTGATAAGAAAGAAGATACTAAGAACAATATCAGTTTAGAAGTGGGTAATCCGCAAACTTCTAATACGCTTATGCCTTGTCAAGAGAAAGGGGTAATCCACTCTTATTCAGGAAAAACAAAGCTCTGATATTGTAAGTGTACTCTTGTCAATCTGTCAAGGACAAGAACTCGATGAAAAAATAATTCAGACAAGTAAGCCTTGACTCAAAGAAAAGTAACAAAATATAAATAATAAGTATGTATATTGAAAAGAGAAACTAGAATGGCTATTGCCAAAAGACAAGAAAACTAGACACCCTTGAAACTAGACTAGAAGCAAGAAAGGAGTTGACAAGAGTGAAGAAGCCTTCACTCTTGTCTCTATATATACTATCTAACTAGTGGCTACGTGGCGACGTTCTATAGGACCTCTAATATGTGTTGACTTTGTAGGACACATGCCTTGACTTACAAGGCAAGTTTTTCTACGTGTGGGCCACATAGTTAGCTTGATCTTCAAGCTAACAACATGTGTGGCACATGGCCAACTTGATGACCACGTTTCTAATCCAAAAAGTCAATTAAAGACACCTATGAAGTCAAAGCAGCGTCTAAGAAGTTTCTAGGAAGCTTCTATATTAAATATTATAGAATTAACTTACTTTTATCTACTTTTACTTACTTCTACTTATTTCTATATGTAATTATTAGCTTACATGATTATGGCCGTGACAGTTATCATGGCAAAACTTGCTGAAATGAAGAGTACAATGGCACAAATGTAAGAGCAATTGAAAGAGTTAATGCTTGCAATGCATCAACTCAATTTACCACCACAAGGAGCAACAAAATTGGTAGGAAGTAAAAATATAGAAATGATTGGAGCTGCTTCAGCATCTCCACCAAATCATGTCCCTTCTCTTATGGTGGAACGTCCTTCCGATGTTAGAGAATTAAGAATTGTCCTACTTGAGAAGTTTGATGGTATCAGATCTAAGTTTCAAAGATTTATCAATCAAGTGCAACTTGTGATTGAACTTCAACTCCAAAGCTATGCAACTCTAGAATCACAAGTTAGATTGATTGGTACCCTTATTTCAGGTTCAACACTATTGTGGTTTTTATCTTTTTTTGAATGACAAGATTCAATATTACATAATCTAGAGATTTTTTTGGCAGAGTTTCGATCTATGTATAGAAAACATGATCCAATTTGTGTTGCAACCAATAAGATCCATATTATACGATTAGCGATCGATCAGTAACGTTGTATGCTTCACAATTATGACAACTTGCAACTAATATCAAGTGGGATGATACTGCACTTTTTAACCAATTTCTCTACAGATTATAATATAATGTAAAAAAAAATTAATGCTCAACTTACTTGATCTTCAAAAATTGAGTAAAGTAATTGACTTTATTGTAAAGTGTAATAATCACCATTCTGAATTTTGATTTGAAAATCGTATAAGTGGACCTCAACGTTACTGTAATTCAATGGCAACACCAATATCTCTTCAATACATACATTCGGAAGTAGAGGATATATAAATTGATGCAGTATGTTTCAAACCTCTTACTGAATAAAAAAAGACTCATTGTCGTCAAGAAGGATTATGTTTATATTGTGGAGAATCAAAACACACTGCTCAACATTGTCCAAAGAAACAAAGCAACCACAAAATGAGGAGTATGGCTATCAAAGAAGACAATATGTTGGAAAACGAGTTTGTTTAGCTATAATAGAGATTGTGCCGCTGGAACCTTACACAACATCTAGTAAAGGTCCTATTTTCTCCTCAGAATCCTCTCCTTGTTTTACATTAAATGTAATTTTAGGACCTAAACATTACAAAGCCTATGCCTTGTTAGATTTAGGAGCCTCAATATGTTTCTTAGATGAAGAATTTACTAAAAGACATAGCATATCTTTAATAAAGAAAACTAAACCTGTTCATGTAGAAGTCATAGAGGGTCGTCCATTATCTTTTGGAGATATTATTCACGAAATCCTTCCTATAGAAGTAATAATCAATAGTCATAATAGCTTTGTAGTATTTAATATCATTAGATCTCCCTCTAATCCAGATATTTTAGATTTATCATGGCTAAAAAAATACAACCCTCAAATAGATTGGATTTCTCAAACTCTTACTTTCTCTAAAAGTATAACTACCAGTGTAGTTAATCAAGTAGAGAGTCATAAGTCTAGTTCAATTAAACCCATGTATATAGGTACAAAAGCTTTCTTGCATGTGGCTATGAAAGAATCCCCATATAATATTTATGCCATACCCGTTTCTACCGGTGCAAAGATTTTATGTGGCATTCCAAGCCAATATCAAGAATTTCAAGATGTATTTGAAAAAAAGAATGCGGATACACTCTCAGAACAAATCGCCACAATCGCCATTTGAACAAATCTATAGTTTATCACAAAATGAATTGACTGAACTCAAGGAGTATATTGAAGAAAATCTAGCCAAGAATTTCATACACCATTCTAAATCTCTAGCAAGAACTCCAATTTTATTTGTGAAGAAAAAAGATGGATCATTACGGATGTGTATTGATTATCAAGGATTCAACAAGATTACCATTAAGAACAGGTATCCACTATCTTTAATATCTAGACTTCTTGATCAACTGAATCAAGCTAAGATCTATACAAAAATAGATCTCTGGAGAGCATACAATCTAGTACGCATCAAAGAAAGAGATGAATGGAAGATTGTGTTTCGAACTAGGTATGGACATTTTAAATACAACATCATACCTTATGGACTTACAAATGCACCAACAGCTTTTCAACATCTAATGAATGATGTTTTTTGAGAGTTTTTGGACAATTTTGTGGTCTATTATCTAAACGACATCTTGATCAATTCTAAGAATCTAGAAGAACATGAACTTCATGTTCGTCATGTCTTACAAAAATTAAGAGATGTGGGACTCTATGCCAAGATAGAAAAGTGTATATTCTACACTATTCAAGTCAATTTTTTAGGTTACATCATTTCAAGTGATGGACTTATGATGGATCTTAAGAAAGTTCAAACTATTATAGATTGGAAGATCTCAAAAACGGTAAGAGATGTCTATTACCTTTTGGGATTTGCCAATTACAATCTGATCTGTATCAAAGACTTCTCTAGAATTGTAGCTCCACTTACACATTTGACTTGTAAAGACAAACTCCAATGGAATCAAGAAGCGGAAGTTGCTTTTGAATCTTTGAAGACATCGTTTGTTTTTGCACCAATCTTATATCGTGTTGATTTTTCCAAAGCGTTCTTTATGGAAACAGATGCATCAGACTTTGCGATGGATGCAATTTTGTCACAAATGGAAACAGATGACAAACTTCATCCAATAGCCTTTCATTCAAGAAAATTTTCAATGGCAGAAATCAATTATAAGATCCATATCAAAGAACTTCTTGTAATTGTGGATTCTTTTTAAGAATGGCGTCATTATCTAGAAGGCATTTCCAATCTAGTCATCGTGTATATGGATCACAAGAACCTCGAATATTTCATGTCAACATGCATATTAAATTGTCGTCAAGTTCGTTGGAGCATGTCTTTATGAAGATTCGAGTTCATCATCACTTATTGACTAGAAAAATAATAAGGTTTGTTCGATGCCTTCTCTAGATGTTCTTATCTTGTACCAAAAGAAAGAGATGCAACTTTTGAGCAACAAAGAATGGTTCTCTTGAAGTCAGAGCAATTTCATCTTCGAGGAATAAAATCAGCATTAAATTTTGATTTAGCTTTTTACAAGCAAGTCTAGTTAAATATGTCTTCAGACCTTCTTGTTCATGATATCAAGAATAATTCTTCTAAATCTCATGATCCCTCTAAATTCGAGTTTAAAAATAACCTACTCTATTTCGAAGGACGCCTATATGTTCTAGAAGGTGTAGTATATTTACATATTTTTCAAGCTCGTCACGACTTTCCAACAGCAGGACATTTTGGATATAATAGGACTTTGGAGCTGATATCTAGGGATTTTTGGTGGCCTCAAATGTGGAAGGCAGTCAAAGATTTTGTACAATCATGTGATGTTTGCTCAAGATCAAAAACTCCTCGTGATCAATCTTTTGGACTTCTTCAGCCATTATCCATTCTAGAACAACCATAGTCTTCTGTTTCTATGGACTTCATCATGGATCTTCTAATCTCAGGTTCTTATGACTCTTTATTCGTGATAATAGATCGTTCTATCAAGATGGGACAATTTGTACTGTGTACAAAATCTATTACATGTGAAGAAACAGCTAAGCTCTTTCTTGACAATATCTATCGCTATCATGAATTACCCAAGGATATTATATCAGATATGGGAACTCAATTTGTATCAAGATTTTGGTGGATTCTTTTTAAGATTCTAAAACTGGATATAAAACTATCTTCGGTATTATATCCTCAAACTGATGGACAAACGGCACATATTAATCAAGTTTTGGAGCAATATTTAAGATGTATCATTAACTACAAACAAGATGATTGGACAACACTTTTGCCATTGGTAGAATTTGCTTACAATAATACAATACATTCTTCTACAAAACAAACACCTTTCTTTACTAATTATAGTTATCATCCACAACTTGATACTTTTGACTTTTCAAAAGTTGATAATCCTGCTGCAAAAGATTTGGTGATTCATTTGTCAAAGCTACATACAACGATGAAGGTGCAATTAAAAGAAACTCAAGAACAACAAAATGTTAATGCAGATGTCTATCGAAAGGAAAAACCACTATTCCACTTAGGTGATAAGGTATGGCTACTTAGTTGCAATATCTAGACCCCTTGTCCTTGTGACAAATTGGACTATCCAAGGCTTAGACTATTTTCTATTTCTGCATAAATGAATCCAGTCGCATAATATTTATATCTACCTGAGTCAATAAAAATCCATCTAGTATTTCACGTGTCTCTTCTTGAACCATGCAAGACAGTGGACATATCAAGAAAATGACAAGCTCCACCTCCTCCTATAGAATTGGACAATAATAAAGAGTTTGAAATAGAAGAAGTCTTAGATTCAAGGCGGCCCCGAAATAAACTAAAATATCCTATCCATTGGTACAGATATGATCTTAGTGAATGCACATGGGAGCCAGTAAAGTATCTTGCAAATGTAGCAAAGGCGATGGAGGCTTTTCATCGACGACATCCATCAAAATCAAGATGAAAACCTTCTTTATAAAAGAAACAAGATCTAGGCAAGATATCATTCTACTTTCAATCCTTGTTTTTAGCTTCTTTGTTGTTGTGACGCTCAGGAGATGGAGAACCAACAACTAGCGGATTTGACTCAAGAGTCTTTATTTGCTGACTCGTTGAACAAGACATTATGATTGTCACAACCTTCAAGACGACGCAATCGAGATGAAGATCTTCAAAAAGGACGTGTTCTTCCTCAAATAGATGGCGAGATATAACGTGTTTGATATCATGACTTAGGAAAGGACTCTTGATGTTTGGTGATTTTATTAGACGTAGGAACAACTCCTGATGGTATTCCAAATATTCTATTCGAAGAAAATTATGAAGGCCTCAACAATGATCAAATAATTGGGTGGTCTTTCCATCCTGATATGGGACACTATCGATGGTTGAGAGGCCTTATCAATCATCTTCGAAGAGAACAAAGATCAGAGTATGTGGTGAAAATAATTCGTCACATCATAGATTTTTTCAACATATGATGACTACTCCTCGTGAAACTCGTTCCTAGAAGGGGGGGTAATGTCACGGACATATTCATGTAAGCCAATTATTATATATATAAATAAGTAGAAGTAAGTAAAAGTAAATAAAAATAAGTTGATTCTATAGTATTTGATATAGAAGCTTCCTAGAAGCTTCATAGATACTACTTTGACTTTATAGGTGTCTTTAATTGACTTTTTGGATTAGAAACGTAGTCAACAAGTTGGCCATGTGCCACACATGTTGTTAGCTTGAAGATCAAGCTAATTATGTGGCCCACACGTAGAAAAACTTGCCTTATAAGTCAAGGCATGTGTCCTACAAAGTCAACACATATTGAAGGTCCTATAGAGCATCTCGACATAGCCATTAGTTAGATAGTATATATAGAGATAAGAGTGAAGCCTTCTTCACTCTTGTGAACTCTTTTCTTGCTTCTAGTCTAGTTTCAAGGGTCTCTAATTTTCTTGTCTTTTGTCAATTGCCACTCCAATTTCTCTTTCAATGTACATACTTGTTTATTTATATTTTGTTACCTTTCTTTGAGTGAAGGCTCACTTATTTGAATTGCTTTTTCATCAAGTTCTTGTCCTTGATACTATGATAGTTTGGATCTTCTTTAGATCTATCATAAGGCCTTCATTAGAAATGATGTATCTCAAAATGTCAACTTGAATAGTGTGAAATACAAAATTTTCCATCTTCATGTGTAATCTTGCATCTTTTAGTTTTTGTAACATACAACAAACATAAACTTTATGTTCTTCTATATTCTTGGAATAGATTAAAATACCGTCTTAATAATAAATAGCAAAATCATCAAGAAATTCACAAAAGAAACTATTCATTAGATGTTGAAAAATAGTTGGTACATTTGTGAGTCCAAAAGTCATGATATTATATTCAAAATATCAATATCTAATTTAAAAAGTAGTCTTCTATTCATTTCTTTTGATACGGATCAGATTATATGCTCCTCGTAGATCTATTTTTGTATAGAACTTTATTTAATTTAGTTGATCAAAAAGTCTTGAAATCAAAAGTAGATGATACCTATTCTTGATGGTGATCTTGTTAAATCCTCAATAATCCATATATATTGCAAAGATCTGTCTTTTTTCTTCACAAATAAGATACGAGCATCGGTTGGAGATTTAGAATGGCATATAAAGTTCTTAGCTAAGTTTTCATTAATATCTTCTTTAAATATAGCCAAATTATTTTGTGATAGGCCTAGATTGGTCGAAGTGGTGGTTGAGTTCTTTCTTGAAGATCGATGGAACAATCATAAAGACAATGCTTCGGAAGAATATATGTATTCTTCTTTTAAAAAATGTCTTAGAAATCTTGATACTAGCTAAGAATACTACTTGATATTTTTTCACCATCAGCAATGGGCATGTCGTATATAGCAAAAGATGGCCTTCTATTTGTAGCATGCATAAAAGCTCTTGCACCTACCAATAAGGATTTAGATGTACTAGATTTATAGATTTTTACTTACCTAGCAGACCCTGGGCTAAATTATGGAAAAATTTAAGATTGCAAGAAATCGAGTCTATCTAAGGCTTATATCTTTCTAACTACAATAATCGTAAAATGATTGAATTAAAAAGAGATTTAATTACATTAAATATTACTAAACTATTGTAACCACTAATTGCTATTTCTACAAAAATAATTTCATGTATAACATCCCTAGAAGATAATGAATATCCATCTATTATTTCTATATGTATATGTTTGATTTTCTTAACTAAGGATAAACCTTATTTTTTGACAAAGTCTTTATCTATAAGATTGGTTGAGACTCCTAAATCCAACAAGGCTAAGACTTTGTGATTCTTTGGTCCTAAACAGACTTCTATTCTAAAATAAGGTGAAGGATCGGAAGAGAGAATAGGACCCTTATTAGATGTTGTATTAGATTCCAGCCTCATGGTCTCTATTATAGCTAGAGCAACTTGTTTTCTGACATATTATTTTTTTTGGCAATTGTGCTTCTTATTTTATAATTGAGTTTTTTCTTTGGACAAAGTTGAGCAATATATTTAGCTTCTCTATAATATAAACATAAATTCTTTTAATGTGGTCAACTCTTTTCTTACTCTATAAGAGGTTTTAAATGTATCGTATCAATTTGCATTAGTTTTGGCCTTGATAAATAAATTTTCGAAAACTTAGGAGTTGTCGTCATTATTTGATTTATTCTTTTCCAGTGATATCTTTGTTCTTGACATCTTTCAAATAATTGATTGTTACATTCAATGGCTTAAACAATAAATTGTTCCAAAGATTCTATCTTTGATATTTTCAATAACAAGTCTTTGACATTATCCTTCAATTCATATCAAAATTGATTGATAAGGACTTTGTCATTCCAATCCACGTCACAAGTGAGATTTTAGAATTCAACAACATATATAGTGGCTAACTATGATTCTTACGATAAAGATAAGAGTTTAGTCTCTACTACTCTTTCTCAAATACTTTCTCCAAAAGTGGTTGTAAATACTTCTATGAATGAATTCAAATTATAAAGGAGTCGTAAATCTTTTCCCATTAAAGGTATAAACTAAGACAAAGCACTTCCTGATAGAAGTACACCTATAAATCTGACTTGAATAAATCCATTAAGGTACTGGAAAGGATGCAACGTTAGAAAGAACTTGACTTGTTGCAAAAATCCTTGAAATTTTGATCTTGTTCCATCAAACTTCTTAGGTATACTAATCCTTGTCTCCGTTATACTTACAAAAGCAAAAGTCCCTAGATTTGGTTGTGAGATCATCCTACATGATTCCTTCAATTACACAACTTCTTGCTACAAACTCTAAACGTCTTACATAGGTGTAAGCATAGTACTTCCATGATTCACATTAGAAATACGTGAGATTTCTACTCTTAAAGTTTTAATAAATTTATGAAGATCTACAATAGATGAAAATCTATTTTCACTTTTTCTGAGAATAGCATTCATAATCTTTTCTTCCATAGATGATTCAAAAAAAATCAAAAAATTAAATTAGAAGAGGTAATTTGCAACCTCTAATAAAAATTTCCACAAAGAGATATAATCCACTCTTTTTAAGGAAAAGATCAGTATTAGAAAACAAAATTTTTTATTTAAAAGTAGATAGTTTGCAACCTTTAAAATATAACAATAGAAGTCAAATAATCCACTAACTTCTAAAACAAGACATAAACAATAGGATAGTACTCTTGTCAAACTGTCAAGGATATGAATCTCAAAGAAAAAAAAATCCTCAATACACTCTTGTGTCACTGAAGACAACTAAAAAGTCACCCAAAGATGATATAATATTGAACTAGAATGGCTATTGCCAAAAACAATAAGACTAAAAAGTCTTGAAACAACACTATAAACTAGCAAGGCATTCACAAGAGTGAAGAAGGCTTCACTCTTACCTCCATATATACTTTCTAATTAGGAGCTACGTGACGATATTCTATAGGACCTCTAACATGTATTGACTTTGTTAACTACATGTCTTAACTTGCAAGGCAAATTATCTATGTATGTACCACATAGTTAGTTTATTCTATAAGCTACTATACAAAGTTAATTTGTTCTATAAGCTTCCAACACATAGTTAACTTCTTGGCCAAGTTTCTAACTTATAAACACATCTAAAGTCAAAATTGCATCTATAAAGCTTCTAGAAAGCTTCTCTAGAAGACTTTATGAAATTAATCTATATTTACCTACTTCTATGTGATCTTATAAGTAACTATTGAGATAAATGTATATATCCATGACAGTTTGAAATTGTAAAATTAAGCCATATCATTGCTATCATGAATGAGTATAAATGTTTTTTAGTTACTTACAATTTATTATACTTATATCATGTATTAATCACTCAATTTTTTAATTTAATAAATTTAAAAATTATATGTAATTATTTTAAAATCCAACATTTAGAAATTTGGCACTTTAACATATTATATTATTTTTTGAATAGTTTGATGAAATATTGTAAATAACTATAGGTATTTAAAATTTGTATAATAATTTATTTTATATTCATATATTTTAAATTTGTATAATAATTTATTTTATATTCATGTATTTTAAAATCATATTATTTTAAAAATATTAAAACTTGTAATATATTAAATTCTTAATTGTAAAAATATTAAAATAATTAATTGTAAAAATATTAAAAATATTAAAACTTAAAATTTAACAATCATTCAAAATAAAAATAAAACTTGTAAATCAATTTTTTTTATTGATTTATTTATCAATAAAATATTAAAAGTCAGATAATTAAATAAATAATTTGAAATGATTTGAAATGATAAAAGAAAGAAAAAAAGAATATATATATATATATATATATATATATATATGTGTGTGTGTCTTATTTTTATATATTCAAATTTATCAATATTTGCTTAATTATATTTTTAGAATAAATAAATTAATCAATTTTTTTTAATGTTTATTCTATGAAGATACAAACATACACATATGTCTATATATATATATATATATATATATATACATATATGATAATGCTAATGCCACCACAATTTTTGCTATTGCCATTACATCATGCTACCATGTTGATATATTCTTTAATCTCTTTCTTATTCTTCTTCTTCTTTTTTTAATCTCAATCAAGATCAACATAAACATTTATATAATTTTTAAAATATATAAAAAATAATTTTAATTTTAATAAAAAATAACTAAAAAATCAATAAAAATAAAATTTAAACTATTTTTTTATTCAAAATATATCATTATTATTATAAAATATGATATACATTTATACATGACTTTTTTTAATTGTTATTTTTTTATTTAGCATTGATAAAGGATGAAGATGTCATGAGGTGGATGGGAAGTTGTGGTGCAAGTAGCAAAAATTGTGGTGGCATTAACAACACCCTAAATAAATAAATAAATATATATATATATATATATATATATATATATAGTATCCCTTCCATTACAAATGGTATCATTTGCTGCAAGAAAAATTATCAATTATAAACCTTAAAACAAAATTTTGATTAATTAATGAAGATTATCAAATTTGGGGGAATTATCAAAAAGAGCACTGTATATATATTTGTTTGTTTGTATAGGCCTTGCCCAATAAATACACTCTTAATGCTGCCACAAAACATACACAAGCACGAGCTGCGATGAATGAGAGATCGAATTCAAGCGAACGAACGTAAATGATAGATGAATAAACGTTTCACAAAGTATCGATGAAAGTTATCCATCCAAAGGGAGAGTCTGCAGAACGCGGAGACGCGCCACCATTGAATCCAAGCTCGAAGACGAATCCGAGTCGCTGGCTTGCTGGCTTGCTGGCTCGCTCACTCGGGGAGGCGTCCATCCAGCGCCATCCGTATCGCCACCCCTGCGTGCCTTTTTCTGAACAATCACGAAGCATTTCCCATGACCTGGCGCAGAAATAGCGAAATAGCATTGTGGGTTTGGTGCAGAATTCCTTTTTCGCGGTTATCCCTCACCTCTCACCGACCCTGTTTCTGCATTCACTGCTGAATTCTTAGTTTGCTGCAGCTGAAACGCGAGATTCACGACGACAGCCTCGCCAATCTCTGAGCTGGGGAGGAAGTTGATAAGGATTGCACCTGGAAGAAATTGAAGGGAAAGGAGGGTTGCGGGGCAGGTGTGATTCTGAGTGGGTTGACGGGAAATTTTAGTGGTAGGGAGAGAGAGAGTGGTCGCGCCATGGCCACCACCTCCAGCCAGTTGCTGTGTACTTCGTTCTTGGGTCAGGCGGCATTGCCGATGAGATCAGGTTTCGCGGGCGTCAACTCCGGGAGGAGCACCTGCAGAGTGACTTGCGCCTGTAGTTTGAGTTCTGCGGTGCGGGAGAGTTTGAAGATGGCTGTGATTATTCCTGTTGCTGCTTTCACCGTCTTCACCGCATCGCCACAAGGTTGTGGGTCATCTCCTTTGGACTGAAGGGATCGAGCTAGGGGTTTTATTCTGTTATTTGAAGGTTTGCTGTTGTCGATTTTTGTGTAGAAGGAGGTTTATTTAGAACTGATGCCTTACGGCTGGTTCAATTTTTTGTGTTCAATGGCGGAGGTTCATTTTATCTCCTAGTATTCGCTCTTGGCTGATTAGCTGGCTAACTATTCTTCTGGATTGATGAAATTTTCGTAGCTGACGCTGGGATATTATCCGGAGCATCAGGCATGGAATCTGTCCAGCTGCCGCCAATTCCAGAACCCGGATTCCTGAAGCAATTGCAAGGTAATTGAGGTGCATCAATCAATCCTAATAAGATTCCTCCATACCACTCTCCTCTGGATTATTCGAAGGAATATTTGGGTGACGAAGTGCCCTCTGGTAACCCTGGCTTTTAAGGCAAAATAATTACAATGTTGACGTCTTAATTTCAACACCACGTCTTCCTGATGCAGATGACAAGAGGAAAATGTACGAAGGCCAAGACGAGACGTTCAAGAATTCATCTTATCTTCAAGAATTGCTCAAGAAATCCAAAGACAACGCTGCCTTGTAATTATTTTCTCTCGTTCCCTTTTATGCATCTAGAGAAAGAACACATACCAGGATGAACGATGTCCTACTATATCTGTTTGATTTTAATTTTTAATTTTCTTTTACGAACCTTCGCTTCAAAGGTCTGGTCATCAATCTGTTGTTGTTTGTAGCTCTGAACTTTACTCTCCCCAGGGTTTCTTTTTATGGACAGGGTGGTGTCCACGTTGCCGAATTGCAATAAACCCTAAACCCTTGGATTGATGGAATGCCTAACTTTGGACTGAAACCTTGTCTTAATACCTCGGATTTTAAAATTATACAATCTGAAGCTTTCAAGTAGGTGAACCTTGTCACTCTGACGTAATACGGGATGTTGCGAGGTGCAGGCACAAGAAGGAGATCGCTGACAAATACTGCGAGCGAGGAGCAGAATGGGGGGTGGGCGATTGCTCGCTGATGGGGATGACTCAAGAGCAGAAAGAGAATTTCATGAAGGTGTTGAAACAGAAGTAGAAAGCAAACAACACCGCTCCTAATCACTTAGTATCAAAGTTTTCAGTACTTTTACAACGATTCAGGTTTATGCTTGAATGAATGTCTTTTGACAAGGTAGCCATAGGAGTAGATTTGACCATTACTTAAATGCAAAGTCTCTCGATTTGAATCGAGTCGACATAAACATGAGACAACGGAACCTAGAGTCTTCTGGCAATTTGCTCAATCTTAGGATTGTTTCTGGATGTGTTTAATGAAATGAAGTACCACAATGTTTGGCATATTGGTTAGAGTATCAGAAGGGGTGGCAGTGTCTCGATAGTTCTACATGTGCACAGACGGCGACGATCTGGAACTTAATGAATGCTAGTTGTGAAATTGCCAGCCAACTGTAAGAAACAAGATCCTGAGGGATCATGTAGGAATTGCTTAACCGTCCGAAGTCGGGTTTGCAGATGGTAATTCCTCTTAATACTGTTCATGGCAACAATAGATCCCTCAAGAACTCATTGTTGCAAAAACCTCACAATTGATTGAAATCTGTTTGAGCGGTACTGGAACTGAGCAACGCAGCAGCGGAGCACATCACTCTACGTTGCATTCTGTGGCCTGGTGGATCCTGAAGTTTCTGGGCTTCGGTATCCTACCATCTCCTAGTGTGCCTTCACCACCTCGGGTAAGGTGGCGTGCTTCTGGGTGTCAGATCACTCTGTCTCGAGTCTACTGCCCTGAGCCTCGAATGCCATGGGTAGTAGCAATTGTTCCAGCTTCGATTAGATGATGGCACAAACGATCACATCGTAGCGTGAGGGTGCTACCGTCAAATTTACCCACTATTTTTGAACCCAGAAGTTGCTTTGGCAAAAGTGGCGATTCGGGATAGGCCTGTGTCAATTTTGGAACCGTTTTATTCATCTCTTGATATGGAGAAAAGTGCAGGAGAAAAGTGCAGGAAAATTTGGGGAAGCTGAATCATCATATAGTTCTTACTACGTTTAGTTCTGGGGAGCGCATTGTGGTAGAAAAATCACCCGTCAATCCGGGCTGTAGATCACTATGTTTCCCCGACGTTTGTAAAACTCCTAAGATTATGGTGCAATTGATCGAACCAAACTGAAGATTTCTACAAACGATATCAAGACTAACTGTGATATGAACACAAGCACAGGACACAGAATTTAAAGGATATTGGAGGTCCCTAGTCAAGATGCTACATCTATTGGAGGATATGCAATAGACTGACTAATCTTGTAGCAATGCCAAATAATAATCTTAACTTATTCTACACTTAAACAATTAGCACAATCAAATCTTTGTAGGTTGAGCATGATGGTCAATTTCTTTTCAACACTTCCTCATGATTGAAGATGGCAATTCATAAATTGGATATGACATAGAATTTTGGAGAGAGTGTACTTCAATAAAGTAATGATGGTTTTCAAAACATTGTTTAATAACTTATTTTATGAATATATTTGCATGTTACAATTTGGTGATAACATGTTTCAAAGAGACTTCTCATCTAAAAATCTATTTTTGTTCAAAGTGATGATTTTCTTTGATGTGCTTAGTCCTTGTTTAAAATATAAGATTTTGAGTAAGAAAAATTGAGCACATATTTTAGTTGAAATAAAAATCATGTGTTGTTGAAATGTGAGTTTCAACAAGATTAGATTCAATTGATTTATTTGATGAATGCATTGGTATCTTAGATGTAAATAAAATGTGTAATTTAGAGAGTAACATTTGTAGATAAATTGCTTATTCGGTAGCTTCTAAAAATGCCTTGTATTTTGTCTCTACAATATTAAGAAAAATAATTGATTGTCTTTTACTAGAATAGGCAATTGGTCCATATGCAAGCTTGAATATATATATCTAATAGTAGAGTATTGAGTCTCAAGGCAATCAAAATAATTTGGATTCATAAAAGATTTGAACAACATATAAAATAAATTTTAAAATTATCTATCTTTTTCATATGTTTTAAAATATACTTAACTGCTTTTAAATGTTGTTGTTTTAATTTGGCCATAAATCTAACAACAATGCCTATTAAATAAGATAGGTTGGATCTTATATCAATGAAGAATAGAAGTTTATCAACTATCTTATAATATTCAATGGTATCAATTAGTGGGATCTATGTGTCAGATTGAGTGATAAATTCTTTTGGTAGAAGAATATGCTTAAGTAAGAAATTTATCATTCCAAATTCATCCAATGTTTTTTAAGATTATGGAATGTTTTTTATGATTTTTCAATTGATCTTCTAGAAGGAGCTCAATTATCATATGGACCAATCTATAGCTTATTGCAAAAGTATTTGATTGCATTCAAGGAATACATTGACAAGAACTTATCTAAAAACTTCATACGCCATTCAAACTCTCCAACAAGAATTTTTATCTTATTTTTGAAGAAGAAAGATGGATTATTGCAAATGTGTATGAACTATTAAAGGCTCAAAAAGGTCACCAAAAAGAATATGTATCTTTTACTTTTGATTTCAAGATGTCTAAATCAACTCAATCAAATATAGTCTAATACAAAAATAAATCTATGAAGAGCATACAACATGATATATATCAAAGAGAGAGATGGCTGAAAGATTGCATTTCAAACTAAGTATGGATATTTTAAAAATAATATTATATTATTTGGACTCACAAATATATCAATTATTTTTTAACATCTAATAAATGATGTTTATTTTTGTGAGTTTCTTAATAATTTGGTCATCTATTATTTGGACAACATTCTAATCTATTCTAAAAACATAGAAGAGGATGAATTTTATGTTTGTCGTATGTTACAAAAACTTAGAAATATAAGACTATACATCAAGATAAATTTAAGTATGAATTTTATATTCTACTAAAGTTGACTTCTTAAGATATATCATTTCGAAAGATGGCCTTATGGTAGATTCTAAAAAAATTCAAACTATTATAAATTAAAAAGTCTCAAAATCAGTAAAATAAATAAATAAATAAATGATATTTTTTAGGATTTGTCATTTATTATTGGATCTTCATCAAGAACTTTTTTTAAGTCACGACTCCTCTTATACATCTAACATGTAAAGACAAACTTGAGTAGAGTAAAGAAACTAAAGCATCTTTTTAAGCTTAAAAGACAACATTTATTTCTACACAAATCTTCTATCATATCAATTTTTTTAAGGCAATCTTTATAAAAAAAAAAAAAATGCATCAAACTTTGCCATTGATATATTGTGTTGTTACACTTGAGAGTATATGATAAACTCCACTTAGTAGCTTTTGAATTTATGAAATTTTCAACAATCAAAATCAATTATAAGATCCACAACAAAGATTTTTTTATAATTATAGATTGATTTCAAGAATGACATCATTACATAAAAATTACTTTTAATTTAATCATTGTATATACAAATCATAAGAATTTTAAGAATTTTATGGCAATAAGTGTTTTGAGTCATCACCAAGGCCATTGGAACATGTCTTTATCAATAATTAATTTTAGAATTACTTATCAATTTAAAAAATAATAAGATTTATAAGATCTTTTTTTAAAAATTCTTATCTTACATCAAAAAAATAAGATGAAGCTATTAATTAATAAAGAATGATTCTCTTAAAATCAAAGCATTCTCAACTATGAGTAATAAAATCAACATTGATTGTTGATTCAACATTTTTCAAGTATGTCCTTTGATCTTCTTATTTATGATATTAAAATTAATTTTTTTAAGTCTCATGATGCTTTTGAATTTGAATTCAAAAATAATCTATTTTATTTTGAATGATGCTTATATATTTTAGAAGAAAAAGCACAATTATATATTTTTCAAGCTTGTCCTAACTTTCCAATAATATGATTTTTTGGATCTAACAAGAATTTGGAACTAATATTAAGAGATTTTTAGTAGCTTCAAATGTAGAACGTAATTAAAGACTTTGTACAATCATGTGACATTTGTTTGAAATTAAAAACTCCTTATCATTGACTTTGTAGACTTCTTTAACTATTTCCTATTTCAAAACAACCATGGTCTTATGTTTCTATGGATTTTATCATAGATCTTTTATTTACAAGTTCATATGATTTTATTTTTGTGATTTTAGATCATTTCACTAAGATGGCATATTTTGTACCATATACAAAATCTATCATAAATAAAAAAATAGCTAAACTATTTTTTGATGATATTTATTACTATCATGCATTGTCAAAGGATATTATATGAAATAGAAAGATACAATATTTATCAATATTTTAGAGATTCATTTTTAAGATATTGAAGATAGACACAAGTTTGTGTATGGCTTTCTATCTTCAAAAGAATAGACAAAAAGAGCATGTAAATTGAATTTTAGAGCTACATTTGAGATGTATGATTAATTATCATCAAAATGATTGTATAGTTCTTTTTGCCATTGGCAAAGTTTTTTTATAATAATATAATATTTTTATCTATTCAATAAATATATTCTTTTGTTAATTATAATTATTCTCTATAATTTGATACTATTGACTTTTCAAAAGTTGATAATACTATGTTTTAACAAATCATTTATCTAAACTACATGTGATAATAACAAGCTCATAAACAACAAAAGTTCAACATAAATGCCTATTATAAAGAACAACTTTGATTCCATATTGGCAACAAGGTAAGGTTATTTCATCACAATATTACAACTAGTTGTTCTTATGACATCTTAGATTATTATAGGCTTGATCCATTTCTTCTTTAAAAATAAATCAATTTAGTTGCTTATTGATTATATCTATTAGAATCTATGAAGATTCATCTTTTATTTCACTGATCTCTTTTGGAGCCACATAAAATAGTGAATATTTGTCACAAACATATACATTTACTCCAATAGTTACTTATATGATTAAGTAAAATTAGTTAAATATAAATTAATTTCACAAAGACTTCTAGATTAGCTTCTTAGAAGCTTTATAAATGCAGTTTTTACTTTAGATGTATTTGTAGGATAGAAACTTGGTCAACAAGTTAATCACATGTTAGTAGCTTGTGGAACAAGTTAACTTTGTATATTAGCTTATAGAATAAGCTAACTATGGAGTACATACATAGATAACTTGCCTTTTAAGTTAAGACATATGGCTAGCAAAGTCAATATATGTTGGAAGTCTTATAGAATATTGTCACGTAGCTTTTAGTTAGAGAGTATATATGAAGGCAAGAATGAAGCCTTCCTCATTCTTGTCAACACCTTTTTAGACTTTAGTCTTGTTTCAAGACTATATTGAGGATTTTCTTTCTTCAAAATATATATCCTTGACAATATTTCAAAAAGAAGTCAAATATTATTGCCTCCTATAGAAGTAGATAATAATCTAAGATTTGAAGTGGAAGAAACTTTAAATTTAAAGTGGTAAAAAAATCGGTTAAAATATCTTGCTCATGAGCATAGATATAATATTAATTAATACACATGAGAATCAACTAAATAACTTGTAAATGCAGCAAAGAAGGTTAATACTTTTTATTAATAATGACTATTAAAATAAGATGAAAGAAAATAAAACTTTGTTATAAAAGAAACATAGTCTACAAAAAGTTGCACTCTATCTTCTATCTTTGTTTGTAATTATAATGTGTTTTTAGCATTAAAAAAATGAAGAAACAATAATCAACAAATTCAACTTAAGATCTATGGTTTAATAACTTATTGGACAAGATATTACAATTATGACAACCTTAAAAATAACATTATAGAAATAAAGACCTTTAAGAATGATATTTTTTTTCTTAAATAGATGGCTAGATATAACGCATTTGATATCATGACTTTGGAAAAGACTTCCAATGTTTGGTAATTTTAAAGGAGGTATGAAAAATTTCTAATGGTATTATAAGTATTTTATTTAAAAGAAGATATAAAGATTTCAATAATAATCAAATAATAAGGTGGTCTTTTTATCCTATAATGAAATATTATCAAAGGCTTAGAAAACCTATCAACTACCTTTCAAGGAAATAAAATTTAGAATATATAAAAGATATAATTTATTGCATCTTGAACTTTATTAATATATAATTATTGTTCTTTGTCAAATTCATCTTTAAAAAAAGGAAGTAATGTCATAGATATATATATATATATATATATATATATATATATATAATTATCTAGATAATATAACTAGAAAGAAGTAGGTAAAAATAGGTGAATTTGATAATATCTTATAGAAAAGCTTCTTAGAAGGTTCATAGATGTAGTTTCACCTTAACATATATTTATATGTGATTGATAGGTTGAATACTTGGCCAACAAGTTAGTCACATATTGCACATATTAATAATTTGTGGTCTAAACTAATCATATGGCATACATTTAGAAAATTTGTCTTGCAAATTAAGACACATATCTTATAAGTTGGACATGTGTTGGAGGTCCTATAGAATGTCGCCACATAGTTCATGGTTAGATAGTACAAATAGAAGAAAGAATGAAGCCTTCTTCATTCTTGTCAATGTCTTTCTATTTATTAGTCTTATTTCAAGACTTTTTAGTCTTTTTATCTTTGACAATAGTCATTTCAGTTTCAATGAAATATTAATTTTGAATAAATATCTACTCTTTTCAAGTGACATAAAAATAAATTGAATTTTTTATTCTTTGAAATTCATATCTTCATTGCATTCACAACAAAGAACTAATTACTATTATTGATTCATTTCAAGAATAGTTTTATTACAAAGAATGCACTTCTTACTTCATCATAATTATATCAATGAGAAGAATCATGATTACTTCATATTAATACATGTCTTAAATTCTTGATAAGCCTCTAGGAGTATATTTTTGTTATAATTTGTATATATTATTCCTTATTGTTCTAAAAACAATCACCAAGCTAATTAAATACCTTATATTAATGATAATTGATCCATTTAAATTGATTTTTTGATGAAGGAATTATCAAATTTTTGTCCTCAAAAGACTCTTTTTTCCTTGACTAAATGTTCTTAAAAGGTATATATTATTGGAGTACTTTTTAATTTTATTATGTATTTAATTTAGCAAAAGTGCTCCAAACTACGTAAAGATATATGTACTTTATCTATTGTCAAAACTCAAGAAAAATGGATGGAATACAAAATCTTTGCGTAATTTGGAGTGTTTGTATAGAAATTGATGCACAATACATATCGATGCAAATCTATCCTTGAATAAATTTGCTTATGTCTTAATATGTATATGAAGTTACTATCATTTTTAGGCTATTTTCATTACTTGTGAGCTAAAAAAAAATTAAAATAATTAGATACTTTTTAAATTCTAACACTTAATAAAATTCTTTTTTTGAATAATATGTAATTATAATATTTATCTTCTTTTTTGAATAAAAATTTGATTCTAAGTAGCTATTCAAGATATACTTTTTATGGTAATTAGATAATTATAAAAAATATTATTTAATTATATTAATTTTAAAATTATTGAAATAAATTAGATAATAAATCTTTGTTTAAAAACCAATTTATGATTATTTATAATCTTATTAGAATCTTATATATATATTAGTCAAAGATATTATTTTATAAAAATATATATAAATAATATGATATAATTTATTATTATAATATTTAATATTTAATATAACATAACAAAAAATAGATATATATATATATATATATATATATATATATAATAGCTTATATATATTTTTTTAATGTTTTAAATTATTTAAACTTTTTTTTACATATTTTAATGATAAAGATTAAAAATAGCATATTTAATTGGTATTGGAGAAACTACAAAAAGAAGTATTATAGGTCAAATTAAATAAATATCTTATTACCAATATTTACTTGAAATCTAAGATTATGTTATAAGAAGCAATGTAATTAATAATATTGACAAGAAATGTCAAAATTGCAAAGAACTACAAGCTCAAAGAAGTATTAAAAGAATAAATAATTTACTAAATGAGAATCTAAAACTAACTTTATTTTTATTTTTTTGTTTTTTTGAAAAAAAATGTTTTCAATTTTGTGCTTAATTTATTATATTTATAATATAAATATAATAATAAGTTTATAATATTACTTTTTGCTCTAAAAATTAATTATTAAATTTATGAAATTTTATTTTTTAGCAAAAATTGATATATTTCTTTAAATGATATAATACATATTGAGAGATTCTATACATAATATAAGAATTTAGGTTTTTTTTATTTTATCTTTTCTCATCTTAAATCTATAATAAACTAATTAAAATAATACATTATGTTGATTTAATTTGTAACTACATTATATTTTAGATGTTTTGAACAAAAATTATATGTTCTTTTTCTAAATCCATATATCAAATTAAAAGAAAGAAAATAAATTATTATATTAACATAAATAAAATAAAGTTTTATCTTGAACTTAAGGATTGTCTTTTTACTTTTATAGAAATTTAATAAATATTATTTCAAATTATAGACCATTAATTTATTTTATTTTTAAAAAATATTATTTTAAATATTATTTTAAATAATTTTTTTTTTTAAAAAAAGCTGGTCAAACTACACATATCAACTTAATTTTGGATAAATATTTTTATTACAATATAAACTACCAACCATATAATTAAATGAGTTTTTTTCAATAAATAAGTTATTTGCTACAATAAAATACATACTTACTAATTAAAAAATATATCTTTTCTTCTACTATAGCTAAGATGCTAAACTTAGAAAAATATTTTCTAAATTAAAGATAAAGAAAAAGACGAACTACAAATGATTTGATCAATTGGATTGTTGTCATCATAGACCTTGTATCTCATCCAAAAGAATCACCTAGTTAATGAAAAAACATTCACCATGTTGGGATCATTAAATGTAGTCGGTACTCTCCATAATATTTACTGTAGACTACAGTAATTATTATAGCAACAATATTTAGTGTCTAGTAGAGAAGTACTATTTATCCTCTCTACTTTTCTCTTCTTGTATATAAGACACAACCAGATCAATAGATTTGTGTGTGTGAAGCTCTCTCTCCTTAGATTTGTGTGTGTGACTTATTACTACTCTTGTGTGTGTGTATGACTCACTATTATTCTTGTGTCTTTCTAAACATTTTCAACATGTTATCATCACGACTCTCTTCTATACACTATCAAAATCTTTTTTCTCTAGTCTTTGACTCTTCAAACCTGTTGCTATTCTTGCTCAGTGTCTGCCCCATGATCTTATTCTTCTTACTGGCCCCTCACACATTAGCTTGGTTAGAGTACTTGTTCTACTCTCTGCACTGCTGCTTTAGAATACTTGATCTAACCCAACTCCACCCCAGTTTGCTCCTTGTTCCCTGTTGCGCCCCACCCTTGTTGCCGCCAAACCCGCCACTACCATCGCTACCACCGTGTTGCCGTTGATGCTGTCGCCCGCGCCACCACCGCTGCCACTGCCGCCCGCCACTGCCACCCTGTTGCCCTACCGTTGCCTGATGTGCCATCTTATTGCTATTCTACTATCTTAATATATGGTATTTTTAATAAAATATATATATTAAGTTCAAGTTTATCATTTTATTTGACTTTATATTTTAAGATATATTTTACTCAACTTTTCTACTTGATCTTGTATTTTTTTTATAGATTTATTTATAATGAGTACTTCAACATCTTCAACTGCTTCTTTTATGGTTCCAACTACTATCACTGCATCCCAACATTTTCAAGCTCTTTTCTTTCTACCATTCAGTGTGGATGGAAACAAGTATCTATTATGACAAAAATGGCAAAAGTAAATTTATTTGCAGAACAACTCTCGGATGCCATTATGTTTGAACAAACTCCTACAACAAGTATTTTTGTATCTCATGCTATTCATTGGAAAGCACTTCTTCTCCTTCATCATCATCTTGTACCTGCCATACAACATCAATATTTAGAAATGGAAGATCTTGCAAAACTTTAGAAGAATCTTAAATCTAGGTTTGATCATCAAAAGACCATTTTTCTTCCACGTGCACGTCATAATTGGACATATTTATATATGTTGGATTTTCTAAATTTAAATGCTTTCAATAGTGAAATATATAGTATTATCTCACAATTATGATTATGTGGACAAAGCATTTCTGAAGAAGAAATGATTCAAAAAACTCTCTCTACATTTCCTCATGTATTTGCTGTACTTGCACAATAATACAAGAACATGAAATTTTAGAGTCATTTTGATCTCATGTCCTATCTACTTCTTGCAGAGAAGTAAAATGAGCTACTCTTACGCAATGCGGAAGCTCGTCCTATTAGAACTACAGTTCTAGAATCTCATGCACTTGATATTTCAAAGTCTAAGAAGAAATTATATAAACATGGGAAACGTGCTCATAAGTATCAGGGTAGTCATAGTCAAGACCATTTCTATCCATATGGAAAGAATAAACGTTCTACTATTAATTATAGTATAAATCAAAGATGTGTTCTTGCCATAAGTGCGGAATGATTGGAAATTTAGGACATGCGTGCCATACTTCAAAATATTTTATTAAAATGTTCTAAGAAAATAAGAAATTACGAGCTGAGGCTCGTGAAGTTCATACCATGGATGCGTCCATGGATTCAATTGGTGTTGATGACTTAGAGGCTTATATGAATGATAGAACCTCTAACGATGAATCAAATGATGTGCTCATTGATTTTGCAACAACACATACTATCTTGCGAGATAGATGATTTTTTATTGAAAAATCTTCAACTTAGTAAACTAAAAATATGATGACCATGGCTAGAGTAAATGTGTTTTGTTTCCAAGAGGGCACTGCAATGGTAAAATTACCTGCGAATTCCATCATAAAATATAAACATGCAATGTTTGCACCCTCAGTACCTCGGAGTCTGATCAGCTACCAAGATGTGTGTACTAATGGTTATTACCTCTCGACCGCTATTTTAAATAGAAAAGAGGTTTTGGTTCTTGCGAAGAACCATAAAGTTGTTGAAAAAGCTTTTGCTACAGAAAATGGTTTATACCGAATTGTGATTTGGCCTCCCATTATATTTAATTTTGCATCATCTATCTCAGAGAGTTGTGTTTCTCTCTGGCATGGACTATTGAGACATCCAGGATCCACATTATTTAGAGAGATTATTCCATATATAATTGGATACAATTTAAAGCCTGTGGATGTAGTCTCTATGGAATTATGTCATGCATGCGCGCAAAGAAAAATAATTACTCAGCCTTTAATTTGGAAACTTCCACAAGAATTACCACCAATGCTTGAAAGATTGGATGGTGATATTTGTGGTCCTATTAATCCATTATGAGGACCATTTCGTTATTTTTTGGTCCTTGTTGATGCATCAGGTAAACAATCACATGTTTCATTATTATCAATTCGAAGCATTGTGTTTGTCAATCTTATATCTATACTTATTTGCTTTTGGGCATATTTTCTTGATTATCTTATAAAAACATTGCGTATGGATAATGCAAAAGAATTTGCATCAAAGTCTTTTGAAAACTATTGTACTGCAACAGGAATTGAGTTGATATATTGTGTTCCATATGAACATGCTCAAAATAGACTTACAAAGTCATTTATAAAGCATATACAACTCATTACCCGGCCACTCCTCCTTCACTCAAATCTACATGCATCTATGTGGGGTCATGCAATTTTACATACTGCAGCATTAATACGCCTCCACCTTTCTTCTCTTGAAATTATTTCACGACATGAGCTCATTTTGGATCGTATTCCAAATGTATCTCACTTACGAGTATGTGGTTGCCGTGCTTGGATTCCAGTACCAGAACCTCAATGGCATACCGTTGGAGTTCATCAACAAAAAAGCATATATGTTGGTTTTGATTCACCAAGCATCATTTGTAATGTTGATCCATCAACTAGCACATTATTACATGCATGTTTGCAAAATTGTCGTTTTGAAGAAACTGTATTCCCATCTCTTCAAGGGGGAGTTTCCAATCAGCAAAGAAATAAAGTACTCATATTTGAAGCACCAAAATCATTTACAATGAATCCCGATCCTATGACATCTTTGATAGAAACTGAAATTGCTAAGATATTTTATTTAAAATAGATCACGGATGAAACACCTGATCGCTTCAATGATGCATCTATAATTACAAGAGTTCCTATTAATGAAGCTCAGAATGCACCATCTCAGATTGCAGTGCCATTGACTACAATACCTCAAGTTATAACAACAACAACTAAAAGAATTCATGGACCAGATAAGCAACCACATAAAAAGAAAGCTATAAAATTAACTAATCCTGGTATTATTTCTCAAGAAATTGCCACTCATCTTGCACGACTACCAATTCATGTTGATATATCCATGCATAATGTACCTTCAATTCCTATGAAAAACAATCTTGGAATTGGAAGGAATAAAAAGAAGTTGAGTAAAGAATTATCTATTCTATATTGTGCTACATATGATATTTGGGACAGACCATCTATTACGGTAGATGAATCATTTGCATATGTGATTATAGAAGCCATTTCTTGCAAGGAAGACGATCCTGAACCTCAAACCATCGAAGAGGTGATGCGTCGCTCAAATTGGTCAAAATAGAAAACTGCTATTGAGGAGGAGTATGCGTCTTTGCATTAGAGGAAAGTCTTTAGTCCCATTGTAGACAATCTTACATCTCGCCCTGTGGGATATAAAATGGTATTAATACGCAAGCGAGATGCTCAAGGCCAAATAATCCACTATAAAGCTCGTCTTGTTGTTCAAGGATTTACTCAATGATTTGGCATTGATTATGAATCCACATATTCTCTAGTCATGGATTCAATTACATTTCGACATATTATTGGAATGACAGTTCATGCCACCCTTGAGATGCATCTGATGGATATAGTAACTATATATCTATATGGTTCTCTTGATGCAAATATTTATATGAAAGTTCCACCTAGCTTAGAAATAGGAACTCCAAATCAATCCGATCCAGGAAAATATCATGGTATTAAATTATGTAAGGCCTTGTATGGTTTAAAACAATCTGAACGAATGTGGTATCAACCTCTTTGAGATTATTTAATTGCAAATAATTTTATAAGTGATCCACTAATCCCTTATTTGTTTATCAAATGAGATAAAATTGATTTTGTGATCATCGTTGTATATGTTGATGATCTTAATCTAGTAGGCACTACATCTGCAAGTGTTACAGCTACTAACCTATTTATACGTGAATTTGAGATGAAAATGCTAGGAAAAACAACTTTCTACATTGGTCTTCAAATTATGCATCTAACAGATAGTAGCATTTTTCTCTACCAATTAATGTATATTAAACGAATTTTATGAAGATTTAATATGATTGATGCTTATCCATTGTCCACACCAATGGTTGGACGTAGTTGTGATGGTCATGATCCATACTGTCCATGCGAGGAGAAAGAGGAAATATTGGGAGACCAATATCCATACCTCGCAGCGGTTGGAGCACTTTTGAATTTAGCTACATCTACAAGATCAGATATTGCATTTGCAGTTAGTGTTCTTGCAAGACATAGTGCACATCCAACACTACGACATTGGAATGGCATCAAATATTTATTATGTTATTTAAAAGGTACTAAAGACTTGGGATTATACTATACAAAATCCGCAGATCTAAAATTGGTTGGATATTGTGATGCAAGATATAAATCTGATATTGCAATAGCTAAATCTCAAATAGGATATGTATTTCTAAGACATGGAGCTGCAATATCATAGAAATCGATGAAACAAACAATAACTGAAACTTCATCCAACCATGCAAAAATTATTGCCTTACATGAAGCATCTCGAGAATGTATTTGGTTGCGATCAATTGATAAATTCATTCAAACAACCTATAGATTTTCATATGATGATTCTCCAATTATCTTTCATGAAGATAATAGTGTTTGTATTGCACAGATGCAAGTTGGTTTCATTATAGGTGACATGACAAAGCATATTGATCCAAAGTATTTTAGTTATACTCATGATTTGATTACTAATCAAGCACTTATAATTAAGAAAATTGAATCTACAAATAGCCTTGCTAATCTCTTCACCAAAGCTCTCTCATTAAGCAACCATCGTCGACTTACTTATCGCATTGATATGCGACGACTTGCTTTTCTTGAATAAGAAAGTTAATGAGCTCTTTACATAATAAAAGAAATTGATGTTGTATTTTTTCTCCTTCATCTATGGTTTTGTCCTTAAATAAAGTAATATTTTCCTAGTTAAGGTTTTAATGAGGCAACAATTATTGATCTTCCAAGATCACAGAAAAGTATAGATCATAATTCTATACAAATTTTATATTATGTAAATATTATGATGAGTGAGGAGGAGTGTTGAGGTCATTAAATATAGCCGACGCTCTCCACAATATTTACTATAGACTACAGTAATTACTGCAACTACAATAATAAGAGTCTAGTGGAGAAGTATTATTTATCCTCTCCTCTTTTCTCTTCTTGTATATGAGACACAACCAGATCTATAGATTTGTGTTTGAAAAGCTCTCTCTCCTTAGAAACCTTCTTGTGTGACTTACTACTACTTTTGTGTGTGTATGACTTACTATTACTCTTGTGTCTTTCTAAACATTTTCAACACACCACAAGGCAGTCATGTTCCTAATGCACAATGCTGCTAAGAATGTTGAGTTCAAGAGGTTGATGATTTCACTCGTTGCTCTCAGCAGAATGAAGCACATTTTGCTAAAGAACAAAAAAAAATATTTAAAAAAAAAACAAAACAAAACAAAACAAAAAAAAACACTAACTAACTAACTAACTAACAAAATGAAAACATGAAGATATCGAGTCTGGGATAGAACAGGATTGAGCTTTCAATGGAAATTCATATCTCCAAAACTAACCTTAATCCAAAGTACACCACCACTTGACTTGATCCATCAAATGTATCAAAATCCGGGACCCTTAAATCATCCCTGTACACTTCCTGTTCCAATTCGACACTAAGGCATGAACCCTCGATATCCTCTTCACCTTGCCCTCAAGATGCAGCACACAACTACCCAAGCTCAACCCTAAGAAGGGTTCCTCCCCTGCTTTCCAACTCTTCCTGCAACTGCATGCGAATCAAACTCAATCCTAAATTTCCCAGCATCCAATTCACAGCACCAACAAAAATCCCATGAATCCCTCCAGCCTCCAACCTCCACATCCAAAACGTGTATGAATCCTCTACCAACAATCTCCCACTTCGATTACAGAGTCTCACCCAAAAACCAACAAATTGCAGATCATGTCCACGAGCATCAATGTTGCTATCAATCAAACATTCCTTTCATCGTCTCCTAAGTCGTCTTCGCAAGGTTGACAGCGTATCCACGACATGGATAAAATATCCAAAAAAGTGAAAAAAGTGAAAAAACATAATGTAATACATGGCTTCATCTAAAAGCACTTTCCCGCTGTTGGGGAGCATCAAAGGGCCTAAGCAAAGGCAGGACAAAAGTACGCAGGGGCTGGAGCATGATCGAAGGTGTGAAAAAACTGGGAGCCAGAATCAGAGCGCTTTGTTCCCAAATTCTAACTCTTTGTTAGGAACCCACTTGCGGAGAGTACCTGCCCGTGGTCCCCAAAAGCAAATTCGGTGAGAGCGAGAGTGGCACACCATCGCCTGCAGAACCTGATCGAAGTTGGAGCTCGAAATCAGCTTCACGACTGGAAAAAACATAGCAGTGCAGCTTGGACTCTGATGCGGAATTCATCGCATTCGTCGTCTTGTCCGCATGGGTCCTTCGACTCTGCTCCGTTGCCGAATCGTTGGTTTCATTCATTTCCGTTGACGAAATCGAGACGAAGGTTTTGAACGCGAACGCAGTCGATACTTCACTTCCGTCAGAAAAGGAAATAAATTTAATTACATGATTAAATATAGTTTATTTTTTAGGATTGAACAAGAGTGACTCTTATAGTTCCTTTTTTTTTTTCTTTTTTTCTAATGCATGCTTATATTCGTTCGTTGCATTAGGATATAAAGGGGAATTCTTTTTTCTTTTTCTCTGTGATTTGAAAGAGTAATTCTTCACAAATTATGAAATATTAAATATTAAATCTCAATCTACATTTTTATCATAAAAAATTATAGGCTACAAATGGATAGGATGAGAGAAAAAAGTTTCTAGGGCTAACCACTGATATTTATTGAAAAAATATTGAAATAATTAACCATTCAAATAATCAATGTAACAAATGTCTTGCTCTGTTGGACCTGTTATTTCATAGAAAATGGAAATTCCATTTTATTTGTTAAATGATCAAATAGAATTCTTATTTTTATTTTATACTTTGTACTTTCATAATTTATATTCAAATATACTCAGTCTAGATATGGTTTTTCAATAATTACACTCTTATTGTAGATGCACATAGATATGTTGCAGAGGTCCTTTTACTTAAATTAAACATTAAACTTTTTTCTTTTTCTTTTTTATACTTTCAGTCATCAAAACAATTGATTTCAAGATTATAAATTGATTGAATTGTCACCAAATGAATTATTCCCACTATTTACAAATTATATGTCATTTTTATCAAGTTGGAATATTTAAATAATATTGGTAATTGTTACTTATTTCCAAATAATTTTTAAAAGAGCAGATTAGTCTTAAAAAGTGACGACCATGTCCTTGAATTCATCTTATCTTATAAGCACCCCTATAAACATACCGACTAGTTTAGTATTATTTGTTTTATGACTACAATTTGTAGTTTTTAAACCTTCTTCTATGAAGGAATCATTCTGTAACAAACACGAGCAATCATTTAATTGTTGAAAATAATGATTTATATTTTGAAATGCAAATGTGTTTTTATTAAATTCAGGTTCCTAGTTATGAATTAGAACACATCAATGCTTACTGATTCATGCATATTTTTTTATCACAAAACAGACAAAAATCTATTAACAGTGATCAGTTAGTTTTATTTTTAGAATAAAAATAAAATGGACGAAACTTTAAAATGCTTTGTATTTTTAGATTGAGTATAGATGTATATATACACACTATTAAAAGAAGCTAGTTCAACTTCTGAATATGAAATCCATATACTGATAACATGTGATTAAATTAAAACAACTGTCAACCAAACTGTTTTTTCAGAGGGCTTCATATTGTATTGTTGCATCATATATAAATTTTACTTAATTGTTCCAGCTTCAGCTATCATATTGATATTTTCAATTGATTAACGGATGTGTGTTTATTTAAATCACAGTGATATTTGCGTCAAATTAATAATTACTACATTAGTGGGTGCAAATTCTTGTCATACTCTGAGAGATGGAGTATCAACAAACACTCAACCATGATGGCTTTATCAGTTATTTTAATTGTAAATCCAAACATAAAACCTACAAAATTAGACATTGGGTCCCATGCACATGAAAATCAATCATATGAACCTTGATGTCCAAGTTAAAAATAATTATCAAAATGTTCCTCAATTACTTATCATTCGCAATATATTTGTACGAAAAATTACATAGATAGATAAAAGTAGTAAACCTAATATGATGAATTATCCCCTATTGTTAATTCTCTTTTTCTCTTGTGTTCCCTTTAAAATCTCACCTCCCAATGGTTCATGTTTTACGTGAATTTAGTATTTATTTACATTTTATAGTTATATTTATATTTTATAGTTATATTTATATTTGGCAACTAATGTGCTCTTATTCTTCTTTTGAAGTATTGCTTTTTCCACATGACTAGAACTGCATTTTAAAGAGCACCTCTTTCTTAGCCTTTCAACGACCATTCATAGCCCTTGACAGAACCAACTATATATCATGTATATTATGATACCTTTTTTTATGGGTCCACTTTGTGTTTTCTAATAAAAGGGAGGGAGGGAGGAAAAAGTGTAAAGGACCACCTTATCATCAATGCCTAAAAAGAGCAACCTTTAGTTACCAAATGTAGTAATCAAAAACTTGAAATCCATATCAATGATGCTAATAATATTAATTATCATGATGATCAACAAACTAGAGTTGTGCAACAAACTCCATGATTAAATCAATTTGTTGCATAATAAACTTTGGTTAATGTTTGAGTTTAGATATTCATGTGTTTGTGCACCATGCTTATGATATAATTCCCACATACATGTGAGGTAAAATGACACAATTTACATGAGAAAGAGCTTGCTTTTGTTAAGTCTTGTAGATGTAGTGTAACTTATTTATTCATTTGTTTGTTTGATTACATATTAAATCAATACTATGAATCTATGAAGTATCATAGTATCCTTGTCCTCAGCATAGTTGCTGTATACAATAAAAGCACATGGACACTGTGGCTGGATCTCATTAAAATGGCCCACCAATTTACAGACAACAACAAACTGTTCTTTCCATCTCATGTTTTCATTTCTCAAGTCTTTGAAATAGAATTTAAATGAGTAAATGCAGTGCACAGTGAAAGTTACACACTCCATGTCGTGTTTTTTGTTTTTTCTGTTTGTTTGTAAAGGTGTACTTAATCACACAATCCTGACATTGACAATGAACATGATTCGACAACAACAGTAAATGATAGAAGACCAATTCTTTGGTTAATTTTACTTATTAATATTGGTTCGGTGGCATGGATTTGAATGATAATATTCATGTAAACAAAAACACTTACTAGACAATAATATTTAGAGTTCACCTCACCTAAAGTGACACATTCTACAGGTGTCAGAAGAACAAACTCAAACCACAATATTGAATTGGCAATTTGGATTTGATTCCATATATATATATATATATATATATATATTGAAAGAAAGAAAGAAATTGTGTGTAGTTACAAGTAATCTTGGAGGATCTCGATTTGCTAAGATCAAGGAAATGGAAACTCTTTGCAAGTTGAAGAGGCTCTCAAGGATGGTCCTTCTTGTCATTTATTAAAAACATATATAAATTGTATTTCTACATACATTCTTATCAAGCTATCAAAGACATGTTTTCATTTATCTTTACAGATAAGATGCTTGTTGTCATATTAATGATGTAACTATTGGTGACAAGGCTTAATTTGTGCTTATTGGTATAAGAATATGTTTGAAATGAATGAAAACTTGCATGTAAAATCCCAGTGATTGATGGGTGCTGGATTATTCTTTTTTATTATTATTATTATTATTGTTTCCACCCATTCAAATTGTATATATACTTCTCAGTGCATGTGTGAATGCATATGTAAACATTACATATAATATAACTTTTAATTTACTAAATAGATGTAAGAAATAAATGGCGAAGCTATTTAAAGGCGACCCCAGTATTCAACAGCAACAAATGACGGATAACTACCCTTCTAAGAATACCAAAGTTTTGAATCACTTATTTTGCTTCCCTACGAGAATTACTATTTTATATGAATTTCAATCGTGTATAGTCGACCGTGGCCTACTTTAAACTCTAGTCCCCAATTAAAAAAACTCAACATTCCTCGGTTGTTAACAAATTATAGCAACAATCTATTCAACGGGCGAAGCGATACCGTTGAAGAGTGGAAGTTCAAACTAGTCAACGAGTGATGGATGATTTCGAAACAATGGTAACACATTCATCCATTAATCACCACATGGGTTTTCTCGTTCCCGGGAAACTCCGCCAACCGTTTTCCAACTGCGCCTTGCGTCTGCGTCTGCGGTTGCGGCGGCTATTTCGCCGCCGTGTTCAGAGTACCATATCGATGACGTTCGTTATACGTTCATCTTGATATGGATGATATCTGCCTTACTTGGTCACGTGGCTCTTGCTGACAGGAAGCGATGGGCATATCATCTATGGATGAATGTAGGCGATATGGGTGGGTTTCGAGATAAATCAGGATCTTATGTTGTCATGGGTTGCTAAACGAAGAAGAAGAAGAAAAGTATCTGATTTTCAAAGGCAAAATGTGATAAACTAATTCAGATGCCTGACAGTTTTTGGATACTTTGAAGTGGGAATTAGAATGTTTTGGGTAAAATAAAATATGTAAAATGGAGATTTCTTTTTATGACCACATATTAAAGGCTTTGTATGTTTCATTATTATCATAACCCAGTGCACCTTTATGATAAATTTTGATTTTTTACAATTTATAAGTTCATTTTTTCTTTTTTTTTTCTTGTCCAAAATTTTCATGCATTCTTTTTTATCACAAAAATATGTTAGGTTTTTGTTATTTCTTTTTACTATTTGTAACTTGTCACCCACTATATTACCTTTTTTCTAATGTTTACACGGTTGTATACTCTTCAATGTCAGTTTAGCAATATAATAAACTAAGCATGTCGTTAATTTGTACCATATTTTGATACTTTTTTTTGTATCATTAACTTTCGTATATTTACATTCTGTCAGTGATTTACAAAATCATATTCAATACACATACAAGCTAAACATACCGTGGTAAGATTTACATTTTCTCTTGTATCCTGATTGTTTCGAACTGCTGGTATTTTTCCAGGTCGAACCACAAATTCCAAAACAAGGCACTAATATATAAGCAAATGGTGGCAACCAGTTGTTGAGATTTTAAAATTATTAATATTAAAACAAGAACATTATTTAGAAATAAAAAAGACATCGACCAATCCATATAATTACACTTATTTATCATTGCAAGTGAGTATTAGATATGTAAGATAGGCCATGATAAAAAAAAAGAAAAAAAAAAGAAAAAAAAAAGGTCCAACAAAATTTCTCATGACACGAGATGGTCCCATAATGGCCATCCACTCGGCAGAATCATAATACACGGAGTCGCAACAGTTGGTACCGCGACACCCCTACGCACATCCGAGCTGGCACATTAGCGGCGCCTAGTTGGACCAAGAGGAGTTCCATTAATCCGGGGGGTCCGGGAACGGAACAGGGCGCCTGAGGGAGGGAGTTATTGATACGGGAATGTCTCTCATGTGAGTACAAGCGCCGCGTGGGAGGCCCCGCGGAGGCGCTGCTGCTGTCTGGACCGTCCGCTGGGGCTGGAGCGTCGGACTCCGACCTCTATAGCTCAATTCACGTTGCAGCTCCGGATGCTCTTGGTTGCCTGCCCGCCCAAAGTTCTCGTCTTAATACGTCCAGTTTTGTGCTTTTTTTTGTGGTTGTGGTGGAACAGGATTTGGTCGAGGGGGCCAGATCGTTTGATCGACTGCGCGGAACTCGAGCTTGTCGGGAGTGGGAGAGTGGTAGTGGCAGTGGAGTGGCCGTGTGGGACGGTTGTGACATGAAACAGAGATTTGGTCGCAGCTGCGCGGTGACTAGGTCCTGAATGATGCGTGAGTGCCGCGACTGTGCGTTAGTGCAGCGCTGCGTTTTTTTTTTTTTTTTTTTTTTTTTTTTTTCTGAGGTTGTTGTGCGGTGTTATGATTTGATTCCGAGCCTGCGTTGAGTTGAGTTGAGGTGCGTTGCGGCCTTTTTTGTGCGAGGTTTGTGGCGAGGCACGCGATTGGTGAAAACTCAGGGTCGATAGTGGAGTTGAGAGGGCCTGTGTGTGATGGTTCCCCCAGTGTTGCGTATTTTTGAGTCATCGTCGAGTTTAGTTGTCTTTAACGTGTTTTAGTAAGCTGAGCTTGCTGCTTCGTTTTGGGAGGTTTTTCAGAGTATCTCAAAGTGTGTAGGAGGAAGTGCAACTCATGAGTTTCTTCCTGTTGGAGCCTTGATGGAATAGGAATGATATTGTTGCGGCTTCACGAGTTAAACACTGCACAATGCGAGGTAGATTCCTTTGATACTGCCAAGCACATTTCTGCACAGCGTCTAGTTAATATTTCCTCACCATATTGTTGAATTTCTCCAACATCAGCGGAAATTATCGACAGCTTTTGTGAAAATTTTCACTTCACGAGCAAGACTAACTTGTAGGAGAATTTTTGCGCTGCTAAGATACTTTGCTTTAGTTGCTGAGTTGAACCGTACGTTTAGCTTCACTCTAGCACTTTTAACTGTAAATTGAAGTAGAGATGGCGGGAGTGTCGAGAACATAGTTTCTGATAGAGAAATTAACTCCAGTTTAGTTCTTATCTCACCGTTGCTTCAAGTGTTCGCGGGTATCCACGGGTCGCTTTAGCAGAACTTGAGCCGCCAAATTAAAGTCTGCTTCGCGAGTTTACTACACTAGTTGTTGACTCTGGCTTGTCATTTCCAGACACCTTTGCTCGGAATCGATCGCGTTTGCGTGGTTCTTTTGGGGGCGATGTTTAGGGTAGCTGCGTATGAATGTCACGCACTCTAATTACGCCCTCAAGTTTTACTTAATGTTAGCAAACGTGTGATGTAGATATCTGAATTATACCTTATTCTCGTTTGGAGCAGTAGATTCATGTGGTGTATGAGCATGAATCTAAATGGATTGTTATGAAGGGGAAACAGCTTGTTTTGTTAGAAGTTGGCTGCTCCAGCAATGGATTTTGTTGATGTTTAATTCAAACTTAGCATATATGCAATACCAATATTGTATTTTTTGGAGTCGTAGCACACACTGGCTTTTCGCTGATGTGCGATGTCAATTGTAATGGAAGCTACTACTTTGATCAATTACATGTAAATTCCAATCCACCAAAGTGCAGGAATCTAATATTTTCACGGACTAGCCTGCTAAGTTTATGAACTATAGTCTTGTCACCTAGAGTTGTAAGCGGTGGTCCAGCCATGTTAAGGATTGCCTCTCATGAGTATCTTCGACCTGGATGCTCTGAAGAGTTCGTGATATGGTCCTCACTATTTGTATGTGCAGGGTTGTGGAGCTTATACCTTTTATAGTTTCGGAAGTATATTTGATTGGAGAGAGGCTGTGCGAGGAACAAAGTTTTGAGGGTTGACAAATATGTGCGCGAAGTACACGATTCAATGATGAGTTCGAACATTTATACTCATCAGGTGGCTTAGTTGCATACATTTGTTTTTAGCGAAGATTCAAAAGTTTCTCTATATAACGTCGAAGGTGATACCAAGATGTGGACGCCTGTGTGTATTGAAAGTATTGATATTTTTAGCATACCGGGGCAGTCTCAATCCTGTTTGAGCTTGGTTATGTTTACAGTATATTGCAGTCTTGCCACTTTTGATCTTCTTGTCGCAATTGTGGCTGGAGTTCAGGTGAGCTTGCAATTACCAACTGTTGGGTTTGGTGTGTGTGTGTGTGTATACATGTGGTTGTATAAGGTTAGATTGTATTCCTCAGAGCATGAATTGTTCATTGAGTGTTACACTTCGATTCTTAAACGTGGCTGATGTAATTCAAAGTTTGTTCTGCACAACTGATAATTTGTTTCATTGTTTTGTGTAGCTGCTGAGGCATTACTTGCACAATAAGCGAGCAGTTTGGACGCGCCAGAAAGTGAGTCGCAGAATTCACACATTTAATCATAAATAGTGGTAGCATCTTTAAATATTGTTGTAATTTGGGGTTTGTCCATGTCTGGGCTGTCCCTCAATTATGTGTGTTGCCCCTTGTGGTGTACGACTTAATCATACTTCAGTCCTCAACTCTGAAATGTCTGTGCATGCAGGTTTTCCACTGTCTCATTGGTGCTGCGAATCTTGGTACGTATTAATATCATCTACTCTGTAAATTGATAAGTTTTGAGGCCTTCATGTCTGCACCTGGATATGTTAGAACGATTAACATGTTAGCATTTGTTGTTCTCTGTCAAACTCATTACGTAGAGTAAAATTTGCATCGTTCATCAAATGTGATCCTTGCGATTTGTTTAACAGTTGTTGGTGAATTGGCTGAGAACACACCACACAGGCGCACATTTATATGTCCACATCTAAATTGGAACCTTTTCTTCTTCTTCTTCTTATTCTTCTTATTCTTCTTTTTTTTTTTTTTTTTGTACGATTTTTTTCTTAGTGTATTTAATATGTTTTTCGTGCAAAATCCACTTGGAAAACAGGCTACGTCTTGTATTTCACCTTAACTACAGTGGCGGCATGCCTAGGATGGACATGCTTTTCAACTGCTTGCGGGTTCATCCTGATCGGTAGGTCACTCTACTTTTGGGTTAGCCTTTCCATTGCGGGTTTTTTTCAAGTTTTTACCTGTGTGTACTTATTCCTTCAGCTTGGCCCAAGTATTATGGAAAGGTTTGACTCGTCTCAATTATTACGGAAGTACTAATATAATGTGTCCCTAAATTCTCGAACTCGTTGCAGTTGAATCATTGATTGCTTGTAATTAATGCATTCCACCGCTTATAGAATATATATTGTTCCATCCATTTGCAGCAGTACCTGAAACATTGTTCTTGGCCACGTTCTTGTTACTTCTCTCTTTTTGGTAAGTGCTTACCTGTGTAATGAATTTGAAACCTTGCTATTAATTTAGTTCGTACAATGGATAACAGTTGCTGGAGCACAGTGTGATGTGCTTGTGAAACATGTAACATGCTGGGAAAAACTCCGTTTTAGGTGATTACTGAACAGGATTTGTCAGAACATTGTATTCCTGTATTCTGGCCGTAATGAACTGGTATCATGTGTAGGGTGGATTTATGCAACCAAGCTAACGATAACGAAGAAGATGATGACGAAGACATGGATTGTGGTTACACTCGATTACCCCTATCTCCTGATAGCCTAGAGTCAGGAGCATGTAATTCATTTCGGGCGTGTTTACCATGTCGACGGTGGCATGTTCGAGGACGGCAACGATGTGTACTTATAGTAAGTTACCGAATCTGATTACAGAAGTAGAAGAAAGGCTCTCTCCTTGCTATTGATATTGTATCCAGTGATTGAAGAATTTCAGGTAATATATCGTAGACATCAATTTCTTAACAGAGTTCTTGACTTTTCTGCAGGTGGTGTCGATCATCTTCTTGTTGGCGGTAGCTTTTGCTGCATTGATATGGTTTGGAATGTACGATAATCCACTAGATTCAGTGAAACTTGCTCAAGTGAGTCCATTTTCTCATTATCGTGTTGGTTCTTAGGTCAGGGTCTCTCTTTGGTTAGTCGGAGCTGATCAAATTAGCAATGGCATGTCATAGGCGAGAGATTTGTTATTTGAGAAGTCGGTTATGTGGGGAATTGAAATGTGGGCTTGTGGGGTAGTGTGTGCCTTAGCTGCATCATTTATATCAGCTTTGACCATGGTAAGTCTGTTGTGAGACCGTGTGTCGAGGACTGTTTTTTGGCTTCACGCAAGTCTGCGAAGTCTCACTTATTTACTTACAGCGTGCGTTGTAGGCTCTACGAGAACTGCTTGAGATGCCTTCTTGAGACTATATTTTAAATCAACCCCAACTCCAGTGAAGGTTATTGATCATCCGCATGGGTTTTTTTCTGCAGGTGTACGTCAATTTCTTTACACTGGTAGTATTACTCTCCGGGGGTGGTTTGGCAGGATATGGTGAGCTTCCATCTCTCTTCAGTATGGAAGGGGTGTGGTTTGGTTCTTTATGAAAGATTGAGTCTTAAACTTAGTATGCACTTTGAACCTTGAAATCTTTGTCTGTTGATGATATAGTCGTGTAGTAACCGTTGTGTAACATGACTTCTCATCTATTCAGGGTTACTGTTGTATACCAAAATGAGCAGAGTGAGGTCGGGTAGAGCTTCAGCGGACATCAGTAAGGTGCATCTTTTACTTCAATTGTGTGGGATTTTCTAACATTTAAGAGATATTGAACATGTAACTGAATTGAAGGTACATTTTTTAGTATGAGTTATTCTGAAATAGTTTCTGAGCTTGTAGGAATTATCTCAGGATTTTCATGGGCTTTCAGGTTGCGGGTTTGGCAGTTGCTTCGGTCGTGTGCTTTTCCTTGAAGGCCTCAGTGGTAGTTATGAGTGATATCATTGTAAGTGCTGCAATATACTCCTCATATGAAGTTGAAATTATACCTTGCTTTACCATCTCAGGTTGATGTGTTGTGGTATTTAGTGCACACGTTCTGGTGCAGCACATAATGTGTGTTGGTTATGCTGCAGGGTCTGAACATATGGCATGTGAAGCGTGGGAATAGTCAATTCAGCGCATCTATGATTTTCTGTTATTACGTCATAGGTATGATTATTTTAAGATTGCTATGCCATTTCATGGTATTGATGTTTTCTCGGTTTCTGAGGATCGTCATTGCGGCGATTCCAGGCAGATTGTGTCAGATATGTTGATTGTGAGCATTTTCAAAGATAAAATTTCACGGATATTAAGGTGGATTAATCCATAAGAGCATATGAGGGTTAAGCCGCTTACAATTCTGTAGATTTGCATGGTTAATGCACTCTTCTAGGGTCTGACTGGTGGTGCACACATGATGTTGACAGGGGAAACCGTGCCCTCCCTTGTGGTTCTGTGGGTGATGAGAGACCTGCCTCCAAGATCATGTGACAACAGTATGAATGGTCGTGCGACAACCCGAGAAGTGTTGATCGAAGATGCACTAGTTCCGGATCCGAACTATCTATCACAATTTGTATCCTCGGCAACCAGCCAACGATTTTTTCTCCCAAATTGTTGCAACAGTGATGTTTCTCCTACTTGAATAAGGTACATTTCTGTCATAGCATCCTGTAAAGTGCGGTCCTTGAAGGAAATCACATGGTTATGAACTTTTGTTTATTTTATGCAGTGCCAAAAAGTTGGACACATGTCTCTACTTGGCAGGCAGACCATTGGAACTGCGGGTTCAGTCATATGCGCGAACCTAGATTCAGTTAATTATTGGAAGCAAGAATTGTAATCCGACTTCAGATCATGGTTGCAATGACACACCCGACTAATTGAATTACACCTGAATCACTTGTGGCAAACCTGAAGCCAGCAGCAATTCAGAGGGATTAGCGAATTCCCGTACTGCTAGCTATTCACTGTGCCAGCGTCAGATCTGAACAAACAGAGGTCGATGTTTTCATTACAATTGTCAAATTGTATTCAATCTATCACTGACATTGCTGCCTAAGCTAGAGTGGGGATCAACCGAGATTCAAGAGGGGAGAAATTTTCTACCCAGGAATGTTCTTGAAATCTATCCCTGCCGAAGTCATGCTGAACGCCAGGCGCCTCTGCTTTCACTTTCCTTTCTGGAGAAATCAGTTTTGGAAGGAACTGTGATATTCTAGTGGTATGTGTAGAAACATACAGCAGGTCCTCCACCAGCTTTGATTTCATACGGATGATTTTTTTTTATTACCCACAAATTTTGGTGGTGTAATTGTATAAGTCAAATACTGTAATGAGGCTCTGATGTAGTTATTACTAGAAACTTTCTACCACTGAAATTGGCTGTATATTCTACATGGTACAAAACATTTCCACACATTGTACTTGCAGCATGTTCAGTTGAATATGTTTTTGTATGTTTTGCGATTAGAGGACTAATAGTAGTCATTGCATCGTTACCTATGGCGAGCCTCCAATTGAGTTACCTTACGTGTTACTAATTGTGTGTATTAGTCTTGTGCAGCTGTGTTGTTTTTGGTGCTACAAAAGATCAGTAAAAAATTGTGAAGTTGAGCATGGATAATTTTTATTTTTTTGTTTTTATCTTTTTATTTTTGCTTTTGCTTTTGATTTGTTGTAGACATTATTCTGCTTAGAAGCCATTTTTCATTTTAGTGTACATACAAATCTTTTGTTTGTTCTGTTTAAGCTTTATTTATTATTTTCTTGTTTCAAAAACATTTTTTGATGTTTCAAGATAATATTCTTATTTGTAAATCAAAAGCAGTAAGAGGGGCTTGATTTCATGTTTTAAATTTATGTGTATTAAATTTTAAATTTTATATTTTGTTGTGTATGTGTTTGTTTCAGTGTTTCAGCCATTTTATTTTCTTCACAAATTGTCAAAGAAAGGCAATAATTTGAATAATTACATTAGAGAGACTTGAATTTTCAGAAGTTTTTTCAGACCTACCAGGTTTACAAAATAAGTACCTACTTCAAATCAAGCATCTATGGTAACTCTAAAGATAAAATAATAATCTAAAAATAAGTTATACTGTCATGTGGGCTCTTTAAAGAAATTCGTAAATGAGTTTTATATTTTTAAAGATTCCACAATATCTTATATAAAAGATAGTATCAATCCTATTTATTTATTTCTTTTTCTTTTACTGTAAGAATACATTTACTTGTAGTAACAATAGCATGTTAAAAAAGTATATTTGTTTAAAACTACAAATAAACATTTTAACTTTTATAAAAAATGTTTGTTTTTATTTGTGGTTTTGTCTAATTATGGCCTTATTTATTGATCTACAATTAAATTTAGCTTCTATCTTTTTACTACATTTCTATGGTGGTGATGTATAACTCTAATTCCTTACATATTAATATTTTATATAATAGACAACTTTTAAAACAATAATCATAATTTACTAGAACTTTGTAATATTGCTTTCAAAATCCAAATTATTTAGTTTATAACTTATAAACTTTGAATCACATAAATCTTACATTAGTAACCATAATTGGAATAAAATTTTGGCAAAAATAAAAATAATATAAAAAAATTGAATAGCTTCAAATATCAAATTTAGTTATACTAAGAATACTACAAAAAGTAATATGACTATTTTAAATAGTTAAAGGAAATTAAAAATTATCTTTGATACAATATATATATATATATATATATATATTTATAATTTCAAAAATATTATATATAAAGGAAAATGTTAGAATGACCCAACCATATGTTAAATCAATCCATCCTACTGTAATCATTATTATAATCATGGCTCTCATCTCCACATTCTCTCGCCTTCTATTTCCAGCCCAAGATCTCTTTGTTTTTAGCCTTCTTCATTTCAACCCTCCATTCCCCTTTCTTCATTCTCCTTTTTCCATTCCTAGCTCTCATCTTCATCTCTCTTGTTTTCCATTGTTCTCCATAATAGGATGGGTTGATTTAGTAAATGGGTGGATTATTTTAATATTTTTTTATATAAAAATATATATTTTAATATTTTTATTTAATGATTCTTAGTCAATAATATTATTACTATATTATTATCATTATTATTTGTAATAAATTAAAAAATTTAATTAAAGATATTTCTTAATTAATATTTTATTTTTAATATTAAATTATAACATATTGATCATTCAAATACATTTATTGATCTTTCTAAATTATGTATATTATTTTAATATATATATATATATATATATATATATATTTGTTCAAAAATAATTTTTATTATTATATTAGAAAATCATGTATTTTTTGTTGTTTCTTATTTTTTCTCTTTTCAACAATTTTGACGATTCAAAATTTCAATCATTTGTAAAATTAATATAATTGCAAATCTTCAAAAAAAATGTTCTTACACATGAAGCTATTGAATATCTTCAGAAAACCTAAATTCTTTGTAAGATGTAAAGGATAAGACTTCAAAGAATGTAAATAAAAAATGAGATGTTTTTAAAGAGAGATAATAAAAATAAATTACGTAAATATGTATTTAAAAAAAAATCCAAATTTCTATTGCCAAAAGATAAGAAAATTAGAGACCTTTGAAACTAGACTAAAAGCAAAAAAGAAATTGATAAGAATGAAGAAGGACTCATTCTTGTCTCTTTATATACTATATAACTAGAAACTACGTGGTGACATTCTATAGGACCTCCAACATGTGTCCAACCTTAGTCCAAAGTCCTTAATGTAGTCACTATGTAAGTAGTCAGATAAAGGAGATTAATAATATCGATTCCTAATATGTACCACAAAAAAAGAATATTTGGATACTTGCAACTATTTAAAGGCTAAAAAAACAACTTGTGCTTACAAAACTACCAAGCTTTGTAATTCACTAGCAATCACCTCCAAATCATCATAAGTCTAATGTATTGACAAACAAAAAGTTCTTCTTAGTTATCAACCTCATAGCATTCCTATAATGTGGCTATTAATATAAACTAGTACAAATAAAAACTAGTACAAACACAAAATGGGATAACCATAAAAAACATCTAAGAACTATATCCACAATTAGGAGAAGGTGTCAAAAATAAAATCTAAAAATCCACAATGGATCCTTCTCTACAACAATACATAAATAGAAATCAAAAGTGAACTAAAGCTATCAATACCTCATTGCAATTGATGGTCACAAATTGTAGAACATGTAACAATAAAAAAAAATTGCAATAAAATGAAATATAGAGAAGAGAGAGAAAATCAAAAATTCAATTAGAAAGAAATTGGCATTTAATAAATGCCACTTCAAAGCTCCAAATATCCTCCACTTCAAAAATTGAATATGTCAATGGACTCTTTAGGCCTCTTTTAGATAAAATTGACTAAAAAATAATTAAATCTAAATCCTATATGTATTTGGAGTGAGTTTTTAAACTTAATTCTTAAGAATTTTGAATAATTTATTATTTATAATTTATTTATTATTTTTTAATGGTCTATAACTGCACATTGAATCTATGAATGTGAATCTTATCACCATGATGAGACTTTTTATTGTGCAGCCATTGTAACTATGTGTAACTTTGTTACGATGCTCGCTTTCTATAGGCATGGAATCTATTACCATAGATTGGTATCTTGAGCTGCAAAAAGAGGCTTTCTTGCTACTGTATTTTGTTATTGCTCACCATTAGTTGCTATAAGATATCAATTCTCAATACACACCTCTATCACAAATGCAAATACTTTATTCCAAGCTTCTCCACACCAAGCACCTTTGTACCAATATCCTCCTACATTATACAACTTCCACAATTCAAAATCCTACATTGTGACCTTGATTGAGATTTTTTTGTATCAAAAAATTAAATGCAAAAAAAATAAAGTAACAATGTCATAATATTCCTATCATGGGAGTTCTTAGAATGCAGACCATGATGATGTATTATGTCCCTTATGCATTGCAAGCTCTACCTTGGCACCTTATTGTTCCTTTATGGAAGCCATCTTATACGACACCTAGTATTGCAACTTGCAATTGCCTAATGCCATAAATGTGTTCACCGCAACCTGCACAAACCAACTCCTACTCTCCACATTGCCATGTCTATTTTCACTTATTTAGTAATAATATCCGATAATGTACTAAGATCCTATGACTACATTCTAGTATTATCACTGTACTCTATTGCAATATTATATTAGAATAGTGACTAGCATTGCAACATTAGAATAATACATAGTTCGATTGGGCTCCATTGTCCAATACAACAATGTCTTAAATCTAACAACAAAAATAATCTAAAATTATAATTATTTTATTTTATTTTATTTTATTTCATATTTTTTTTCATTCTAACTTGTTATATCACAAATTAAAGAGAAGGAAAGATTCTTGTCAAGTGAAAGATTAGAAATTTACATCAAATTAAGTTAAGCTACCTTTTATACAACAAAAAGAAGAATCAAAGAATGTAAGTATAAAAATAAGAAAAATCCTAAAGCTTTACTAATATGGCTAAAATACCATAGCCAAGAAAATCCTTATAACAAGTTCTTTTATACTTAAAATCACTTATAAGACTTGACTTGATAAGAATGTCAAGTCAAAAGATTTTTTTTTTTTTTTTTTTTTTTTTTTTTCAGTATTCAAATTCTAATTGATATGAATAAAATTAATTAGTGGAAAAACTTTCAATTGATGAAAAATCACTAATCAAATTAAACTACATTTATTTGACCAGATTTGGCACCTAATGCCATATCATGTCAAAACTTGAAATTGCTTCAAATTTTTAAAAAATGAATAAAAAATGCTTATAATTTGATTCATGCAAATACAAGTAATAAATATATTTTCATAAAAAGTGAAAGAAATTTTATGGCTATTGTGTCAAAGTGGATTATAGATTTGGATTATATCAAGCATATGACACCATTTAAGTATTCATTTGATATTTATGAATATATTCAAGTCACAAATATATTCATAGAAGAGAATGGCAATGCCATTGGAATAAATTGAATTATTGTAGGTATGATTGTAAAAGATGAAAAAATTATAAGATTCAAAGATATCTTTTATATATCCAAAATGACTTAAAATCTTCTATAACTAATAAACTTAAAATAAATATTTTTATAGTCTAATTTAATATTGATGGATGATTTATAAATATATTAAATAGAGATTTAATGGCTATAATTTCAATAAAATGTAATTTTTACATCCTCAATTTCAAGGAAGTAAAAGAGTGGAAGTAATAGCATTTGTTTAATTTTCATAAATTAAAAATAAGTTTGATATTTTGCATTCTTGCCAAGAACATCTAAATATATAGTACATAATAATCTTAAAACCTTGTTAAGTAGTATAGATTTTAGTCCAAATATAATAGATATTTCTTATAAATAATACATTTAAGTTAAACAACAAATGATTTTATTTTTAAGTTGTATAATAATACATACTTCTAAAGTATTAGAAATAATAGTTTTAAATATTTACAAATACATAAAGATTACATCTTTAAAAGGAACTAAGTATTTTGATACTTTTATTGATGATTATTCAAGAAAAATAAATTTTATTAAGATTTTAATGTGCCAATCATCTATAAATGCTTTTAAAATCAAATCTCCATTTACAAAGTTTTTAAAAAGCTTCTTCATAAGGTATTATCAAATTTATTTCTATTTACATATACCTAAATTTTCTTTTGTGTAATGGAGCATGGATAAGATAAACATACTATTGACTCATATAGATAGGTAGTTTAGGCTATTTTTTTGAGAAGTTTTTAGAAGTTTTTAGAATTGAAGCCATATTGGTGGTCCATGTGGGATCCACCATAGAAAATCCTAGAAGAACTAAGGGAAATTATTTAGGCTAGATCCACCATTAAGAATATTCTAAAAAGTTCCACGATGGTTGGACTAAATATAAATAGGACTGATTGAGGCTATTTGAAGCATTTGATCAAGTATGGCTTTGGTTTCTTTTTCTCAATTTAGTTTGGTTTGTATTTTTTATTTTCTTTAGTATTATTTTTTTGCTTTGTTTTATCTTTCATGTTCTATTTTATTTAATTTTGTTTAATTTTGTTCTGATCCATTTTGTCCTAATTTGTAATGAAATTATCTTGCTATATATTGAAAGGATTTTAGATCTTTAAGAAAATTCAATTCTATTCTATTAGTATTAGAGAAAATATTAGTCTATTTTTTGGTAGTATATTAATAGCTATTAATTAGTTAGAGGTCAGTTATTGTAGTTACATTGGTTATTGTTTTGAAGCTACTATGGATTAGTTTTAAAAAGTCAATTAAAAGAGTAGAAGATGTTACAATAGCAAAATTTGGCAAAAAAATTGCATCATAGGAGATGTGATAGAGCCATTTCAAATGAAAGCTTAGGTGCAACACTTCCTAGATGAAATAATTACTTTACAAAGACAAATGGAAGCTTTTAGGACAAGAGAATTGACATCTATTAGTCTAAAATTAAGCAAGTCCAAAATATATTTTCAAACTTTAAGGTAGGAAGATATATGCCAATTACTCTTCAATATGTGACAATATCTTCAACTACCTAGAATAAGCATCATTCAAGAAATTATGTATACAATTAGTTATTTGAAAGTTGTGGCAACTATTTGGTAGCAACATCAAGGTCAAAACTATGGAGCTCGAGATGGATTTTGTAATTGGAAGGAGTTTAAGACCAAACTTAGGAATCAATTTTGGCCCATTAATGTAAAAAAATTAGCATGTGATCAATTGACTAACTTTATACAATCCATGTCAATGCAAGATTATGTTTCTTGATTCTAGCCCCTATGTCTTTAAATTTTCAATCTTTTAGAAGAAAAGTTGATAAATTAGTTTGTATGAAGGTTGAATCTATGATTCAACAAGAGATGGAATTAAAGAATTTGTAAATATTTAAAGAGGTAGTTAGAATTGTAAAAAGGATCGATGCTATAGATTTCAAAAATCATAGAGCATAACTTATAGGACAAAATCTTATGCTACTATTTAATATTATGGCATGGCAACTAACATTAATGGAGATTGATGCCTTATAAGGACTGTTGACACTACAAAGACAAAAAATATTGGCACAGAAGGAATTGTGTTACTATTGTCGAGAATTAGGCCATCAGATTAGAAATTGTTTGAAGCATCAAAATTTAAGCACCACAAAATTAAGATGGATTCACAATCTCGAGGCTCATTAAGATAAACAAGTATAGCAAGGAAATTGGTCTTTATAGTAAAAGTTTTGAGGGCCAATATTAAAAATAACTATTATCTTTTAGAGATAAAGAACATGACCTTGGATAATTATCAAAAAGGTTGACTGTTGTATCTAGTAGGTCGACTAAGAGGACAACCATATTGAGTACTTATAGATTAAGGCTCTACAAAAAATTATAACTTGATTGAGATTGCCAACCAATTTAAGATCAAAACTAAGGTGATCAAAGAAAGAAGTATATATCTAGTTGATGACCAAGAGAACATATCAAATGAAACATGTAAAGAAAAAATCTTGATGTTAAATGATATCTATGCCTTAAAAGAAAAGTTTAAGATATCAAAGCTTAGATATAACATTATTTTTGATATGCTATGGCTAGAAGTGAAAAATAAACAAATTAATTGATTAACAAGGACAATCTCCTTCAAAGATGATGGATGCAAAGTAATTCTTTATGCCTCCACATCCAGTAAAGTAACAAAATAATTTGTGGCTAAAAGCTTACTTGTAGGGATGATCTTTATGAAAAAACAAATACAACATAAGCAATTAGTATATAAGGTGGTTACAAATCTTGCCTTAATAGTAAGAAAGACAATAAAAGGAGCAGAAGGGTTAAAGCAATTCATATGTGAATATCAGGATGTTTTTTCAACTAACTTATTTAGTGGCATGCCACCTAATCAACGTATCCCATTTTAAGGAGAATTATTTCTATTGATAAGATCGCCAATTTATTGCTTAGCACCAAATAAACTTGAAGAGGGACAAAAGACATTTGAAGAACTCTTGAAAAAAGGTATTATTTAAGAAAGCATATCTTTATGGAGTGCACTTATATTCTTTGTATTCAAAAAAGATAGTGAACTTTAGCTTTACATCAATTATCAAGGCCTTAATAAGCAAATTGTAAAGAATGCATATCTACTTTGATGTGCGAATGATCTTTTTAATCTAATTTGAGATACAACTATATTTAGTAAATTAGACCTTTGTAGTGGCTATTGGTAGATAAATATAGAAAAAGAGGATAAAGAAAAGATGGCATTCCATATGTATTATGGACATTTTGAATAGCTTATTTTACCTTATAACCTCACCAATGCTTCAACCTCTTTTATGGATTACATGAATAAACTATTTTGAGACCTTTTGAATAAGTATATAGTTGTTTTCATTGATGATATCTTAGTCTATACTAAAATCTCTAAAAAATATAAAAAATATCCATAGGTAGTATTGCATTGATCATAAGATAGTCGCTTCTATTGCAAGCAATCAAAATGTGAACTTTGGAAGTCAGAGGTCACATTTTGAGGGCATGTAGTGTCATCCAAGGGCATGCATATGGAGCAAAATAAGGTGGAAGTACTAAAAGATTGGCCAACATTCAAGGATGCTTTTGAAGTTTACTCATTTTTAGGTCTTGTTGAATATTATCACCGTTTTATTTGGTAATTTGTTTACACTGCTACTTCATTGACAAGCCTATTGGAAAATGGTATCTAATTTGAATAAAAATTGGAATAGTAAAGTGTCTTTGATAGGTTGAAGGAAGCATTCATTATTGTTCTAATATTGTAATTGTATGATATCAACCTTCTTTTATATATTTGACATTGATGCTTTCAACTTTGCTATTTGAGTGGTCCTTCAACAAAACTTTGGTAGTAGTCTTCTATAACATGATATAGATAGAATATTTGTATTATTTGCACATAGAAATATGTAGTTGGAGTTGTTTTTGAGAAGTTTTTAGAATTGAGTTTAGGATGGTGATTCATATAGGATCTAACATAGAACCATCTATAAAGACTTAAAGAGGTTATTATTGTAGGGCCCTCCGTTAGAGTCCTCTAAAAGGACAATTATTTTGATAAGACCTACCATTAGAGATATTTTAGAAATTTCTAAGAATAATAGAATAAAGTATAAATATAATTGGTTAAGCCCTTTGGGCATTTGGTCAGGTATAGCTTGAGACTCTTTCTTTCAATAAAGTTTGGTTTTTTTTAATTTTTTTTAATTTTTTTTAATTTTTTAGTTTTGTTTTATTTGATTTTGTTTGGTTCTATATTTTTTTACTTAATCTTCTCTTTTATTTTCAATTTTGTTCTAGTATGCTTGATCTTATATTGTGTTGAAATCTTTATTGTTATGAATTTGATAAGGTCTTAGACCTTAGAGAACTCAGTCCTATTTTATTTATATTAAAATAAGTGTTAGTCTGTTCTTTGGTAGTATATTAATAACCATCATTTAATTCGAAGTCAATTATTATGATCACATCATATATTATTATCGAGCTACAAAGAGCTACTTTAAGAAGTTAATTAGAAGAAGAAAAGGCATTATATTAATAAAGTTGAATAAAGAAATTGCAGCATAGAAGATATGATAGAACAATCTCAAATGGACACTCAAATAGAATACATCTTAAGCCAGGTAGATACTTTGCAAGGATAAATAGAAGCTTTTAAGACAAAGAAGTTGACATTTGCTAGACTGAAATTGAGCAAATCTGATACATACTTAAGGACCTCAACGTAAGAAGATGTATGCCAATGGCTCTTCAACATGCAACAATACTTCTAATTATTTGAGGCAAATACTAGCAAAGAAATTATATATGCCTCTAATTATTTGAGAGGTGTAGCATCTATTTGGTGGCAACATCGAACTCAAAGCTATGGAGCTCAAAGTGGATTTTGTGACTAGGAGGAGTTTGACACTAAGTTTAAAAGTCAATTTCAGCCCATCAATGTAGGGAAGTTAGTACGTAATTAGTTGGCTAACCTTATACAATCTAGGTCAATACAAGATTATGTCTCTTAATTCAAGTTCCTATGTCTCCAAATTAGTAACGTTTTAAAAGCACAGATGATGGATTGATTTGTATGAAGGTTGAAACCTGTTATCTAGTGAGAGGTGGAATAAAGCAATCCACAAACATTTAAAGAGGTAGTTAGGATTGTAAAGAAGATCAATGCTATAAATTTTAAAAATTATGGAGTACAACCTATAGCATATGATTTTATGCCATTAGCCAATACCATGGTACAACAACCAATATCGATAGAGATTGATGCTTTGCAAGGACCATTGAGACTATAAAGATGAAAAATATTGATATAAAAGAGATAATACTTTTATTATTAGAAACTAAACCATCAAATTAGATAGTGACCAAAATATCAAAGTTCAAGCATGAACTGATCATGACAAATTTTCAATCTTAAGGACTATCAAGTTGATAAAAAAGTGGAGCAAGAAAATAAAGCTTCCTAGTAAAGGCATCAAGGACGAGTAGGAGAGATAGTTGCTATTTCTTAGAAATAAACGGCATGGCTTTTGACAACTATCAGAAGAGTCAACTGATGTGTTTAACAAGTCGACTAAAAAAACAACCATGTTAAAAGCTTGTGGATTGCTACTCTATAAAAAATACATCTTGATGATAGTTACCAATTGACTTAGGATTAAAACAAAAGTAATCAAAGGATAGAGTATATTTTTAGTATATAATTGAGAGAGCATATTGAATGAAAGAAGTGAAGAAGAAAACTTGAGACTGAGTGATACTTATACCTTGAGGAAGAAATTCAAAGTAACAAAGCTTAGATATAATGTTATCTTTTATATACTATGGCTAGAGGTAGAAAATAAATAAGTCAATTAACTAATAAGGACAATCTCTTTCAAAGATGGAAGATGCAAAATGGCTCTTTGTACCTTTATATTGAGTAAAATAGAAAAATGATTTGTAGCTAAGAGCTAACTTATAAGAATGACCTTTATGAAGAAGCATAAGTAACCAATATATGTAGTGATTTTGAATCTTGCCTCAATAGTGAGAAAAATAGTTAAAAGAATAGAAGAGGTAGAGCAACTCATACATGAATATCAAGATGTCTTTCCAGCCAACTTACCTAGTAGCATACCACTTGATCGAGGTGCACCTTCCAAATAGAACTAGTACTTGGAGCCAAACATATAAGTTATCTAATTTATCACATAATACCAAATTAACTTCAAAAGCTGCAAAAGTCATTAGACGAACTCTTAGAAAATGGCCTCATTTGAGAAAATACATCAATATGAGAAGCAGCTACATTCATTGTATCTAAAAAAGATAGTAGACTTTGACTTTGTATTGATTATTGAAGCTTCAATAAGCAGACTGTGAAGAATGCATATCTACTTTCATATGTAGATGATCTTTTTCACCAACTTTGAGGTGTAACCATCTTTAGCAAATTGGACCTTTGAAGTGGTTATTAGTAAATTCCTATTGTTAAAAAAATATAAAAATATAGCATTTTATATGCACTATGGATATTTTGAGTGATTTGATTTATCTTTTGGCCTCATTAATGCTTCAACTTTTTTTATAGGTCACATGAACAGATTATTTTAAGACCTTTTGTCATGAATTTAGAATACTGACTGGAAATCTAAACAAGAAGCTCAAGAAGAGTCAACAAGAACTAGATTAGTCAGATGAGTACAAGAACAACAGTAGAGAGATGAACTAGAGCTCTAAGAGGCATGTTGTTGAGACTGAGGATCTCCTTAGTCTCGGCTCCTATATATACTACAAGCTAAGAAGCTTTTCAAGTAGCTTCTACAAATTAGAAAGCTTCTCAAGCAGCTTCCACAAGCTAAGAGACTTCTCAAGCAGCTTCCATGAGCTTGAAAACTTCTCAAGTAGCTTCTACAAACTACAAAGCTTCTCTAGTACCTTCTAGAATCTTCTACAACTTCTTAATGTATGTCCTTGACATCACCCTCCCTCCTCCCTTGTTTAGCTTCAAGGTCTCCAAGAAGCATTCCTATTGTAAGTCAGTACCAATGTAAGTAGTTGAAAATTTGTCGCATAGTGTCTGTAATATACTCCAATTTTTGTTCACATGGCAAGTAGTTCATTGGTCCTTGTAATCAACAATAGTATCCTATACCTTCGATTTTTCACTAGGCATGAACTTTTGTATCTTCATTGTAAAAATGCCCTGTAAATACTGCTTTGGAAGGATCACCATAGGTAGGTTCTACCTCAAACACAATTCATAGTGACCTGTTACTAGGTATCCTCCGTCGTCTTCGTAGTACAGGCGGTTCTTCATCTCGGAGTTGTCTTCATGAGATACTCGGTTGAGAGGACATGACTAGTATGGTATCTATCTCTTGGCTATCCATATCAAAGTGAAAAAACAAGCACTAAACATGAAAGAATGGTCTCAGATTACAGATTTATAGTCTCTAATTATGTCTTTTAGAGGTTCCTTCTCTCCATTCTTTGTAAGGCCGAGGAATGATACACTTCAAGAAGAAGGAATTTCATTGAAAAACTTTCATCGAAAGGGCTTAGGTTTACGAGGATAGCATTGATGAAACTCATGTACCTTTTGCAATGCATTGATAAGATTTTCCGCTGGTTCCCATGTGCATTCATTGATATTATAGCTGCTCTAATGTACTAGGTATTCCAATTTTTTCCACTTACGTTATAAATCTAGTACCTTTTTTACCTTGTATTCCTTGTGGTTTTCAATTTCAATACTAGGTGGCAGATATTGTACTCTTGTAAGAAAAGACGACTCTCAATAAGGCTCCAATAAAGAAACATGAAAGATTGGGTGTACTTTTATAGTAGCCGGTAATCCCAGACAGTACGCCACTGGATTGATTTGCTTCTAGATGACAAATGATTCCAATCCCAGGTAGTCTAATTTATCACATGGCTACTTCGTTTTGATATTCCATCGAAGCAACCATATTTTATTTCCAATTTTGAAAGTAGGTGCTTGATTCTAAAATTTGTCTACGGACGCCTTGTAAGCTTCTTGGGTGGTTTGTAATTGAAGCTTCAACGTAGTTTGAAGCTCCGACAGTTGTTTTATAAATCCTTCAGCTATCGCATTATTATTGGTTGACGAACTCAATAAATCAAGCTTCGGATGTTACTCATAGTTGGAAAAGAATAGTATTTTTTGAGTCGATTCATGAAGGATGTTGTTATATGCAAACTTGGCTAATGATAGATATGTAGTCCAATCATCTTGCTGATAGTTGATGCTGCATCATAAATACTACTCCAAAGTTTGATTTACTCATTCCATTTGGCCGTCAGTTTGAGGATGGAAAGCTGAAGAAAGCTTGATATGCACATTCAATATCTCAAAGAGAGATTTCTAGAACTTTGATACGAATTGGGATCTTTGATCCGACATAGTATCATGTGATAAACCATGATATCTATACACTATCAAAGAAAAGCCTTGTTGTATCTTTGCTTGACGATGTTTTCTTGCAAGGGACAAAGTGTGCTATCTTTATAAGCCGATCTATCACAACAAAGATGTTGTCAAATGAATTTGATGGCAACAGGTCCGTAATGAAGTCCATGGAAACTGAAGACCATGGTCGATGTAGAATAGGCAATGGCTAAAGAAGACTATAAGGACGATGTGGAGGATTCTTGGATCTTGAACATATGTCACAGGAGAGGACAAAATCTTTGACATCCTTCTACATTTGGGGCCACCAAAAATCTTGAGAAATAAGTTCTAAGGTCTTATTGAATCCAAAATGTCCCGCAATTGGAAAGTCGTGTCAAGACTGGAGAACTCGAAGTCGTGCTGGTCCCTTTGGAATATACAACTACTCCTCAAAGTATAAAAGATCTTCTTCTACCTTGAACTTACCATTATTGACATGTTGCATGATATCGAGGGCTATAAAATCTCTAATAGTCGTAGTACGTATCTGATTCAGGAAATCAGCATCAATTGACACTATAGCAGAGCAAAGCTTGAATTATTTCAACTTCAATACTGTCATACAATGTTGATCAAATGCACCTTCTCTAGCCTTTGGTGCTAGATACAATCTCCTTGATAATGCATCGGATAGTCCTTATTGCTTCCCAAGCCGATAAGTAATAATAAAATCAAATCTGGATAGCAAAATATTCCATCAAGCTTGACGACGATTGAGAACCCGAGCCAACATGAATTACTCCAAATTCTTGTGATCCGTGTATATGGTCATGGAATGCGTAACTCCCTCAAGAAAGTGACGCCACTCTTAGAAAGAATCCACTATCGTAAGAAGTTCTTTATCGTGGATCTCATAGTTGATCTCGGCAACAGAGAACTTTCAAGAGTAGAACACAACTGGATGAAGCTTCTTGTCTGTGCCTATCTGTGAAACTACAGCTTTCATAGCAAAATCTAAAACATCGGTCTCCAAATAAAAGGCCTTTGTAAAGTTCGGATGTACCAAGATTAGAGCCATAGTAAATGTCATCTTGAGATTTTGAAATACTTTTTCTACTAGAGGTCTCCATTCAAACTTGTCTTTATATATCAATCGAGTGAACAAAGCAGCAACTTGAGAATAATTCTTGATGAAGATCCAATAGAAGTTAGGAAAGCCAAGAAAGTATTGTACATCTCTAATCATTTTTGGAACTTCCCATTATACAATTGCTTCCACCTTCTTAGGGTCCATCTTCAAGCCTTCAGTAGTTGCATTGAATCCCAAAACTCTATCTCAGTTTGGTTAAACAAACACTTCTCCAACTTAGTGTAAAGTCCTTGCTCACAGAATTTTTCAAGGACTAGACGAACATGTTTCTCATCCTCTTCTATGTTCTTGGAAAATATCAAAATATCATCTAGATAGATAACAACAAAATCGTCAAGGTGCTCCCAAAAGATGTCATTCATTATATATTGAAAGACCATTAGAGCATTAGTAAGACCAAAAAGCATGACATTATATTCAAAATGGCCATATCTTGTATGAAAAGCTGTCTTCCATTCGTCTCCTTCCTTGATTTGTACAAGGTTGTAAACTCCTCTTAGATCAATCTTTGTAAAGATCCTTGCACGCCCAAGTTATTCTAGAAGGCGTGATATCAAGGATAATGGATAACGATTCTTGTTTGTCACTTTGTTGAGACCTTGATAATCCACGCACATCCGCAGCGAGCTATCTTTCTTCTTCACAAATAAGATTGGGACTCCAGATGGCGACTTCGAATGATAAATGAAGTTCTTGGCTAGATTCTCGTCAATTTATTTTTGCAACTCCACTAACTCTGTCTGTGACAAATTGTAGATTGGGCCAAAAGGTGGTTGTGCTCCTTCCTGCAAGTCTATGGCTTAATTGTATGGTTGATGCTTTGGTAGCATCTCGGCATTCTTCTTTCAAAATATGTCTTCAAAATCTTTATATTACTCTAATATATTTGCTGTCAAAAACTTCTCTTCACTAGTTGGAGTCGCATAAATGACAAATGGTGTGCCTTTCTTCGATGATGTTACAAATGCTTTTGCTCCAATAAATAAGGGTTTTTTGATTCGAGATCTTCTAATAGGCTTACTCTCAGAATGTTCTATAGAAAATGTCATCCTTCGTAACCTCCAATGTATAGATGGATTACGCATTTCTTACCAAGAAAGACTAAGAATAATAGGGTTTGATGGATTTCTAATAATATTCAAAATAATATAACTACTATGGTCTTTAAACATCACTTCTATAGGTTCTGATTCATGGATGACAGTACCAGACAATAAAGGTCATCCATTTATTACTTCTACATAAATGGATTTAGATTTTTGTAGTAGAGGAATCTCGTGACGCTTAGCAAATTCATTGTATAAAAAACAAGCAAATACTCTTGAATCTAATAATGCCAAGGTTTTTAATTTCTAAGGGCCAAAAGATAGAGGAATGGTAAAGTAATGGACAGACTGAGCAGAAAGAGAGGAACATGATTGTTGTTGTGGTATTGAATTGTCCAACTGCACGGTCTCTATTATAGCTGGACATCTTCGTTTTCCTGAACAAACGTGCCTCTAGTCTTGATAATGCGTTGATTTTGCTTCTTAGGACAGTTTTCAACTTTGTAGCCTTCTTCACCACAATATAAGCATAGTTCTTTTTCCATACGCCGCTTTTTTTTTCTTATAGAATTAGGATTTTGACACGTACCGCATCAATTTACATGTCTTCTACCTCTAAATGTGAATTTAGGCTGTTTGTTGACATAGTTGGAGCATGGTGAGTCCTATGTTATCTTGAGCGTTTGTCACGGACAAGAACTCGATGAAAAAACAATTCAAACAAGTGAGCATTCACTCAAAGAGAGGTAACAAAGTATATATATTGAAAGAGAAACTGGAATGGCTATTACCAAAAGACAAGAAAACTAGAGACCCTTGAAACTAGACTAGAAGTAAGAAAGGAGTTGACAAGAGTGAAGAAGCGTTCACTCTTGTCTCCATATATACTATCTAACTAGGGGCTACATGGCGACGTTCTATAGGACCTCCAATATGTGTTGACTTTGTAGGACACATGCCTTGACTTACAAGGCAAGTTTTTCTACGTGTGGACCACATAGTTAGCTTGATCTTCAAGCTAACAATATGTGTGGCACATGGCCAACTTGTTGACCACGTTTCTAATCCAAAAAGTCAATTAAAGACACCTATGAAGTCAAAGCAGCGTCTAAGAAGTTTCTAGGAAGCTTCTATATTAAATATTATAGAATTAACTTACTTTTATCTACTTTTACTTACTTCTACCTATTTCTATATGTAATTATTAGCTTACATGATTATCGCCGTGACATTACCCTCCCTTCTAGAGACGAGTTCCACGAGGAGCGGTCATCATATGTTGAGGAAATCTATGATGCGACGAATTGTATTTGCTACATATTCTGATCTCTGTTCTCTTCGAAGATGATTGATACGGCCTCTCAACCATCGGTAGTGTCCTATACCAGGGCGGGAAGACCACCCAGTTATTTGATCATTGTTGAGGCCTTCGTAACTTTCTTCGAATAGAATATTTGGAACACCATCAGGAGTTGTTCCTACTTCTAGCAAAATCACCAAACATTGAGAGTCCCTTTCCAAATCGTGATACCAAACGCGTTGTATCTCACCATCTATTCGAGGAAGAACATGTCATTCTTGAAGATCTTCATCTCGATTGCATCGTCTTGAAGGTTGTGACAATCGTAATGTCTCGTCCGACAGGTCAGCAAACGAAGGTTCTTGAGTTGAATCCGCTGGTTGTTGGCTCTCCATCTAATTAGCGTCACAAATGCAAAGAAGTTACAAACAAGGATAAGAAATTGAATGTTATCTTGCCTCAATCTTGTCTCTTTTATAAGAGAGATTTTCATCTTGGTTTTGATGGATGTCGTTGATGAAAAACTTTGACTTTAGCTGATGCATTTGTTAGATTCCTGGATGGCTCTCATGTGCGTTCACTAATATCATATCCGTGCCAATGAACAAGATATTCCAGCTTATTTCGACGCCGCCTTGAGTCTAATATCTCTTCCACCTCAAATTCTTCATTATTATCTATTTCTATAGGAGGCGGTGGCATTTGTCTTTTTCCTTGTATATCCACTGTCTTATATGGTTCAAGAAGAGATACGTGGAATACAGGATGGATCTTCATTGACTCCGGTAGATGTAACCGATATGCAACTGGGTTGATCTGTTCAGAAACAGAAAAGGGGCCAAGCCTACGATAGTCCAACTTGTCACAAAGTCGAGTAGTCTTGATATTGCGATGAAGTAGCCATACCTTATCACCCACGTTGAATTGTGGTTGCTCCTTACGAAATTGATTTGCGTTTATCTTTTATCGTTCTTGAGCTTCCTTCAATTCCGTCTTCATTATTGCATGTAACTCTGACAACCGATTTGCCATATCTTCTGCTGCAGGATTATCAACTTTTGAAAAATCAAAAGTATCAAGTCATGGATGATAGCCATAATTGGCAAAGAAAGGTGTTTGTTGCATAGAAGAATGTATCGTATTATTATAAGCAAACTCTACCAATGGCAGAAGGGTTGTCCAATCATCTTGTTGATAGTTGATAGTACACCTTAAATATTGCTCCAAGACTTAGTTTACGCACTCTGTTTGTCCATCAGTTTGAGGATGGAAAGCCGAAGATAGTTTTATGTCTACTTTTAAAATCTTGAAAAGGGTCCTCCAAAATCTTGACACAAATTGATTTCCCTTATCCGATATGATATCTTTCGGTAATCCATGATAGCGATAGATATTATCAATGAAAAGCTTAGCAGTTTTTTCACCTGTGATAGATTTTGTACATGGCACAAAATGTGCCATCTTGGTGAAATGATCTACTATCACAAATATAGAATCATAAGATCTTGAGCTTGGAAGATCTGTGATGAAATCCATAGAAACAGAAGACCATGGTTGTTCTGGTATAGGTAATGGCTGAAGAAGTCCGTAAGGTCGATGTCGAGGAAGTTTTGATCTTGAATAAATATCACATGATTGTACAAAGTCTTTGACTGACTTCCACATTTGTGGCCACCAAAAATCTCTTGATATGAGTTCCAAAGTCTTATTATATCCAAAGTGCCCTGTTGCTGGAAAGTCATGACGTGCTTGAAGAACACGTGAACGTGCTTCTCCTTCTGGAACATATAGGCGTCCTTCAAAATATAATAGATTATTTTTGAACTCGAACTTAGAAGGATCATGAGACTTGGAAGAATTATTCTCGATATCATAAACAAGAGGGTCTGAGGACATACTGGACTGGATTTGCTTGAGAAAAGTTGAATCAACAGTCAATGTTGATTTCATTGCTCGGAGATGAAATTGCTCCGGTTTCAAGAGGACCATTCTTTGTTGCTCAAAAGCTGCATCTCCTTCTTTTGGTGCAAAATAAGAACGTCTAGATAGGGCATCAGATAAACCTTGTTGTTTTTCTGGCCGATAAGTGATAATGAACTCGAATCTTGACAAAGACATACTCCAACGAGCTTGACGACCATTCAATACGCGTGCTGACATGAAATACTCGAGGTTCTTGTCATCTATATACACAGTGACTGAACTAGAAGCGCCTTCTAGATAATAACGCCATTCTTGAAAGGAATCCACGATCGCAAGAAGTTCTTTATCGTGGATCTCATAATTGATCTCGGCTGTTGAGAATTTTCTTGAATGAAAAGCTATCGGATGGAGTTCGTCATCTGTTCCCATTTGTGATAAAACTGCACCCAAGGCAAAATCTGATGCATCTGTTTCCATAAAAAATGCCTTGGAAAAGTCAACACGATATAAGACTGGTGCAGAGACAAACGATGTCTTCAAGGCTTCAAATGCTGCTTCCGCTTCTTGATTCCATTGAAATTTATCTTTACTAGTCAAGCGTGTAAGTGGAGCTGCAACTCGTGAGAAATCTTTGATGAAGATTCGATAGTAATTGGCAAATCCTAAGAAACATTGGACATCTCTTACTGTCCTTGGAATCTTCCAATCCATGATTGTTTGGACTTTCTTAGAATCCATCATGAGACCATCATTTGAAATGATGTATCCTAAAAAGTCAACTTGAATAGTGTGAAATACACACTTTTCCATCTTGGCGTACAATCATGCATCTCTAAGTTTTTGTAATACTTGACGAACATGTATTTCATGTTCTTCGACGTTCTTAGAATAGATCAGGATATCGTCTAGATAGCAGACGACAAAATTGTCTAAGAATTCACGAAATACATCATTCATGAGATGTTAAAAAGCAGCTGGTGCATTCGTGAGTCCAAAGGGCATGACATTATATTTGAAATGTCCATACCTGGTTCGAAACGCAGTCTTCCATTCATCTCCTTCTTTGATCCGTACTAGATTATATGCTCCTCTTAGATCTATTTTTGTATAGATCTTAGCTTGATTCAACTGGTCAAGGAGTCCTGATATCAAAGGTAATGGATACATGTTCTTGATTGTGATCTTATTGAGTCCTCGATAATCAACACACATTCGTAAAGATCCATCTTTTTTCTTTACGAATAGAATTGGAGCTCCTGCTGGAGATTTTGAATGGCGTATGAAATTCTTCACTAAATTCTCGTCAATATATGTCTTGAGTTCAGCCATCTCATCTTGCGATAAACTGTAAATTGGTCCAAATGGTGGCTGAGTTTCTTCCTTGAGGTTGATTGAACAATCATATGGACAATGCTTAGGAAAAATATCTGCATTCTTTTTCTCAAAAACGTCTTGATACTCCTGATATTGACTTGGAATGCCACTTGAAGTCTTTACATTTTCAGAAATAGGTGTAGCATAAATAGCAAAAGTTGATCCTTCTTTTGCTGCGTGTATAAATGCTTTTGCACCTATCAGTACGGGTTTTACTATACTAGACTTATAATTTTTTACTTGGTTGGTAGAACTATTAATAACGCTCTGGAAAAAGTCAAGTTTACACGAATTCCAATCTATTCGAGGGTTATATTTTTCTAGCTAGGATAAACCTAAAATAACTAGATTGGATGGAGATTTAATTATGTTAAAAGCTATGTAGCTATTATGACCGTCTATTGTTACTTTTATAGGATGAGTTTCATGAGTGACATCTCCAGAAGACAAGGGACGACCATCTATGACTTCTACATGTACTGGTTTAGGTTTCTGTACAAAGGGTATTTTACGACTTTTAACAAATTGTTCATCTAAAAAACATGCCGAGGCTCCCGAATCTAATAAAGCAGAGGCTTTGTAATTCTTAGGTCCTAAATATAGGTCTATTATAAAACAAGGAGAGGGTTCTGAGGAGAGGATAGGACCTTCATTAGGAATTGTACAAGGTTCCAGCTGCATGGTTCCTATTGTAGCTGGACGAATCTGTTTTCCGACATGTTGTTTTCTTTGACCATCGTACCCCTCATTTTATAGTTGCGTCGTTTCTTTGGACAATGTTGAGCAGTGTGCTTAGGTTCTCTGCAATATAAACATAATCCTTCTTGACGACGACAAATCTTTTCTTGCTCAGTTAGGGGTTTAAAACATACCGCGTCAATTTGCATGTCTTCTATTTCTGAATGTACGTTTGGCAAAGATGTTGATGTTGCCATTGAGTAATAACGTTGAGGTTCCCGTGAATGATTCTCGGATCAAAATTTGAAAATTTGATTATCACATTTTATCGCAAAATCGATTGCTTGACTCAAAGTTTGAGGATCAGGTAAGTTGAGCATCAATTTCTTTACTTCGTATTACAATCCATAAAAAAATTGACTGATGAGTGAAGCATCATCCCACTTGATGTCAATTACAAGTTGTTAAAATTGTGAAGCATACACTGTTACTGAGTAATTTTCTTGTCGCAGAATTCGGATCTTATTTGTTGCAACACGAGTTGCATCGTGTTCACCATATATAGATCGAAACTCCACCAAAAAAGCTTTCAAATTATTCAATATTGGATTTTGTTGTTCAAGAAAAGACGAAAACCACGATAATGCAGAACCAGAAAGTAGAGTGCCAATAAACCTGACTTGTGATCCTGGAGTTGGATAGCTTTGCGGTTGAAGTTCAATTGCCAATTGTACTTGATTGATGAACCCTCGAAACTTTCATCTCGTACCATCAAATTTCTCGGGTAAGGCAATTCTTGGTTCTCTAGTGCTTATAGGGTGTTGTACAATTGGAGAAGGAACGTGATTTGTTGTAGATGTTGAAGCAGCTCCGATCAACTCTATATCTCCACTTTCTGCTATTCTTATTCTTTCCTGTGTTGGTGAATTGAGTTGATGCATCGCAAGCATTAACTCCCTCATTTGCTCTTACATTTGTGCCATTGCACTCTTCATTTCAACAAGCTCTGCCATAATGACACTAAGAAGAAAGAATTTTTTGATACTGCTCAAGACAAATGAAAAGAAAGGCTTGATAACAAAGAAGATACTAAGAACAATATTAGTTTAGAAGTGGGTAATCCGCAAACTTCTAATACGCTTATGTCTTGTCAAGAGAAAGGGATAATCCACTCTTACTCAAGAAAAACAAAGCTCTGATATTGTAAGTGTACTCTTGTCAATATGTCACGGACAAGAACTCGATGAAAAAACAATTCAAACAAGTGAGCATTCACTCAAAGAGAGGTAACAAAGTATATATATTGAAAGAGAAACTAGAATGGCTATTACCAAAAGACAAGAAAACTAGAGACCCTTGAAACTAGACTAGAAGCAAGAAAGGAGTTGACAAGAGTGAAGAAGCCCTTCACTCTTGTCTCTATATATACTATCTAACTAGGGGCTACATGGCGACGTTCTATAGGACCTCCAATATGTGTTGACTTTGTAGGACACATGCCTTGACTTACAAGGCAAGTTTTTCTATGTGTGGGCCACATAGTTAGCTTGATCTTCAAGCTAACAGCATGTGTGGCACATGGCCAACTTGTTGACCACGTTTCTAATCCAAAAAGTCAATTAAAGACACCTATAAAGTCAAAGCAGCGTCTAAGAAGTTTCTAGGAAGCTTCTATATTAAATATTATAGAATTAACTTACTTTTATCTATTTTTACTTACTTCTACCTATTTCTATATGTAATTATTAGCTTACATGATTATGGCCGTGAAAGCGTTAGACTTGGCGACGTTACAATATGCAATTATTGCACTTCACAGCTTGGCTAATGGCTTCGTTGAGCATTTGTGGATCAAAAAGAGATAATAACAAATCCTTCACGTCATCTCTCAAGCCTCAATAAAATTGACTCATCAATGCTTCCTCATCCAAGTTGATGTCGCATGCTAATTATCTAAAATCTGATGCGTAGATTGGCGCGGAGCATGTCCCTTGTCATAGTGACTGGATTTTTGTTGTAGCCCATTGCACCTTGTCATGTTTACCAAATGCTTTCACCAACTCCTCCAAATTTTTTTTGAAGTTGTTCAAAATTGATAATTCTTTCTCAAACAAAGGAGCAAACCATGATAGAGCTTGCCCCATGAGCAAAGTTCCAACCAGTCCAATACGTGACTCCTCCGTCGGATAGCGTTTGGATTGCAAAGTTGTTATGAATCTAATTTGATTGAAAAAACCTCAAAACTTGGAATACGTACCATCGAACTTATTTGGAAGGCTAATTCGGAGTTCCTTTCATTGTAAGACCAACGGTCTTTGTTGAACTAGAGGCAAAGCTATTTCTCTTGGTACTGAAGCTTGAGACTGGTGAATCTTCGATTGTGCCATCTCGATTGCTCCATCATTATGAAGACTTACAATGATTCCTTCAATTTCTACAATTCTCTGTGATAACGTAGTAAGAGCATTCATAATGGCGTCCAACTTGAACTTTGAGCTTTCAGTCATATTAATATCTTGACCTCCGGCCATTCTAAGAAAAAGAAAGAAATGACTCTACAAGTAGGTAATTATAAAATCAACTTCAAAAATCACTATCAAAAGAAAATAAAATTATATAAATTCTAATAATAGTCTTTTAAATTACCTCTTTTTAAGGTAGTAATCTAATCCCATTCTACAACCAACTAAAATTTATTAACATGGCTCTTACCATGTTGCTTAATATATATATATATATATATATATATATATATATATACATTATTTTCATATGGTAGACAAACTACAATACAACAACATGAAAAGACTTTAGAACAAAAGTCAAAGACATGATTTTAGGTAGATATAGACTATGATATTTGAGCTTTTGTGCGCTTTTGTGAGTCATGTCAATGTATCAAAGCATGTAATGCAACATCTCTTAGATTATTGTAGCCAATTCTACTACCTATGGCATATTGAAAGCAAGTAATTATGGACCTCATTATGTTTTTACTGCAAACATCTGTTACAAATATACGCATGTAAGCTAATAGTTACTTGTATAAATAAGTAGAAATAAGTAGAAGTAGGTAAAAATAAGTTAATTCTATTATATCTTCTATAGAAGATTCTTAGAAGCTTTATAGATACTGCTTTGACTTTATAGATGTCTTTAATTGACTTTTTGGATTACAAATATAGTCAACAAATTGGCCATGTGCTATACATATTGTTAGCTTGAAGACTAAGCTAACTATGTAGCCTACACATAGACTTACACATCATCTTTTAGTTCATGTTCTTAACAGATTGACAAGATTACACTTACAATATTAGAGCTTTGTCCTATCTTGATTAAGAGTGGATTGCTCATTTTTCATGATAAGACATAAGCATATTAGAAGTTGCAGATTACCCTCTTCTAAACTAATATTATTCTTAGTATTTTCTTTGTTGTCAAGTCCTTTCTTCTACTTGTCTTGATTAGTATTAGATATTCTTTTGAATGTTATTATGACAAAGCTTGTTGAAATGAAGACTGCAATGGTACAAATACAAGAGCAGTTGAGAGAATTGATGCTTGCGATGCATCAACTTAGCTTACTACCACAAGGATCAACAAAAATAGAAAGAAGTGAGAATATAGAGATGATTAGAGATGCTTTGACATCTGTACCAAATCATGTCTCTCCACCCACAGTGGAACATCCTTTAAGTATTAGAAAATCAAGAATTGCCATGCTCGAGAAGTTTGATGGTATAAGTTTTAAATTTTGAAGATTTATCAATCAAGTATAACTTGGGATTGAACTTCAACCTCAAAGCTATCCAATTCTAAGATCATAAGTTAGATTTATTGGCACACTTTTTTCAGGTTTAGTACTATCGTGGTTTTTTTATCTTTTTTTGAACGAAAAGATCCAATGTTGGATAATCTGGAGGCATTTTTGGCGGAATTCCGATCCATGTATGGAGAACATGATGCAACTCAAGTTGCGACCAACAAGATCTTTATTTTGTAACAAGACAATTGATCTGTAACATTATATGCTTCATAGTTTTAACAACTTGTAATTGATATCAAGTGGGATGATGTTGCACTTATTAGCTAATTTCTCTATGGATTACAATATGAAGTAAAGAAATTGATGCTCAACTTACATAATTGTCAAACCTTGAATCAAACAATTGACTTGGCTATGAAATGTGACAATCAACTTTTTGAATTTTGATCTAAGAGTCATACAAATGGATCTCAATATTACTATAATTTGATGGCAACACCAAAATCTCCTCAACACATATACTCAAAAATAGAGGATATGCAAATTGATGTGGTATGTTTTAAACCTCTTACCAAATAAAAAAAGACTTGTTGTGGTCAAGAAGGATTGTGCTTATATTATGGAGAACCTAAATACACTGCTTAATATTGTGCAAAGAAGTGACAAAATCACAAAATGAGGAGTTTATCTGTCAAAGAAGCCAATATGCCAAAAAATAAATTTGTCCAAATACAATAGGAATCGTGCGGTTGGAATCTCATACAATTCCTAATGAAGGTCCTATCTTCAAAACCCTCTCCTTATTTTATAATAGATGTATATTTAGGACCTAATAATTATAAAGCCTTTGCCTTGATAGATTCAGGTGCCTCAGTTTGTTTCTTAGATATAAAATTTATTAAAAGGCATAAAATAACGTTAGTATAAAAAATCAAATCTGTTCCTATAGAAGTCATACATGGTCGCCTGTTGTCTTCTAGAGATGTTATCTATGAAACACTTCCTATAGATGTATCAATAAATAGTCATAGTAGTTGCGTAATCTTTAATATAATTAAATCTCCCTTTAATCCAGTCATTTTAGGTTTATCATGGTTAAAAAGATATAATCTTTGCATAGAGTAGATTTCTTGTACCCTTGTCTTCTCTAAAAGCATAATTAAGAGTGAAATTAATCTAGTAGAAAGTCGTAAGTCTAGTACAATTCAACCTATGTTGGTAGATGTAAGAGCTTTCTTGCATGCTGCAAAAGAAAGATCACCTTATGTCATTTATCCCATACCTATTTCTAATAATGTGAAGACTTCAAGTGGTATTTCCAACCAATACCAAGAATTTCAAGATATATTTGAGAAGAAAAATGCAGATACTCTTCCAAAACATCGCCTCTATGACTACTCAATTGACCTTTAAGATGGAGCACAACCACCATTTGGACCAATCTATAGCTTATCACAAAATGAATTGACTAAAGTCAAGGAATATATTGAAGAAAATCTGGCCAAAAATTTCATATTCCATTTTAAATTACCAATAGGAGTTCCAATCTTATTTATGAAGAAGAAAGATGGATTATTGCGGATGTGTATTGATTGTCGAGGACTCAACAAGATCACCATCATGAATAGATACCCTCTACCTTTGATATCCGGACTTCTCGATCAATTGAATCAAGCTAAGATCTATACAAAAATAAATCTATGAGGAGCATACAATCTAGTACGTATTAAAAAAAGGAGATGAATGGAAGATTGCATTTCGAACTAGATATGGATATTTTGAATACAATATCATGCCTTTTGGACTTATAAATACATTGACAACTTTCCAACATCTAATGAATAATATTTTTGAGAGTTTTTAGATAATTTTTTTATCTGTTATTTATACGACAACTTGATCTATTCTTAGGACACATATGAACATGAACTTCATATTTTTCATGTGTTACAAAAATTAAGAGATGTGAGACTCTATGCCAAGATGAAAAAGTGTGTATTCTATACTTCTCAAGTGGACTTCTTAGGATACATCATTTCAAATGATAGATTTATGATAGATCCTAAGAAAGTTCAAACAATTATGGATTGGAAGATTTCAAAAATGATAAGAGATGTCTAATGCTTTTTGGGCTTTGTTGACTATTATCAGATCTCCATCAAAGACTTCTCTCAAGTTGCAGCTTCGCTTACACGTTTGAGTTGCAAAGACAAACTTCAGTGGAGTAAAGAAGCTAAAGTATCTTTTGAAACTTTGAAGTCAACCTTTATTTCTGTACCAATCTTGTATCGCATCAACTTTTCTAAGGTATTTTTTTATGAAAATAGATGCATCAAACTTTGTTTTGGGTATTTTATTATCAGAAATGGAAGCAGATGATAAACTTCACTTAGTAGCTTTTCATTCCAAAAATTTTTCAGCAGTCGAGATTAACTATGAAATCCATGACAAAGAGCTTCTTACAATTGTGGATTCATTTTAAGAATGGCATCATCATCTAGAAGGCGCTTGTAATCCAGTCACCATATATATAGATCATAAGAATCTCGAGTATTTCATGTTAGCATATATTTTAAATTTTTGCCAAGCTCGTTGGAGCATGTCCTTATCAAGATTTAATTTTAAGATCACATATCAACCTAAAAAATAACAAGTTTTGTCAATTGCCCTTTCTAGATGTTTTTATCTTGCACCAAAAGAAAGAGATGCATCTTTTGATCAACAAAAAATAATTCTCTTGAAACTAGAGTATTTTCATCTTTGAATAATGAAATCAATGTTGATTCTTGATTTGATCCTTGTGAAACAAATCCAATCAAGTATGTCTTCTGATCTTCTTGTTTGGAATATCAAGAATCCTTCTTCTAAGTTCTAAGATACTTTTAAGTTTGAGTTCAAAAACAATCTATTCTATTTTGAAGGTTGATTATATGTTCCAAAAGGAAAAGCACAATTACGTGTTCTTCAAGCATGTCACGACTTTCCAAGAGTAGGATATTTTGGATACAACAAGACTTTAGAGCTTGTATTCAGAGGTTTTTTGTGGCCACAAATGTGGAAGGATGTGAAAGACTTTGTTCAATCATACGACATTTGTTCAAGATCAAAAACTCCTTGTCATCAATCTTACGGACTTCTTCAACCATTACCTATTCCAAAACAATTATGGTCTTCTGTTTCTATGGATTTCATCATAAATCTTTCAATCTCAGGTCCTTATAACTCTATATTCGTGATAGTAGATTGTTTTACCAAGATGGCACATTTTGTACCATGTACAAAATCTACCACAAGTGAAGAAACAAATAAGCTCTTTCTTGACAACATCTATCACTATCATAGATTATCTAAAGATATTATATTAGATAGGGGAACTCAGTTTGTATTAAGATTTTGGCGGAGTCTTTTCAAGATTCTAAAAGTAGATGTAAAACTATCTTCAACATTTCATCCTCAAACTGATAGACAAACGGAGTGTGTTAATCAAATTTTGGAACAATATTTAAGATGTACCATCAACTACTAATAAGATGATTGGACAACTCTTTTACCATTGGTAGAGTTTGTTTATAATAATACAGTATATTTTTCTACAAAAAAAATACCTTTCTTTGCCAATTATGGTTATCATCCACGACTTGATATTTTTGACTTTTCAAAAGCTAATAATCCTATGACGGAAGATTTGGCAAATCATTTGTCAAAGCTACATGCAACAATAAAGGCACAACTAAAAGAAGCTCAAGAACAATAAAAGATCAATGCAGATGTCTATCGAAAGGAACAACCACTATTTCAAATAAGTGACAAGATATGGTTACTTCGTCACAATATCAAGACCACTCGTCCTTGTGATAAGTTGGACTATCAAAGGCTTAGACCATTTTCTATTTCTGTATAAATGAATCGAGTTGCATATCGTTTACACCTATCGGAGTCAATAAAAATCTATCCAGTATTCCATGTATATCTTCTTAAACTATACAAGACAATAGACATACCAAGAAGAAGAAAAATTCCACCTCCTCCTATAGAAGTAGAAAATAATAAAGAATTCTAAATGGAAGAAATCCTAAATTCAAGGTGACACCAAAATAAATTAGAATATCTTGTTCATTGGCGTAGATATGATATTAATGAACGCATATGGGAGCTAGTAAAGAATCTTGCAAATGCAGCAAAGGTGGTGGAGGCTTTTCATCGACGACATCCATCAAAATCAAGATAAAATCTTTCTTATCAAAGAAACAAGATCTAGGCAAGATAACATTCTACTTTCAATCCTTGTTTGTAGTTTTTTTGTAGTTATGACATTAAGGAGATGGAGAACCAACAATCAGCGGATTTGACTGAAGAGCCTTCATTTGCTAACCTACTAGATGAGACATTGTAATTGTCACAACCTTCAAGATGACGCAATCAAGTTGAAGATTCTCAAGAATGACATATTTTTCCTTGAATAGATGGTAAGATACAATGCATTTGATATCACGACCTTGGAAGAGACTTCCAATGTTTGGTAATTTTATTAGAAGTATGAACAACTTCTGATGGTGTTTCAAGTATTTTATTTGAAAGAAGTTATGAAGGCCTCAATAATCATCAAATAATAGGGTGGTCTTTACGCTCTGGTATGAGATACTATCAATAGTTGAGAGGCCCTATCAACTATCTTCAAAGAGAACAAAGATTTAAGTATGTAACAAATACAATTTGTTGCATTATAGATTTTTTCAACATATGATGACTGCTCTTCGTGAAACTCATTCCTAGAAAGGAGGGTAATGTCATGAATATATGCATGTAAGCTAGTAGTTACTTATATAAATAGGTAGAAGTAAGTAGAAGTAGATAGAAGTAAGTTAATTCTATAATATCTTATATGGAAGCTTCTTAGAAGCTTTATAGATATTGCTTTGACTTTATTAGTATCTTTAATTGACTTTTTGGATTAGAAATATAGTCAAAAAGTTGGCCATAAGCCAAACATGTTGTCAACTTAAAGATCAAGCTAACTATGTCGCCCACACGTAAAAAAACTTGTCTTGTAAGTCAAGGCATGTGTTCTACAAAGTCAAAAAATATAGGAGGTTCTATAGAACATCACCACATAGTCTTTAGTTAGATAGTATATATAGAGACAAGAGTGAAGCCTTCTTCACTCTTATCAATTCCTTTCTTGTTTCTAGTCTAGTTTCAAGAGTCTCAAGTTTTCTTATCTTTTGGCAATAAGCCTTTTTAAGTTTTTTTAATATATATATATATATATATATATATATATATATTTTTATTTTTATTTTTATTTTTTAATTTTTTTAATTTTGTCACTTTTTCTTTGATATGGATTTCATTGGTTTACGCATCATCTTTTAGTTCATGCCCTTGACAATGTTTCATAATCACACCACAATTGCTTTCTTTGTCGATTGACTCTTGAAGCAACTTTATTTGGTTGTCATGTGATCTGATATTCATGCCATAACACTTGTACAGGTCTTCTTTGACACTATCTTTTGTAAATATGGATTGCCTTATATCATTGTTTTAGATCAAGATTCGTGCTTTATAGTGAGTTTTTGTCAAGCCTTATTTAAGCCATTAGATACTCAACTTGCTATATCTATAGTCTTCTATCCTCAAATGGATGGATAAACAGAGCGTACAAATCAGACCTTGGAAGATATGCTATGCGCATTTGTAGCGATTCACTATAATAATTGAAATAAATATTTGATGCTCTTAGAATTTATTTACAATAATAATATTTAAGCAAGTATCGATCATTCACCATTCTTCTTTAACATTGGTCAGCATTCTATTATGCCAACAACTCTTCATTGTATCATCAATACCAACAATCCAATAATGAAAGAGTTTATAAAATGGCTTATAAGTACCTTGTAGGAAGCACAACATTACCTCCTTTTTATATAGCTTCAAAAGAAGTAGTATACAGATAACCACTGGCAACATAAGACCTTTTGAAAAGGTGATCAAGTAATATTCTCTAATGCCAACTTTCTACTTACTACATCAATCTAAGTTCATAAGCTAGTACCCACATTGTTTGAACCTTTTTGCATTTCTGCAATGATTTTTGATGTTGCATACCATCTTGAGCTTCTACCATATATTTGGATCTATCTATTCTTTCATGTTTTGCAGCTTAAGGAGTTTTATACTAAATCAAGGTGCTTCTTGGACTAACACCAATTACCACCACTATCGATTGTGATTTATGACCAATAAGAATATGAAGTAGATTATATTTTAGAATATTACTATCTTTGTCATGGCAATGGATGTCTGTAACTACAATACAAGGTTCTTTAGAAAGGCTATCCCACAATGGAATGTGAGAACTTGTACAAAATCTCATCCATTATCAAGAAATAATTTAGAGGTACCATTGAAAGAAAAATAAGGACATTCCATATTATTAGAAGGAGATTAATTGTAATAAAGCATGGATAAGATAATCATATTATTGACTCATAGACGTAGATAATTAAGGCCATTTTTTTAAGAAGTTTCCAAAAGTTTTTAGAATTGTGGTTGCGTTGGTAGTCCATTTGGAGCCTACCATAGAACATTTTAAAAGAACTAAAGGTAGTTATCTAAATAGAGTCCACTATTAAGAACATACTAGAAAGTTTTAGAATAATTAGAAAAAATATAAATAAGATTGATCAAGGCCATTAAGGACATTTGGTTAGGTATGGCTTGAGGTTCTTTCTCTCAATAAAATTTGAATGGCATTTTCTATTCTATTTTGTTCTATGCTATTTTCTTTTGATTTTTTTTGTCTTTCATATTTTTTTTTTTGTTTAGCTTTATTTAGTTTTTTTCTTATCCATTTTGTCTTACTTTTTGATGGGATTATGTTGCTATAAATTAAAAGAGTTTTAGATCTTTAAGAGAATTCACTCATGTTTCATATTATCTTTATTATTAATGCTAATGTTGATATTTGTGATAAGATATTAGAGAAAAAGTATGAAATAAATGACCTATGAGAGTTTTATTATTATATTGATTTTATATTTATTCAAGATTGTATAGAATGTACTATAACAATGAGTCAAAATAAATATATTAAAGAAGTATTAAAACACTTCAAAAATGAAAGAGTGCAAGACTATTGGTACTTTACTTCAAGCCAAATTATAGTTAATAAATCTATCTAAAGAAGAATTTACATAAGTTGAAGATGAAATGGAAGGTGTTCTATTTAAGAGTGTAATTGGCTCAATTATATACTTAATGTTAACAATAAGAGTAGATCTTGCACATGTAGTAAATACTGTGAGTCAATACCTATTTAAAGCTTTTTCTACACATTGAATGGTTGTAAATAAAATAAAGAAGTATTTAAAAGGTAGATGAGACCTCAAATTATATTTTGGTAGTAAAAAAATATTTTACAAGATTATTATAATGTGTATTAGACTAAAAATACAAATGATAAAAGATGAAGCATTGGATATGTATTTTGTATTGGAATAGAAATTATTTTTTGGAATTATAAAAAGAAACCAATCATTAGAAGATCAACCATGGTAGGAAGTTATTCTACAATGTAAATTTATTTAATAAGATAATTCACAAAAGACATTAAATTTATATAATTGAAGACAACTCAAATAAAGTGTAACAACTAAGAATACCTTCTATTTACAAAGAATCTAAAGCACTATTTTTATACAAAATATATTGATATTTAAGACCACTTTAAAATAGAAAAAATTAAAGAAGAAATAATAAGTATGATGTATTGTACAATAGAAGTCAATGTAACAATTTTTCTTACAAAAATACTTATAAAAAATAAGAATGTAAGATTGATAAATATAATACACTTAAAAGCCTTAGACCACTTACAAAATTGAAGTATTAAAGTAAATAGATAGAAGAAATAAATGTAAAAGAATGAATAGTCTCTATTATAATAAGTTATTAGTTATTAAAGGCTAAATAAATATATTTTAGATAATGTGGTAACTTAAATTGTGTAGTATATAAGAATATTGAATTTTGAGATGTGGATAAAAAATCATCTTGTTATTATGTATAGATTTGAAGTATAAGATAAAGATAAGAAAATATCTTATTTTAATATATAAAGTTTATATATTTTATTATTAATAAGCCAATTAAAAACAACCAATGGTTGGTAAATAGGATCTGGTATGAAATTATTACAAGATAATAGATTTATTAAGTTAAGAACTTGCAATGGCCAATTGTAATGCATCTCAAGTTGAATCTACTACATATAAATAATAAGATATAGAACTGACAAACATCTTACTTTATATATTCTATTATGTATATATTCTTATATTTTTTGTAGAATTTATACTTTTAACTTGTGTATTCTTTAATATTTAGGATTGTAATAGTCTTTTTGATAATATCAAATTTTATTTTTTATATTATTTTATAATATAATAATACATAATATTTAATATATATATATATATATATATATATCTTCGATTGTATGTATAATTATTATTTTAAATGTATTCAAATCAAATTAGAGTATTTTTCATTTTAAACTAGAACCTTATATGTTTTATTATAAAAACATATAATATATTCATTTTATAGAAATTTATAGGATAGTTTTTAATTTAAAAATTACTAATTTAAACATGATCCTTCTAATAAATATTAAATTTTTCTATTAAATATGAAATTTAACAAAGGACATTTTTTTATACATAAAATTGAATAAATATGTTACATTTATAAATTTTGCATCATTAAACTAATAAAACATGTGCGTGCCAATTAATGTGTCCTTTATTTCTATAGTGAAATATATTCATCAATTTTTTTCACCTCATATTATATGCTTATATTCTACAAAACATGTTTTGAGTGGTAAATAATTGTATGGTTTATAATTAGAATAAATTTTATGCTTTTCTTTGATAAATCAAAATTGGTTATGGTATAATTATATTTTGGTAAAAAATATAAATATAAATTTAAATTACATATTTATTTCAATTTATATTTGTATGTATATTAATACACATATAACTCTACCATCATTTTAAAATAGTTGATCCTGCTATGCTGATTTTTTTATTTTTTTATTTTTTTGCAAGTATTTCATTTCTTAAGTATCACTCTGTCTTGTAAAAGACCACACAAAATTGAATGCAATTGCAATAGGTAAGTACCATTTACCTTAGTTTTTTTAAACAAGCAGCAACATGGACAAATAATAAGAATAAGAGGACCAATAACTATAACTCTTTATAATAACTCTCTATGTATGTATGTATGTATGTATATATGTGTGTGTGCGTGTTTCATGTTTATCCTCTAATAACAGGTTCTCACACAGAATGCGATGCTTTAGAACGTGGAGATCCTAGATAAGAAGAATAAAGTCCTCACACTTCGAGCCAGGCCCTTGTGAGCACAATCCATCGAGTCTTGTGACTCGCCAGCCCATGAGAAACGACATCCGAAACGCACATGAATCTCATGTCCCCTACGAGGACAACGAACGAAACAACAAAGTTGACGATACGGCAACGATGAAGGACATAACAACGACATCAGAACGATAAGGAGACGACGACGACGAAGCGTCGACGATGGCGGTAACGAAAGAGGGACGTCCTTCGCGGCCGCCGGGCCATTTGTCTCGCTTCAAGGAGTGATGGTAGCGTCGCTGCTGTTGCGCCTGCCACTTTCCAGTTGCTCGCATCCACGCTACTCCCGCTTCAGCTGCACGATTCCTGTCTCAGGTCCATCGCTTCTCACCCCTGGGAGAGTTGGTGAGCGGATCAGAGCCTTGGTTGTGCAATTTGGCGACATGGGTCTTCACGCCGGCGTTGATGTGCCCAGGCGTGGGCTATTCATTGATGGCGAGTGGGTGGACCCTGTCCTCGGCAAGCGCATCCCGATCGTAAACCCTACCACGGAAGAGACCGTGGGTATGTGTGGATCTCCCCCTCCCCGATGCTAGGTTGAAGCTTGGGTGAAATATCCTCGATCCTGTTTTGAGAGTTGGGTGCTGCGGTTAATGGATGTTTTTTTTTTTTTTTTTTTTTTTTTTTTTTTTGTGTTGGGATGGGCTTGAGTCTCAGCGCATTGTGTGGAGTGGAGTGGAGTGAGCATGCTGTGCAATTTCTGATTGTAGAATTGGGTAGCGGGGAGGCTGGGAGAAACTTTGAAGCATTAGGCGGATCGGAGGGTGTTGGACTGAGGATAGGGTCGGACTTGGTTGATTGTAGCTTGGATCTGGTCCAATTGGGACGGTTATGTTGGATTTAAGGATGGATACAGTATCTTGAGAGTGTTAATGGGTGTCATGTGCTGTGTATTGTATGTTAGGATTTGGCTAATTGGGGTTGTAACGCAGGGGATATTCCGGCTGCGACGTCGGAAGATGTCGATGCAGCAGTTAAGGCGGCGAAGGAAGCTTTTTATCGCAACAAGGGGAAGGATTGGGCTAAAGCTGGTGGGAAACACCGGGCTACATTCCTTCGAGCGATTGCCAAAAGGGTAGGACTTGAGACTTTGTGAGCCTCCGGATGTATGGAGATCGAATCTATTTATCTGACGGTCATTGTTACCTTTAACGTGTAAGTTAGCGACGTGATTCTCATAGAGATTGTTTTTTGTTCTGATAGGTGGCTGAGAGGAAGTCAGAGCTTGCAAAGCTTGAGTCCATCGATTGTGGCAAGCCCATCGATGAAGCTGAATGGGATATGGTATGTTTTCACAGCTCTCAATTTTTCCCCCTTTGACGCCTCTATATTTGAAAGAGGTACGAACAATAATTATTCTCTTTCTTGCTGCGTGATAAATTCAAGTTTGAATACAAGGTTGTTAAGTGAAAGAATTGTTGAGTATGATGATTATAGGGCCGAATTATCTAGTTGGACCGCGTGCTTGACATTGAATTAAAAAAACCTGAATATAAATATCGACCATGCGCTTATACACGCAAGATACCTGTTTCCGGCTCTTGATTCCCTGGATACGTCGATAGGTTTCTCGATAATATGAGAACACTTGTCTAAACGGAAAATCGCAAGAGAAGGGATTTAGTTCTCAAGTACTGATTGGTGCAGCTTTGGTGCTGTTTGAATGATTCCAGGATGATGTTTCAGGTTGTTTTGAATACTATGCAGACCTGGCGGAGAAATTAGACGAGAGACAGTATGCCCCTCTCGAACTCCCCATGGAACAGTTCAAGTGCAACATCTTGCGAGAGGCCATAGGAGTTGTTGGTCTCATCACTCCCTGGTACCGACTTGCATGACATTTGCCATAACCACTCCAAATGTTTGACTTGGAGAGGTTATCTTTACCGGAATAATTTAATTTTCATCGTAATGGTTTTCAGGAATTACCCTATGCTTATGGCTACATGGAAAGTTGCTGCCGCGCTTGCAGCTGGGTGTACTGCAATATTGAAACCATCCGAGCTTGCCTCTGTGTAAGTCAAGTATACCAGCATACTTTGTCTTGTAGGAACTAAATATACCTTGTCAAGCTTGTGTAATACGCTCAATCTTTTCTCTTCAACGGTCCACCTGTATGATGTGAATGAAGACATAGTCTATTAGTCAACTGTTGTAGGGTTAATCGGTGGTTTTAAGTGTGAGCGAGTGTACCATGCCGATCCTTTTGGCCAAGATTTTTTTTTTCACCCAATGGACATGGGGTGGATATTTGGTTTCAAATCCTATGCGCTTTACAGTGTGAATTACTATCCTGAAGTCTCATTTCAAGATGAGAGTGACAGTTATTATATGTGGTGATGAACGTTTATTGCAGCACCTGCTTGGAGTTAGCAGGTATAGCGAAGGATGTTGGACTTCCACGAGGTGTCTTGAATGTGGTCACTGGATATGGACATGAGGCTGGAGCACCCTTGGCCTCACATTCAGGTGTAGATAAGGTGCGTTAGTGATAAACCCTCAGGCCACGTTCTCTTGTGTTCTAGATTAGCAATTCTTTATAAGAACCGTTAGAATTTAACTGCTGTGATGTTTTTGGAGCAAACTCTCACCTACCACCTGGTCTTATGAGCACAGATAGCCTTCACTGGAAGTACGGCCACTGGCAGGTCAGTCATGAGCGCGGCATCACAGCTCATCAAGGTTGTTTTCTCGGCTTGTGCTGCTTGTTTCCACTTGATCAAGTGAAATGCAATTCATGATATCTGGGTTTTATGTTATCGAATTATGAAGGAAGCACTGTACTATAGCGGATCGCTCATTGTAAATATCAAATGACTAGATGCATTTTACAGTGTGGGAGATTGAAGCTTTTAGAATAGTTGTAGAGTTTTAATTGATTTATTGTGCTTATTGAAAATATGCCAACCCTATCATAATGCTTAATCAATTTCAATTTTGATCTTGCTCATTGTGCAGCCGGTTACTTTGGAATTGGGTGGAAAGAGCCCCATCATAGTTTTTGATGATGCTGATGTTGAAAAAGGTGCCGACAAATTCCACCGTTTTTTACTTTTTCTGTTAATGACTACTGTAAGATTTTAAATCGCCTCGAGTGTTGTTTAAGACCTTTCATATTGTACTTATAGCTCATTTCGGTGGAATGCGCAGCTGTTGAATGGGCTATGTTTGGAGCGTTCTGGACAAACGGCCAGATCTGCAGTGCAACGTCACGACTGTTACTGCAGGTGGATTTTATGACATGAAATTACTTTTCGTTATTAGTTGTAGGAGGTGCATCGTTTGCGTGTCTATTTCTAAATATTATTTTATTTCTTCATGTTGAAATTTATTTTTATCTTTATTCGGTTTTATCGCCTTGCTTTGGCGCTGGGTTGTAGACATGTTTTGGCCGTTGTTTTGGCCGTAGCAGTGTTTTACCGAATAGGAATTTAGGTCATATCTGTTTAGAATCTACTTCACACCTCTATTTGAAGTCAAGTTTATTCTTACTGAAGACATTTTCTTCTTATGACAGGAGGGTATTGCAGATGAATTTCTAAAGAAGCTAGGCATTTGGGCTTCAAGCATCAAGGTGTCTGATCCTTTGGAAAAAGACTGCCGATTGGGACCACTTGTTAGTGAGGGTCAGGTATGACATAGAGCACCTTCTGATGCTGGTTCATTCATGTTTCCACGTGTTTCCGGATTACAGAAGAAAACTGCCGATTTAAGCCTGAAATGTGTGGAATTGGCACGAGTGGAGGGGTTTTGACTAATCTGCAACGTTGTGATATTTATGATCAGTATGAAAAGGTGCAGAAATTTGTGAAAGTGGCTCTGGATGAGGGAGCCACTCTTGTCTGTGGTGGCAAGCGACCAGATGTGAGTCTTTTGGCGTCCTGAACACATACACACCCACATTAACGTATAAATAGTCGTAGAATGCTAGGCCGTCTCGCATTAATCGCATTGATCTTCTTCTCAATTTTCATGCATCTCTACACTCTATGCGTATGATTTTTCATTGTGTGCATGACCTATGGGCTATCTGTATGTTGTTTGCAGCATTTGACCACAGGATACTTTCTAGCACCTACCGTTCTTTCAAATGTCAAACCTCACATGCAAATCTGGACGGATGAGGTGTTTGGACCAGTCTTGGCTGTGTCCACTTTTAAAACGGAAGAGGAAGCTCTCGCATTGGCAAATGACACCCAGTAAGCTCTCTGTCTCATTAGCTGTGGTGGACTTGTTGCAATTGTCTATCTGTTATTTAAGTCGTTCTTATAGTGCTTGCTGTGAGTATAAGTTGATTATGATGCTTCGTTTATTTTGCAAGCAACATATTTGATTGCAATGTGAGGGTGTCGTTAGAGACATTATTTGTGAATTTGGCAGTGTGCTGCGTGAGATTTTAGTATCATTGAACTTTAAGAATCTCTATGTACTCATTATGAGTTACTTTCATTGCTAGGTATGGGCTAGCCGGTGCTGTCATTTCTAAGGATGACGACAGATGCAAGCGTGTTTCAGAGGTGCATTTCTTCACATATCGCTAGAATTACGTGTTACGGTTGCTATTGCTTGATGTTTTACCGTTTTTTCTGCACTCTAGTATTTATATGTTATTTTGTCCTAATGAGTTCAATTGATCCCACATTTGTAGCGTTTTGGAAGTTGATTTAGAGTTCACACGACTGTAACCTGCTTTAGTATGTTCTAATTCCAACAAGGGGTATGGTTTGAAGTAAGGATATTTTGTGTGATCTACATTATGTTATTTGTTAACGTTGCAACATTGTCATTATCAGGCCTTGGAAGTAGGTATCGTATGGATAAATTGTTCGCAACCCTGTTTCTGTCAAGCTCCTTGGGGTGGCAACAAGCGTAGTGGTTTTGGCCGTGAGTTGGGAGAATGGTAAGGACTTCTATGTTTATGTTTGATCAGAAAAGTTGATCCAGTTTGGGTTCGACGCTTCACTCGATTTGTGTACACAAGCTTTCAGTCGACCATTTTTGGCATTTCGCTTTATTGATAGCAGTCAGATATTCTTATCCAACAGACTATTTCTATCATTTTGTTTATTTTTAACTATGGTGATATATTAAACCTATGTTTTGTGATATAGGGGTCTGGAGAACTATTTATCCGTGAAGCAATTGACGCGGTATATCTCGACTGATGACTGGGGCTGGTATCCCAAGCCTTCCAAGTTGTAAGAGCAGTATATTTACAGACATACATATGTTAAAAGGTTCCGTGGCTATAAACTCTTTGAAGAATTCAGTGATCATAGTCAGGAATCAGTGTTAAATCACTTGTAGTGAGTATCGTGGGTTTATGTATCCTGTGAAAAGCTAAGCCTTAAGCTTTTTCAGTGTACTCCATACGTTTTGGCTTGAAGCTAAAATCAACTATTGGACTCTCGATTATGTAATGCATTGGCTGGTGTGACTTAAATTTGCACTCAATAATCATCCAAAAATAACTTCGACAGAAACTATCCAAGTGTGGGTTGCATGCCAGTGGATAAGATGGTGTTAATGCTTTCATCTGAGAATGGTGCTACCTAAAGGGACGTTTTTCCAAGGTTAAAAATGGTTTGGAGTGCACAAGATTTTCTTAAACCCCGAAAATGGGAATAGGTGAATTTAAAACTGAAAAATAAAAAAGTTAGAAAAATTGGAAAGTCATGTAGCTTTTAACTCAAAATTAAAGTCATATTCTGTAAATGTAGATTTTTTTAAATACATTTCAATTTCACCACAAGAATACTAAAAATCAATTGTCAAATAATTTAAACAAGGAAAAATATCATAAATATTATTTAAATTTGCTGAAATATCAAGAATACACTTGTATTCTTGTTCATATCAAATCTATCCCTCTTTCGTGATAATTGCAAATCTGCCCTTCAACATGATAAGTTAATAACTTTCTTGTTTTTTTTTTTAGTTGCAATTGGAGCCCAAAGTATGTGTTGCACAAATTTTGGTGCAACATATTGCCTCACATTTTGGGCACCTCATGAAATGGATGTTAGAAAGAAGTCAACTGAAATGCTCTACTTGAAATCGAAAGAAAGAATTCAACTGCTAAAACCTCAATGTCATCAAAAATGATTGTCTACTAAGGTCCATTGACAAATAGAACGACCTTCTTGACAACATTAAAGTATATTACCAAGAACAATATAAAGCGTCATAAATACAAAGCATCTTAAAAATTGCAATGAATTCTTTACTTTCATATGTCAATACTATGTTCTTATATTCATTTTTTTTTTTTTTTTTTTTTTTGGCCAAATGTACTCTTTAAAATATTTCCTTTACATACTTCATGATCTTATAGTGAGCACTTGTTTTTGCTCATCTTTGGTTTCGCTTTTGCAATAAGTGATTAAAGTCTTAGTTTTGATTTTGCATGTAATTCAAAATCTTTGTAACTTCTCTAGCTTTTAATGAGAATTTTCATCTTTGGCATTTCCATCATTGTTTATTCCAAGTTGTGTGTTGAATGTGCACATGTTGTAAAATATTGTGCTTTTGCAGAGACAAAATGCCAATATAGTTTCATCCCTATAATGTGTATATTGGCAGTATAGATCCACTTCTTTGATGTCTTGATTTTCACTTTCTATTCCATTTGCAGCTTCAAATGTATGATGATAGTGACTAAGTAAGTACATTGATTATTTAATCATGTATGCACACAAACATATCGAGAGTGACAAGCAACAATAAATTAGAAACCTTTAATATACTTTCCTATTACAAACAATATAAGCAATCAATTACTAAAAAGAGCGTATTATGGATATACATATTTATTTCAATAATTACATATACAATTAGATAGAAGTAGGTAAAAGTAGATTAATTTCATAATATCTTCTAGTATAGCTTCCTAAAAGCTTCATAGAGGCAACTTTGACCTTATACATGTTTGTAATTGATTGATAGATTAGAAATTTGGTCAATAAATTAGCCACATGTCACACGTGTTGGTAGCTTGTAGAACAAGTTAATTATGTGGCACACATATAAAAAACTTGCCTTCAAAGTTAAGACATGTATCTTGCAAAGTTAACACATGTTAAAGGTCTTATAAAATATTGTCAAATAATTTCTAATTAGATCATATATATAGTAATAAGAATGAAGCCTTCTTCATTCTTTTCAACTATCAAGGATATGAATCTTGAAGAAAGAAAATCTTTAATACACTCTTGTGTTACTAAAAAGAATTAAAAAATCACTCAAAGATGACATAATATTGAACTAGAATGGCTATTGTCAAAAACAAAAAGACTAGAAAGTCTTCAAACAAGACTAAGAACTAAAAAGGCATTAATAAGAGTGAAGTTGGCTTCACTCTTGCCTTCATATATATTCTTAACAAGGAACTATATGGTGATGTCCTATATGACCTCCAAAATATGTTGACTTTACAAGACACGTATCTTAACTTACAAGGCAAGTTTTTTATATGTATGCCATATAGTTAGCTTATTCTCTAAGCTATCAACACGTGGTTAATTTGTTGACCAAGTTTCTAACATACTAATCAACTACAAACACATGTAAAGTCAAAACAACATCTGTGCAGCTTCTAAGAAGCTTTTTAAGAAGATATTATAGAATTAATCTATTTTTATCTATTTTTATCTAATCATATAGATATTTACTAGAATATATATGTATATTTGTGATATTACCTTCCTTTCTTGGAACAAGTTCCACAAGGAGTAGTTATCATGTGTTGATGAATTCCAAGATGCAACAAATTGTATTTGCCACGTACTCTGAACTTTATTCTATTCGAAGATGGTTGATTGGTCTTTTCAACCATTAATAATATTCCATACCAAGGCGGAAGACCACCGTGTTATGTTATCATTATTGAGGCCTTTGTAACTTCTTTCAAATAAAAAATTTGAAATATTGTCAAGTATTGTTCATATTTCTAATAAAATCACCAAATATCATTTTTTTTTTTTAAGGTCGTAATACCAAATATGTTGTATTTTACCATCTATTCGAGGAAGGACATGTCATTCTTGAAGATTTTCATCTTGATAACATTGACTTGAAGGTTGTGACAATCGTAATGTCTTATTTAATAAATCAGTAAGTAAAAGCTCTTAAATTGAATCTATTGGTTGTTGAGTCTCCATCTCCTCAATATCACAAATACAAAAAAGCTATAAAGAAGGATAGAAGATAGAATGTTATCTTCTTTGGATCTTGTTTCTTTTATAATAAAGATTTGCTATTCTTCATCTTAGTTTTCATGGATGTCGTTGATGAGAAGCCTCAATTCTCTTTGTTGTATTTGCAAGATTTTTTTTGGCTTCCATGTGCATTAACTAATATCATATCTATGACAATGAACCAAATATTTCAACCTATTTTAGTGCCGCCTTCAACCTACGACTTATTCCACCTTGAATTCTTAATTATTATCCACTTCTGTAGGAGGAGGTGGCATTTATCTTCTTCTTGAGATATTCACTATCTTATATGGCTCAAAAAGAGACATGTCAAATACGCGGTAGATCTTCATAGATTCCAATAGATATAATTGATAAGGAACAAAATTGAGTTATTCACTAACAAAAAAAGTTTCAAGCCTATCATAGTCCAACTTGTCACAAGGACAAATATTCTTGATAATGTAATAAAGTAATCATATCTTATCACATTTATTAAATTTTAGTTATTCTTTGCAACAGGCATTTGCATTAAACTTTTGTCATTCTTGAGTTCTCTTTAACTATGCCTTTATTGTTGCATGCAGCTCTAATAAATAATTTGCCAAATCTTTCGTTATAAGATTATTAACTTTTTAAAAGTCAAAAGTATCAAGTCATAGATGAAAACCATAATTGATAAAAAAATGTGTTTGTTGAGCAAAAGAATATATCAAATTATTGTATACAAACTCTACTAATGATAAAAGAATTACCCAATCATCTTGATGATAGTTGATGGTACACCTCAAGTATTGCTCTAAAACTTGATTCACTTATTCCATTTCTCCATCAATTTAAAGATGAAAAACCAAAGAGAAATTTATATCCACTTTTAAGATTTTGAAAAGGATTTTTCAAAATCTTAATATAAATTAAGTCCTTCTATTCAATATAACATCTTTAGGTAATCCGTAATAGCAATAAATGTTATTAAAAAAATATTTAGTCATTTTTTTTTACTTGTGATAGGTTTTGTACATGGTACAAAATGTATCATCTTAGTAAAATAATCTACTACCACAAATATAAAATCTTATAAACTTGAGACTAGAAGATCTATGATAAAATCTATGAAAATGGAAGACCATGGTTGTTTTGGAATAAATAATGACTGAAGAAGTTCATAAAATTGATGGCGAGGAATTTTGGTTCTTGAAAAAATATTACATAATAATATAAAATCTTTAATTGCTTTCCATATTTGAAGCCACCAAAAATCTCTCGATATTAGCTCCCAAGTCTTGTTGTGTCCAAAATATTTGACTGGTAAAAAGTCATGACGAATTTAAAAAACATGTAATCATGTCTTACCTTTTGAAATGTATAATTTTTCTTTAAAATAGAGTAAATTGTTCTTAAACTCAAACTTAGAAATATCATGAAACTTAGAAGAATTATTCTTGATATTATGGATAAGAAGATTAGATGACATATTTGTTTGAATTTGCTTGACAAAAGTTGAATCAATAGTAAATGTTGATTCTATTGCTCGAAGGTAAAAGTACTTTGGCTTCAAGAAAATCATTATTTATTAATCAAAAGATGCATTTCTTTCTTTTGATATAAGATAAGAACGTCTATAAAGGATTTTCAACAAACCTTATTATTTTTTGGGTTGATAAGTGATCTTGAAATCAAATCTTATTAAAGACATGCTCCAATGAGCTTAGAAATGATTCAAAATTTTTCTCAATATGAAGTATTTGAGGTTTTTGTGATTTATATACATAATGATTAGATTTGAGGCGCCTTCTAAATAATGACGCTATTCTTGAAATGAATCCATGATTACAAGGAGTTCTTTGTTGTAAGTCTCATAATTAATCTTAATTGCTAAAAAAAATTTGGAATAGAAAGCTATTGGATAGAATTTATTATTTGCATCCATTTTTGATAATATTGCATTTAAGGCAAAATCTAATGCATTTATTTTCATAAAAATATCTTAAAGAAGTCAACACAATATAAGATTGGTACAAAAGTAAATTCTTTTTTTAAAACATAAATGAGGTTTTGGCTTTTTTATTCCGCTCAAGTTTGACTTTATAAGTCAAATGTATAAGTGAAGCTCCAACTTGAAGAAAATTCTTGATGAAGATCTAATAGTATTTAACAAAATTCAAAAAATATTGTATATCTCTTACTATTCTTGAAATCTTTCAAATTCATGATAGTCTGGACTTTCTTCAAATCCATTATTAGCTCTTTGTTAGAAATGATGTATCCTAAGAAGTCAACTTGAGTAATGTAGAATAGATACTTTTCTATCTTGGTATATAATCCTACATCTTTAAGTTTTTGTAACACATGATAAACATGAACTTCATGTTTTTTTGTGTTCTTAGAATAGATTAATATATCATTCAAATAACAAATGACAAAATCATCAAAAAATTCATAAAAGATATTATTCATTAAATGATGAAAAGTAGCTAGTGCATTTGTTAGTCCAAAAGGCATGATATTATATTCAAAATGTCCATACTTGATTCAAAACATAGTTTTCTATTCATCTCCTTTTTTAATATGTACCAAATTATATGCTCTTCATAGATCTATTTGTGTATAAATCTTTACTTGATTGAGTTGATGAAAAAGTCCTGAAATCAAAGATAGAGGATACCTACTCTTAATGGTGATCTTGTTGAGTCCTCCATAGTCCATACACATCCGCAAAGATTCATCTTTTTTCTTCTCAAATAAGATAGGAGCCTTAGCCAAAGATTTAGAATGGCATATAAAATTCTTAGTCAAGTTTTCATCAATATATTCCTTCAATGCAACCAACTTGTTTTGTGATAAGCTATAAATTGGTCGAAATGGTAGTTGAGCTCTTTTCTAAAGATCGATGGAACAATCATAAAGACTATGCTTTGAAAGAATATCTATATTTTTTTTTTCAAAGACATCTTGAAAATCTTGATATTGGTTGAAAATACTATTTGACGTCTTCTCACCATTAGAAATGGATGTGGCATAAATAGCTAAAGATAATTTTTTTTTTTATGACATGCATGAAAGTTCTCACACCCACCAGTAAGGATTTGGATGTATTAGACTTATGTCTTTTTACTTTATTAATAAGATTTTGAATTAAACCATTAAAAAAAATTAAGATTAGAAGAAATCTAATCTATTTGAAGATTATACTTTTTTAGCAAAGATAATTCTAAAATAATTAAATTAAATAGAAATCTTATTACATTAAATATTATTATGTTATTATGATCTTTAATTGCAATATCTAAAGGAACAATCTCATGCGTAACATCTCTAAAAGATAGCAAACAACCATCTATGACTTCTATATATATATATATATATATATATATATATATAAGTTTAATTTTCTTGACTAATAATATCTATTATTTTTTTACAAAATTGTTATCTATAAAAACATGTTTAGGCTCTTGAATCTAATAAAGCTAAGACTTTGTGATTTTTTAGTCCTAAATAAACTTCTATTGTAAAATTAGGTAAGAGATTTGCAAAGAGAATATGACCTTTATTAAAAATTATGCAAGATTCTAGCCGCACGATCTCTATTATAGTTGGAGAAATTTGTTTTTTGACACATCAACTTTTTTGGAAATTATGCTTCTCAATTTTTAGTTACGTTATTTTTTTGGATAATATTAAGTAATGTATTTAGCTTCTCTACAATATAAGTATAAGCCTTCTTAACGTCATCAAATTTTTTCTAATTCCATGAGAGATTTAAAATATACTGTATCAATTTACATTGATTTTGGCATTGATGAATAAGTTTCTAAAAACTTGAAAGTTTCCATCATTATTTGACTTATTCTTCTTCATTCAAGTCTTTGTTCTTGACGTCTTTCAAATAATTAATTCTTAGATGCAATGACTTGAGTAATAAATTGTTCTAAAGGTTTTGCCTTTGGCATTATCAATAAAAAATCTTTGATATTATCCTTCAATCTATATCAAAATTAATTAATAAAGGCTTTGTCATTCTAGTCCTCGTCGCAAGAAAAGATTTGGAATTCAGAAGCATATATGGTAGCTGATTGTAATCCTTGTCATGAAAATAAGAGGTTGGTCTCTACTACTCTTTCTTAATCACTTTCTTCGAATGTGGCAATAAAGACTTCTAGGAATGAATTCAAATCATAATGGAGTTGCAAATTTCTTTCAATTAAAGATGCAAACCAAAAGAAAGCACTTCCTAATAGAAGTGCACCTATGAATTCAACTTGAATAAATCCATCAAGGTATTGGAAGGGATCCAATCTTAGATAGAGCTTGACTTATTGCAAAAATCTTCAAAATTTTAATCCTATCCTATCATACTTCTCAAGCATATTAGTTCTTGTTTCTATTATACTTGTAAAAGCAAAACTTTCTAGATTTGGTTGTGAGGTCAATTTACTTTCTTCCTTCAACTATAGAACTTCTTGCCACACACTTTGAACTTCTTCCATAGGCATAGGAATATTACTTCCATGATTCATGTTAGAAATATATAAAAATTTTATTCTTAAAGTATTGACAAGTTTATGAAAATCTGCAATAGTTGCAAATCTATTTTCACTTCCATTGAGAGTAGCATCCATAATCTTTTCTTCCATAAAAAACTCAAACAAATTCAAAAAATTAAATTAGAAGAAGATAATCTACAACTTCTAATATTGAATGAAAGTTTTTATAAAAAAACAATAATCTACTCTTTTTTAGGAAAATATTAATATTAAAAAATAAGATTGTTTATTTACACGTAGGTAGTTTGCAATCTTCAAAATATAATAATAAAAGTAGAGTAATTCACTCACTTCCAAAATAATATAGAAATAGTAAGTTAGCAATCTTGTCAAATTATTAAAGAGATAAATCTTGAAGAAAGAAAATTCTCAATTCACTATTGTATTATTGAAAAGAATTAGAAAGTCACTCAAAGATGACATAATATAGAACTAATATAGCTATTGCCAAAAACAATAAGACTAGAAATTTTTGATATAAGTCTAAAGACTAAAGAGGCATTGACAAAAATGAAGAAGGCTTTAATCTTACTTTCATATTTACTCTTAATTAAGAATTATATTGCAATGTCCTATATGACTTCCAAAACATGTTAATTTTGCAAGATACATATCGTAACTTGCAAAGCAAGTTTTCTATATGTACCCAACATAATTAACTTAGTCCGAAAGCTACTAATAGAAGGTTAATTAATTACCAAATCTCTAATATATCAATCAATTACAAACTCATATAAAGTCTAAACAACATCCATGTAGCTTCTAAAAAGCTTCTGTAAAAGATATAAAACAATTATTCTATTTTATCTATTTTATTTACTTGTACATAATCATATAAGTGTTTACTAAAATACATATGTATATCCGTGACAACAATATTTTTCTTACCTTTTATCTAATTTGAAGATTCCATAATAAAGATTAAAATTATGTTTAGTTTGTTCATTCAAACCACACTGTATTTGAATAGTCTAAATACAATAAATATTTCACCAAATTTTACCTACTCACGTGAATTGCAATTTTCACAAAATTGTAGCTGCTCTCACACCAATTTAGCATTATACAGGTCCCATTCACTTCTCAGTAATCTCACAGCAATATTGCACAAGAAGAGACAATAGTGGACAGAACTGAGACAACAGTGGAAAGAGTTGTTCTTGACAAAGTTAAGATTTTTGGATGTTGAATTTTTTCTGATGTTTCACGGCAGAATACAACCAAAAGTGATACATCAAAATGTACATAAAACATGCTTTGGACCGTAGTTATAGATTAACATTAAAGAATAAATTTGCAATTACCACATAGTAGAGGTAGACTTGATATTATCAAGAATATATGGCTAGTATTGATATTTTGGAAAATTTTAACGGCATTTGTGATATTTTCTTTAGATATCAAGTCAAAAATAAAAATAAAAACAGAATACCTCAAAACTTCCACATATCGGCAAACGGTAAATGTTTAGATCTGTAACATTGCAACAAGGGAAGAATAGGACAACTTGAAATGAAAAACAAAGCAACGTACAATTGCTTGTTTTGCCTAGCAACCGCTGTGCTTACAAATTATTAGAGAGTTTGGATCCAGAGCAGCTTGATTAGAGTACAATTATTGGTCCATATTTCCACCTAGGATTGAAATGCAGTCACATGCTTTGTCGAGTAATTGCTAAATATGATTCCAGTCTAGAACCAGACGTATTTAGTTGTTTTTGTGTTCGACCCAAATACATAAACAACAAAAAAAAAATTGATATTTGTAAACTACGTCATGTATCAGCCGTGCCATGTTTACATAGAGCACAAGCATCTTGAATTGGTAGAGCCAATCCAAAAAGTAGTGTGAACTGTGAGTCAATCCCAGATCCAGACCCTTTCCGAAGGGTTCACTCGGTCAGAGATAGTGCTTATCCCAACAGCCAGAGGTAAAATGGTAAAATTCTCCCTCGCTGCAAGGGAGAAGTATCAGCTAACATTTCAGCCCCTAGCATCAGAGATAGACCTCCGCTGCTAACTGACTGCACACCATGTCCACTACCTCGACGACGATAACAATTGGAATCACCCTCTACGCTCCGCCAAAGCCCTCAGGGTCTACTATTTGTCAACAGTGCCTTACGGCAATCAGGTCTCAAAGATTATAGACTACATCATCAGGCTCCGTTCCTACAAATACCATTTCACTTCTGTAACAACTGACTCCGCTCTCACGCATCACGGCGACCAGCAAGCCGGCTATTACCAAGCTGCAGCAGGTTCACACATTTGTACGAATTCACGTGCCACACCCAATGCGATTTCCCTCAGGTCTTTACCTTCGATTCGTCAAGCAAAGGACCACAGGAAACAATCACGGACTCATCCACCCTTCCCAAGCCCTCCACTCTTGATGTACCACAAAAACCACTCCCACACAAATCCAAGGATACAGTCCTACCTTACCATCACTACTGCCACATGACCTGCCAACCCTACCTACTGTACACCAAAAGTGTATCAGCGCATTTAGACGCTTGCAGCATGGGAAATAGCATAAGTAACACGAGACAGACCCAGCATCACGTGTCACCGGCTTCGCAACCGGCGCCAGTTTCACAAATGGTCCTCTGGCACATGCTTAAGGCTGCTTCCTCCTCTAACATCAGAGCTGCCCGGGGTGCATTAAGCATCTGTCCTACGTCTATCAAGGATACATAGCTACACCGCTCGAAATACTACGCCGAGACAGCACCGCCCCAGAGAGATTTCCAACAGCTACATCTCAATCCAAATCCAGGTGCTTGTACTCTCTCAAACCAAACTAACTCGTCATCAGAAGATCGTTCTGACTGACCAACCAACTACACACATTCCGCCCTCGCAGACAAGGCCTCATCGAACTTAGTGGTATTGTGTTTAATCAGCTGGCCGAGACCATCAAGAGTAGCAAATACGCTTATAATCATCAGCCAAAGCTTCCCCATCCGACACTCATCACACACAACCTTCAATCCAACAGAAACCACATCCCATACAGAACCATTCCAGCCATCGCTGGAGATGGATTCAAAAACGACAGCACCATGGACGGAAAGATATCTTGGAACTCGTAGCGCTCACTCACTCACTCACTCCACTACAACCAACTACACAGAGCTGGACCTACTTAAGAGGTCAGAATGAAGTCCTGCCGTTTATACAAGCTTCAAATTAGGGCTTAGCGTCAACCAGCGACTTGAAACCTAATTTTACTCTTCCTGTTCGACGCATTAGTGAGTTTCGAAGCTAGGGGTTAGAAGAGGGTGAATTCACCTGGCTCCATATCATGCAGGTGAAGTTTATTTAACTTTGATGCCCTTGTGGAGGAGTTAGGGTGGAAAAGCATATTGTGAATTGATTGTGTTGAGATAGTTAAATGTAGCCGGTGCTCTCCATAATATTTATTGTAGACTACAGTAAATACCATAGCTACAATATTTAGAGTCTAATGGAGAAGTATTGTTTATCCTTTCCCCTTTTCTCTTCTTGTATATGAGACACAACTAGATCAATAGGTTTTTATGTGTGAAGCTCTCTCTCCTTAAAAACCCTCTTGTAAGTATGACTTACTACTACTCTTGTGTGTGTGTATGACTTACTATTATTCTTGTGTCTTTCTAAATATTCTCAACACGTTATCAGCACGACTTTCTTCTATATACTATCACAATTTTTTTTGCTCTAGTCTTGACTCTTCAAACCTGTTGTTATTCTTGCTTAGTGTCTGCCTCATGATCTTGTTGCTCTTCTTGCTGACCCCTCACATATTAGCTGCTTGCTTAGAGCACTTGTTCCACTTTTTGCCCTGCTTGCTTAGAATACTTATTTAGAATACTTGATCCAGCCCAGCTCCACCCCAGCTTGCTCCTTGCTATGCCCCGAACTGCTACCAAACAGCCGCCAAATTGCCGCCAAGTTGTTGCCAAATTGCCGTCAAACCCACCATTGCCGCCATCGCCCTATTGCCACTGTCCCTGCTGCCCGTCGTTGCTGCTGTTGCACGCCACTGCCACCCCACCGCCCTACTACTGCCACCCTATCGCTGCCTGCTCCCACCATCTTATTACTGTTCTGTTGCCTTAATCCACAACCTCCTTAAAATATATATATATTTTTTCAAGTTCAAGTTTATCATTTTATTTGACTTTATATTTTAAGGTACATTTTACTCAACTTTTCTACTTGATCTTATATTTTCTTTATAGATTTACTTATAATGAGTGCTTCAACATCTTCAACTGCTTCTACTATTGTTCCAACTATTACCAGTGCATCTCAACATTTTTAAGCTCATTTATTTCTACCATTGATTGTGGATGGAAATAATTATCTATTATGGGCAAAAATGGCAAAAGCAAATTTATTTGCAGAACAATTCTCGGATGCCATTATATTTGAACAATCTCCTAAAATAAGTATTTCTATACCTCCTGCTATTCATTGGAAAGCACTTCTTCTCCTTCGTCGTTATCTTGTACCTACATTACAACATCAATATTTGGAAATTAAAGATCGTGCAGAACTTTGAAAGAATCTTAAATCCAGGTTTGATCATCAAAAGACCATTTTTCTTCCACGTGCACATCATAATTGGACACATTTATGTGTCTTGGATTTTTCAAATTTATATGCTTTCAATAATAAAATGTATAGTATTGTCTCACAATTATGTTTATGTGGACAAAGCATTTCTGAAGAAGAAATGATTGAGAAAACTCTCTCTACATTTCCTCTTGTATCTGCTGTGCTTGCACAACAATACAGGAATATGAAATTTCAAAGTCATTCTGATCTCATGTCCTATCTACTTCTTGTGGAGAAGCAAAATGAGCTACTCTTGCGCAATGTGGAAGCTCGTCTTATTGGAACTACAATTCCAAAATCTCATGCATATTATATTTCAAAGTCTAAGAAGAAATTATATAAACATGGGAAATGTACTCATAAGTATCAGGGTAGTCATAGTCATGACCATTTCTACTCATATAAAAAGAATAAATATTCTACTATTAATTATAGTAAAAAAAAAGAATCAGAGATGCATTCTTATCATAAGTGTGGAATGATTGGACATTTAGCACATGCGTGCCATACTTCAAAATATTTTATTAAAATGTTCCAAGAAAATAAAAAACTATGAGCTGAGGCTCGTGAAGTTCATACTATGGATGCGTCCATGGATTCAATTGGTATTGATGACTTAGAAGCTTATATGAATGACAAAATTTCTAACGATGAATCAAATGATGCGCTCATTGATTCTACAACAACACAGACTATCTTGTAAGATAGACGATTTTTTATTGAAAAATCTTCAACTAAGCAAACTAAAAATATGATGACCATGGCAGGAGCAAATGCGTTTTATTTCTAAGATGGCACAATGATGGTAAAATTACTTACAGATTCTATCATAAAATATAAACATGCAATGTTTGCACCCTCAGTACTTCGAAGTCTGATCAACTACCAAGATGTGCATATTAATGGTTATCACCTCTCGACAACCACTTTAAATAGAAAAGAGGTTTTGGTTCTTGCGAAGAACCATAAAGTTTTTAAAAAAGCTTTTGCTACAAAAAATGGTTTATACCGAATTAAAATTCGGCCTCCCATTATATTTAATTTTGCATCATCTATCACAAAGAATCATGTTTCTCTCTGGCATGGACGATTGGGACATCCAGGATCCACATTATTTAGAAAGATCATTCTATGTATAACTCGACACAATTTAAAGCCTACGAATGTAGATTCTATGGAATTATGTCGTGCATGCTTATAAGGTAAAATGATTACTCGGCCTTCAATTTGGAAACTTCCATAAGAATTATCACCAATGCTTGAAAGATTACATGGTGATATTTGTAGTTCTATTAATCCAATATGAGGACTATTTCGTTATTTTTTGGTCCTTGTTGATGCATCACATAAACAATCACATGTTTCATTATTATCAATTTGAAACATGGTGTTTGCAAATCTTATATCTATGCTTATTCATTTTTGGACACATTTTCTTGATTACCCTTTAAAAATATTACATATGGATAATGCAAAAGAATTCGCATCAAAGTCTTTTGAAGACTATTGTATTGCAATAAGAATTGAGTTGACATATTGTGTTCCATATGAACATACTCAAAATGGGCTTGCAGAGTCATTTATAAAGTGTATACAACTCATTACTCAACCACTCCTCTTTCATGCAAATTTACCTGCATCTATGTGGGGTCATACAGTTTTACATGCTGCAACATTAATACGCCTCCGTCCTTCTTCTCTTGAAATTATTTCATACGTTCATTTCGAGTCGTATTCCAAACATATCTCATTTACGAGTATTTGATTGCAGTACTTGGATTCTAGTACCAGAACCTCAACGGCATACCATTGGAGCTCATTGACAAGAAGGCATATATGTTGGTTTTGATTCACCGCATTATTCATATTGTTGATCCATTAACTGGCACATTATTATGTGCAGATTTGTAAAATTGCCGTTTTGAAGAAAATATATTTTCATCTCTTCAATGAGGAGTATCCAATCAACAAAGAAATAAAGTACTCATATTTGAAGCACCAAAATTATTTACAAAGAATCCCGATCCTATAACATCTTTGGTTGAAACTGAAGTTGCTAAGATTTTGTATCTAAAACGGATCGCAGATGAAATACTTGGTAGCTTCAATGATGCACCTAGAATTATAAGAGTTCCTATTAATGAGGCTCAGAATGTACCTACTTATTTTGCAGTGCCATTGACTACAATACCTGAAGTTATAACAACAACAACTAAAAAAACTCGTAGACTAGATAAGCAACCACATAAGAAGAAAGCTATAAAATTGACTAATCGTGGTATTATTTCTCAAGAAATCGCCACTCATCTTGCAGGACTACCAATTCATGATGATATATCCATGCATAATGTACCTTTAATTCCCATGAAAAACAATCTTGCAATTGAAAGGAATAAGAACAAGTTGAATAAAGAATTATCTATTCTGTATTATGCTATAGATGATATTTGGGACAGACCATCTATTACGATAGATGAATCATTTTCATATATGATTATAGAAGCCATTTCTTGTAAAGAAGACGTTCTTGAACCTCAAACCATCGAGGATGCAATGTGTTGCTCTGATTGATCAAAATAGAAAACTTCTATTGAGGAGGAGTATGCCTCTTTGCATAAGAAGAAAGTCTTTGGTCCAATTATAGACAATCTTACATCTCGCCCTATGGGATATAAAATGATATTAATATACAAGCGAGATGCTCAAGGCCAAATAACCCACTATAAAGCTCGTCTTGTTGCTCAAGGATTTACTCAACAATTTGATATTGATTGTGAATCTACATATTCTCCAATCATGGATTCAATTACATTTCGACATATTATTGGAATAACAGTTTATTTCACCCTTGAGATATATCTGATAGATGTAGTAATTACATATCTATATGGTTCTCTTGATGCAAATATTTATATGAAAGTTCTACCTAGCTTAGAAACAGGAACTCCAAATCGACTCGCTCCAAGATAATATCGTGGTATTAAATTATGTACGGCCTTGTATGGTTTAAAACAATCCAGACGAATGTGGTATCAATATCTTCAAGATTATTTAATTACAAATAATTTTATAAATGATCCACTAATCCCTTGTTTGTTTATTAAATGAGATAAAATTGATTTTGTAATCATCATTGTATATATTGATGATCTTAACCTATTGGGTACTACATCTGCATGTATTACAGCTATTAACCTACTTATACATGAATTTGAGATAAAAATACTGGGAAAAATAACTTTTTGCATTGATCTTCAGATTATGCATCTAACAGATGGTATCATTTTTTTCTACCGACTAATGTATATTTGACGAAACTTGCAAAGATTTAATATGATTGATGCTTATCGATTGTCCACACCAATGGTTAAACGTGGTCGTGATGGTCATGATCCATACTGTCCATGCGAAGAGGAGGAGGAAATATTGGGAGATTAATATCCATACCTCATAGCGGTTAGAGCACTTTCGTATTTAGCTACATCTACAAGATCAGATATTGCATTTGCAGTTAGTATTCTTGCAAGACATAGTACACATCCAACACTATAACATTGGAATGGCATCAAATAGTTATTACGTTATTTAAAAGGTACTGAAGACTTGGGATTATACTACATACAATCCGTAGATCCAAAATTGGTTGGATATTATGATGGGGGATATAAATCTGACATTGCAATAGCTAAATTTCAAACATGATATGTATTTTTAAGACTAAAGCTGTAATATCATAGAAATCGATGAAACAAACAATAACTGCAACTTCATCCAACCATGCAAAAATTATTGCCTTACATGAAGCATCTCAAGAATGTATTTGGTTGCGATCAATTGATAAATTCATTCAAACAACTTATAGATTTTTATATGATGATTCTCCAACTATCTTGCATGAAGATAACAGTACTTGTATTGCACAAATGCAAGTTGGTTTCATTATAGGCGACATGACAAAGCATATCGATCCAAAGTATTTTAGTTATACCCATGATTTGATTACTGATCAAGCACTTATAATTAAAAAAAAATGAATCTACAAATAACCTTGCTGATCTCTTTACCAAAGCTCTCTCATTGTGCAACCATTGTCGACTTATTTATGGCATTGGTATGTTGCAACTTACTTTTCTTGAATAAAAAAGTTAATGAGCTCTTTAAATAATTAAAGAAAATGATGTTGTATGCTTTTTTCTTCATCTATGGTTTTGTCCTTAAATAAAATAAGGTTTTTTTAGATAAGGTTTTAATGAGGCAATAATTTTTTATCTTGCAAGATCATAGAAAAGTATAGATCATAATTCTATACAAATTTTATATTATGTAAATATTATGATGAGCAAGGAGAAGTGTTGAGATCATTAAATGTAGTTGGCGCTCTCCATAATATTTATTATAGACTATAGTAAATATTATAGCTACAATTTTTAGAGTCTAATAGAAAAGTATTGTTTATCCTCTCTCCTTTTCTCTTCTTGTATACAAGACACAACCAGATCAATAGATTTTTATGTGTGAAGCTCTCTTTCCTTAGAAACCCTCTTATGTGTATGACTTACTACTACTCTTGTGTGTGTATGACTTACTACTACTCTTGTGTGTGTGTATGACTTACTACTACTCTTGTGTGTGTGTATGACTTAATATTACTCTTGTGTCTTTCTAAACATTCTCAACAAATTGCTAGCAAAGCAACAAGCAGCAGTGTAAGTCGGAGTTAGACAATTTGAGGTTGAATTTTACACCGTTACTTCTCTAACGATTTCACGTTGTAATATGTCTTTATAGTGAAAGTTGATAATATGGATATTATTATAGAAGAGCCAAGTTAAAAGAAAAATTAAAAAAATATGGATAAAAGATAGGAAGGTAGTAAAACTTTTAGTAGTAATGCTGCCCTTTTAAAAAAAATAGCTTCTATTTACTTTGTAGGGCTAAAAATAAGATAAAATAAGGTTGTTTAGAAAAATAAATAATATAGACATCTTTAGGAGAAAGTTAAGAATAAATTCTAGTAAAAAGTACTTAGAAAAACTAGATGTTGATACCCGGAGAAGGCTAGTTAAGAACTAGGGTCGAAATTAGACCTTGAGGCACAAAACTAAGTCTTGATACCGACTTTGGGATTCTTTGGTAGATCGAAGAGTGGAATTAGATTGAAGATTGGATAAGATTTCTATAAGCATTAATTTTGGGTGATTTGAATCTGTATTGACTTTGTAAGAGCTTTGTAAAGTCAAGGTTTGTTTTGGATGACTTGGATTTTGTGACATAAAATAGGGTTGACATTTTGGATGATTTCAAGAGTTTTGTAATAGATCTATGGATAAAATTTTGTGGATTAATAGTTATAGTCTATTTCAATATTTTTTGTGAATTTGAACTCGATCCAACAATTGAATTGAGGATTATTGAGGTTTAAGTAAGTCAAGGTCTCAAAAAGTAGAATTTTAGGTCTAGTGAGGGTTTTTAAGATTTCTTGAAATCTACTTGTTGGATTGGAATGAAACTTATGTGAAAAGATATTAGACTTGTTTTTCTATGTGTTTGAGAATTTTGAAATCAATCGAATGGTACAAAGAAGAGATATTAGCTTTGGAAGATTGGCATCAAGGTTGGAGAAAGAGGCCGACCAATACCAGAGCACGTTTTTGAAGTTATCATCTATTTGGTAGTTTTGATCATTTTTAAAATTTTTGTAATTGTTTTCAACTTAGTTTTTTAAGAAGTGTGTAAAATTTGAGTTAAGATCAACAGTTTATTCATTAATTATTGAGGTTTAAATATGTTGTAGGAATTACTAAGGTTTGGTTAGGAAATGGTTTAGGATTTAGAGTTTGGTTAGGATTTGATTTAGAGTTAGGATTTGGTTAGGGTTTGATTTAGGGTTTAGGATTTGGTTTAGGATTTGGTTGGAATTTGATTTAAGATTCAGGATTTGGTTAGGATTTGGTCTAGATTTAGGATTTGATTTATGATTACGATTTGATTTAGGATTTATGATATGGTTTAGAGTTTGATTAAGGTTTCATTTAGGATTTAGGATTTGATTTAGGATTTGGTTAGGATTTAGGATTTAATTTAGGATTTGGTTGGGATTTGGTTTAAGATTTGTTTAGAGTTTGGTTTAGGATTTATGGTTTGATTTAGGGTTTAGGATTTTATTAGGGTTTAAGATTTAATTAATTTTGGCCTAAAGTTTGAATGAATTCTAATAGAATTTTAATTAGAATTAAATTAAAATTGAATTTAGATGTATTTGAAAGATATTTGTGATTATTTTAATATTTTTTTAAGATTTCTTATTGTTTCTTTGAAATTTCTTTGAGGTGTTTTTGAATTTGATTAAAACTTCCTTAGCATTATTATGGTCTAATTAGAGTTTAGTTAGTATTCTGTTATAGTTAGGATTTTTTTGTTATAATTTCCATTCTACCTTCCACAGCCAAGTGCGCAGAGCATTATCAAGCAAGACTTCACGTATTACGACAATAAGGTATTTGGGTGCTATAGTCTCTTAGAGCAATGGAACTCAGTTGAATACAATTGAATAATATAAATTATAAAATCTATGTATTGTTTGATTTTCTAATTTTATTTTCTATAATTTATTTATTTATTATATTTATATATTTAATTTTATAGATTCATTCTATATAATATAAATTTATACTTTATATCTTTTGAAGCATTTTATACTTAAGAAACAAGATGAGAGATCAAAACTTCTAAAAATAATCCAAAGAAAGATTGTATCAAGGACATAGATCATAACAAAATTCTACAGAAGAAATATACTCTTATGACATTCAAAAACAGAAAGTAGTCAAATCAAATATACATATAAGATAAAAACTACAACAATTATTTTCAAATATAAAGAGGCTAGAGATTCTTTAGTTAAGATAAGAATATAAGAAATATGTTGACAAGAATAAGAAAGGCTTTAGTCTCGCCTTTACATATATTATCTAACTAATGAGCTTTGTGGCAATGTTTTAAAGGTTATTCAATATATTATTATATTATAACATAATTATATGGTGAAAGATAAAAATATGGATTCTATTTTAGAAGAATCTAAATAAAAAATATAATAGCAAAAGAAAAATAAAAGATAGGAATATTGTAAATTTTTTTAATATTAATAATGTCTTCTAATCAAAAAAAGACTTCTATCTACTTTATACCACTATAAATAAAGAAAAAAAAAGTATATTTCAAAAATAAGAAATATAGACATCTTTAGGATGGAGTTAAGAATAGTTTGTAGCAAAAATTATCTTAAGAAACCAAGAATTAATACCTAAAGAAGATTGGTTGTGAATCATGGTTGAAATCAGACCTCAAGGTACAAAACCACACACCTACAGTGATTCGGAAGTTCTTTGGTTAATTAGAAAGTAGGATGTATTAGTAAACAAGAAGGAAATTCTTAAGGCATTAGTTTTGAGTGCTTTGAATTTGTAATGACATTGTAAGAGCTTTCAAAAATTAGGCTTGTTTTGAGATGACTTTGATTTTTGAGATATAAAAAAGCATTTATACTTTGGAGCAATTTGTAATATTTGTAGTGGATCTAGGGATGAGAATTTTTATATTTGTGATCATAGATGTGTTACATGTGTCTTGCAAGTTTGAGCTTAATTCAATAATTAATTTAATATTTTTGAAGCGTAATTGGATTAAGGCCTTAGAAATTATAGTTTAAAAGATCAATAACAATTTCTAAGATTTATAGTAATTTTTCAAATGGATTGAGGTAAATTTTTACATATTAATAATAATCTTGATTTTCAACAAGAATAAAAAAATTAGAAGTAATTCAATAATAAAATTAAGAGCTATTAGCACTCAAAGATTGGCATCAAGATTGAAGAAGGAGGCTAGCTAATATCTAAGTAAATTATGATTTTTATTTCTTATTTTCTTTAATTCATCATCTCTAAAAGTTTTGTACTTATTTTAAGCTAAAAAATTGAAAAGTGTGCAAAATTTTAGTCAAAATAAATAATTGAATTATTAGTTACTAAGGTTTTAATTTATTAATGAATTTCATAAGGATTTATTTAAGATTTATTTAGGATTGAATTAGAATTTGATTAAAATTTTATTACGATATATTTAGGATTTAAATAGGATTGAATTAGAATTTGATTAAAATTTTATCAAGATATATTTAGAATTTTAATAGAATTTAATTAGTTTTTATTTGAAATTTTATTAAGATTTTATTATAATATATTTTGAATTTAGTTAGAATTTCTTTATTAAGAATTTATTAGTATTTTATTATTATTTTTCTAAATTTTTAATTTTAATATTTTTTAAAAGTTTATTTATGATTTATTTATTATTTCTTTATAATTATTTTTTATAATTTTTTAATTTATTTTAAAAATTTATTAAAACTTGATTAATATTTTTAAGGTTTAAATAAGGTTTATTTAAAATTCTATTAGAATTTTTAAGACCATATTTTTTGTAATTTTTAATTTATCTTTTATAGAGGAGTGCTGGGTGTATTTTCAAATAAGACAACACATTATATGATAATGTATCAAACTTATAAGACACACGTCTAAATTGAAGGCAAATTTCTAGTATATGTTCTATATGGCCAACTTATATGATAAGTAAATAAGATATGCAATATGTAATTAACTTGTAAAATCAATAGTCAATATATACAATATGTAACCAACTTATAAAACAAGTAATTGACATGCGCAATACATAAAAAACTTCTTGGAAAAGTTTTTAATCCATGAATTATCTACAAACATTTTGAAAGTCAAATCAATGTCTATGAAGCTTCTAAGAAGTTGTTCTACAATATATCACAAAACAACCAAAGAATCAATTTATTCTTGTATCACTAGATAAGAATAAATATATGCTAAAAAAATATTATATTATTAAAACTAAAATGACTTTTGCTAAAGACTAGAAGATTAAAGATTCTTAAAACATTGCTAAGAATAAGAAATATATTTGCAAAATACATGGTTGACTTATAAAACACCTTTTCTACATATGAGCCATATGACCAATATATAGAATACATGGCCAACTTGTTAGCCAAGTTTTTAACCTATTAATTACTTATAGATACATAAAAAGTCAAATTTATATCTATAAATCTTTAAAAAAAAAATTACAAGTTATTTTATTTTTTACATGTTTTTACTCACTCTTACATAATTCTTCTTATTTTAAAAATTAAAAGTCTTAGTTATGTCTATGAAATTACCTTCCCTTTTAAGAACAAATTCTTTAAAGATTAGTAATTATATATAGAAGAAGTCTAAGATGTAATAAATTATATTTGGTACAAATTTTAGATCTTTGTTGTTTTTGAAGTTAGTTGATAGGTCTTTTCAACTATTGATAGTATTCCATACCAAAAAAAAATAATCACCATGTTATTTAATCATTATTAAAACTTTCATAACTTTATTTAAATAATACATTTAAAATATTATTAAGAATGGTTTTGTTGTTCTATAGTATCAGCAAACATTAAGAGTCTCTTTTAGAGTTGTGATATTACATGGATTATATTTTTCTATTTATTTGAGAAAGAATATGTTATTTTTGAAAGTCTTCATCTTTTTTATGTTATCTTGAAGGTTGAGCCAATCTATATTATTTGTCTAGTAACTCAACAAATAATAGCTCTTAAATTGAATCTATTGGTTTTTAATTCTTCATCTCTTAAATACTACAAATATAAAGAAATTACTAATAAAGATAGAAAATATAATATAATCTTTATTGAACCTTATTTTTTTTATTGCAAAGAATTACTTGATTTTTTAACTTTATTTTCATGGATGTCATCAATAAAAAGTATCAACCTTTTTTATTGCATTTGTAAGATTATTTGATGGCTCCCATATATATTCACTAATATTATATCTTTTCCAATGTATAAGATATTCTAGCATATTTTGGTGTTGCCTTGAGTCTAATACTTATTTAACTTCAAACTTTTGATTATTCTTCACTTCTAGTCAAAGAAGTGGCATTTATCTTCTATCAAATGAGTCCACTCTCTTGTGTGGCTCAAGAAAGAACATATATATATATATAAGAAAATCTTCATAGATTCCAATAAATATAATATATGCAATTAGTTTGATTTATTCATAAACAAAAAATAATTTAAGACTATAATAATCTAATTTGTTACAAAAAAATAGTCTTGATATTACAATAAAGTAATTATACCTTGTTACTAACATAAAATTGAGATTTGTTTTTGTAATAGATATTTGTGTTTATATTTTTTTTTAAAGCTTTCTTAAATTGTATCTTTATTATTGCATATAATTTAGATAAAAAATTATGAAATATTTTTCTAAATGATGATAAACTTTTAAAAAGTCAAAAATATTTAATTATAGATAAAAACTATAATTAGAAAAATATTATTATAGAAAAAAATATTATTTTATTAAAAGAAAAATTTGGCAATAGCTAGAAAATTATTCAATTATCGTGATGGTACATTTCAAATATTGCTCTAATAATTTATTCACTTATTATATTTGTCCATTAGTTTGAAGATAAAATTTCAAAGATAGTCTTATATTTACTTTCAATATCTTAAAAAGAAATTTTCAAAACCTAGATATAAACTAATTTTCTTTGGTTAATATAATATTCTTTAATAATTAATAATAATAATAAATATTATTAATTTTTTAAAATTATTTATTTAATTGTGATAGTTTATATATATTATGTTATAAATATATATATTTGATCTAATAATTACTTAGATAATATATATAGATAAAGTAAATTAAAATAGATTAATTTGATAATATCTTGTAGAAAAGCTTCTTAAAAGCTTCATAGAAGTGGCTTTTACTCTATAAGTGTTTAAAATTGAATATTAGGTTAGAAACTTAGTCAATAAATTAGCCATGTATGGTACATATTGATAGCTTGTAGTAAAAGCTAAGTATGTAGCACACACATATGAAACTTGCCTTAGAAGTTAAAACATGTGTCTTGCAAGTTGGACACATGTTAGAAGTCCTATAGAATATTGTAACATAGCTCCTAATTAAATAGTATATATAGAGACAAGAATGAAGCCTTTTTTCTTCTTATCAATGTCTATTAAGTCTTTAGTCTTATTTCAAGACTCTCTAGTCTTCTTGTATTTAATAATAGTCATTTTAATTTCAATATTATATTAATTTTGAATAAATATCTATCCTTTTCAAGTGATATAAGAAAATATTGAATTTATTTATTTATTTAAGTTTCTTTCTTTTATAGTTTGAAAAGAGTGCTAATTTATTGTTTTTGTTTTGTTTTAGAAGTGAGTCAGTTATTCTACTTCTATTGTTGTATTTTGAAGGTTTTGGACTATCTAATTTTAAATTAAAAATTTTAATTTTATAATACTATTTTATTTATTTAAACAAGTAAGCTATCAATTTTTTTAAAAATTTTCATTTGGTATTAGAGGTTGCGGATTACCTTCTTTTGATTTGACTTATCAATTTGTTTGACTTCTCTATGGAAGTAAAAATTATGGATTCTATTTTTGAAAAAAATAAAAATAGATTTTTTATTATTGTATATCTTCATAAGCTTATTAATACTCTTTGGATTGAAATCTCATGTATTTTTAATATTAATTATAGTGATTGTATTCTTATGCCCATAAAAAAAATCAACAATGAAGTTCAAAATCTAGGCCAAGAAGTTGTGCAAAGAAGCAATATCATTAAAAAAAATAAGAAGTATGGTTGTCAATATATAGAAAAATGAGTTTTTTCAACTATAATAAAAAATTTGCAATAAAAATCTTATGCAGCATCTTATAAAGGTCATATTTTCTTGTCAAATTCTTCATTTGTGCAATAAGACTAAATTCTCTTAAAGATTTAAAATCCTTCTAGTCTATAGCAACAAAAATTCTATTACAAAATAAAAAAAAATAGATAAGAATAAATCTAAACAAAGCTAAACAAAATAGAATATAAAAGAAAAAATAGAGCAAAAAAAAAGAATAGAAATGAATAGAAAATATAATTCAAACTTTATTAAGAAAAAGGGACCAAAGCTATACTTAACCAAATGTTCCAAATAGCCTCAATCAGTCCTATTTATACATTGTATTATTATACTAAAACTTTTTAGAATATTCTTAATAGTAGACCTTATTTTAGTAATTTCTATCTTAAAAGGTTCTAAAAATAGGCTCTACTAAAATAACTACCAAATATTCTATGATGGATTCTATATAGACCACCAATTCAAACTCAATTCTAAAAACTTCTAAAAATTTCTAAAAAAAATGGCCCCAATTACTTGTCTCTATGCATCAATAATATAATTATCTTATCCATGCTCCATTTTTGTTAATCTTCTTCTATTAATACAAAATATCCTTATTTTATTCTAAATGGTATTTTTAGATTATTTATTGATAATAGATGAGATTCTATACAAGTTTCAACATTACATTATGGATGGAATAGCCTTTCAAGAAGACCTTGTATTGAAGTTGTACACATCCATTGCCACGACAAAAATAGTGATGCTCTAAAATATTATCTATTTCATACTCTTGTTGGTTATTAATTACAATTGATGGTGGTGGTGGTTGATATTGGTATGAAAAGCACCTTAGTTGAGTATGAAACTCCTTAAACTGCAAAACATAGAAGAGTGGATGGTCACCTTCTCAAAAGATTTTATGTTGCCAATCATTATCCACATACTACTTTTGTCAATTTTGTGCAAAAAAGAGGTAATATCATACTTCATATAAGGCAGTTGTAAGATGTTATATAGACTCTTTTGTTATTAGATTATTAATAACATTGATGTGATAGAAAATTGATAATATAATAGAATGTTGATTAATATTAAAGAAGAATGATAAAATAATACTTGCTTGAATACTATCATTGTAAGCAAACTCCAAAGGCATTAAATATTTATCCATTCATTATCGTGAACTGCCACAAATGTCCATAGTATATTCCTCAAGGTTTGATTTGTATACTCTATTTGTCCATCCATTTGAAGATAGAAGGCCATAGATATGGCAAGTTGTGTGCCTAATAGCTTAAACAAGGTCTGTCAAAAATTCCTTGTAAAGCATGGATCTTGATTTGAAATGATGACATAAGCTAATCCAAGGTGATAAAAGATAGTATCAAAGAAGATCTATGCAAGTGCTAGGGCATCAATATCAAATCATACCACAGCCAAGTGAAGTTACTTCAAGAGTCAATTGACATAGACAACAATTGTAATGTGATTATATAAAAAATCTACATCAAAAACGAAATGAGGTTTATGGTCACTTGCTTCCAACGTGTTGTATGTAGTAGAATTGGCTACAATAGCCTAAGAGATATTGCATTGTATACTTTGTTATATTCACATGACTTACAAGAGTACACAAAAGCTCAAACATCATAGTCCAAATCTATCCAAAACCATGTCTTTGAGATTTATTCTAAAATCTTTTCACTCCTTAAATGTCCAAATATTTGAATGTCATGTCTCACTTAAAGTGCATGCATCTGAAGTATAATATTATGAGGTACATAAATTTACTTCTTAAAAAAGAAGAAGCCATCACTAAGACTGTAATCTTAATATTGTACATTGTCTACCTTTAGTTGATCACTAATTATCTTGAAATAAGTATCTCTATGCATAGCTTCTTTCTATTCTACCTCTTTTGTTAGGTTTGAAATGACACTTCTAATGATGGCAGCTTAAGCATTGTCCTCAAATTTGGCCTTTAAGTCTAATCTCCACAATAAGCTATCAATTAAAGTATATTGTTGCCCTTGCTTTTACTCAAGCTAAATATCAAAAAATTTCAACTATTTTTTATTTTTCCTCTTTTATTAGATTTAAAATGATACATATGATATTATGATTTCATATTTTTTAGATGAAAATTGTGTAGGAAGAATCAATAGTCAAAGCAAATAATCAATGGCTTCCACAATAGATAGTGTTGCCACACCTTTGTCACATGTACAATCGCTAATTGCTCTTGATTACATGTAGAATAATTGCGCTCTGGCTTTTTGAGCTTGCATAATTCATATGCCATAAGTTGAAAGTTCCTACTAATTGTAAAATTTGAAGCACGAATATCAAGTATATAGAGAAGATTGGAATCATACAATTATACTATTAGAGCAGTAATGAGTGCTTCCTTTAATCTATCAAAGGTGCTTTGATACTCCAATTTCCATTCAAATTAGGCAACCTTCTCCAATTGGCTTATTAATGAGACAACAATTTATGCAAATTACCAAATTGAATGATGATAATATCTAGCAAGGCTTAAAAATGAACGCACTTCAGAAGCATCTTGGAGGTTGCCCAATCTTCTATTGCTTTTACCTTATCCTACTCCATGTGCATTTCTTTGGAGGATACTACATGTCCTAAAAAAATGACCTCTGACTTCTAAAGTTCATACTTTGATTGCTTATAATAGAAGTAACTATTTCATAGTCAATATAACACTTTTTATAGATATTACTCATGCTCTTTAGGATTTTTATTATAGATTAGAATATCATTGATGAAGAAAACTACATACTTATCTAAATGGTCCCAAAATAGTCTGTTCATATGATCTATGAAAGAGGCTAGAGTATTAGTGAGGCTAAAAGGTAAAATAAGCTATTCAAAATGTCTATAGTGCATATAAAATGCCATCATTTTTATATCCTCTTTTACTATAGATATGTGTCAATAGCTACTACTAAAGTCTAATTTACTAAAAATAGTTGCATCTTAAAGTTGATTAAGAAGATCATGTATTTTTGATAGTCTACTTATTGAGGCCTCGATAATCAATGTAAAATTGAAGTCCACCATCTTTTTTGAGTGCAAAGAGTATAAAGGTCCCCCATGGTGATATACTTTCTCAAATAAGGCCTTTCTCTAAGAGTTCTTTGAATATTTTTTATAACTCTTCATATTCATTTGGTACTAAGCAATAAATTGGCTGACTTGTTGATTTGGTTTTAAGCAATGATTCTATTTAAAAGGATGTATCTTAATCAAATGGCATAGCATTAGATAAGTTAGTTGGAAAAATATGAAAATTATCACATATGAGTTGTTCTACCTATTTTGTTCATTTGATTTTCTTTCCTATTACTTATGCAAGTTTTGAAACTACCATATATACCAATTGCTTATGTTGTATTTGCTTCTTCATAAAAGTCATTCCTACAAGTAAGCTTTTAGTTACAGATTGTTTTGTTACTTCACTTGATGTAGAGGCTCAAAACATTATCTTTCATCCATTGTCTTTGAAGGAGATCATTCTTATTAATCAATCAACTTACTTATTTTCTACCTCTAGCCATGGCATACCAAGGATAATGTCATATTTGAGCTTTGTTAATTTGAACTCTTTTCTTAAGATAAGAGGTCATTCAACCTTAAATTTTCTTCTTTACATATCTCATTTAATACATTCTCTCAATCATCAACTAGGTATATACTTCTTTCTTTCATCACCTCATTTTTAATTCCAATTCTATCGACAATCTTAGTCAAGATGTATTTTTTCATAGAGCCACAATTTATAAACAATTGACATAGTTGTCTTTTTTGTCAACCTACTAGATATACCAGTTGATCCTTTTGATAGTTTTTTGACCTCATGTTATTTGTTTGTAAGTGACAACAATTATTCCCAATATGGGCCATTGATACTTTTATTAAAAAGCTCCATTTCCATACTCTACTTTTTTATTATCTTAATGAATCTCGAGATTATGAAGCCACCTTAACTTCTTAGTACCTAATTTTGATACTTTGGACAATCTCTAATCTAATAGCCCAACTTTCAGCAATAATAACACTTTTCAAATAGCTAGCTACATATATAATTTATTGAGTGAAGCTTATATTAGATAATTGGAGGTTGAAACAAGACTAGATTAACTCAAAAAAATCCAAGATCCTTCCAATCCAAAATAACATAAGACCTCATTACAAAATAGGACAAAATAAAACAAAACAAAACTGAATAAAATAAATAGGATATAAAAGAAAAAATTGAATAAATAGAAATAAAATAAAATAGATTTGAATAGAAAGATGCAAAACCAAACTTTACTAAGAGAAAGGATCTGAAGCCATACCTGTCACGGCCATAATCATTTAAGCTAATAATTACATATAGAAATAGGTAGAAGTAAGTAAAAGTAGATAAAAGTAAGTTAATTGTATAATATTTAATATAGAAGCTTCCTAGAAACTTCCTAGACGCTGCTTTGACTTCATAGGTGTCTTTAATTGACTTTTTGGATTAGAAACGTGGTCAACAAGTTGGCCATGTGCCACACATGTTGTTAGCTTGAAGATCAAGCTAACTATGTGGCCCACACGTAGAAAAACTTGCCTTGTAAGTCAAGGCATGTGTCCTACAAAGTCAACACATATTGGAGGTCCTATAGAACGTCGCCACGTAGCCCCTAGTTAGATAGTATATATAGAGACAAGAGTGAAGGCTTCTTCACTCTTGTCAACTCCTTTCTTGCTTCTAGTCCAGGTTCAAGAGTCTTTAGTTTCTTGTCTTGTGGCAATAGCCATTCCAGTTTCCTTTTAATATACCTACTTGTTTATATTTTGACTTATTATATCGAGATAGCCTTTTGGTGTATATTTTTCCTCATTGAGTCTTTGTCCTTGACAGATTGACAAGAGTACACTTACAATATCAGAGCTTTGTTTTTTCTTGAGTAAGAGTGGATTACCCCTTTCTCTTGACAAGACATAAGCGTATTAGAAGTTTGCGGATTACCCACTTCTAAACTGATATTGTTCTTAGTATCTTCTTTGTTATCAAGTCTTTCTTTTCTTTTGTCTTGAGCAATATCAAACAAATTTTTCTTCTTAGTGTCATTATGGCAGAGCTTGTTGAAATGAAGAGTGCAATGGCACAAATGCAAGAGCAAATGAGGGAGTTAATGCTTGCGATGCATCAACTCAATTCACCAACACAGGAAAGAACAAGAATAGCAGAAAGTGGAGATATAGAGATGATCGGAGCTGCTACAACATCTACAACAAATCACGTTCCTTCTTCAATTGTACAACACCCTATAAGCACTAGAGAACCAAGAATTACCTTACCTGAGAAATTTGATGGTACGAGATCAAAGTTTCGAGGGTTCATCAATCAAGTACAATTGGCAATTGAACTTCAACCGCAAAGCTATCCAACTCCAGGATCACAAGTCAGGTTTATTGGCACTCTACTTTCTGGTTCTGCATTATCGTGGTTTTCGTCTTTTCTTGAACAACGAAATCCAATATTGGACAATTTGGAAGCTTTTTTGGCGGAGTTTCGATCTATGTATGGTGAACACGATGCAACTCGTGTTGCAACAAATAAGATCCGAATTTTGCGACAAGGAAATCGCTCAGTAACAGTATATGCTTCACAATTTCGACAACTTGCAATTGACATCAAGTGGGATGATGCTGCACTCATCAGTCAATTTCTTTATGGATTGCAATACAAAGTAAAGAAATTGATGCTCAACTTACCTGATCCTCAAACTTTGAGTCAAGCAATCGATTTTGCGGTAAAATGTGATAATCGACTTTTTGAATTTCGATCTGAGAATCATTCACGGGAACCTCAACGTTATTACTCAATGGCAACATCAACATCTTTGCCAAACGTACATTCAGAAGTAGAAGACATGCAAATTGACGCGGTACGTTTTAAACGTCTAACTGAGCAAGAAAAGATTCGTCGTCGTCAAGAAGGGTTATGTTTATATTGCGGAGAACCTAAGCACACTGCTCAACATTGTCCAAAGAAACGACGCAACTATAAAATGAGGGGTACGACGGTCAAAGAAGACAACATGTCGGAAAACGGATTCGTCCAGCTACAATAAGGACCGTGCAGCTGGAACCTTGTACAATTCCTAATAAAGGTCCTATCCTCTCCTCAGAACCCTCTCCTTGTTTTATAATAGACTTATATTTAGGACCTAAGAATTACAAAGCCTCTGCTTTATTAGATTCGGGAGCCTCAGCATGTTTTTTAGATGAACAATTTGTTAAAAGTCGTAAAATACCCTATGTACAGAAACCTAAACCAGTACATGTAGAAGTCATAGATGGTCGTCCCTTGTCTTCTGGAGATGTCACTCATGAAACTCATCCTATAAAAGTAACAATAGACGGTCATGATAGCTACATAGCTTTTAACATAATTAAATCCCCGTCCAATCCAGTTATTTTAGGTTTATCCTGGCTAGAAAAATATAACCCTCGAATAGATTGGAATTCGCGTAAACTTGACTTTTCCAAAAGCATTATTAATAGTTCTACGAACCAAGTAAAAAATTATAAGTCTAGTACAGTAAAACCTGTACTGATAGGTGCAAAAGCATTTATACACGCAGCAAAAGAAGGATCAACTTTTGCTATTTATGCTGCACCTATTTCTGAAAACGTAAAGACTTCAAGTGGCATTCCAAGTCAATATCAGGAGTATCAAGACGTTTTTGAGAAAAAGAATGCAGATATTCTTCCTGAGCATCGTCCATATGATTGTTCAATCGACCTCAAGGAAGGAACTCAGCCACCATTTGGACCAATTTACAGTTTATCGCAAGATGAGATGGCTGAACTCAAGACATATATTGACGAGAATTTAGCGAAGAATTTCATACGCCATTCAAAATCTCCAGCAGGAGCTCCAATTCTATTCGTAAAGAAAAAAGATGGATCTTTACGAATGTGTGTTGATTATCGAGGACTCAACAAGATCACAATCAAGAACAGGTATCCATTACCTTTGATATCAGGACTCCTTGACCAGTTGAATCAAGCTAAGATCTATACAAAAATAGATCTAAGAGGAGCATATAATCTAGTACGGATCAAAGAAGGAGATAAATGGAAGACTGCGTTTCGAACCAGGTATGGACATTTCGAATATAATGTCATGCCCTTTGGACTCACGAATGCACCAGCTGCTTTTCAACATCTCATGAATGATGTATTTCGTGAATTCTTAGACAATTTTGTCGTCTGCTATCTAGACGATATCCTGATCTATTCCAAGAACGTCGAAGAACATGAAATACATATTCGTCAAGTATTACAAAAACTTAGAGATGCAGGATTGTACGCCAAGATGGAAAAGTGTGTATTTCACACTACTCAAGTTGACTTTTTAGGATACATCATTTCAAATGATGGTCTCATGATGGATTCTAAGAAAGTCCAAATAATCATGGATTGGAAGATTCCAAGGACAGTAAGAGATGTTCAATGTTTCTTGGGATTTGCGAATTACTATCGAATCTTCATCAAAGATTTCTCACGAGTTGCAGCTCCACTTACACGCTTGACTAGTAAAGATAAATTTCAATGGAATCAAGAAGCGGAAGCAGCATTTGAAGCCTTGAAGACATCGTTTGTCTCTGCACCAGTCTTATATCGTGTTGACTTTTCCAAGGCATTTTTTATGGAAACAGATGCATCAGATTTTGCCTTGGGTGCAGTTTTATCACAAATGGGAACAGATGACGAACTCCATCCGATAGCTTTTCATTCAAGAAAATTCTCAACAGCCGAGATCAATTATGAGATCCACGATAAAGAACTTCTTGCGATCGTGGATTCCTTTCAAGAATGGCATCATTATCTAGAAGGCGCTTCTAGTCCAGTCACTGTGTATATAGATGACAAGAACCTCGAGTATTTCATGTCAGCACGCGTGTTGAATCGTCGTCAAGCTCGTTGGAGTATGTCTTTGTTAAGATTCGAGTTCATTATCACTTATCGGCCAGGAAAACAACAAGGTTTATCCGATGCCCTATCTAGACGTTCTTATTTTGCACCAAAAGAAGGAGATGCAGCTTTTGAGCAACAAAGAACGGTCCTCTTGAAACCGGAGCAATTTCATCTCCGAGCAATGAAATCAACATTGACTGTTGATTCAACTTTTCTCAAGCAAATCCAGTCCAGTATGTCCTCAGACCCTCTTGTTTATGATATCGAGAATAATTCTTCCAAGTCTCATGATCCTTCTAAGTTTGAGTTCAAGAATAATCTATTATATTTTGAAGGACGCCTATATGTTCCAGAAGGAGAAGCACGTTCACGTGTTCTTCAAGCACGTCATGACTTTCCAGCAACAGGGCACTTTGGATATAATAAGACTTTGGAACTCATATCAAGAGATTTTTGGTGGCCACAAATGTGGAAGTCAGTCAAAGACTTTGTACAATCATGTGATATTTGTTCAAGATCAAAAATTCCTCGTCATCGACCTTACGGACTTCTTCAGCCATTACCTATACCAGAACAACCATGGTCTTCTGTTTCTATGGATTTCATCACAGATCTTCTAAGCTCAAGATCTTATGATTCCATATTTGTGATAGTAGATCGTTTCACCAAGATGGCACATTTTGTGCCATGTACAAAATCTATCACAGGTGAAGAAACAGCTAAGCTTTTCATTGATAATATCTATCGCTATCATGGATTACCTAAAGATATCATATCGGATAGGGGAACTCAATTTGTGTCAAGATTTTGGAGGACCCTTTTCAAGATTTTAAAAGTGGACATAAAACTATCTTCGGCTTTCCATCCTCAAACTGATGGACAAACAGAGCGCGTAAACCAAGTCTTGGAGCAATATTTAAGGTGTACTATCAACTACCAACAAGATGATTGGACAACCCTTCTGCCATTGGCAGAGTTTGCTTATAATAATACGGTACATTCTTCCACGCAACAAACACCTTTCTTTGCCAATTATGGCTATCATCCACGACTTGATACTTTTGATTTTTCAAAAGTTGATAATCCTGCAGCAGAAGATATGGCAAATCGGTTGTCAGAGTTACATGCAATAATGAAGACACAATTGAAGGAAGCTCAAGAACGACAAAAGATAAACGCAGATCTATATCGTAAGGAGCAACCACAGATCAACGTCGGTGATAAGGTATGGCTACTTCGTCGCAATATCAAGACTACTCGACCTTGTGACAAGTTGGACTATCGTAGGCTTGGCCCCTTTTCTGTTTCTGAACAGATCAACCCAATTGCATATCGGTTACATCTACCAGAGTCAATGAAGATCCATCCTGTATTCCACGTATCTCTTCTTGAACCATATAAGACAGTGGATATACAAGGAAGAAGACAAATGCCACCGCCTCCTATAGAAGTAGATAATAATGAAGAATTTGAGGTGGAAGAGATATTAGACTCAAGGCGGCGCCAAAATAAGCTGGAATATCTTGTTCATTGGCGCGGATATGATATTAGTGAACGCACATGGGAGCCATCCAGGAATCTAGCAAATGCATCAACTAAAGTCAAAGTTTTTCATCAACGACATCCATCAAAACCAAGATGAAAATCTTTCTTATAAAAGAGACAAGATTGAGGCAAGATAACATTCAATTTCCTATCCTTGTTTGTAACTTCTTTGCATTTGTGACGCTAATTAGATGGAGAGCCAACAACCAGCAGATTCAACTTAAGAACCTTCGTTTGCTGACCTGCCGGACGAGACATTACGATTGTCACAACCTTCAAGATGACGCAATCGAGATGAAGATCTTCAAGAACGACATGTTCTTCCTCGAACAGATGGTGAGATACAACGCGTTTGGTATCACGATTTGGGAAGGGACTCCCGATGTTTGGTGATTTTGCTAGAGGTAGGAACAACTCCTGATGGTGTTCCGAATATTCTATTCGAAGGAAGTTATGAAGGCCTCAAAAATGATCAAATAACTGGGTGGTCTTCCCGCCCTGGTATGGGACACTACCGATGGTTGAGAGGCCCTATCAATCATCTTCGAAGAGAACAGAGATCAGAGTATGTGGCGAATACAATTCGTCGCATCATAGATTTCCTCAACATATGATGACCGCTCCTCGTGGAACTCGTCTCTAGAAGGGGGGGTAATGTCACGGCCATAATCATGTAAGCTAATAATTACATATAGAAATAGGTAGAAGTAAGTAAAAGTAGATAAAAGTAAGTTAATTCTATAATATTTAATATAGAAGCTTCCTAGAAACTTCCTAGACGCTGCTTTGACTTCATAGGTGTCTTTAATTGACTTTTTGGATTAGAAACGTCGTCAACAAGTTGGCCATGTGCCACACATGTTGTTAGCTTGAAGATCAAGCTAACTATGTGGCCCACACGTAGAAAAACTTGCCTTGTAAGTCAAGGCATGTGTCCTACAAAGTCAACACATATTGGAGGTCCTATAGAACGTCTCCACGTAGCCCCTAGTTAGATAGTATATATAGAGACAAGAGTGAAGGCTTCTTCACTCTTGTCAACTCCTTTCTTGCTTCTAGTTCAGGTTCAAGAGTCTTTAGTTTCTTGTCTTGTGGCAATAGCCATTCCAGTTTCCTTTTAATATACCTACTTGTTTATATTTTGACTTATTATATCGAGATAGCCTTTTGGTGTATATTTTTCCTCATCGAGTCTTTGTCCTTGACAATACCTAATCAAATGCCCTAAAAGGTCCCAGCCTATCTTATTTATATCTTATCCTACCACCTTAGATTTTTTAGAACGTTCTTAGGTGGTAAGCCTTATTTAGATAACTACCTTAAAATCCTTCTTTAGAAGGTTCTATGATGGATTCCATGTAAATAACTGTCCTAAGTTTTTTTCTAGAAGGTTCTATAGTAGATCCTACCTAAATAACTGTCCTAAATCCTTTCTAGAATGTTCTATGATGAGTCCTACTTGGTCTATTAACCTAATTTCAATTCTAGAAACTTCTATGGTTCTAATTATCTATATAATTATCTTATCTATATTCTATTATAGTTAATCTCCTTTTACTAATGCAGAACGTCCTCGTTTTACTCCAGATGGTATTTTTAAATTGTTACTTGGCAATAGATGAGGTTTTATGCAAGTTTTCACATTGCATCATGAATAGAATAACCTTTCGAAAAAACTTTGTATTTAAGTTGCGGATGTCTTCTGCCACGACAAAGTTAGTGATATTCCAAAACATTATCCATTTCATATTCTTATTAATCATCAATTACAATTGGTGGTTGTAATAGTTGATGTTGATCCAAAAAGTACTTTGGTTTAGTATGAAATTCCTTTAATTGTAAAACATGGAAGACTAGATGGATCCAAATATGTGGGAGAAGCTTGAGGCTGTATGTGACATTATACACGACTATAGAAATGTGCAAAGGTCCAAGCCACTGAGGTACTAGTTTATGAATTTGGATTGATGTAGCAAGTTGCAAGTTGGCATTGGAGAGTAATACCTAATCACCTTTTTGAAAGATCTTATATTGTAGATGGTTATTTGCATATTGCTTTTGTCGATTCTATGCAGTAAGAAGGCAATGCCATGCTTCTTATAAGGTTATTATAAGCATTTGTATAAATTCTTCTATTCTAAGATTGTTGGTATTAATGAGGCAATAGAGACTTATTAATATAATCGGATGCTGATCAATATTAAAAAAAAATGATAAATGATTGGTACTTACTTGAATACTATCATTATGAGGAAACTCCAAGGATGTCAAGTATTCATCTCAATTATTATGATGAATTGCTACAAATATCCATAGCATATCTTTTAAGGTCTGATTTGCATACTTTGTTTATCCATCTCTTTGAAGATGGTAGACTATAGACATGGCAAGTCATGTAGCTAATAGCTTAAACAAAGCTTGCTAAAAACTTCTCGTGAAACATGGATTCTGATTTGAAATGATGACATGAGATAATCCATGGTGACAAAAGATGGTATCAAAGAAGACTCATGTAATATTGGGGCATCAATATTTAAGCATATTATAGCTAAGTGAAATTGCTTCAAGAGTTGATTCACAAAGATAACAATCGCGATATGATTATGAGGTGTCTATGGCAAATACATAATAAGATCCATAGTTACTTCCTCTCAACATGCTGTAGATAGCAAAATTGGCTGCAATAATTCAAGAGATGTTGTATTGCATGCTTTACTATATTGACATGACTTGTAGGAGGATATAAAGGCTTGAACATCACAATCCAAACCTGTCCAAAATCATGTCCTTGAGATTCGTTCTAAGGTCTTTTTGCATCTTAGATGTCCAGATATTAGAATATCATATCCATCCTAAAGTATGCACGTCTAGAGTTTAACATTATTAGGTATATAAATTTATTTCTTGAAATAGAACAAGCCATTACTAAGAGTGTAATCTTAATATTCTATATCACCCACCTTCAATTAATCACTAACCATCTTAAAATAAGCATCTCATTGTGTAGTTTCCTTCCATTCTACCTCTTTGGTTAGATTTGAAATAATACTACTAATAGTAGTAACTTCTATCTTGTCTTCCAATTTGTCCTTTAAATTTGGTCTCCATAATAAACTATCAAGCATAATATATTATTACCCTTGTTTGTATTCAAGTTGGATATCAAAAGATTGCAACTATTCTTTTCAATAATAATGCCTTAATTTCATATTTTCTAGATGCAAATCATTTAGCAAGGATTGATGGTCAGTCCGAACAACCATTGCCACACCTTTGTGGTATGTAGAATCACTAATTGCTCTTGATTACTTATAGAGTAATTGCGCTTTGTCCTTCTAAGCTTGCGAGATTCATACACCACAAGTTGAAGGCACCTATCAAAGTCTTGTTGAAAGATTGTTCCAATAGCAAAGTCAAAAGTATCAATGTCAAGCCTACAAGGGAGATTAGGATCATACAGGTGCAATATTAGAGCAATAATGAGTGCCTCCTTCAACTTACCAAAGGTATTTTGCTTCTTAAGTTTCCATTCAAATAGGACATATTTCTCAATGACGCAGCAATGTGAGCAAATCGCCAAATAAAATAGCAATAATATCCAACAAGGCCTAAAAATGAGCAAAATTCAAAAGCATCTTTGGGAGTTGGCCAATCTTCCATTGCTTTTATCTTATCTTGCTCCATACACACACCTTTGGAGGATACTACATCCTCCAAAAAAGTGATTTTTGACTTCCAAAGTTTATATTTTGATTGTTTGCAATAAACGTGACTATCTTATAGTGGAGACAATACCTCTCATAGATATTGCTCATGTTCTTCAAAGATTTTATTATATATGAGGATATCATTAATGAAAATAATTACATACTTGTTTGAAAGATTTCCAAACAATTTATTCATGTGACCTATAAAAGAAGTTGGAGCATTGGTGAGGCCAAGAGATAAAATGAGCCATTCAAAATGTTCATAGCGCATACAAAATGCCATCTTTTTTACATCTTTTCTTACAATAGGTGTTTGCCAATATCCACTTTGAAGATCTAATTTATTAAAGATGGTCACACCTCAAAATTAGTCAAAAAGATCATCCATGCATTGAAGTGGATATGTATTTTTAACAATTTATTTATTGAGATATTAATAGTCGATGCAAAAATAAAGTCCACCATCTTTCTTAGGTGCAAAGAGTATAGATGTTCTCCATAGTGATGTGCTTTCTTGAATAAGGCCTTTTTCCAAGATTTTGTAGAATGTCTTCCATAGTTCTTCAAGTTCTTTGGTACTAGGTAATAAATTGGTTGACTTGCTGGTTTGGCTCTAGACAATAGTTCTATTTTAAAGAGGGCACCTTGATTAGGAGGTACGCCATTAGGTAGGTCAGTTGGAAAGACATCATAATATTTCCACATGAATTATTTTGCCCATTCTATCCCTTTAGCTATCTTTTCTACCACTACTGCAAGCTTTGAAACCACCATATATACTAATTGCTTATGCTATAGTTACTTCTTTATAAAGGTCGTCCTTACAAGTAAGTCTTTAGTTATAAATTGTCTTTCCTCTTCACTTGATGTGAAAGTAAAAAAAATTATCTTGCATCTTCTATCTTAAAAAGAGATTTTCCTTGCTATCCAATCAACTTGCTTATTTTCCATCTCCAGCTATAGCATACCAAGGATAACATCATACCTTCGCTTTGTTACATTGAATTTTTCTCTTAAAACATGGATGTTTCTCAATTTCAAGATTTTTTCTTCACACATTTCATTCAATATGTTCTCTCGATCATCTACAAGGTATAAACTTCTTCTTTTGATTTCTTTGGTTTTAATTCCAAGCCAATTGGTAATTTTAATTGTGATGCAATTATTTATAGAACCACAATCTACAAGCACTCAACATGGTTGCCCTCTTAGTAGTCCCATTAGAAGCACTAGTCGACTCTTTTTATAATTATCCAAGGCTATACCATTTTTCTTTGAGAGACAATAGCTATCTTAAGTACTAGCCTTTAGAGCCTATATTCGAGAGCCATGTTTTCTTACTTTGACTCATTATCAACTTGATGAATTTTGAGATTGTAAACTCGCCTTATCTTGTTGATACTTGCATTTTGACATTTTGGACAACCTCCAATTTGATGGCCTGGCTCTCAACAATAGAAATACAATCCTTTTTGCACCAATATTTGTTATCTCTGTAGTATCAATGATCCTTGTAAGGCATCAATCTTCATTGGCATTGGTTGTTGTGCCATAATATTAGATAGCAGCATAAGATTTTGTGCTATAGGTCGTATTCTATGATTTCTAAAATCTATAGCATCAATCTTCTTTGTAATCCAAAATGCCTCTTTGAATGTTTATAGATCCTTTAGCTCAACTTCTTGCTAGACTCTAGGTTTCAAATCTTATAGGAATCAATCCATCATCTTCACCTTCAAAATATTGTTAATTTGGAGATATAAGGACTTGAATTAAGAGACATAATTTTGTAGTGACCTACGTTGTATAAGATTTTCCAAGTAATTGTATGCTATCTTTTTTGCATTGATGGGCCGAAATTGATTCCTAAACTCAGTCTCAAATTCCTCCGAGTCACAAAATCCACTTTAAGCTCTATAACTTTGAACTCAATATTGCTACCAAATGGTTGTCGCATCTCTCAAATAGTTGGCTGTATATATAATTCTTTCAGTAGTATTTGTCCCAAATAATTGGAGGTATTGTTGCATATTGAAGAACTATTGACATATATCTTCTTGACTTAAAGTTCCAAAATATGTATTAGGCTTATTCAATTTTAATCTACGAAATGTTGACTTTCTTGTCCTCAAGGCTTCTATTTATCCTTACAAAGTAGCTATCTGGCCTAAGAGGTGTTATATTTGAGCCTTTGTCTGGGATTGCTCTGTTATATCTTCTATACTATAATTTCTCTACTGAATTCCATTATTATAATGTGTTCTCATCTCTCAATTGTCTTTTTAAGAATAGCTTGTAATAGCTTCAATACAGTATTTAGTGAGACTACAACAACTGACCTTAGACTAAATGATGATTATTGACATGCTATCAAAAGTAAACAGTCTAACACTCCCTCTGATATCAATGAAATAAGATTAGACTAATTCAAAAAAAAATCCAAGATTCTTCCAATCTAGAATAATTTAAGGCTTCTTTAAAAAATAAGATAAAATAAATTAGATCAAAATTGAACAAAATTAAAAAAAAAATAGAACATGAAAGACAAAACTGAGCAAACAAAAATAGAATAAAACAGATCTGAATAGAAAGATGTAGAATCAAACTTTACTAAGAGAAAGGATTTGAAGCCATACCTAACTAGATGGCATAAAAAGCCTTGGCCGGTCCTATTTATACCTTATCCTACTACCTTAGACTTTCTAAAATATTCTTAGGTGGTGGATTCCACCTAGATAACCACCTTAAGTTTTTTCTAGAAGGTTCTATAGTGGACTCTACCTAAATAATTATCCTAAATATTTTTTAGAATATTCTATGATGAATCCTACTTAGTTTACTAACTTAATTTTAATTCTAGAAACTTCTATTGTTCAAATTACCTATATAATTAACTTATCTATATCATATTATAAAGGTATTGTTACATACTAAAGAGCCATTGGCATATATCTTTTTGCCTTGAAGTTCTAGAATATGCTTTGAACTTGCTTAATTTCAACCTAGCAGATGTCAACCTCCTTATCCTAGAAGCTTCTATTTGTCCTTATAGAGTAGCTATTTAATCTAAGAGGTATTGCACTTGAATCTCTACTTAAGATGGCTTTGCCATATCACCCATGCTGATATTTCTTTGTTAAACTTTGCTACCGTAATACCTAACTTCTCATTTGATTTCTTAAAAGTATCTCATGGTAGTCTCAAAACAATAATCGGTGTGACCACAACAATCGACTTCAAAGTAAATGATGGCTATTAATATATTACCAAAGAACAAATTAACTCTTGCTTTGATATTAATGAAATAAGATTGAATTCTCTTAAAGAATTAAAATCCTTCCAATCTATAATAATATAAATTCTATTATAAAGTAAGATAAAACTAAATAGAGCTAAATAAAATAGAGCATTAAAAAATAGAATAGAATAGAATAAAAAATACAAATCAAACTTTACTGAGAGAAAGGAACCAAAGCTATACTTGACCAAATGCCTCAAATAGCTTTGGTCATTCCTATTTATATATTGTACAACTATCTTAGAACTTTCTAAAATGATCCTAATGACAAATCCTGCTAAGATAACCGTTCTTTGAGAAGATTCTAAAGATAAGTCCCATCTAGATAAATATTAGATGTTCCATTTGTGGATCCCATATGGACCACCAACTTGAACGTAATTCTAAAAACTTTCTAAAAACGGCTCTAATTACCTATCTCTATACATCAATAATATAATTATCTTATCCATGTATCATCATACCTTAATTTATAATAGAATTTTGTTTAAGATTAAAAAATCATAAAATCTTAGCCTTGTTAAATTCAAGAGCATTAGTTTGTTTTTATAGATAAAGACTTTATCAAAAAATATGAAATATCTTTAGTTAATAAAAATAAATATGTGTATGTAGAAATCATAAATAATCATTTATTATCTTTTGGACATGTTATCCATGAAATTATTTCTTTAAATATAGTAACTAAATTTCATATTAGCTTAATAATATTTAATAAGATTAGATCTTCTTTCAATCTAGTTATTTTAAGATTATTATTGCTAAAATAATATAATCCTTAAATAGATTAAAATTTTCATAACTTTGATGTTTTTTGTAATTTAACTTAGAATTTTTTTAGTCAAGTAGGAATTTATAAATTTAATACAACTTAATCTTTATTGATAGATGCAAGAGCTTTTATGCATTCTACAAAAAAAAGATCATTTTTTGTATTATATTCCATACATATTTCTAATGGTAGAAAGACTTCAAGTTATATTCCAAGCATGTAACAAGATTATTGAGACATTCTTCAAAAAAACAAAATGTGATATTCTTCCAAAACATTGTTCCTATAATTATTCTATTGATCTTCAAGAAAAAGCTCAACCATCATTTGGACCAATCTATAAGTTATTACTAAATAAGTTGATTGTATTGAAGAAATTCATTGACAAGAACTTTGCTAAAAAATTCATATACCATTTTAAATGCCTAATAAGATTTTTTTATCTTATTTATGAAAAAAAAAAAAAAAAAAATCTTTGCAAAGATCTATACCAAATAAATCTATGAGAAGCATATAACCTAATATGTATTAAAAAAGAAGATGAATGAAAATTTTTATTTCAAACTAGCTCTCTTCTTATACCAAAAAAAAAAAAAAATGAAACTCTTTATTAACAAGAAACAACCCTCTTGAAGCTATAGCAATTTCATCTTTGAACGAAGAAATTAATATTGACTATTGATTTTATATTTTTAAAGCAAGTTCAATTAAGTATGTCCTTTGATCCTTTTGTTCATTATATTAAGAATAATTCTTCTAAGTCTCATGATACTTTTAAGTTCAAATTTAGGAATAATTTAATTTAATTTGGAGATTGATTATAATTAGCTGTTGATTCAATTTTTTTAAAGTAAATTCAATCAAATATATCTTCTAATCCTATTATTTATGATATTAAATTTTTTTTTAGTTTTATAATATTTCTAAATTTAATTTTAAAAATAATCTACTCTATTTTAAAAGTTACTTATATATTTTAGAAGAAAAAACATAATTATGTATTTTTCAAGCTTATCTTTATTTCATAAAAACTAGACATTTTGGATATAAAGACTTTGGAGCTAATATTTAGAGATTTTTTGGTGGCTTTAAATATAGGAGATAATGAAAGACTTTGTGCAATCATGTGATATTTATTCATGATAAAAAAATTCTTTGTCATTGATCTTATGGACTTTTTCATCCATTACCTATTTCAAAACAACTATGGTCTTTTGTTTCTATGAGTTTTACCATAGATCTTCTAATCTTAGATTTTTGTGACTATGTATTTATGGTAATAGATTATTTTATCAAAATAATATATTTTGTATCTTGTACAAAATCTATCATAAATAAAGAAATATCTAAGTTATTTCTTGATAATATTTATAACAATTACGAATTATCAAGGAATATTATATTTAATAGAAAAATTCAATTTGTATCATGATTTTAGAAAATTCTTTTTAAGATTTTAAACATGGACATAAAACTATATTCAGGTTCTATCCTCAATTTGATGAATAAATGAAGGAAATAAATTAAGTTTTAGAGTAGAATTTAAGATGTCCCATCAATTATCAATAAAGTGATTGGAAAATTATTTTGTCATTGAAAAAATTTGCTTATAATAATATGATACATTCTTCTACTCAACAAATATCTTTTTTTTATTAATTATGATTATTATCTACAAATTTATGTTTTGATTTTTTTTAAATTGATAATTTTGTAACAAAAGATTTGGCAAATTTATTTATCCAAGCTACATACAACAATAAAGACACAACTAAAAAAAATTAAGAATAATAATAGATCAACATGGATGCTTATCATAAGAAACAACCTCAATTCTACATTGGCGATAAGGTGTGGTTATTTTGTTATAATATCAAGGCTATTTGTCCTTATAACAAGTTAGATTATTATAGACTTTGAAAAAAATTTATATGTGAATAAGTCAATCGTGTTGCTTATTGATTACATCTATTTGAATCAATGAAGATCCATCTTTTATTTTATGTATCTCTTTTTGAGCCATGTAAGATAATAGATATACCAAAAAAATAATAAATATCATATCTTTCTATAGAATTAGATAATAATCAAGAGTATAAAGTCAAAGAAATCTTAGACTAAAGGCAACACCAAAATAGGTTAGAATAAATTGTTCATTAGCATAGATATAATATTAATAAATATTCATGAAAGCTAAATCCTAAATCCTAAACTTTAGCAAAGAATCTTACAAATACAGAAAAGATTAATATTTTTCATTGACAACATCTATCAAAAATAAGATGAAGAATAGCAAAACTTTGCTATAAAAGAAACAAGGTCCAAAAAAAATTGCATTATACTTTCTATCTTTATTCATAGTTTCTAAATATTTGTGGCACTAAAAAGATGGAAAATCAACAAGCAATAGATTTAACCTAAGATTTATTATTTGTTGACTTATAAAATATGATATTGTAATTATTACAACTTTCAATACAATGTAATAGAGATGAAGAACCTAAAAAATGATATATTCTTCTTTTGATAGATAACAAAATACAATGCATTTAATATCATGATCTTAGAAGAGACTTTCAATATTTGGTAATTTTATTAGAGATAGAAACAACTCCTGATGATATTACAAATATTAGATTTAAAGAGAGTTATGAAAGCTTCAACAATAATTAAATATTAGAGTGGTCTTCTTATCTTAGAATGAAACATTATTGATAGTTGAAAGGACCTATTAATTACTTTCAAAAGAAACAAAGATCAAAATATGTAACAAATATAATTTGTTATATCATAGACTTCATCGATATGTGATCACTACTCTTTGTGCTACAAACTATGTATGTAGTGTATATATATAAAATTTGCCTTGGAAATTAAGACATGTATTGAAAGCCCTGTAGAACATTGCCACATAGCTCCTAGTTACATAGTATGTACGGAGATAAGATAGAAGCTCTTTTTATTTTTGTCAATACCTTTTTAGTCCTCAGTCTTGTTTGAAGACTCTTTAGTCTTCTTATCTTTGGTAATAGCCATTTTAATTTCAATATTATATTATTTTTGAATGAATATCTATTATTTTCAAGTAATACAAGAGTATATTGAATTTTTTTATTATTTAAATTTTATGTCTTTAATATATTATATTTAATATATTATTTTAATAAAATAATTTATTATTATAAATACCAAATTATATGAACTTGAAATTAGAAATTTAGTGATAAGATCCATAGAAATATATGACCATAGTTGTTTTACTATAGATAATGATTGAAAATGTCTATAAGACCAATGACAAGGAGTTTTTAATCTTGAACAATCATTTTACAAATATACAAATTCTTCAATTCTCTTCTATATTTGAAGCCACGAAAAATCTCTTACAATTAATTCCAATGTTTTATTTTATTCAAAATATCTAATAGCTAAAAAATTGTGAAAAACTTGATGAGTACATAATTATATTTTATCTTTTGGAACAAAAAAATATTGTTTGAAATACAAAAGATTGTTCTTAGATTCAAATTTAGAAGTATCATAAAATTTAAAAGAATTTTCCCTAGTATAATATACAAGAAGATATAATGACATATTAAATAGATATGATAAAAAATATTAAATCAATAATAATTTTTTTTTCTTGCTTCAAGATGAAATTACTCTAGCTTTAAAAATATTATTTCTTATTAATCAATTGTTACATCTTCTTTTTTTTTTGATGTAGGTTAAGAATATTTTAAAATAAAAATTGAAAAACTTGGATTTTTTTTGACTAATAAATAATATTGAATTAAAATCTTAACAAAGACATATTTCACAACAATTGGCAATAATTCAAAATATGCTTTGATATAAAATACTTGATGTTCTTGTGATTTATATTAAAAAAATTATTAGATCAGAAGCAACTTTCAAATAATGATATCATTTCTAATTATAAAGACAATTTTTTAAAAGAATATTAATATTATATTTTACAAAAATATCTTAATAATCTTTACATATGCTTGGGATATTTTTTATAGTCTTTTTATTATTAGAATTAAATATAGTAAAAATAAGAAAATATGATCCTTCTTTTATAGCATATATAAAAGTTCTTACATTTATAAATAAGGATTTAGTTGTATTAGACTTATGAATTTTTACTTGATTAAGAAAAGTTTTGATTATACTATGGAATAAATTAAAATTACAAGAAGTCTAATTTCTATAAGGATTAATTTTTTTTAGCAACTAAATTTGAGGAAGATCTAATCATATTAATTATTATTATTATTATTATTATTTATTGATATATCTATAAGAATAGTTTTTTGAATAATATCTCCTAGACACAAGAAATGACCATCTATGACTTTTGTATGCATAAGCTTAGTTTTAATATCAAAGATATATTATATCTTCTAATAAAAAAATTATGTAAAAAATTAGTTAAGGCTCTTAAATCCAACAATGTAGAAGCTTTGTGATTTTTAGGTTATAATAAAACATCTATTGTAAAATAAGATAAGGATTTTAATGAAAGAATAAGACCTTCACTTGATGTTATATAAGATTTCAATCATATTGTTTTTATTGTAGCTAGACAAATTTTTTTTTCTAACACATTATCTTTATTGATAGTTATGTTGCTCATTTTATTATTGGAAAGTTGTTTTGAAAAATATTTTATAATATATCTAGATTTTTTTTAGTATAAGCACAGTCCTTTTTGACAACATCAAGTCTTTTCTTGCTTAATGAGAAGTTTAAAACATATTGCATTAATTTTCATAGGTTTTAGTTTTCATAAATAAGTTTATCAAAACTTAAGAACTGTTATTACAATTTGATTCATTCTTCTTCAATAAAATCTTTGCTCTTAGCATCTTTAAAAAAATAAAATAAATTTAAATAATTTTAAAGAAAATAAAATGAATTAAAAGTATCATATTAAAAGAATCATATTAAAAGAATTAAATTATTTTAAATTATTTTATAATTTAAAATAAAATAATTTAAAATAATTTTAATTATTTTATAAAAAATCATATTATTTTAAATTATTTTATTTTAAATATAAAAAACTTAAATAAAATAAAAATAAAATAAAAATAAAAATATTACTTATATGCAATAATATTTGATCTAAAAAAATAACAATTACAAATAAATCTATATGGAGTTGCTAAAGCAATACTTCCATATTGTTAATGCAACATCTTTCGGGGTTTTCATGATTAATTTAGTATATTTTTTTATCTTCTTTTCACATTCTTAGCCCTTATTTCCTATTCCAGATTCCCTTGCCCTCTCAATACCTTTTTTTGGTTCTTAATTTTCCATTCCCACCCTTTATCTCCGTTTTTAGCACCTAACTTCTATTTCCATTTCTTATCATTGTGAATGGCAATAATAATCTTAAACAAAGTTGTTTTTTATTTTAAAAAATTTTACTAAGACAATTTTGATATTGCATTTTAATTAAAAGATAGTATACCTCATTATAATTTAATCATGTTGGATTATTTAAGTATGTTATGTGTATTTTGAAATCTAAATAATTTCAACTAAAATTTCAAATATACAAGTCTTTTGAAATAGACATCATGTATAAAATCTATGGCTAAAGGCTTCAACGATTCAAGGTTGGTTTCTTGAATAAAAAAACATGAATTGCTATAAAAATTGCATGTTATTTTCTATAAAATAGGAACAAAAATAGGGGATGGATGTTAAGAATGAGGATGGACAATGGATGGAGGGAAGGAGAGAGGAGTTGAGACTAGGGACATAGAACATGAATGGGAGGGTTAATGATTGGACATAGGGAACAATAGATAGACTGAATTAATCATGAGAATCCAAAGAGGTGTCACATTAACAACACAGCAGTGTTGCTTTAGAAATTTTCATACATATATATATATATATATATACATACATACATATACATATTTATAATCGATTATGATGTATGTATTGTTGTAAAGTTCTAAAACCACAAGAAAAAGTATGATGGAATATTTCTTTAATCTAAAAGGGTAAATAAAAAGAAGGATGAAAAACCGAGCCATGTAGAATAGAGCGCACATGTCAACGAGGCTATTAAGCCGAATCCGGCGGGGAGGGTACCTACCCTCCAAAGCCAATTTGCGACTGCTGACGAGAGCTACAGGTGTCGCAATGAATAAAGGGCGAAGTCGAGGGTAGCTTGCCAGAGCGAGCACGGTGAAAGGGGACGTGGCCTCCCCACCTCCGCCCGATGTCCGTTGCCGCGAAGGCTGGCACTCTACGCTTGTGAGGATGTGGGAGTCGGGAACTCCGCAATCGAGATCACCGTCAAGCAACCACGTGAGCTCAACTGTACCAGTTCGCTCGGTGGTGCTGCTGTCGAGTCTTCGTGTCGCCAAGTTCCCAGAGGGCGTTTCAGGTCTCGTGCCGTGTTCTTCGCTGGTATGGGATTTATCGATTTTAGGTTCTTTGTTTCGTGAATTGGGTTTTGCGGTTTTGAAAGCAGGTGGGCAAATTGGGGAGCTGGTTTGTGTGCGGATTGGATGGTTGAAACGAGGGTTTACGTTGCTGCGTGTGATTTGGGTTGCTGCGAGTTGGGTTGTGATTCGTATGGCGGGGGGGTTTTTTTTGTGTTTTTTTTGTTTGTCAAATTTGTGTGACATGGGTTGTTTTTTTTTATTTTGTATTTTTATTTTTTATATCGCAATCTGGATTTTTTTCTAACGATTCTCAACATTTTTATTTTTATTTTTATTATTGTTGTTATCATTGATTTTCCCACAAATCATCACTTTGCTACGAGTGGAAATGTATTGTTTGGTATTGGAGTGTGGGTCTGGGATTTTTTTTCATTTATTTTGACTTTTACTTGTGGTTTCCTTGTTTTATTTGTGTTGGATTTAGGCTCTGGGATGGGTGGAGGGTGTTTGTTTATTGAATTGCAGTTCATTATTGCGCATGTGCATACTAGTCTGCTGATTTGATGCCTGCTGTCTCTCCCTTGCATGATTTTCTCTTAAACTGTTTCCTCGTGGAAAATTGAATTACTTGATCTTTACCCTGCGTGGCCTCGTGAGCATTCTTGTCACTCTATCACTTAGGTGTATTCAATCCTCGTTAGCTTAGAGATGTTGTATCCCGTGTGGTGGGCAGCGAGTTATCTTCATCGGTGATTAGATGGCTTGTTACAAGCGCTTTATTTTTCTTGTCTTTTTGCATTGGAATTATAATTATTTCATGTTTGTGTCCACCTTGTGCTCAGCGTATTATTTTACCCAGTCATTATCGACACACTTTCTCTCTTCATAATTCTCCGTGTTCATCAAGCTCATTAAGTCGGTTATTGTATGGAATCCGTCATGACTGTCGAAAGTTGTTAGGTTGCGTGTTTGAGAATATAGTGTTGTCAGATTTTTGGGAATGGAAAAGATATTGAGTTTTTCTCGTTCTTCCCATATTTAAGTATCTTGAGGTTATGTAATCTGATTACAATTTATCTCATCAAAATGCAGTGGGGTTTTAAGAGGCAACATCATGGGTAATACACTTGGGTTATACCAAGTGGATCAGGCGACTGTTGCCGTAAAAGAGCGTTTCGGGAAGTTTGAAGGTATCCTGACTCCCGGTTGCCACTGTACGCCCTGGTGTATTGGAGTGAACGTTGCTGGAACGCTGTCTCTTCGGGTGCAGCAGCTTGATGTTCGTTGCGAAACTAAGACGAAGGTGGGTATTCTCTATGTGAAGAAGAATGAGTAGCTGTGACATTGTTTCCGCGTTTTTATCACTTCCGAGTCCTCTTATGTTCCTCGTGGAACTTTTTATGATTAAGTTCCGATACAGACATAGGAAATTCATATGGTATGTGTATGTGCCCGTCACTGTGCAGGACAATGTCTTTGTGACGGTGGTTGCTTCTGTTCAGTATCGATGTCACATTGAGACCGCAGAGGATGCGTTTTATAAACTGACAAATCCTCGGGAACAAATTAAGTCGTACGTGTTTGACGGTGAGGACTTTTCCAATTTTTGAGAACATTAAGATTATTGCGCTCGTGATTTCTTTGAGGGGTGTGAATGGATTTTGTAGTTGGAAAGCAAGTAGTAAGACACGCAGTCTTACTCACCCAGGGTGGTGTTATGACCTTGTGATGGCAGTTGTGAGAGCCAGTGTGCCTAAAATGCTTTTAGACGACGTTTTCGAGCAGAAGAATGAGATTGCCAACAATGTTAAGGAGGAGCTTGAGAAGGTACAGGGATCAACAGATGCATTTCAGTGAAGTATCTCCGCTTCTATACACACGCACATATATATATATATATATATATATATATATATAATTGTTTTGAAGCTATATGGCATGTTATGATGTAACTAACTAGCTACCTGTGGAGGAGTTGCAGGCCATGCGGACGTACGGTTATGAGATTGTTCAGACACTCATCGTTGATATTGAACCAGATGAAACTGTAAAGCGTGCCATGAATGAAATCAATGCAGGTAAGTGGCTGCATGTTCTGATCATAAACTTTGAGCTGCTTGTGTTGACTTAAACATATTGAGTTGTAAAAGGTTGGCTTTTGTATTACAAATTTGGTACTAAATACTGTATTTTTTTCCTTCTTCTTTCTGTTTTGCATTTGAATGAAATTCAGCTGCTAGAATGAGGGTGGCAGCTGTCGAGAAGGCCGAAGCAGAGAAGATTTTGCAGGTGAAACGTGCAGAGGCTGAAGCTGAATCCAAGTATCTGTCCGGAATGGGTATTGCTCGTCAAAGACAAGCTATTGTGAACGGTTTAAGGGAGAGCGTAATGGCCTTCTCTGATAATGTCCCAGGGACATCGCCAGCAGAGGTCATGGATATGGTGCTAGTGACTCAATACTTCGACACACTGAGGGATATCGGTGCTAGTTCCAAGAACTCAACTGTCTTTATCCCTCATGGGGTTGGTGGAGCACGTGATGTGGCTGACCAGATCAGGAATGGTTTGTTGCAGGGTGATGCCGGGAAAGCTCATGCGATTTAAGAGACTCTATTGTGCACATCTAAAAGTTTTGTAGTTTTGTTCATTATATTTATTCTTTTTCTTCCGGCGGATTTAAAAACAAAAATTGGAATAGGAAATGTGAAGAAAAGCGTTCCTGGCTTGACTATGTATCCGAGAGAATTCTGAAGTTAGTGGTTTTGGATTGTTCCTAGAATAGCCAATAGGGTTAAGAAGATTTTTGGTGAAAGTTTTTTTTGGTTTTTTGGCCTTTTCTCCAGCAGTTTTCAGTTAGAATATTGCTTATGAAATATAGTACCATCGAGTTTCCTTGATTTTCGTGTACAAAATAGTCATCCATATGCAAAGGGAAGGCTTTACAGCAAGTTCAGACTTTTTTACACCGTTGAAGACAGACGGGCGTCTTAGATGTGGTTGGAGCAACTTTACATGTTTATCCAAAACTGTTACAAGTTCGATAGTGCTCATGTTTCAAGAATATTGATATAAGACTATAGAAAGGCTTTTTCCAAATCCAAAAAAAGCTACTTTACTTGCTAAATAAGACCATAAATTTTATTTAAATAATATTGAAAGTTCCAGATTTGAATAATTGCATTTATTTAATTCTATACAGATATACATATATATATATATATATATATATATATCTTATTGTTATAAACTTACAATGAACATTAATTTAGTCAAATTTCTAACTGAATTGTCATGTTTCATCTTCATATACATACTGTGTCTATGATTTGAACATTCCTACCAGCAATGATATATAACTATGTATTTTTTTGATTTGTAACATTTCTTGTTTCTTTCAAATTCAAATGAATGTGATATATATATTCAAATTTATTAAATACATTTCAATTTGACAAATGGTTGTAGAATATATTGTATTGTATCATATTTTTTATTTATTTCTTTAAATTATTCTAATTTAAAACAATATCAAAATGTGAGTTTATTTCAGAAAATCTAATATAAATATAATATCGAAGCTTATATTAGGCTTGTTACTTAATTTGTATAAATTATATCTTTTAATATTTTTTTTAAATAATCAATTTCTATAATTAAAAAAAATTATCAAAAATTGTATGGATCATACCAAATACATATGTGGATATATATATACTTTGATACCAATTCTAACATTGTCAAAACAAACAATTCTAAATATAAATAATTCTAAAACATGTAGATTTATAAATCTAACTTACTTGATAATTGTCAAAGACATGAATTTTGAAGAACCAAAAACTCAATACATTCTTCTGTAACTCAAAAAGAATAGATATTCACTCAAAACTAATATAATATTGAAACTAGAATGGATATTGCTAAAGCCGAGAAGACTAGAAAGTCTTGAAATAAGACTAAGGACTAAAAAAACATTGACAAGAGTGAAGAAGGCTTCACTCTTGTTTATATATATATATATATATATATATATATATATATAACTAAAAGCTATGTGACAACGTTCTATAGGACCTCTTACATGTGTCCAACTTGCAAGACACATGTTTAATTTATAAGACAAGTTTTCTATATGTGCGCCACATAATTAGCTTGTTCTACAAGCTACTATACTATCACATAATACTACGTATTTAGGTAAACATATATGTCTATGACATTATTCCATCTTCTAGGGAAAATTTCCACAAGGAACAACAATCATATATTGAGAAAGTGTAAGATACAGCAAATTGTGTTTGCTACATGCTTTGATCTTTGTTCTCTTTGAAGGTGGTTGATTGATCCTCTGAGCCGTCGATAGTGTCTCATATTGGAGCAATAAGACCACCTTATTATTTGATCATTGTTAAGGACTTCACAACTTTTTTCAAATAAAACATTTAAAACACTATCGCAGGTGGTTCTTACCTCCAATAATATCACCAAGCATTAAGAGTCGCTTCCAAGGTCATGATACCAAATACATTATATTTCACCATGTATTTGAGGAAGCACATGTTATTCTTGAAGGTCTTAATTTCAATTGTATTGTCTTAAAGGTTGTGATAGTCATAACATCTTGTATGATAACTTAGCAAATGACAGATCTTAAGTTGAATTTATTAGTTGTTGATTCTCTTTCTTTTTAGTGCTACAAATATACAAAAAATAAAATATCTTAATATATCTTAAGAAGAGACATATGAAATAAATGATGGATCTTCATAAACTTTAGTATCTATAGTTAATAAGCAACTAGATTGATTTGTTCTTATATAGAAAATAGTCAAAGTCTATAATATTGCAACTTATTACAAAGACAAATAGTCTTAATATTATGATGAAGTATCCATATTTTATTGCCAACATAGAATTGAGGTTGTTCTTTGTAATGTTATAAATATATATATATATATATATATATATATAATTATTATTTAGATAATATGGATAAGTAGAAGTAGATAAAAGTAGATTAATTGCATAATACCTTTTAGAAAAGCTTCCTAGAAGCTTTTTTAGACTCTGTTTTGATTTTACATATGTTTGTAATTAATTGATAGGTTAGAAACTTGGTCAACAAGCTAACCATGTACTAGAGTTGACAAGAGTGAAGAAGCTATATTCTAGTTTCTTTTTTAATATACATACTTTTTTATTTCTATTTTGTCATATTTCTTTGAGAGAGTCTTACATGTTTATTTGCTTTCATGAAGTTCTTGTCCTTGACATGCAATAGACATCTATGTTGATTTTTTTTCGTCCTTGAGTTTCTTATAGATGTATCTTTATTGTTGTATATAACTTAGATAAATAATTTGTCAAATCTTTTGTTGCAAGATTATTAACTTTTAAAAAGTCAAAAGCCTCAATTCATAGATAATAACTATAATTATTAAAAAAAGATGATTGTTGAGTAGAAGAATGTATTGTGTTATTATAAGCAAACTTTGCCAATGGCAAAAAAATTGTTTAATCACCTCGCTGATAGTTGATGGTATATCTCAAATATCGCTCGAAAACTTGATTCACTTGCTCCATTTGACCATCAATTTAAAGATGAAAAATTAAAGATACTTTTATGTCCACCTTTAAAATCTTAAAAAGAATTTTTCAAAATCATGATACAAATTGCATCTTGTATTTGATATAATATTCTTTGATAATCCATAATAGCAATAGATATTGTCAAGGAAAAAATTAGTTGTTTTTTCTCTTGTAATAGATATTTTATATCATACAAAATATACCATCTTTGTGAAACAATATACTATCTGAATATAGAGTCAAAAGAATATGAAATTGAAAGATCTATGATAAAGTCCACAGAAACAAAATATCATAATTCTTTTGAAATAGATAATAGTTAAAAAAAGTCTATAAGATTGATGATGAGGAATTTTTTATCTTGAACAAATATTATATAATTATACAAAGTCTTTAACTCCCTTCCACATTTTAGGCCACTAAAAATCTCTAGATATTACTTCTAAAGTTTTGCTATATCCAAAATATCTAATTATTGTGACAAGCTTGAAGAATGCATAATCATGCTTTGTATTCTAGAATGTATAATTGTCCCTTGAAATAGAATAGATTGTTTTTGAATTCAAACTTTGAAGTATCTTAAGAATTAGAAGAATTATTTTTAATATCATGAATAAGAAGATTAGAAGACATACTTGATTGAACTTGCTTGAGAAAAATTGAATCAACAATTAATATTGATTTCCTTGCTTGAAGATGAAAATGCTTTGGCTTCAAAAAAACTATTTTTTGTTGATTTAAAGTTGCATCTCCTTCTTTTGATATAAGATAAGAACATCTAGAAAGAGCATCCATGAAACCTTATTTTTTTCAATTTGATAAATAATCTTGAAATCAAATATTTGATAAAGACATGATCTAACACCCTTGGCAATGATTCAAAATATGTACTGACATGAATAATTGAGGTTCTTCTTATCTATATATATAATAATTAGACTAGAAGCACCTTTTAGATAATGACGCCATTCTTGAAATAAATCAACAATTATAAGAAACTCTTTATTGTGAATCTTGTATTTAATTTCAGTTGATGAAAAAAATTTGGAATAGAAAGCTACTGGATGGAACTTGTCATCTACTTCCATTTGTGACAAAATTGCACCCATAGCAAAGTTTGATAGGTTTGTTTCTATAAAAAATGCCTTAGAAAAGTCAATGTGATACAAGATTGATACAAGAATAAATGTTGTCTTTAAGGCTTCAAAAGATGTTTCAACTTCTTTGCTCCACTCAAGTTTGTCTTTATATATTAGATGTGTAAGAGAAGTTATAACTTGAGAAAAGTTTTTGATGAAGATCTAGTAATAATTGATAAATTTAAAAAAATATTATGCATCTCTTATTATTTTTCGAATCTTATAATCTATGATAATTTAAACCTTTTTAGGATCTACCATAAAGCCATCATTTAAAATGTTGTATCTTAAGAAGTCAACTTAAGTAGTTTAAAATATACACTTATCCATCTTAGTATATAATCCTACATCTTTTAGTTTTTGAAATATACAAAAAATATAAAATTTATGCTCTTTTATATTTTTATAATAGATTAAGATATTATCCAAATAATAAATAATAAATTTATTTAAAAATTCAAAAAAGACATCATTCATTAAATGTTGAAAAGTAGTTGGTTCAATCATGAATTCAAAAGACATGATATTATATTCAAAATATCTATACTTAGCTTGAAACGTAGTTTTTTATGTATCTCTTTTTTTAATGCATATTAATTTATATGTACATTGTAGATTTATTTTAATATAGATCATTCTTTGATTGAGTTGATCAAACATTCTTAAATTCAAAGGTAGAGGATATTTATTCTCAATGGTGATCTTATTGAGTCCTTGATAGTCTATATACATCCATAGAAATCTATTTTTTTCTTCATAAATAAAATAAGAGCCTTTGCTAGAGATTTAAAATGGAAAATAAAATTCTTAGCCAAGTTTTTATTAATGCACTCCTTGAATGCAACCAATTTGTTTTGTGATAGGTTATAAATTAGTTCAAATAGTAGTTGAGGTCTTTCTTAGAAATCAATGGAATAGTTATAGAAATGATGCTTTGAAAGAATATCTATATTCTTTTTTTCAAAAATATCTTGATAATCTTGATATTGACTTGGAATGCTATTTGAATTTTTTTAATTAAAAATAGATGTTTCATATATAGAAAAAAATAATTATTCTTTTGAAAGCTCTTCTATCTACTAATAAGGATTTGGAAATATTAGACTTATGGATTTCTATTTGAATAGCAAAATCATGGATTAAACTACAAAAAAAATAAAAATTATAAGAAATTTAATGAATATAGAAATTATATATTTTTAGCCATGATAATTCTCATATAATTGAGTTAGAAAGAGATCTAATCATATTAAATATTAATAAGCTATTATAAATATTAGTTGCTACATCTAAATAAAGAGTTTTATGGTTGAAATCTCCAAAAGTCAATAAAAGACCATCAATTACTTTTACATGTATAGATTTGGTTTTTTAATTAAAAATATTTTTTATTTTTTGACAAGTCGTTGTCTATAAACAAGCCGAGGCTTTCAAATCTAACAAAGCTAAGACTTTGTGATCTTTTGGTTCTAAACAAAGTTCTATTGTAAAACAAGGTGAAGGATCTAAGGAGAAGATAAGACCTTTACTATGTGTTGCATAATATTTTAGCCACATGATTCCTATTGTAGCTAAAAAAATTGGTTTTTTGACACATCATCTTCTTTGACAAATATGCTCCTTATTTTGTAGTTTTATTGCTTCTTTGGATAATGTTGAGTAGTGTATTTAGGTTCTCCATTATACAAGCATAATTCTTTTTGATAGTATCAAGTCTTTTCTTGCTTAGTAAGAAATATAAAATGTATTGTGTTAATTTGTATAGGTTCTAGTCTTGATAAATAAGCTTCTATGAATTTAGAAGCTATCACTATGATTTGACTTGTACCTCTCTAATAAAATCTTTATCCTTGAAATCTTTCAAAGAGTTGATTGTTGCATATAATGGCTTAAGCAATAAATTGCTGTAATGAATCTACTCTTAGCATTATCAATAGTAAATCTTTGATGTTATCTTTTAACCTATACTAAAATTGATTGATAAAGGCATTATCATTCCAATCTATGTCACAAGCAAGGTTTTGAAATTCAACAACATATATGATAGTTGAATATGATCTTTATTATAAAAATATAAGTTTAGTCTCTACTATTTTTTCTTAATCACTTATTTCAAATGTGAATTTAAAAACTTCTAAAAATAAATTCAAATCATAGAGTAGTCGTTAATCCTTTTCTATCAAAGGTATAAACCAAGAGAGAGTACTTCCAAAAAAAAGTGCACTGATAAATCCAACCTGAATAAATCTATTAAAATATTAAAAAAGATGTAAAAATATTGTAAAAATCTTCAAAATTTTGATTTTTTTCCATCAAACTTCTCCAATATATTTATTCTTACCTCCCTCATACTTATAGTAGTCAAACTTATTGGATTTAATTGTGAACTTGATCTACTTGCTTCTCTCAATTGTACAACTCTTTGGCATAGATTTTAAACTTTATTGTTGACATCTTCCATAGGTTTTGAAACACTACATCTATGGTTGACATTAAAAATATTTGATATTTACACCCTAATAATGTCGACAAGTTTATAAAGATCTCTAATGGTTGCAAATCTATTATCACTTTTTTTGAGAGTAGAATCCATAATTTTTCCATTCATAGACATCTCAAAACAAATCTATAAGTTAAATTAAAAGAGGGTAATCTACAACCTCTAATATAAAATGAAAATTTTCATAAAGAGGTGTGGTCCACTTTTTTTAAGGAAAAAATCATTTTTATGGAACTAAAATGTTAGATTGAAGATATGTAGTCCACGACCTTCAAAATACAAGAATGGAAGTGGAGTAGTTGCATCACTTTTAAAAAAAAGATAAGAACAATGAGTTAGCACCTTTATAAAATTGTCAAAGACATAAATTTCAAAGAACCAAAAACTCAATATACTCTTGTGTTACTCAAAAAGAATAAATATTCACTCAAAACTAATACAATATTGAAACTAGAATGGCTATTGCTAAAGACAAGAAAACTAGAAAGTTTTGAAACAAGACTAAAGACTAAAAAGATATTGAAAAGAATGAAGAAAGCTTTATTCTTACCTCCATATATACTATCTAATTAAAAGCTACATGGCGACATTCTATAAAACCTCTAATATGTGTCCAACTTACAAGACACTTGTCTAACTTATAAGACAAGTTTTCTATATGTGTTCTAGATAACTAGCTTGTTCCACAAGCTATTGGTACGTGTAAAATGTAGCTAATTTATTGGCTAAGCTTTTAACCTACCAATCAACTACAAACATGTCTTAAATCAAATACATGTCTATAAAGCTTCTAAGATAATATAAAATCTATCTACATTTATCTTCTATCTAACACTTCTTATCTAAGCAAATATATATCCATGATAATAATAAATTATAAATATATATATATACATGATTTAGAATTATTTATATATATTACAAAATACAACAAAAAAAAAATTATAAAATAAAGATTTTATTATATCACCAATATATTCTTATAAAATTATCTTTTAGCATTACATAATATTCTTAATATTATTTTTTATTAACCAATTAAAAAAATCAATTAAATTTTACTAACAATATTATATGGTACAATGTCTTTATAAAAAGCATGAATAAAACATCTTGTTGGATATTTAAAGTTATTAGTTATTATTAGAAATCTATAAAATATATTTTTTATATATATGTCTATATATATGTACATTTTATATTTATATATATTGAATCATGGTTTGTAAGCATGTGAGCAGCGAACTCATCGATGTTTCAGTAAGACTTGCCAGTGGATTTCACTGTAGTAGTTCAATCTTAACTGAAAGCTATCGGTTGCTGAAATGCTAACCTAAGGATCCAATAAATGAGATCGGGTATATCTCAGATGACAGGCTATCGTGTTAGAAATTTGGCAGGTAAACAGTGAAGAGTTTCTGCAACTCTGCTACATGACAAGTATTTCCTTTTGAATGAATAGCATGGTTGAGAAAAATTAATGACTTCAAACTTTCACATCTTACCTGTCTCCATTATGTGGGGATGTTTTCCACCGCTCTGTCAAATTCAGCATTAACGCGGAGTAAGGTAGGCAATATACTGGAGGCCACGTTGTTAGGGTCATCTTCATTCCAATCTTCTGAAGTTCTCACCAGTGAATTTTTGGAGATGGAAACTATTGTCCATATTCAAACACTTTTTTCCATTGTTGATATTCTTTAAATAATATTATGAAATTGAGTAGTGCTTCAAGTTAGAGGAACTACTTACCCTGCAAAAGTAACATGCGGCGCAGCACCATGAGAAAAATAATTCGATTCAATCATTGCTTTTGTGAGGGTGACCATAAATTGAACCAAGAAATACTCAACAGTAGATGGTAGTTTCCTGTCATCAAATACCTTGCGCATTACATCATTCCGGTATGCAATAAAAGCCATCTAAAGACATCACACTGGAGAAGGAACAGAGCCACAAACTTTCTGGAACAACAACCAATGAACTGACGAAAATGAAATGAAGGCCAATGCAGAAAGAGACGTTTACTGCGATCCCTCCGCCAAAAATAAGTAAAACAAAAAATTATATACAACGGAGACAACGAAAAAGAAACTATCGAGTGATTCTATTAACCTCGTTCCCACTACTTTCCAATTGCAAAAATACATCGTTCAAACGAGATCAATCCTGGATATCAAATTTGGAGAAGTATTTAAATCTTAGAAATATCCTTATCCGGTGTCCTGAAGACAATGCTACTTCTTAAGCACCTTGATAAGAGCCTTGGTTATTTCCACCGATAAGAGAGCATTTTTCGAGGCAAAATCTTCATATCCTTTCGAGAATACGACTTCCTCATAGCTATCTAGGATCACATTTATGGCGGTCTCCTTCAATGAAGTAGCATGAGTGAGAGTAGCCAACTCCAGAACATCCAAAACATTAGATGGAGACACTGTAGCACAAATGAAGGCTTCACACACCTTGCTCAATACAGGTATGTCGTACTTATCGGCAGCCATCAAGAGAGCATGACCATGCTCCGCCATTGCATCAGCTGGAATTTCAGCACAGTACATGAACTCAAGAAGATACCGCAGTTCATAATGGCTTAACTCCGGTATGTGAACAACTCCCGTGTGCGGCTCCTTTAATGCGTCCGACTCAAAAATTGCTCTAAATACAGATGACTTGGTTGCCTTCAGTCAGCGATGAGCATCCAACAAACTACACGAGTGATTATAAGATAAGAGTTGCACTTCGAGCTTTACAAGAATGCCATATGGTGCAATCACACAGCTCTTTAACAATACTTTCACAAAAAATAATATCACTAATTGTATCATATCCGTGAATCAAGGTGAAGTAAAGAATGCACAGAAGCCTCATGAAAATCTAATAGCACATCTTAAAAACAAGAGCATTGAGAGCCTAGCATTGACAATGATTTCATTCAGACAAGGGAATGAATAAGAGACAAGAAACTAACCATGACAATGCGGTGAGCATGTATAGAGAGGCCGTCGTTCGTGACCAATTCGACATCAGTGTGCATCCCCGTTTGGAAAGCTTCTATAAGTGACCCAAGAAACTCAAGCTTCTCACTCACATTTTCTTCCATCTGATCTAGCTGCTTAATCTGATTAAATGCATACTGCAGCCCATACGGAGCTGCTTGCCTTCCTCTCTCTACATCTTCATCATCGCGCCACTGTTGCTCCAGCTTCCGGCAGAGGTCAATGATAGACTTTGCACCTTCGTAGCAATTCTTACACAACGTGTTGCGCGGAGGTCGATACGAGTTCGCCACGGAGGAACACAAGCAGCAATCCATTGCATACCTTTAATAGCGGCGACTGCTACCTTTAAGCTCTGTTACAGCCGCAGTTCCAATCCCGAACTCTTGACCTCTTTCAGAAACATGGAAGCCTAGTTTCATGAAATCAGTTATCAAAAAAATAAAATCCATAAGTTCGCATGAAGATAATTAGAACTCATCTTGAATCGAGTGCATCACCAAACCTGAGAAACCGAACAAACTAAACCTCCGACAATTACAGTCCAGTCATACAGAGGCATTCAATCAGTTCAATTAGTCTATACTTGATGCTCGCATCAGGAGCGGACGAAAAAGAATCAAGCAGATGATATCTCCAACGCATCTGCGACGCGCTTAATCCGCTCAGTGACACATTCGACACGAACACACCAGCAATCATGCACTACACCTCCAGCCGAAGCAAATCATCCTAATTTCTCAATTAAGTCTAATACACAATCCAGCTGTCAAGCACAACGTTCACACATCTTACCATGAAACGCTCGTCGCCATCATCTTAACCTGTAGCAAACCGCCGCTTCCTCCACCAAAGATCCCCGTAACAACAGATGCAGTTTCTTCTCCACGAATCCTCCCTCACTCACTCACTCTCCCCCGTCTTTCCACTATTTTGACACTCCACTTCCGTGACAAGACACAGCACACCTCACACAAATCTGAAATCAACGCCAGTTAATTAATACCAGCTGCCAAATGACACGATCCATCAATGCATGGCCACTATCGCAGCCCCGGCGCCACACGTGCCTCCACTCTTCCACTACTAAGCTCCTCGACAACCTCGGTAATGCATCATATTAGGTCGCTTGAACCTCCACAAGGAGCCTCTTACTCAGACCATGCGGCTCAACACCTCAATTTGGCACTGATGGAGTCGAGCGAGCGAGCGCTGAAAGCAGGGTCATTCTATGGGGGCAAGCTTCAGCTCAAGCTGCATTTTCTCGCCATAGCCACTGCCAGGGTTAACAAACTCAGCATCATTCATCCACTATTGGGAGCCGCGACGCCACTCTCATTCATCCACCTCTGGGAGCCACAATGCTGGCTCTTCGACTCCAGTCATAATCTCGAATTCCTTCATTTCGACTTTAAGCATTTTGCAGCTACACTAATTGTTTATTTGAAGAAATTTGTGTTTTAATTGATATAATAAAATAAAATAAATACGATTTTTTAATATTTTAGTTCCTTTCTACATAAGTGTAAGACTTTTTTTTCATTTTTCCTTCTTGATTTTTAATTTTTTTAATTCATTCCTAATCTTCATCCAATTTTTTGAATAGTTTATTTTATTGTAGAAAGTATGTCAAAATTATTTTCCAATTTTAATTTAAAGCTTTTAAAGAATTGGCTTTTTAAAATCCTTTATAATCATGGTTTAGATTTTTTTTTCTTTTTTTTTTATCTCTTTAATAATATCATCAATGCTTTATTGCCCATTGATTTATTACAATGCTTCTTATTTAGATTTTTTCTCAGCATATTTTACTTGGATTTGTGTATTTAAATTAATGAGTTTTAAAAATTGTGGTACCTAACATAACAAAAATATATGAAATAATTGATTAAATTAATAATAATACAAAAAAAAATCATTATTTATTTTTACATTTATGAGAATGTTGCACATATAAAGATGAATAAAGATGAAGATGAATTCTTATGATGTGATTTTTTAGCTAGTATAATAAAGTTAGTATTAATATTTATTTTCTTAATTGTAAGTTTATTTATTAAGAAAACTTCACAAATGATTACTTTGTAGGTTTAAAAAATATGTTCTTGATAAATAAACTTCTTTTAATAAAAATAGATAATAATCTTATAAAAATATAAGAAAATTTAATTTTAATATATATATATATATATATATATATATATATATATTACTATGATTTCATTCCTTATAAAAAAGACTTTATCATTCTTAAATTTTATTTATTTATTTTGATTAGTTTAACACATACCATGTGTGTTTATTATATTTTTTTGAAATATATGTACATATTTAAAACAAATATAATAAAACATATAATGAAAAAAAGCAACAAGTTTTTTTTTATTGTAATTTTTAATATTTTATGTTACATGTATTTATTGTAATGTTAAAAAAGAAGAAGATACATTTAGAACAAAATAGCTGTTTTTCTAATAGATATGTTGTAAAATATTTTTTTTAACGTATCATTTTTTTTTAAAAGATCTATTATTTTAGAAATACATTTTTAAAATATTTGACAAATTGTAATAGACTTCACTGGTGCAACTCAGACTACTTTTGGATTCTTACACTCTACCACATCCCGGCATAGACAAAAACATGTCATGAATGATTGCCGAAGCGTGTAAGCGTGTAATTCACTCGAACATGTAATTGTGCACAAGTATAGAAAATCAATGTCCCGCAGGCTGCCACCAAGAGCTTGATACCACATTAGAGGAATGAATGGTGTTGTAAGCTAAACAACTCCAGGAAAATAAAGGTATAAGATCTTTCGAGTACTATTTCAGAGGCAACAGCAAATAAGAAATTAAGTCCAAGATTTTCATCCTTACGTAATTGGAATGAAAAGTGCATTTCAATAAGTGTACTGTTCTTTCACACACATGAGGTACGTTTCTAATGTTCAAGCCCCCACTTGTGATGGAATTGTGAGTAACATTAACAATCTCATACCGAATTCATCGTACCAATTGAATGCCAAGCATCATCTTGTGAGGATGTTTTGAGCTATGTTGGTTTCAAACCCATGTTTTATCAACTGGCACAAAACCTCGAAATCGGCACTTCTTGGCATATCTGTTCGATGGTAACGGCCAACTATATGTGACTTGGAAACCAACTAAACTTGCTGATCAAAAGTGGCACAAGAAGTATCTTGCAGAAAGTTTTACCAAATCGTGGAAATACTAATCCCACATTGGCACAAAATATATGAAGCATCACCCAAAATCTAAAAGAGTGAGGCATGAAAGGACTCTGCATTTGAACCCATTCAACATGATGATTACTTTGATGCCTTGAACATAGGGAGGATTCGCTGCAAAACACTAATGAGCTAACTTGAAACCTCACCTTGAGAACCAGGCAACTTTCAAAACAGGGTAGGAATCCCTCGTTAGCTACATAATGATGTTGCATGACATTCGCCTGCCAATGAACACCTATTCTTCCTGAAAAAAGAAAAGAATGAAAGCAGTGTCTAAAGATCTGGGTTGGTCCTGGGATAGGGCAAATACTCGCGTCCGGTGGGGGTCCTCACAGTTTGGCCTCCTGCATCAACGATCACAGCGCAGGCTGCCAGTGCCGCAGCTGCACCTATACCCACAGGCAACTTCCCAGCTGCAGATTCAATCCCGTTGGTCAGTAGAGTACAAGTGCAAACGTACGACTGATTGACTTAGCGTTTCACAGAGAGCACAGTATCAGTACACAAGAAATATTGCTAACTGAGTCTGGCATCTTTCACTTAACAACCATTTAGAGGATAATTGCCACTTGAAGGAATGAACAACCGGCTTCTAGACATTCTACTGTTCAATCAGAACTTGGAAAATTTAGACCCGCGTACTTTGTTCCAAGGGTATCTAGTTCAGACTTGATGGCATCCAAATCTTAGCGACTTCATTTTTTTGCAGTTTGTGACTGATTGGGGACCATACAGGCAGTGACTGCACTATTACTACTTGCGATGACTTCAATGAATTAGGGTTTTGACACGTCATCAAAGTAGAATTTTAGTCGATTGATTTGCCAGGCAAGAATATGCTCGAAGGGTTTGCAATCAATTCAATAGATTGAGAAGTAAACTAGACACATACAATTTGATTCATTTCTCTAATTTCAAATCGGTGGCCTCAATTCGAAAAAATTGAGGCTCACAGATGGTTAAAGTCGTGTCCACTGCAGATACTGCTATTCCCAACAACCATCGGAAATAACATAACCAGCATGTGATCGGACTGAATTGTGTGGGAGAAAATGGCGCCAGGGCTGTGGAGAAGTGAAGCTCAGAGAAAGAGGGATTGTAGGAACGTACCCAGAAAGAAAGCGAACAAAAATACGATGTGTTTACCTAGCCCTCTCAACGACTGTTCAAAAAAAAAGGGGGGGGGGGTGATTCACAAAAGAAAGAATATCCAACCAAGGGATTTTGGAGCTTATTGGGAGTGAGATCGATAGCTAACCTCGAAGACCGAGAACACTCCCAGCGGCAGCACCGCCCAATGCAGAGTTCCAGACATCCTTCTTTCCGCGAATAGAGGAAGCTAGTGCATCCGTAAATGCAAAAAGACCACCAATTGCTGCAAACGTCAGGCCATAGTTACCCATGATCCTCCCCGTTTTTCTCAAAGCTGGCATTGCGACGTTCCTCTCGACGGCCGGAACATCCTGCCATGTCGCTGTAATGGCCCCCAGAATCATGCCCGCCAAACCACTCGACCCGGCCGCACTAGCGGTCCTGAACGCAATAGTGTCGTATTCCCCCAAGTTCCGAAGCTCGTCTGGATCCATGTGAGCGTACTTGTCGCTCTCCATCGCTCCCAGAAACTTCAATCACCACTCGCACCCTACTCCTGCTTAGAGTGGGCTCTAAAACCCAACATCGCCAACAACCCAGCTTTAAGATCAATAGCAATCTAAGAAATTTCCAACCCAAAGAACAAACGGAAAAAACGAGAGGCATTTAGGGCAGGGTGCCGAAGCTGGATGAAATATGACAATATTTGGATGGAAGAGGAATAGCGCTTCAAGCATGAAGGCTGATTGCTTCGATGCTTGGATGAGGGTCCTCAATCTCATGTCTGAGGTTTAGAAGGGGTAAACATTTATGTGCTCGCATTTTGTGCTATGGGTTTGTAGAATACTGCTGTGTGATATGAGTTGTGGGTGCCGATGAATGCATTTACGGGCAAGAGTAGGGCTTGAACTTCCCGAGGATGCGTTACTCGAAATTAGGTTTGGAGGTATTCTTAATTTTTGCGCCTCACCTGTTTTCCCATTCTCGTTGTATATTGTCCTTAAGAGTTTTTGCAGAAATGTTTCGAGCAACAGAGCTACATACTCCGTGATGGATCGCCAATCTCGTGTGCGACTTCTTGAATGTTATGCCATGTCTTGCCTAGGAACCAATGCTTCTCAGTGAGCTACAGACTTTGGCATAATATTCCATAGCAATAGAAATAAAGCTTTGACAAATTTCACATTGAAGTTTTTAAGGTCATTAGGACGAGGGTTGCTCTTCTTTGTTGGTGAGGGATGATTCTGAAAATCAAATGCCCTTTCTAGAGTCTTAAAGTTTCGTATCCCGAGTTCACAACCACATTTTAGATCTGAGTTCAGTGTGGTCACCATCGGAATTCCAGAGTCTGCGTCCCTTTGATCAATGGTCACAATTGGCTGTTCTGCAGTAACAGTTCCCAAGTTCGACTCGCATGGCTGATGGGCACGAGCTTGCCTCCATGAGTAACGTAGGGCCACAGCAAGACGGCAGTACGCTCACACCAATCCTGTGGGCATGTGGTGCTGTGAGCCAGGTATGAAATAGTTTGGAACTTAACATGCTTACCGCCCTCGAATAATTCTCTGTCTGTTTTCTCTAATCATTGCAACACCGTCCACATTACCTATCTTATTGTTTTTTTGTAAGGTTTCCTTTTCCAGTGTTCTCGATGGCTAGTTGCTTGCATTCTCAGAGCAACTTTGTGGCTGTAGGCGATTGCAGCTCGTGTACTTGCTAAGAAGGGGGATGGGGGTCCATCGATGCCTATTCGGGCGTTCTCTATTGCATCTTTGCTACTAGGTACCGGCTTTTGTGCTGTGGGCGGTACACTATGGGCAAGCGGAATTCGAGAGGTGAGATTGCCCAATTTTCTGTACAAACATGCGCAGTTCAAGGAGCTGCTTTTTTTTAAAGAAAAGAAAAGGAGTCAATAGAACTTCGATGTTTCAAGAAAATTCTCATTTTGTAGAGAAATAATACATTTTTTAATGTACATGTACCCTGGCACTCATGCAGGTGGAGGATCTGAGAGGCATGGGTCGCACAGTTCGCAGTGCTTTTGGAAAACCGCCTCGTATGGACACCTAATCTTTGCATATCATGGTCTAAGATTTTACCAAGAACTGAGCCTGCCTTTCTATGCCTCCTCGTCTTTGAGATTTTGGACTTAATCAAATCATGGAAGAGCCTCTCAAGTGTTGTTAAACAGCCTACTGGTTGCCTCGTGTACGACTTTTATTTTTGGTATCACGGGAGCTAGCTGCGATCGAATGCCTGATATGAAGCTTATTGTTGGAGAGTACTCTCCTGACCTTGTCAGCTACATAAGCAGGCTTTCCCAGCTGAAGGCACATCAGAGAGCAGCATTGTTTGTATCCTTGGACGAGGTTAGTGTCTCCATTTGCTTTGTGAGAAGGTAGTTCAGCAACTCTCTTTGTTGCTTGTTATTTGCAGCTATGATCAGGCTGAATATACAGGGTCCCAGTAAAATTTTGCAAATGCTCCGGAGGTAATTGTTGACCCAACTGCCTTTTCCAGAAGGGGCTGCAATTAAACCTGTTATTTTGGCATTCTGTTGTTTTGAGTTGCACCTTACAATATTACCTTGCCTTAGCTCGTTGAGAAAAATGATTGCTGCAGAAGAATCCCTTAGTAGTAGAAACTGCTTGTAGAATTGCTGACTTGTTTGAAGTAACTTAGTTAACATATGTTGACCCATTGAGCAAAATCAGGCATGTGATGGGGCTGCCTCAGCAAGAGCTTTGTTAATGATAGTGTCAGATCATTTTAGGAGTTTTGTGTTCACTTATGCAAGAAATTTAATTTAATTTAAAATTAAAAAAACAATACAAAAACATAATAGAATCCATTCCATTAATCTTTAATGAACCAGATTAGAAGCCATAACCTATTCGTTTCTCTAACTTATAAACCAAGTTTTTCTATCACACAAACCAAGTGTTCATGAGTGTTTTTGTATTTTACCATTATTGTTATTAATTCTGGCCTTTCTTGTTACCAAAAGTCCTTGAATACTTTTAAGATATTCATTTTTTCAAATCTTGGAAACCAAGATAGAGGTTGTGCTCAACTCACATAGAAAACCTTACAATTCACACCAGCATTGTAAGCAATATACAATTTTAACATCTTATTCTTTACACCTTCACTTTCAAAAATTACTACTCCAAATTCTATGTGTACTAAGATGTTTGGCAATTAGATTTTAATAGCTGTGTCTACCTAATAGTGTAGTTTTATATATTAAAATAATTGCTTGAGAACACTCTTAGTAGATTGTTGTATATATTTTCACGTTTTATCTTTAAAAGAATTGTAATAGTTAGTTTTTATACACAAAATGTAATCAAAACCTGTATATATATATATATATATATATATATGCACACAAATGTGTATGTGTTTATTAAAAAATACAGTAAGCATGTGTAAGGTGATTATATTTGTAATTAGATTCCTAATTAGATTGGATCAAACAAAATATTGTTTTATGATTAACTTTTAAATGATAATTTTAAATTCTTGCATTGTATGAATTTAAGCCTAATAACTCTTGGGACAGTAAAAGGTTAAATTCAAAGCTTTTGTAGCTTGTTAATCCAAACCTATACCAAGTAAAATGCCATTTTTGTAACTTCATTAAGTTTTTGTTGTGATTTTTGTGTTTGACACTTCTAAATCTGTAAGCAAGTAAGGTACTACTCGTCTATTTATAGGGTCTAGTGGCTATGAAAGTTCAAAAACCAATTTAGTTTATATATATATATATATATATATATTAAGTATTAGGTTATTTCAAAGCTTTGGCTATTTGGTTTGAGATCAACAAGAAACTTTTATATTTCTTCAAAGTTGTAAAATAGTATTTCTTTAATACATACCTAAACATCTTTTACAAATAAATTGATTATAATTTTTATCCAAGAAAATAATATCGGGGAATAGAACATCTTTTAAGATTTTCTATTTTTATATTTTTTTATCAATTTTTTTTCAAAATATAACTTACATTGTTACAAAAAAAATTCTAAAATTCTATTTTTTTTTTTTTAATTCTCATATGAAAGCTTTTTCAATATATACATCCAAAAAAATTATTAGAACTTGTTTTGATAAAAAAAATGATTTTAAATAGATATTTATCACAATCATATGTAGATCTTTACCAAACCTTGCAACCAATGAGACCATTAAAACCATCTTTGTTATATTAAGAATGTAGAAGATTATAAATTAATCCCAAAATTGTTGATTACAATTAAACATAATTAAATAGGGCAATTGAATTCAATTAGTATTTTATATAAGTATTTTAGATAGTTTGACATTGAAGATAATAGTCTCATTTAACATAAACAGACTTAAAATTAACAAATAATTAGTAGATGAAAAAAAAAGAAATTTTTATGCAATAAAGCCAATAGACAAAAACATCTAGGTGCAAGTAGCAAATTTCATTCTTTGAATATTATAATTAACTGCAATAAATTTTATATCAATTCACTAAATTATTTGAGGAATTTCACAAGTTTTAAGAACATCAATAAGAAAATTGAGTCAAGATGTTATTAAAAAAATGTAACTTTCACAATAAATTCTTATCAATACTTTATACTTTATACCTCATATAAATATGAATAGAGTTGTGGATTTCAATAACAACTATTTAAAAAATTAAGTAACAAGCTTATATTAAAAATAGATCTTTATTATAAGTCACATATTTTTATCTTGTGCAATATTTTTTATTTTTTAGTATATAAAATAATACATTATATATAAAAATATATATATAAATTTTCATTATTAATGATAAATATTTACATATTTTCTACAAATCTAATGTTGTCTTTTACATTGAAAACATTTTAATTTTCTTTTCTAATATTTACTTCCCTTTTTTTCTTTTTTTCTTGATTTTTTACTCCTATATATATATATATATATATATATATGTATTTATATCCTAAATTTTATTTTCATTTTATATCAGATAACTTTTTATTCTTTCTTTTTTACTACTTCTAACTTATTTTTTAACATGTTTTTTGAATAGCTGCTCCAACTTCTTTACATGCATTTAAAATTTTTATTTTAAAAATTTTATGACTTACTCTCTCTCTTTTCAAATTAACAATAAATCCATGAAATTTTTATTTTTATTCTGGATTACTGAGACTTCTTAATTATTTTAATTCTTTTTAAAAATTGTTCTAAATTTTTCACATAATTAAAAAAGTAGAAGAAGTCATAGATTTTCATCTACTAGTCTCTTATTTTTAATACATGTGTGGGTATATATATATATATATATATATATGTATACATATGTTTAAATCTCTTGTTAAAAAACATAATTGAAAATTACATATCTATATATCTTAAGAATTTACAAAATTTAAAGGACTGAAATAGGTTAATCTATTTTTATTAAAATTTTGATGCTCAAAGGTAAAATATATATATATATATATATATATATATATATAATTTTATTTAAAATATATGTTTTGCAATATATTAAGAAACACAATTAAACTTTACTGGGATACACATAAACATGAAAAGTTACCACACCCTAAGTCCTGTTTTTCTAATGATGCTCCACATTGTTCAGAATTATTGCATTAATATTCTGTTTAGGTTTTAAATAACAATATTTACACTCTTCTTCAACAGTTTTAAATGAGAAGATATTGATAATATCTGCTGTGTTGGTTATTTATGTCATCATTTGCAATGTTAATAATAATTAATTCCCTGCCCAAAGTGACTTACTAGGACGGAAGCTAGAGCTGTGGGATTAGGGCACAGCGTCATCAGCAGTGCCCAGCTAAGCAATCTACGTGGAACTAATTAATACAGCTGGCGATGGTTGAATAATTTCCAGACATATGTCGTCTAGTGTCACAGCCTACGTGGCCTCTCAGTACATGGCTGACGGGGCACTGTGTTCCTCGTGCTCCAGCCCTTGTTCCTCCATATGAAGCGCGAATCTCTTGCCATGTCATCACTTACCTGAAAAATTGTGTGGAGTTGGACTTCTCTGTACAAAGCGAAACTTGCAATATCGGTGGTAAATGTTCCGTACCATGCAACTGAAGACATCTCGTGAAAAAGACGACGATTCGCGCCGAGCATCAGAATACAGCTCTCTCCATCTGTTGCCATAACCTCAGCCCAAATCTTGTGTCTCGACGTCTGGATACTTAACACACTCTATCTGCCCACGGAGACTGTACCAGAGAGAGCTTCGTAACTAATTCCAGCCAAGTGTCGTTTGGGCGACGTGGTGACACTCATTTCCTGATCAGCACGAGACAGGCTCTGGGTCCAAGTCGACACAATTCGTGGTTTGTATCCTGGTTCTGCATGAGGCACTGCATGTGACGGTGGGTAAAACTGAGAAGAAGAAGTTTGTGGTGCGTGTAGGGTCGTAGCTGCTGCAGAAGGACCGTAGGTGGTAAAAGTGAAGTTGTGGGGTGGGAATCGGGTGGAGAGTGAGTTGGTCAGGAGAGTTGTGCGTGTGACGAATTTCGGGTGGTGAGAGTGATCGCTGGAACAGACCGTCGATGTTTCGATGGGTGGGTGATGTCTATAGATTTCGAATTCAGTTGAGATACAAGTTGGATTGTTTTCAGCCTCAGAGGTGCAAGCTGCTGCGTGTTGACACTTAACTGAATCACCGGCGTGACAAGTGGACTCGATTTGTTTCATGGTTTGAATCTGGTTCGATCTTAAAGGTCGTGTCTGTATATTCTTGTGTGCGGCGAAAATAGCTTCGGTTATACGTTCTTGAAGTAGCTAAGACTCACGGCCCCATTAGATGTGACAATTCTAAAAACGCTCCAGATGCTTCGATGCTAGAAACGTCATGGTTGACGAGAGTTCCACGAACGTTTCAGCTCTTATTGTAACCATGGGAGGAACCACAGGAATTGAGAAGAATCGCATTTGCGCTGAAGAGATTATGACCACTTTCACATTAAAGTGCTCACCGGAACTTAGACAAGTTCGGCATTACGCCTCGTAGTAGTTAAGCAAATTTGCACAAGAAATGTTCATTCCTTCTCGTAATCAATCAATGCCGAAATAGAGTTGAGAAAGATTGGACCATATACTATACTCACGAATTCGTCATCCATTAGTCACAGTGGAAAGAAGAGTAGGTAAATTGGTGACGACTGGATTCTGCCAAGACATCCCTCTCACAGCTTGATGCAGCGCGCCGCATAACGATCACGCAAGGACGGCGGCAAAAGTGCCCAAGTAATGTCCCGGCGAGCATGCAGTAGTAGCAGAGACGTTTGCTTGGTGGGTTATCCTGGACGAAAGCATCATGGGAAAGACAGATGCAGGATCGGGAAGTAGTAGATCATGTACGAAGAAAAATATGCGCCAAGCACCCGCTAAGGGCTCCAAGAGGGGATGCATGAAGGGGAAGGGCGGGCCTGAGAATGCTTTGTGCACATATAGAGGAGTGAGACAACAGACGTGGGGCATGTGGGTGGCTGAAATTCGGAAGCCAAATCGGGGCCTTAGGTTATGGTTGGGGACGTATTCGACAGCCGAAATCGCTGCGCTCGCTTATAATTCCGCGGCGAGAATTCTCTACGGTCCTAATGCGCTTCTTAACCAACCAAATCGCACACCTAATGGTTCTAACCCTGATGAGCACATGGATCGTACAACCGCGACGTATTCATCAGCTTCCTCAGCTGAGATTGGAAATTTAGGTGTCTGTACACTCTCACACCGTCCCTGCTTGAGCGACTGTGCTTTTGTCAGCATTTGCGTGTTTGTTCAAGCCTTGCCCGCCTGTTTGAAGCAGCGTTGCGTCAGCCTCAATCTGTAATTAATCTTCGATTTGTTCCTCCATGCAACGCTTCTTGTTTGTCAAAGCTTCTAACGGGTGCCCTGCAATGAGCTAGATAGCGGCCCGCTTAAGTAATACATGTCATAACTTACTTATACTCTTCAGTAATGCATCTCTCGACAGGTGGTAAAAGCTTTCAGAAAATCGAGAGAGTGCCATGCAAACTTCGCAGTGGAGGAGCTGAGCCGCATTCACAAGCAGGCAAGGAGGGCAGGAGCGCCGCGTCCTTCACCACTCCTGAGTCACTCGCAGATCACGACATAGATACAGCCACTTCGCTACAAGCCCTCCAGATGTTGGCTGCCGACGTAGTGCTTCCGGATTCCGAGCCTCCAAAACCCTGGCCATGCGACCCGAAGCCCGAGTTCATCGACAAGGCGTGGTTACAAGAATCCAACCAACCCAGTTTCCTTCCTCCCAAACAACTCATCAAGGATGTTCTCGAAAACGACCACGACATCTTCAATTTCAAACTGGACAACGGCAGCGACTTGGCCCCACCCCTGCAACTGGAAACGACCAGCGGCCTCAACGAGATCACAACCACCATCGGCGCATTTTCCGAAGCCCGTTGGACGAAGAACGAGTGCGGTTCGGACATGCCCGAGGCAATGCCGGAGTCGGATCAATCGAACGGCAGCACCTTCACCTCCACAACCCACACAATGGATACAACGGTAGACGTAGCCTCATTGGGCGATCTCAACGACGAGGATCTGCAGATCCTGATGCAACTCTGGTCGCCGGAGCTCGCGTCGTACGCTTGGAATGCGGCGTCGGTAGAGTTGTCGGTATCGCGATGAAACTGTGCATGGGCCGCGATCTGCACTTAGGGTTGAGTCGATGGCCAACTATTGTATAATGCAAATCAACCTCTTTTGTTTCATGATTCTAGTGGGTCAAATCTTGTCAACCTGGATTGAGTCTTTTGTGAAGGTTGTGTGGTTTGTGTAAATTGTGTTGTATGGGGAACCATGTGTTGCTATGTAAAATAGTCACATGTACTTGTCTATACAATGTGCAGTTTGTTTATATTGCAAATCAAATTATTGAAATGTCATTGTGAATTTTAGGATGCATTAAAGTAGGAGAGTGGGTCAGTGAAAGCTTAACAAAGAATAGAAAAGTCAAAGGAAGACAACATAAAAACTATTACAAAACATTAATCGAGAGCATGAAAAATTAATATAAAAGTTGCTAAGTTGCATTCTAAATTTTTTTCCTAGTTTTAGTGAATTTTTTTTAATAGAAAAACTAAACAAGATGAACATATATTGTTTTATGGAACTAACTTCATTTTAATAGAATCTTATTAAGTAATTTATTTTTAATCTTGTTTGTTGTGTTTGTTCAATGTTTTGTATTCTTGAAATCTAATTTCAAGTTTCTTAGTTGATCCTTTGCTATTTTATTTGGTGTGTAATAATTCTTTTAGTGCTTTTCTAGCTCTTATTTTTGAGATTTGGAGTTAATCCATTTGAATTGATATTTGAGTTGAACTTAGATTTTAGTTTATAATCACCTTTTTGGTGTTACACATTATCTGCTTCTTATAAAGTTAAGAGTGATTAAATGTTTTTGGTGTGATTATTACTTGTGCATGAAAAAGGTTCTATATTGTAAAAGAAATTTTAGGTGGAACACTTGTGTTTATAGTATTTTATATGACAAATATTTGATAGAATTTGGAATACATTCTTAGAAGTCATATATTGGTGAGAAGTCTAGCTCTTTTGAGACACTCATCTTTAATAATGCATAATTTTTTTTGTTGTTGCCAGTCAACACCAATGTAAATGCTTTTGTATAGAAAAATATATTTTAAATTTTAAGTGCCATGGTTTAATTTGTTGCTATGGTTTGGTATCAACTTTGAAGATTCAATGACATGTTAGATCAAAAGCTTTTTGAGTATGTTGTAGGATATTTTTAAAACATTCAAAATTAAAAATCAACAGCTGCAACCAAAATGGTTACCATCCTAAAAGATTTTGGACAAAATAGTCCAAGAATTCTTTTCCTTAAAATTACCAGATTTGATTTGATTTGATTTTTTGTTTTGATTTTTTTCTTCTTATAATCAAAATGGCCTTTTTTTTTTTTTTTTTTTTTTTTTTTTGTTTTATTGTAGAACTTCTTTCTTTTGGATACATGGTTCTCAAAGCAAACACTAGGCAATTACTACAAGCCTTTTGTCCATGCTTCTTTATCTAAAAAAATATATGGTTTACCAATCCCACTTAATGCGTTTATTTCTTCAGAAGATCCTTTAAGTATATAGTTATGCTTCATATGCTTTGTTTTGTAAAATAAAGTTTTAGAAAATATTACATCTTATGTGTGATTTAAAATTGTAATATGTATTTGGAATGTGAATGTAAATAAGAGAAATGTGTAAATTTTTAGTATGTATATATATATATATATATGTGTATTTGAAATATAATTAAACAAACATTGGTCTAAGTAATCTAGCTATTGTGAGTAATTGATACAGATTGACAAAAATATTGTAAAAGGGATGTAAAGGAGAATTAAATATAGCAAATGTAGATCAAAGCAAAAAATAAATAAACAAAGTATAAGTGACTAACCAAAATAACGAAAAGCATCAATGATTATTATTAAGAAGTGTTTTTGTAATTGGCAATGAAAACAAGTGTTAATTAGCATAAAATAAATAAATAAATAAAAATAATAATCCATAAAATATAATGATAGTAAGAAAATTTTATAAATGTATTTAGACAAGAAAGAAAAGATAGGTATTTAATTTGGTTAATCTAAGCTCTATTCAAATATGGTTCAAATATAATTTAGCAATAAAAAAAAACATGGAAAATTATATATTGTGATAAGTTTTATAATAAGTGGTTAAGTAATTTTATAAGATAGTAAATTCTCACATTTATTTAAAGTTATTAAGAATAGAATTTGATCTAAATTCTTTATAAAGTAATTTATAGGTTTTTTAAATTATCAATAGTTTTTTAACATAAGGTAAGAAGACCACAAAGTTGGACACATATCACACATTTAGCCACTTATATTACAAGTTGGCAATGTAGTAAAAATGATCAAAACTTATTCTGCAAATTAGATATGTGTCTTGCAATTTAGACACATGTCATATGGCCTAAAGGATATTGCTACATAGTTCTTTAGTAGATAATACATATGGAGGCAAGAATAAGATCTTCTTCACTATTATATTCTATTTTGGTTCAAGACTTTCTAGTTCTTTTATATTTAGCAATAGGCATTCTATTTTCAATTTTATATCCATCTTTTAGTTGTCTAATTTCTTTCTTTTGGTGATAGGGGGGTGTATTGTCATTTTTGGAATTTTGTTGCAATTTGTATCATTAATAATTTGATAAGAATCTTAATATTATATATATATATATATATATAAAGATGAGTAGATAATTCCACTTATTATTGTTGTGTTTTAAATATTGGATACTACTTACTTTTGAATTGAAATTTTTATTTTTTGAGGTTGATTCTTTTTATTAAAAAAATAGAGTAATTATTTATTAAAATTTAATTTAATATTAAATATTATAGATTATTTTATTTCTAATTTTATTTTTATATTTTTTGAAGTTTTTTTATAATAAAAAAAGAAAAAATTTATAAGTAATTTTCTTGACTAAAATAAGAATAGATTGCAATTACTACTATAAATAAAGATCCATCATTATTCTATGTATTTCTTATTGAACCTTATACAACAATCAATATATTGAGATGTAATCAATTACTACCATTTCTTCTTGAAATATGTAATAAGCAAGAATTTAAAGTAGAAAGAATCTTAGACTCTAGGCAGTACCAAAATAAATTGGAATATCTCATATATTAATGTTGATTAGTAAATGGACTTAGTAGCCATGCAATAATCTAACAAATGCATGAAAAGTTGTCTTTGCTTTTCATCAATGATATCTATTAAAATCAAGAACTAATTTTGGACAACAAGATGTTATAAATCAAAATAAACTGTGTTTAAGAATCAACTTATAGAAATATTTTTTAAAATATAAAAAATCAATGGTCAATAAATTCATTTAAAAAATTTTTATTTGAAAAATTACTAAATAAATTAATTAAATAGTCTTAATTTAAAAAAATTACAATTGAAATAAAGATCTTAAATGGAGACATGTCTTTTATGTAAATAATAAGATATTACATGCTTTATACTACAATCTTAGAAAAAAAAACTTATTGCTTATTGATATTATTGAAGATGGATATTACACTTGATAAAATAAAAAAAAAATAATGTTTCAAGGTAGCTATAAATGCCTCAATAATAAGTAAATAAATAAATGATAATTTTGTCTTGATATAAAAAATGATTGATGGTTAAACAAATCTATCAATGACATTTGTAGAAAACAAAATTAAAGTTTATAATTGATATCATTTAATGGATTTTCAACTTCATCAACTTATAAAGCCATAATACAATTCTTTATAAAACTTATTGTCTAGAAAGAAAGATGATATAATAAATAGCTAAATTTATTAGTATATTTAATTATATATAGAATTAAATATAAATAAATAAAAATAGGTTAAATTATTGAAATCTTATTAAAAAGCTTTGTTGCCTTTATACATATTTATAAGTAATTAATAGATTGATAAATTAGTTAAGAAGTTGATTATATGGCAAACATGAAAAAAACTTGCTTTACAAATTAGATATATGTCTCATAAGTTGGACATGTATCGTATGGCCTAAAAAACATTGTTACATAGTTCTTTAGTAGATGGTACATATAGATACAAAAGTAAAGTCTTTCTCACTCTTATCAATGTCTTTTCATATTCTATATTAGTTTAAGAGTTCTTAGTTATTTTTTATTTAATAATAGTTATTTTAGTTTTAATTCTATTTCTATCATTTAAATATCTATTTTCTATATTTTAATAATATAAGATTATATTGTTATTTTTAAATTTTTATTATTGTTTATGTCCTTGATATTTATAAATCATTGCTTTTAAAATTATAAAGATGATATTTTTTATTAAATATATTTTTATCTATTTTTATTTACTTCTTAATTTAAATAAATGGAAGTAAATAAAAGTTTTATTGAAGTTGGATTTATAAGAGTACTTCTATCTGGAAGTGCTCTTTCTTGGTTTGTACCTTTGATGGGAAATGATGGATAATTTGATTATGATTTGAATTCATTCCCGTAAATATTTATGGCTACATTTGGAGAAAGTGATTGAAAAAAAGTAGCAGAGATCAAGCTCTTATCTTTATGACAAGGATTACAATTAGCCATTATATATGTTGTTAAATTTCAAAACCTTGCTTGTGACATGGATTGGAATGATAAAGCTCTAACAACATCATAGATCTGTTATTGATAATATCAAAAATAGAATATTTGAAATAATTTATTATTCAAGGCATTACATGTCATAACTAATTATTTGAAAGGCATTAAAAATAAATATTTAATTGAAGAAAAATAAGTCAAGTAATGATGTCAATTCATAAGTTTACTAAAACTTATTCATCAAAGCCAAAACTAATACAAATTGATATAATATATTTTAAATCTTTTATTGAGCAAAAAAAGACTTGACGCCGCTAAGAAGATTTGTACCTATATTGTAGAGAACCCAAGCATACTATTCAACATTTTTCAAAGAAACAATGCAATCACAAAATGAAGAGTATGGTTGCAAAATAAGACAATATATCAAAAATTGATTTTTTCCAACTACAATAGTGATTTTGCAGTTGAAATCTTACTCAATTCCTAATAAAGGTCTTATTCTCTCCTCAAATCTTTCACCTTGTTTTACAATAAAAGTTTGATTAAGATAAAAAAAACCACAAAATATTAGTCTTTTTAGATTCAAGAATCTCAATTTGTTTTATAGATAAAGACTTTTTCAAAAATAAGATATATTTTTAATTAAAAAAATCAAACATATGCATGAAGAAGTAATAGATAGTCGTTTACTGTCTTCTAAGAGATGTTACACATAAAACTATTCTTGTAGAAGTAGCAACTAGTAGTCATAATAGTTTAGTAATACTTGATGTGATTAGATTTCTTTTTAATGCAATTATTTTAAGATTATCGTGGTTAAAAAGATATAATCGTTAGATAGACCGATTTTCTTGAAATCTTGATTTTTTTTGTAGTTTAGCCTAATAATTTGCTAGACAAGTGGAAATCCATAAGATCAATATATCCAAACCATTATTGGTAGGTGTAAGAACCTTCATGCATGCTGTAAAAAAAGAGTCAACTTTTGTTGTATATGCTATACTTATTATTGATAGAAAAAAAGATATGAAGTGGCATTTCAAGCCAATACCAAGATTATCAAAACATCTTTGAAAAAAAAATATAAATATTCTTTTAAAGCATTGTCCTTATGATTGTTCCATCAACCTTCAAGAAGGAGCTCAACCACCATTTGGACCAATCCATAGCCTATCATAGAACAAATTAGCTGCACTCAAAGAATATATTGATGAAAATTTTGCTAAGAACTTCATATGCCATTCTAAATCTCCAATTGGAGCTCTTATCTTATTTGTAAAGCAAAAAGATAGATCTCTATGGATGTGTGTGGACTATCAAAGACTCAATAAAATCACCATCAAGAATAAGTATCTCTAATCTTTGATTTCAAGACTTCTTAATCAACTAAATTAAACAAAGATCTATACAAAAATAGATCTATGAGGAGCATATAACTTGGTGTGCATCAAAGAAGGAGATGAATGGATGACTACTTTTTGAACTAAGTATGGATATTTTAAATATAATGTCATACCTTTTGGACTTACAAAGACATGAGCTTCATTCCAATATATCATTCATAACATTTTTTACAATTTTTTTTGATGATTTTTTCGTTTGTTATTTAGATGACATTCTAATCTACTCTAAGAACACATAAGAACATTAATTCCATGTTTCTTGTGTGTTATAAAAATTTAGAGATATAAGATTGTATTCCAAGATAAAAAAGTATTTATTCCATACTATTCAAGTTGACTTCTTAGAATACATCATTTTCAACAAAAGGCTCATGATGGATCCAAAAAAAATCCAAACTATCATAGATTGGAAGATTCCAAAAACAGTCAAAGATGTGGAATGTTTTTTGAGATTTGTCAATAATTATAAGATCTTCATCAAATATTATTTTCAAATTGTAGTTCTTTTTATATACATCATATGTAAAGTTAAACTTGAATAGAGTAAAGAAGCTAAAGTATCTTTTGAAGCCTTGAAGATAATATTTATTTCTACACCAATTTTATATTACATCAATTTTTCTAAGGCATTTTTTATGAAAAAAAAAATGCATCAAACTTTGCTATAGGTGCTGTTTTGTGATAATTGGAAGTACATGGGAAGCTCCATCTGATAGCTTTTGATTCCAAGAAATTTTCAATAGCCAAAATTAACTATGAGATCTATAACAAAGAACTTTTTGCAAACATGGATTTATTTCAAGAATGATATTATTATCTAAAAGATGCTTTTAGTCTAGCCATTGTGTATGTAGATTACAAGAATTTCAAGTATTTCATATCAATTCATATTTTGAATCATTGCCAAGCTCATTGGATTATGTATTTATCAAGATTTTATTTGAAGATTACTTATTGATCCAAGAAACAACAAGGTTTGTTAGACACATTTTTTAGACATCCTTATCTTATACCAAAAGAAAAAGATAGAACTTTTGATCAATAAAAAATGATTCTTTTGAAGCTAAAGCATTTCTATCTTCAAATAATAAAATTAACATTAATTATTGATTCAATCTTTATCAAGCAAATTCAATTAAGTATGTCTTTTGATCTTCTTGTTCATGATATCAAAAATAATTCTTTTAAGTCTTATAATACTTCTAAGTTTGAATTAAAAAATAATCTATTTTATTATAAGAAATAATTATATATTATAAAAGGCAAAATACGATTACATATTCTTCAAGCTTGTCATGACTTTTTGGCAACTTGATATTTTGGATACAACAAGACTTTGAAGCTAATATTTAGAGATTTTTAGTGGCTTCAAATGTGAAAGGCAATTAAAGACTTTGTACAATCATGTAATATTTTTTCAAGGTCAAAAACTCCTCGCCATCAACCTTATAGACTTCTTCAGCCATTACTTATTCTAAAATAATCATAATCTTTTTTTTCTATTGATTTTATTACAAATCTTCTAGTTTTAAGTTTGTATGATTTTATATTCATAATAGTAGCTTGTTTCATTAAGATGGCATATTTTATATCATATATAAAATGTATCAAAGATGAAGAAATGGTTAAGTTTTTTCTTGATAACATCTATTGCTGTCACAAATATATATTTATTATAATTATAATTTAAATAATATAAATAGTTAGAAATAAGTAAAAATAAATTAATTTTATAATATCTTCTATAGAAGCTTCTTAAAAGCTTTATAGATATTATTTTAATTTTACATGTATTTGTAATTGATTAGTAGATTAAAAACTTGATTAATAAATTAATTATATATTATATATATTGGTAGCTTGCAGAACAAGCTAATTATATGGCATCTATATTGAAAACTTACTTTACAAGTTAAAATACATGTTGTGTAAAATCAACATATTTTAAAGGTCCTACAGGATGTTACTATGTAGCTTTTAAGTAAATAATATATATAGAGGCAAGAATGAAGCCTTCTTTACTCTTATCATTTTTTTTTTTTTTTTTTTTTTTTTTTTTTTTTTTTTTTTTTTTAATAGTCTAGTTTCAAGAGTTTCTAGTTTTTTTTTTTTTTTTTTTTTTTTTTTTTTTTTATCTTTTATCTTTTACTAATAGCCATTCCAATTTTCTTTTCATAAATATACTTCTTTGTTTTTATTTTTTCATACTTCTTTGAAAAAGTCTCACTTTTTTATTTACTTTCATCTAGTACTTATCTTTGATAGATTGACAAGAATATACTTATAATATTAGAGCTTTGTCTTTTTTTTGATAAAGAGTTGATTATCCCTTCTTCCTAATGAGACATAAGCATATTAGAAGTAGAAAATTAACTTCTTGTAAAATTGATATTTTTTTTTATTATTTTTTTTGTTCTCAATTTCTTTCTTTTATTTGTCTTAAGCAATATTAGATATTTTGTTTCTTCTTAAACTTATTATAATAGATCTTGTCAAAATGAAGAGTGTAATGGCATAAATGCAAGAATGATTGAGAGAATTAATACTTACAATACATCAATTCAATTTACTACCACAAAAAAAATAAGAATGATAAAAAATAAAGATATATAGATGATTGGAGCTGTTGTAACATGTGCACCAATCATATTCCTTCTTCCATGGTTGAATACCATTTAAGAACTAGAAAACCAAGAATTATCTTATTTGAGAAGTTTGATGGTATAAGATCAAAGTTTTGAAGATTCATCATTTAAATACAATTGACAATTGTAATGTGATTCCACAGCTAGCTCTAAGATCACAAACAAGGAATATTATTTTTTGATTCTATGTTATTATGGTTTTTATATTTTTTTTCAATAACATGATTCAATATTGGATAATTTAAAAAAACATTTAGCAAATTTTTGATCTATGTATAGAGAATATAATGTAGTTTACATTGGAACAAACAAGATCCATATTTTATGACAAAAAAATCAATTTGTAACATTGTATATTTTATAATTTTGACAACTTGCAATTGATATCAAATATGTTGAGATCATTAAATGTAGCCGGCGCTCTCCATAATATTTACTGTAGACTACAAGAAATACCATAGCTATAGTATTTAGAGTCTAATGAAGAAGTACTGTTTATCTTCTCCTCTTTTCTCTTCTTGTATAAAAGACACAACCAGATCAATAGATTTTTGGGTGTGAAGCTCTCTCTCTTTAAAAACCCTCTTATGTATATGACTTACTACTACTCTTGTGTGTGTGTATGACTTACTACTACTCTTGTGTGTGTGTATGACTTACTATTACTCTTGTATCTTTCTAAAAATTTTCAACAAAATAAGATAATATTGCACTCATTAGCCAATTTTTTTATGGATTACAATATGAGGTAAAGAAGTTGATACTCAGTTTATTTGATCGTCAAAAATTGAGTCAAGTAATTGATTTTCTTGTGAAGTGTAAGAATTGACTTTTAGAATTTTGGTCTAAAAATTGCATGTATAGGCCACAATGTTATTACAATTCAATATAATAATATTCATTTTAATATATATAAAGGATTGTTAAAGCCATATCTTTTAAACCATGTAATGATTAATTTTGGAATTAAGAAATAAAAGATGGAAATAAAAAATAAGATAAGAAAATTGATAACATGGAATAATACACAAAGATGGATAGAATTGATTATGAGATGATTACATGGGATGTGGTTTCAACAACATTGGAATCTAGCTATAACAACTCTTTACTTTTATATATATATATTTTTCTATATATATATACACACATACAATATATTACATATATCTATATTTATTTTCATGTATATACATATATATATATATATATATATATATATATATATAATATCTACTACAATTATTAACCTATTAGAAAAAAAATACATAGATCCTAGACTATAAATTCATAATTATTTAAAGTTATTAAGGTATTTATTGAATTGTGTGTATACTTTGATAGATAGATATATTGGCATGTATATAAATCTATCTTTATTGATGATGATCAAGCCCCAAAAAAATGTCAAAATTTTTATATCTGATTTTTTGAATTTTTGAATTTTTAGTGTACTCAGTATCAAAGAAAAAAAAGAAAAAAGAAAAATACCAAGAATAATAATAACTATAAGAAAGATAATAATTGAAAACAAAATCATACAAATAGATCTTAGGCAATTTAAAACTATCAAGTATATATTGTTTTACAAATTTACGACATGTATGCACTTTCATGATAAGGTATTGTAACAAACATTAACAAAACATTTTTTACACTTCGACTCAATATTTTGCCAAATATATAATGGCATTTAGTAGTCAACTTGTTGATCCTTGTTTCATTGGGTTTGCTGCCTGTACAAAGAGAACATCAGAGTCAGAGAAACGAGGCACTAAGTCTTTAATAAACATAAATAAATGACCTTAAAATCCTTCTAATGAGCAAATCAGCGGTCGAAGGTGCAAGATATGACAGGGTTAGTTCCTTCAAATATATAACTGTCCGTTCATAAGTTCAAGAGAATTTCACCAGTTCTTTTCTTGTTACATCAGTGAGATGATAAAGGTTGCCCCGCCTTTGGAATTCAAGTGGCATGTTTTGTCTGCAAAATAGGGAGAATAAGAATCAGTCAGAAAAAGCTGTGATTCAAAACATAAACAAAAGAAGTGCTGAACTAATGCAACGCTGACGACAGTGGACAACTGTGTCCGGAGTGGGTGCCAAGGTGCGAGACCTGAGCAGTTAGATAAGGCCCCATGCAAATTATTATGTTCCGAAGAATGCCATGATTTAATGTCAGAATAATTTTCCATTCTAAGGTGGTGTATCATAGTTTAAATCACTTATAAGATGCTTGTAGTTGGACGAAGAACAGATCCCACCTTCTTGTGTCAAGTTCAGAATAATCAATGTCTGCAAAGATGGTGGCTTCCTCATGCTCGGTTGTAGCTAAAATTTCGCCAAACTGTTTAGTACATAGCCAACCAAAATATACATCAGCAACCTTCTGGTGCCCACAGATTGCTACAAAAACTTAGTGCGTGATTCTTCGAATACAAAATGCAAGAACTCCGATTACTATATAGGCTGATCCTACATAGAATGTAGTTTAAAACAGCAAAAAGACTTGATGAACCGGCATGTATGACTTTCAATTTGACAAAAGTCAAAGCAAAAAATAAAAAATCTGCTAAATTATGTCAAGGGAGGAGAAAAGACTCACAGGACCGACAACAGTGGAATGACCCCACGCAGTATAATCAGCGCTTGGAATTCGGGCTTGTGAACAAGTCACAACAAATATCTGTAGCAGCCATTGCCAATACTAACCATGTGATCAAACCAAAAACTAAAAGCCAAAGCTTTCTCAGAATTAATAAATACTTCTGTTGCTCTCAAAATCTGAATGCATTAAGTATCCCGAACCTATTTGGGAATGTATCTCTTGATCTCTTGACCTTTTACTCTTAAATTTGATGATTAATGGAAAGGAATAAGCATAAATAGAGCACAGAAATGTACCTGGTTGTCTACAGCTCTGAACACGGAAAATTCATCGTCCCGACGCACCAGCAAATATAATACACGTTAAATTTCAGCTACTACAAATTCAGACGAGAGTGGTATCTACATATGGAGACGAATAAGGTGTTTAAAAAAGGCAGTTGGAAGTTGACAGACAACCTGGCTTTCTGCAGCAGTTCCCAATGGAGAGGACCAGTGACCATATTGAAGGCCCCTGGATAGCATATAATATGTGCCCCTATACATCCAGCAACGCAATGAAGGAACCTGAGATTGTAATAAATTGCCAAGGGATTCTGTGTGTGCGCATGGTTATAAAGTTATGACTGCTGAAAGAACAGGAAAGTAAGAATGGGCTACCACGACTAGCATACAACATAGCCATCTCAGGGAAGCGAATATCATAGCAAATTCCAACTGCGACTCGCCCAACATCTGCACGCATTAACACGTGAGTAGAGTGAAATACTCCCCAACATATTAAAGTATTAATATCTCCTAACACACAGCAATTCCTCAAAAACAAGAAGAATAAAAAAGATTTTCTCTGCAGACATCAGCTGGTACAGATACTCACCCAAGTCAACAACACAGAGTCCTTCTCCAGGAGTTAGTGTATCAGACTCTCTGAATGTGATCTTTCTTGGTATATCAATGTCAAATAGATGTACCTGACCAGAGCAAATAGTATTAATCAACTTGTTTCATCTGCCCCAGCTTCAGGCATCGCAGGTACAAGAATGACTGAGCAGGGTTATCCGAGCTCATTGAAGACCAATATTATTGTCCTGATTTCTCTGTATAAATGTCTTGCGCTCATTTGAGTGCACAGAGTGAGGTAAGCATGGGTGTCCAGTACCTTGCGGAACTTGGCTTTCAGATCACCATTTCTGTCAAAGACGCAACAAGTATTATATAAGTTACCACCACTTCGCTCAGGTATAGATCCACCCACGATGGTGACCTTCTTCTTCCTTGCAACATCAGCCAGCATGGCCAAAGATGGAGATACTTCAAGTCCAGCATCAATTTCTTCTGCATATATTGGGAAGCTTTCATGCGAGATTGGACAGTTCCACATTTCCTAAAAAACAACAGGCACAGAAATTAACCAGGTTAGGTGCTGGCATTACAAGGAGACAGAATTATCTGTGCTGGTACTTGCAGCGCACTTGCCAGCCACGCGATCCAGACTTACAGAAGCGAAAGCAAACTGCTATCACATAAAATAACATCTTTCTCTTTGCCGCACCCACACTCTTTTTTGATTTTATTGAGTCACATTTTAACCAAATACAGTTAACAAACGCGTTACATCAGCGGAATCTATGTTAACGAATGTGTTGAAAAGACCTATCTCTACACACAAGTATTAGATGTTTCCAATTTTCTATGCATAGAGCTGAAAACGCCCACTTTCTACATTCCGAAGTACATCCTGACAATTGGGACAGTAAAGGTCACATAGTTGAATTCCAGATCTACAGCGCTCTGATTCAACATTTCAAATCATACAGAATCCTCATATTGAGTTATCCAAGGGTGAAGGGCTCACAGGAAGAACAATGAGCTGAGCCCCCTTATCAGCAGCAGCCTCGATCCTGTCACGTGCATTGGCTATGTTTGTCTCCTTGTCAGACGTAACACAAAGTTGGCATACTGCAATTTTGTACTGCGAACATTACCATAGCTTAGCTTATATGACTTTTTATGCATGGCCAGCACGTAAATGTACACATGCATGCATTGCCTGAAGGGTCTAGGTTGCACATTGTCTACTTAAGCTTAAAGACTGCAGAATAAGGTGCTAATTTGCAGGAAATATGAGTCACTGATAGACATTAGATGAAAATCAGAAGTGCATTTTAATAGCCACCTTTCCAGATGAGCAGCACAAACCTTTCCACCATTTGGAGCTTTGGGGGGAGGCTCCGAATGAGGTCGTCGTGCCCACTGAGATTGGAAATCAGACGCCATGGCTGCAGTAATGACTTTGTAAGATCTACTTGAAAGTAAAGACCGAGACAAGGGACCGGTTGGATGACAAAGGAATCCAAAACGGGAATAGGCCAAAGCTTGTTTCGAATATACAAGTGGATCTGGATTGCAAACAAAAGATCTAGCAGCACCCGGTTGAACTTGGTGAAAAGAACAGGGTCGTAGACAGCATGTGAGGCGTCGTAAGTTGCCAATCCGTCGTACACTCATTTTATTGTCTGCATCACAATCCGCACCGCGTCCCCTGAACAACCACCGCCCAAATCTACACTCTATCAAAGAAGCGTGAGGAATGTTCCAGGTAGCACATGACCTCCATTACTGAGGATTCTAAGTGACTCTGCATGCTACCTGATATATTTTCAACAATATTCACCTCTCTAATCCCCCCTCTGAAGAAATTTCCTCTCTAGCCGATCAAAGAGCTTACTACCTCTTTCCCCAAAGAGACCTTTCCAATTTCGTCAAATACCCACATCCACGCACACAACCCCGTGGTATCTTGCACCGCAGTGGCTAAAACCCACGGAACTGCATTACGTTTCTCAGGCCAAACACGAAACGAGTTGCAATTCGCAGCTGGCCCCTCGTCTTAAGGTGCAAAACGAGCCGCATACTCCATAACCACAACCAAGTTGACTGTACAAGACAAACCTACAGAATTTCATAGAACAAGGAAAAACACCACCTCCATTGCACTGGAACACATATCACGACTTTGCACGAAGTTCTAAACACAACCCACAATTGAAAATCCCCCTAACCAACAACAAACATGCATCACGATCAAATTGAAACACCCCACATAAGAGCCAGGTGGATGGAAAAACAAAAGAACGAAAGAACTGAACAAAAGATAACGGAGAAGCGTGTACCCATAGAAGCACAGCACTCAGAGCTCGGAATTGGCATCCGTTTGCAGCAAGCACAGGGATTACAGATGCTGCGGTGCTGGTCATGCTCCTCATGATTGTGTGTGTGTGTGTGTATGTGTGGGTGCCGAGCTTGGTTGGAGCTGACGTTCAAAGATTCATCTACATTCCATACATTGGATGTTGGTGTCGGTGCAATCCATGCCACACAGTTTCGGTGCTCTCTTTGCATCCTCTTTCAATCCAAGTTTTGATGCTCATTTCTGCACCTATTCTGCACTCTTCATTGAACACCGTGTTGAAGGAACTTTGTCGACTTTTCTTGCATATTTCATTTGAAGGTTCTTTTTCAACAAATCATAAGATTAAATGATGCTTGTAAAACTTAGTATTCACTCATTCTATGTTTTTATTTGCTCGTGTTTGTTTTCTTTACGCTTCACAGTGCCACATTTATGTTTAAATTCAGCTGTTTTACATAACAGTTTACAATGGGTAGTAATAAATGCTGGTATGTAATAATAATAAAAAATATCAATGATAATTTGAATGATATTCGGTGCTTTCACCCTGTACGAATTGAAGATCTAGTGTGTATTTCCAAAGCACTATTCATCCAATACCGAAGAATGCATTTGTCCACAACCTATGAATGTATTGAATCTATATCCACCACGAAAATTCATTCATCTGGAGCTGCTTTGCATTCTACGGCTCGAGGTAGAAGCCAGCACACGGGGACTCCAGTTGCCCACATCAGGCTGCGGAATTTGCAAAATTGGAGCTGAATTTGGGCCACACTTGTGCAGATTCGTGCATAGCTCGAGGTCTGCGAGCATCGTTGGCGATGGCAATGGTGCTCGTACGAAGCGCGGGGCAGTTACTAAGCGTTCACCCCGGTATTACAAGAGCTGGACCGCACCGCGCCAGGATCGCACCTGTTTGCGTGGGTCGCTTCTCCACTTCGCAGGCGTCACCCCAGCGGACGATTTCGACGTCTTTCTCTGCTGCTTTGATCCCTTCCACATTTCAAAGCTTGCAACGCTTGCCACTGAGGGAGGGTGACATGGAGAGATTCTTTTGTAGGGCTCAGAAACAGGGGAGCGAGTTGCAAGAAGCTGCGACTCCTATCTCTGAGGATTCCCCAGGTGAGGAGTGTACACCCCAATTCCCAATTCCCTCTGCGAAGCTTTCTCAAAGTGTGTTTTAGTTGTGGACGACAGATGACTTTTCATGTTGGGAGATTTTGAGATGGGGGAGGATTCGATGGTACTGACGTGGTAATAAGGGGTGAGGCATTCTGCAAGATTGGCCGAAATTGGCTTTATATTTGTTTGCTCTGGGTTTCTTGCTCGGCCCGCCACTGGATGGCATCCACTCGCGCGTGCAGCTGCAAATTTATGATGTTGGAGCAATCGACATTGTTGGTCTTCATACCAATATTTGGGTCAGTGGATTCTACTTCTCTATTGCCGGCAGAGAGATGCTTACTGAATGGAGAAGGGGGACGATGGGTTTGGCAGCTCGTGAAAAGCAAAGCTTCTCGATGTTTGAGAACTGCAATATGCACTTCGGAGTGAAAGAAATCGTGTACTATTACGCTGTTGAGGAAGAGTCCTTTGATACGCTTCTGATATGCTTTTCATGTGGACTAATTTGGTGTCAGGTGTTCCCGATGCTCGGCGTCTTCTACAGCGTTGTGGGAGTTTTGCAGCTTGTTCTTGACAAATATTTCGCACGGAAAGGAAATTTGCCAACTGCAGACCTGCAGAAAGTGGTGTTCTCCTTTATGTATGTCGTGGCAGTCAGGATTTTTTGGTTACTTGCATTACGACCATTGCTTTAGCTTCTGTCATATTTGAAATCCGTCCATTGCTGCATAATTCTCGATTTGATAACTCATAAACGGACACGTTAACATATCCAAGATTCTTGTAATTTCTATGCAGAACATTGGCGACCTTGTTGGAGGTTAGCGCGGAGCTCTACAAAGGGGGCGTACCTTTTAACGTTGAGGCCTACACACTCTTTGCATTGGCAGAGGCCAATTGGCTCCTCTTTGACAACACGTGGTGGGGTTTCGGGCTTGCCACGCTGGTTGGCATTGCATGCCCCCTTGCAGAAATCCCCATTAACAAGTAAGCATTTCATTTCTCAACCAAATATTGTAGGCCTAGATAATATTTCTTTGAAGTAGGATCAAATTTTAAATACACTGATTTTGTGAATGTGAGTATTGTACAGGCTATTCGGTCTTTGGCATTACCCCAAAGGCAACATCGAGATTTTTGGTGAGGTAAAGTAACTTTTCACAATACCGCAGTTGCACAATTTGTTCTGCATTTTGGACCTCTTTGTTCTTTTCCCTGGTGATACTTCTGACTACTGGCTGCTGATGATTAAATGGCTTTGGCGTTCGTGCAGAGCACGGTGACATGGGTTCTTGCATGCTACTTCTTTTACACACCGTTCATCTCCAATCTTGCCCGGTACCTTTCCACAGTTGTGCGCACTCCGTCGTCGCAAAATCGTCTCGACTAGAGGATGTAGCACTTGATGTAGACTAGCAACAGTGTCAAACATATTTCGCTGCTGTGCATGTGTTTATCAGACTATAATGTATGCAATACACAATCCTCACATTCCTCATGAAAGTGACATGATTGTGTACGCGACTTAGCCTCGTTCTGATAGACAAGGGCAAAATCTTAGAAGCACAGCAGATATGATTCGGTGCAACCCAATTATCGGATAACATGAAAAATTAGTGGATTACTGAGAAATCTTAGGCCAGTAACATGGTTTAGAAAATGCCGAGTAACCAACAAGTATCTGAGATGAAGACCTACAGTCAACAAAATGCGACAATAGCCTTGATTACACGAAAGATTCCTTCAAAAATCCATCATCTGGACACGAAATTTCCTGTTTGTTATCCCGGTACATGTCTTCAGCCTTTATCACACCCTGAAAAACGCAGGATATGGATCAAAGTCAGGTGTACCCATGAAATACAAGCTTACAGAGGAGCGATATCACCAAGAAAAAACTACCATTCATCTACACTTCTTATATTTTCTAAATTTGGTATGCTACAACGATTAACTGCTGCACATGAGTTTAATTAAACTAAGCTGATAGCGATTGGTAAATCTCACGCGATTCAAATTTAATGTAATGATTATGGGACATACACGTGCTTCAAATATGGCAACGACTAAAAAAGTGAATCAAATGCTTAACATTCCATGCTGAGGATTATCCAGATTACATTTACATCCACAATATAAATCATACTGGTAAAATATTTTTGAAATGACAAAGTCACCATTTTTTCCTAGTTTCAAAATTGCATCTTCAATAAGCAGAAAGGGAACGAATATTACCTGCAGGATTACTATGGCAGCACGCTTATTTACAACTTCGTTGTATTCACTGCATGAATATACTTGGATACAGGCCGGACATCCAGTACTTGTGGTACACTCGCAAGCAATTAGGAGCTCCAGAGCTGCTTGCAGTAGCTCAGCAAACATGGGACGTACCTATGCAGCAAGTCAGGATAGATGGAACAGTCAGGATAGTTCCATTGTCACCTCAAGACAGCAAAAGAGATGACGGGACAGAAAACTTTCAAAATTCTAGAGCCACAGGTATTCACTTGAGCGGCAATGCCAATGCCTCCAGGGTGCTTGTCAAACAGAAGAAGCCTTTCAGGGTAATAGCGTGTATCGTTAGGATTAGCACAATCACAGCCCAAGTCTTGTGGATTGCACATGATGTACCTGACACACAACAGGGAGTGCTCATGAATCCGTCATCAACTTTAAAGTAGATTTGGAAGGCTTGGAAGCAATGCATAATAACGGTCATACACAATGCGAGCTAAAGCCCTCACGCATTACATACTAAAAGTCGAATCGGATGAATAATGCTATCAAAAACATTAAACACGACTAAGAGGTTTGAAAGCTCTTGAGTAAAAGTTGAAGTAAGTAATATAAATACAAGGGTATAATGTTGAGAAGTGCGTGAGACGCAGCATGTATGCCCTCACGCAAAGAAAGTCCTTCCGCCTCCAGATCTCCCCTAACTAGATGTGGCACTCGAATCCAAGCAGCCTGTGTCATAAGGAAGTTTTTCAGCAGGTCACGTTGGCAGAGAGTAGCTTTCATTGGTCATGACATTGTAATCTTTTTACCAGAGTATTGAACAAATGATTCATTTACTTCAGATCCTATAAAATCATAACAGGAGCTTATTTTATATTATCTCATCTGGAAGCCGAACCTGTGACTCATATGACACTTCTGGTAAAAAGAGGTCAACTGTATCAAAAGTCACGTTGGTTCTTTGCCAAATTCGGCGAAACCCAAACCATTTTGTCGTGATTTTGCAGGGACTAGCCTGGGCTGTGGTTATCGGGTATTTCCCTTTAACCACTTTAGCCGGATATGCCTGCACAAAGCGACATATACAGGGACACTTCAGCATTAGTATGCTTGCACATCACAAAATATTGTCATGAGGATATGCGACTTTACCAAAGGAAAGACCAGAAATTGTTTAAGTGCACTAGTGGAATGATGAAATCACGCACCAGCTCACCACCTAACACGTGTACGTCTGTGAAGTCCCTGGTCTTTGTATAGTATTTAAGATCTGCTTCGGTGCACAAAGCGACTTTCGCAGCAGTATCTAGCTTTGTGCACAAGAATGTTTTGCCCTGATGCATGTAGACGGCACCTTCATACACCTGCAAGATTAAGGAAGAGAGTCAAGACTGTACCGTTGCATAGGGCCGGGAGTTCAGCTCCGCCTGCAACTGAACTCAAAACATAATATATTTTTGCGAGAAGCAAAAATTGCATTTACATTGGACTGACAATCACCTCAAAGAACGCCTTGTTTTCTTCCACCTCTTCAATCACTTCGTTTGTGGTTTGATTGATGACCGTGTACTTTTCAGTACATATAGCCCTGATGCTTACACCCTGAGATGGCGATTTCTGTCGGTTCACGCTGCTATCATTAGCTTTTGGTTCAACTTTTCAACAGAAAATTATTGTCCCACAAGTGTAACTTTAGGGCTATAACTCAAATTGCAAGAATTGTACATGAGGTTTCTACCTCGTGTCCAATGTAGTGCCATGAACTGTCTTGTGGACCGTTAGTTGGGTGGCGTCCCAATAAGCCTTCATTCACCAGCTTCATTATACCAGATTGCGTACCAGAGCCTAAGAATATTTTATCATGTTCGATGTGAATTGGGTACTCCACAGCAGCACACATCAAGTGCTGCTCCAGTACCTGCAAATTTAACATTCGTTACAAAAAAAAATCCCGTAGGTGGTATAACACAATCAAACTTGCCAAAGAATTAGAATTTGAGAAAATAATAACCTGTCGATTACTGGCATCCACTTGCGCATTCTCAATAGGTTCATTGAACAGTTTTTGAGGTGCTTTCATAAAGTGTTGATCAAGTGGTCCGCTGAATGCAACATACACAGAAAGTGAAGCTTTCTCTCTCCTACCAGCACGCCCTGATTGCTGCCACAAGCTATTGCAATGACCAATTAATCTTGAGATTCACTTAGTGCATTAGGAACGCAAAACCAAATGAAAGACAGTCGATGTCAGGCAGTATAATATCGCTGAATAGTTCAATCAGCAGACTCAGCGAAAGAGAAAAATAAAACATTTGATTAAAAATTAAAGAGCAGCTCAGAACTGAGACAACCGCCTCGTGGACTGAACACCAATTAATTGTCTCAAATGGAACTAGCAGTCATGGCCTAGTGATGACAGCAGAAATTTGATTACCTTGCCACAGATCCAGGGAAACCCAAATGTAGTGTAGCATCCAAGCTACCAATGTCAATCCCCAACTCCAATGAGTTAGTAGCAGCTACTCCGCGCAGCCGACCACCAAACAGGTCTTTCTCAATTTCTCGTCGGGACTGTACCAATACACCAGTTACTTGATAACATGGAACTGTTCCTATCGCTCTATCGACAACAAAGAGCAGTAAAAGTTTATACAGATGCCTAATCAAGCAGGGTACAAGATTACAGTTTCAACTTTGCAAAATTAACCTCCGCAGTGTAGCCTGCTCTGTATGCTCGAATAGTATCTACCAATGTTGGAGCTGTTTCTTTTAAAATCTCTCGTCTGTAGTGAACAATCAATATTTAGACGAGTCAGACGAGCCCTAAAACAAAGTTTGAGGGCAACACAAGAGAACTATGGAGGGATAAAACTCATAGACATGCTCAAACCAAGAATACTATCAAGGTAAGTGCAGGATGCACGATATGCAGTCTTATGGTTTACATGGTGTTAAACCAGGTGGAAATTTTCTAATTTCGAGGTTCATGTTGAGAAAGAGGAGCTTACGTATGATTGTGGACCAACTCGACCGACTTGCGAGTGTTGCAAAAAGCAATGCAGCGAAGCCCATGCTGGACCATTTCTGCTAGTAGTGATGACACCTCCACTAAGGGGCTGCATACTCATTGACCAAGACAGAAGGTGCACATGAGGAATGAGGTCATAGCCGATACAACACCATCGTTGTGGGATTCACTTCGAAGGCTACAGATCACGCTAAGGAACCTGAGGATGATAATCTATCTCACTCCGCTAAGAATGTAATCAGCACTAAGACAACAGACCTGGCACGCCTGGTTTGAGCATGTGGAATAACACCTCGATCCAACTTAGCTGAAGGCTTGTGTCTTTTGTTCTTACGATCTGCGTAAGGCTACAATACAACAAATGAATTGAACCCTTTCCCAGAAAGTAACGACACACTTCAGAACCAATCAGAAAATGGTAGAATAACAAGCTCAAACCAATTTCATAATATCATCAACGTGCGCAACCTCGAAATTACTTCTCTACGTAGAACAAGATGGACTCCTGCATTTGAATATGAACAGAAAAACAAAAGGAACGCCTTGATGACTCAAAGCAGAGGCGCCCAACAGGAGACTCCATTCTTTAAATAGTTATTTAATCCACAGCACATTGATGGGTTGAGTATCTGTTTAGTCGATCTTCAAAAATCTCTCGTGAACAAGGAGAGAGATTTGAAATTTGAACTGGGTTACTTGTCCATAGGAAGCCTATTGATACTGCTTAATCTACTGAAGATCGAAGTGATATTAATGTTTCATTTTTTTATTGTTAACATGTTCGAAGAACTAAACTTAAAAGCAGGAGCAAAAGAGAAGAACCGAATTTTCCACAGTCGCAAATAATAATCGTTCTTGACGGGGGATTCAAAATGCTTACTGGCATGAAAACAATCGGCGGATTCCAGAAAACAAATGTCTTTTCTCCATGAGGGCTACCATCACCTTGGATGACATCCACCTCGCGGAGCCCCACCAGTTCCTGTCGCCACACAAACAGGTTGTCTTCTTCAAAGAACCGTTGCATGGAAAATACTTGATTGGTTCCTTCAAGCATTGGCCAGGCACAAATTTTAACTGTCATTGTGCAAGAAGGTTTTCTCTTGGGAACTACACGCATTTAGCCGAAGAAAAGAAGGTGAGCAATGAAAATACCATAGCATGCTCACGCGGATTAGCGACAGTAGCACTGCAGACTATGAAGTTGGGCTCGGCTCCATACACTGCAAACAATGAACCATTATCAACCTTCAGCTTATCTGCGCTTGCATGATGAGAATGCATTTTGGAACTGATCGATGAAAACAAGAACGTACAATGATGTAACAGGCGACGTAGGCGTCTCAATATGAGAGCAGTGTGGCAGCCAAATACTCCACGGTATGCATGCGCCTCATCCACCACCACAAACCTGAAAATGAGTACAATTTTGTAACACCGCACTTGACACGATAATCAAAGATATCGACAAGTCTTGATGTATAAAGACTACATTCTTCTCTTACAAAGCCAGTAGTGAGTCCGACGTAATAACAAACAAAGGATAACATGAAAGATTATTTACATTGTCATTTATGTATTATTCTTCTACAATAACAAGGAAGGAGTAAAACAAATTTAAAAACACACAAACAAGTTAGCCATAGCAGTATCCATGTCACAGCGTTAACGACTTGTTGCTGAGAAAGGTGTGAAGGAATAAGCATACTTTAGATTAGAGAGAAACCGCTCGAATTGGCGATGACATGGCATGATGGAAACGTGTAACATATCTGGATTTGTAATGAGCTGCACAAAGCAAGACCAAGGAATTTAGTGAGCAGTTTTGATGTAGTCAAAATGTACCTGTTCAGCTCATACTGATTCAGGGTTTCCAAGCATCTGAGGTCATAGGTCACTCTAATACATGCACAGACTACAAGAGTACCATACCAAACGAGCCGAATCTCGCAACCTCAGACGGAGATCATGATTGGTATCTCCATCGTATACTCCTAACCCAATTGAGCTGCCTTTTTCCCCGAATAACTCACGTAGTGCTCGCAGTTGATCTTGAGCTAAAGCCTGAGAACTCAAGTATAACACCCCGCATGTCTCTTATCAACCATTTTGGAGCTCAAATTCATAATCACAAACTCAAAACGATGCAGTATAAACTTATCACTCAGGGCCATAATAAATTGAAAAATGTTGCACATTACCGCCAACGCAAAATTTATAAGAATGTAAACCCCGCGTTGGAAGTGCTATACCTTAGTAGGAAACAAGTAAAGAGCACAAGCATTTGGATTGTTCGTAAGCTCCTCTAAGACTGGTACATTGTAGCACAGTGACTTGCCACTTGCAGTTGACGTGGCCACAACAATATTCCTCCCATTCCTCACAGCATTTACTCCATGAGCCTGCATAACGTTGATCGCTGAACATTCAGCAAAGTGGACGCAAGGAACATGCACACGAAGCATTTCTTGTAGAAACTCTTACAGCAGCCTCCTCACCTGATGCGTATACAGTTCGGTAATACCCATTCGCCCAAGTGCTTCCTCGGTGAACTGAGACAGCTCTATTTCAAGCTCCCCATAAGATGCTGCACGTGCTTTTAATTTTTCGCAGTGGACAATCTGAAAATCCAAGTCCAATAGAACAAATTCACTCAAGCATTTCCAGTTTCCAAAAGCTGAGGTTTTCCATAGGACTAAATGTGCATTCAATGTTTAGCATAGCATAATATATATACAAACAGGAAGATCAACAGTTTCACATCAAACACCTTGAAGAATTTACAAACAGCGAAAGGAACAGGCTGAGCCTCTGAGATCAAATACGTTCACAATTATTAAAGGTCACATTATAATAAGCTTTATGTCAAAGATGAGTGCACCTGCCCAAGAGAACCAAGCTTATCTTTCAGATGACGTAGCATCTCTTCCGCATTCATATCAGAGATATCCTGTGGTTGTTAACAGCCAAGGATAAAAACGCTCAGTACCCCAGAAACACACGTTGCAAGTTCACAAAGATCACACAATAATCGCCAAGAATCTGATAGGGATACGCTTAATAATTAAGACTATCATGTAGACATAACTTAAACAAATAAAATCACTTCGTCTTCAGCTGACGCAATGGAATGTGAACGTACTGAGCAGCGCGTAAGTTTCTTGTGATGGCGTGGGAGTCGTGGCAAGGCAGAGGATAGCCCAGGCTTTGACAAATCTCTGATATCCTGGGACGTTATAGCCTTGGCAGTTTGTAAAAACTCTTCTACAGTCATCTTTTTCAGGTCCAGATTCTGAAACTCAGAACTTGCCTGTTGCAAGCACTGAAAAAACACATCAGTAACATCACTAGAATTATTAAGGACGAAAAAAACATTTGAAAGCGTGAAATTTCTACGCAACCCAAACAGACAAACAACAAACAAACAAAGATAAATTAAACGATTGAATGGTACATTTCATGAAGTCATGCCAAACCTGAATTTGTTTCAACACGGTTAAAAGCAGCCCATCAAAAGCCTTCAGGCGCCTGTCAATAGCATTACGCATTTGCTTATCAGTCATGCGCTTCCCGTCTGTCCATACAACCCCCTTCCAAGCTTAGGAACTTGCCCAATTATACTCTAAATGCTTGCAGGTCTCTCTCCACTCTTACTACAAATCACAGTAAGAGGACCACACAACAAATGTGAAGAACCATAGTCACACAAAGTGTACCTCCACCAGGTAAGTAATCTCCAGGCCCAATCTCTTGCAACTGATGAACAGGAAGATTGGGCTGTTGGTTTGGAACTAAATTATCTAACTTAGAGTTGTCGAACATATCAATGCTGAATGACGATTCGTCACCCTCCTCCGACATGTTACTTAGCACCATCAACTATACTCAACAAAACCAGTAAATTATAAACCACCCGCATTGAGCACACCTTTGAAGAAACAACAAATCACTGAAGCCTACGCATAATCCGAGTATCTAAAAACAGCATAATGATGTGCGCATTGCGGATCAAAGTCGAACTTCAGATAGGATGTATTCACATAGGCTTGCACGAATGAATAGCTGAATAAAAACACAGCTAGCAACCGTTCTCATTAGATACTTCGACTGCCAAGCAATGGTCTATCATATACTGCACTATCGAGAATGGCAAACATACAAGCTAGAGATGTGGCTGACTTGCCTTGGGGCAGAGGATGGCTACACTTTTGACAGCTTGGAGACACATTTTCTCGTCACCTGCTTGAAAGCAGAGCTGCTGCACTGATTGCTTCACATTTGCCCACGTCGCTTGCATCCGTTGTCTCTGAAGGAATCCATACACAGTATTCAGTGCCGTGAACACCCGCTTTAACTCCTCTGCAGCCGGTGGCAAAGGTCCTCCAAGGTCTTCATTTTTCCTCTTCGTCTTCCCTCTTCCAGTAGACTGCTTTGTTTCACCTCCTTCCAAAACCTCCTGTTCTCGCTGGTTGTCGATGTCGGTTCCATCTGCATTTCCACTTAAGATTCGTTTACAAAGGCTCACAAAAACGGCCACTGTAGAGTAAATTTAGTCAAGTCACGACAAAGATTGTGAAGCAGGCAAGATTAATACCGTCTCTCGCATGAGTTGGATCCTTAGGAGGAGAGGTATGGAAGGACGCCAAATCTGCGGCAACTGCTAACCAGGTTTCATCTGAGGCACGAGAATGGATATTCCGAGGTTCGGCTGCTGCGTTAGACAGAGCGTGACCATTCAGCCAATCTCCATGTGAAATCCCAGGTAATGCAGAAGACTCGTCCGACAAACTACGGATTTCACCGTTCTGCAACCCTCCGCAGCATGGAGCTTGGACGCCCGAGCTCAATTGGGTGTTTGAAGATTGAAGACCAGCCTGCGTCTTCTGATTCTTCTTCGTAAAAGTGATGAGCACTATAAATTCTCCGCCGAGGGACAGCGAAGCAACTGTAGCATCCACATTGAGTTTTACACCCTGCCAAGATCGCCAAGAGATTTGTCAATTATGCGAATCAGACGATGAGCTTGCGAGAGTACTTCTTACGACACGACCGCCTACTCAGTCTATCTACCACAATGTTAAGTTCCAACCCAGAGAAACACCATGTAAACCATCCATGGTGAGAATAGGCGATCCCAATCCTTAAACCCTGAACCAAGCACTAAATTTCTGCGGTACTCATCCGAAACATGTGACGAATCGCTGCTTCAGATCAAACGAGCAAGAAGAGAAAGCATACACGATGAAAAAGATGGAATTGAGTGACCCCAGGTGCGGGCCAGCGGAGCTCCTGCAAGCGCAACTTGAGCTCCGCGACGCGGAAGTGCGGGGGCACTATCAGCTGCAATTGCTGGCCATCCAGGGACCGCACTCGCACTTCCAATTGGGGCTGTCTCGCGTCCTCTACCATACCCTCCAGCTTCCACTTCCGTTACTCCACAAATACACACGGCGTCTGCCAACACGCAGCACTCACAGCTGGAAGGGGAGATGCCTCCTCCACAGCTTCAAACCCCCTGAAAGACTCCGAAAAACTCCAAATCCGCTGCGGAGAGTCCGCATTCTCCCGTTCCAACTCCGATTACAGCAGCAGTGGGCACATTACTTCGCATCTGCACCGGAATCCGTGATCGAAAAGAAGTTGGACTGTGTGGAAACGATGAAGTGGGAATCCAGTCTGGCTGCTGAATCCGCAATTCTAGGTTAAATCTTCCGCCGAAGAGTGCGACGTCGACTACACAGGTAGGCATTCCATCATCCTCGCTCGCAGGATCCCACAAATCCAAATCCAGTTTTATGCAATGCAATGCTCTGCAATGTGATGACCTGCGCTCCTTCGGCGTCGTCGGCGTGCGGTGAGCGAGCTCCGCGGAGGCTGCATTGCATCTGAGAAGCTTCTTCTTTATTGTTTCATTCAGAATAATTCAAATACATACATCATAGGTGCATGTTTTTAAGTTCGAAATTTTTATTTTTTATTTTTTATTTTTATATTTTTCACGCTATGTTTTGCTGGATAATTATTCCTAAAAATCAAATAAAATTTTGGTAAGCAATTATGTTTTTCTGGTATGAAATTGATAATCTTTTATTTCTAGTAATTGATTGATTTCTATTCATTTTTTAATTAAAAAAATAACTAATAGGAACCACATATTTAAATGAATTTCTAATATTTAGTATTATTTCTAATAAATTTACTATTTATAATAAATTTAATATAATTTTTTATTTTATTTGAAGGTAATTGGTTTAGTATAAAAGGACAAATCCTTGCAAAAGCTTAAACAATTGTATTAGAAATTTTAAGATTATAAATATTTATTAAGCTTTATTTGCCTCTAGAATTATTATAGCAAAAAGTTATTATATATATGAATATTTTTAAATTTAAGCAATATCTTAAATTTCAAATTTGGTTGGGATTTATTTAGGATTTGCAATATCTTAAATAAATCCTAAATCCTAATTCAAATTCTAATGAAATTCTAAATCCTAAACCAAATTCTATAGCAAATTCAAACCTCAACAACTAAGACATTTATTATAGATTTTGACTCAATTTTTTTTATTCCTCTCAATTATTTTGTTGAAAATAAGCACAAAAAATTTGAAAAAGCTTGACCTTACCAAATAGGATATAAATCTTAGAATTTGCTCAAGTATTGGCCAAATTTCTTCTTCAATCTTGAAGTCATTCACTTAGCACCAAAATCTCTAGACTATAATATTCAATTATTCTCAAATTTTTCACAATTTTTAGAAACCAAGTCTACTATTAATGTCCAAATGTTTATTTCAATTCAATTTGTAAATTGCAACAAATCTTAGAAACCCTCATTGGTCTTTTAAACTCCAATTATCAAGACTCCATTATTTTTGAATTTCAATAAACTTTAAATGAACCATTCAATTAAGTTCAAACTTAAAACACATATTCAATACACATGTAATTATACAATCATAAAATTGCACTTGTAGATCATCTATCAATCTCATTGAATTCTTCAAAGTGTGAACTCTTCATATTTCAAAAAAATCCAAAGTCACCCTAAAACAATCTTATTTTTGCAAAGCCTTTACAAATTCATTATACATTCAAATAAATCAAAATCAATGCCCAAAGACTCTTGCTCTATCTTTCTCTCAAATTCCATTCTTTGACTTGCCAAAAAACCCTAGAAATGCCATAGGAGCATGGTTTTGTGCCTCTAGGTCTAATTTCACCTCTAATTTATAACTAGTCCTATTCAACTATCAATTTCTGGTTTTGTAAGGTAATAGCTACTAAAAAATATTCTTAACTCTCTTCTAAAGATGGGTATATCATTTATTTTTCTAATATATTTTGTTTTGCCTTATTTATGGCTATAGAAAGTAAATAAAAACCTTTTTTTTACAAAAAGATAATATTAACATTAAATGGTTATATTACCTTCCTAATTTTTATCTATATTTTTTTACTATATTTTTTAATTAGGTTCTTTCATTATATAGTTGTGTTATAATATAATATCGTCTTCCTTCTCTAGCTTCAATGTAAACCTTTGAGCAATGATATCTTCTTCTTGAATTATTTACTTGTTTTTAATTATTTTTTTAATGCACAAGAATAATTCAACTATTTGGACATATTTTTTTAAAAAAAATATTTTATTTTAATCTAATTGATACATTGTTCAAAATCATAAAACCTTCACAACCCTTCTAAATACAAATTTTAAGATCCTAACTCATTTGAATCTCAATTACCTTTGATTTGACCATCAAATTAAGATGAATTCTATAACATATATTTAATACAATTATTTTTACAAATTTATAAAATTTGATCTATAGAAATATTACAAAATTCACAATATTTATTGAAATAAAATCTTATTTTTATCCAGCATTAAACATAGTTATATAAAACAACCCGTACTTTATAAAAATTTTACAAAGGCATTATGTACTCAAATCCCTCAAAACAATTCAAAAAAATTCTTTTAAGTGTTCTTTTAAATCTTGTTTATAATTTAGCTAAAAAACCTAAGGTTTGTTGTAGGAAAAGAGTTTTATTCCTAAAGATTATATGACACTAAGTAGAAGCATATAAATACATTCCATGATGTCATTGGTACAAAGGACTACCAAAAGAGATCACTAGCAAAGATGAAGCTATGATCTACTGAGTATAAGGAAATCATAAATGTTAATCTAAACACCAAGATCATATTTGCTAAGATCGATAATAAGATGATGGCTATTAGATACTTGTATGATGATAAAATGATAGTTCTATCAAAGAAAGATATCAAGATTTGTGACCTTAACAGATGAGAGTATAGATTAAATTTAGAATAAAAAAGTATAAAATAAAAATTAAAAAATTAAGTACTTTTTATTACCAAAAGAAATGTTAGTTTTTGTATTTGACCTTGTGTTATAAAATCTCCTTTATTCTTATTGTATAACTTTTATATTTGACTTTCTAAAAAGACGTTCTTGAGTGTAGAATCAAGTATTATTTGTTTTCCATTCTTCTCTAAATTGCTAGATATGTACATTTTAAGTAGCCTTCATACAAATGATAATGACGATTGATTGTCTTTAATTTTGATAGTTGTAATATTTGCACCTTGTCATTTGAGTATGCTCAAAAGCTTGATAAAAGAACTTGTAACATCTCTAGGAGTATCAAATGGATTTACTCTTTCTTATTGTTTCTTCACTACTCTTCCATCAAGAAACTTATCAAGAGGTTTAGTAATAAGATCTTCATAGTTTGCATTGTTGATGTTACTAATGTTATTGCTACTCTTTAGTTACTTGAGAAGACCAATTGCTACAAGCATGTTTTTGTTAACTGTTTGAGATACAATATACTTGATTTTTTCTTTAGAAAGAATCTTCTCTAGAGTGTAAGCAAATACTTTTGATATAACATGGTATAGATAAGATATTTGAATTATTGACACATAGAAATAGATAGTTAGAATCACGTTTGAGGAGTTATTGAAGTTTCTAGAATTGAGATTAGGTTAGTGAACCAAGAAGGATTTATCATGGAACATTCTAGAAAGAGTTTAGAATGGTTATCTAGGTAGGATCCACCATAGAACCTTCTAGAAATGGAATTAGGATAGTTATTTATGTAAGGCCTACCATGAAACCTTCTAGGAGAAATTTATGACAGTTATCTAAATAAGATCTATTATCTAAGAACATTCTAGAAAGTCCAAGATGGTAGAGTAAAGTATAAATAAGACTAACTAAGGCCTTTTGGAGCATCTGGTTAACTATGGCTTTGGATCTTTTCTCTTAATACAATTAGGTCTATATCTTTATGTTTTGTTTTATTTTGTTCTTATTCTGCTTGCTGAGTTTTATTTTCCATATCTCATTTTTTTTTAATTCTATTTAATTTTATTCTAGTCTAATTTCTCCTATCTTGTGATGAAGTTTTATGTTGCTATGGATTAGAAGAGTCTTAGATACTTGAGATAGACTTGTCATGTTTCATTGATATTAGAACAAATGTTAGACTATTCTTTGGTAGTGTATCAGTAATCATCATCTAATCCAAGATTAGTTGTTGTAGTCACTCTTCATACTATATTGAGGCTACTACGAGTTACTTTTAAAAAGTGAATTGGCAAATGAGAAGGCATTACAATAGTAGAGACTAGGGGAGAAATTATAATGTAAAAAATATAGTCAAACAATCCTAGATGGAGCCTCAAATATAATACTTCTTATAAAAAATAGCTACTTTGTAAGGGCAAATAGAAGCCTCTAAGACACAAAGTCGACATCAACTAGGTTGAAATTGAATAAGCTTAATACATATGTGAGAGTAAAAATTCACTCCTCAATTCAATTAAAAGATAGCTTCAATTAAGAATTACTTGTAATGAGTGGTGTGAGGAGGAAGTTAACATAACCAAAATGAAAATGATATTAAAAATGTTACAAATCTAGATAATATGTCATAAAGTACTCTCATATTATTAACCAAGGCAAAAAGGTACTCATCAACCTTTATAACAACCAATAAAATTCTATTATTATCTAAAATATTATTAATCTTATATCTAAGAGGTTATTTTACTTTAAAAAGTGTTATTGTGAACACATAAGCTAATGCCAAATTATTCTAAATCTAACATAGATAATGAGCATAAGAATCTAAAGCTGTATCTTTAAAGATTAAAAGATCAAGGAATTGATGAATATATTAATCAAACTCCAATATTTATATTTGAGTGTTACTTAATAGAGGTACATTTTTAAAAATATACCTAGATAGTGGAGTTTGATGCATAAACTACAATTGTGAACACTTCATCAAATCCATAAATAAATTGGATCAAGATTCATGCAACTTTCAATTTATTCAAGTACATGAGTGACCTTGATAAGGCCATTCAACAATCAATAAATTAATATTTCCTAATTTCTTCAAATAATCATCACTAATAATTATAACATCTTAAAAGAATTCATTAAAATAATTAAGAATAGAAAATAGTTATAATTACTTATCATACAAAGCCAATAATCTTTGGAGATGATGTTGAGTTGCTTTCTTAATTGTAATCCAAATATCTAAATAAATTTACTATCTAACAGTACCTCTAGTTTCTATTACTATTGCAAAATATATACCAATGCCTCCAAAGAGCTTTACATAGATAATACTTATATCTTATTGATGCCGATGAATAGATCAAACAAAGATAGATAACAAAGAATAATTTTTCATCTTTAATACATATAATAAAGATACAATCTATTAGCATTGGCAAAAAAATGTTGCATGTATTTTTGTCATGAACATACTCATATAAGCTAGTAATTACATATATAAATAAGTAGAAGTAAGTAAAAGTAGATAAGAGTAAGTTAATTCTATAGTATTTAGTATGGAAGGTTCCTAGAAGCTTCATAGATGCTACTTTGACTTCATAGGTGTCTTTAATTGACTTTTTGAATTAAAAACGTGGTCAACAAATTGGCCATGTGTCACACATATTGTTAGCTTGAAGACCAAGCTAACTATGTGGCCCACACGTAGAAAAACTTGCCTTGTAAGTTAAAGCAAGTGTTCTACAAAGTCAACACATATTGGAGGTCTTAAAGAACGTCGCCACGTAGCCCTTAGTTAGATAGTTTATATAGAGACAAGAGTGAAGCCTTCTTCACTCTTGTCAACTCCTTTCTTGCTTCTAGTCCAGGTTCAAGAATCTTTAGTTTCTTGTCTTGTGGCAATAGCCATTCCAGTTTCCTTTTAATATACCTACTTGTTTATATTTTGACTTATTATATCGAGATAGCCTTTTTGTATATTTTCCCTCATCGAGTCTTTGTCCTTGACAGATTGACAAGAGTACACTTACAATATCAGAGCTTTGTTTTTCTTGAGTGAGAGTGGATTACCCCTTTCTCTTGACAAGACATAAGCGTATTAGAAGTTTGCAGATTACCCACTTCTAAACTGATATTGTTCTTAGTATCTTCTTTGTTATCAAGTCTTTCTTTTCTTTTGTCTTGAGCAGTATCAAACAAATTTTTCTTCTTAGTGTCATTATGGCAGAGCTTGTTGAAATGAAGAGTGCAATGGCACAAATGCAAGAGCAAATGAGGGAGTTAATGCTTGCGATGCATGAACTCAATTCACCAACACAGGAAAGAACAAGAATAGCAGAAAGTGGAGATATAGAGATGATCGGAGCTGCTTCAACATCTACAACAAATCACGTTCCTTCTCCAATTGTACAACACCCTATAAGCACTAGAGAACCAAGAATTGCCTTACCTGAGAAATTTGATGGTACGAGATCAAAGTTTCGAGGGTTCATCAATCAAGTACAATTGGCAATTGAACTTCAACCGCAAAGCTATCCAACTCCAGGATCACAAGTCAGGTTTATTGGCACTCTACTTTCTGGTTCTGCATTATCGTGGTTTTCGTCTTTTCTTGAACAATGAAATCCAATATTGGATAATTTGGAAGCTTTTTTGGCGGAGTTTTGATCTATGTATGGTGAACACGATGCAACTCGTGTTGCAACAAATAAGATCCGAATTCTGCGATAAGAAAATCGCTCAGTAACAGTGTACAATTCACAATTTCGACAACTTGCTATTGACATCAAGTGGGATGATGCTGCACTCATCAGTCAATTTCTTTATGGATTGCAATACGAAGTAAAGAAATTGATACTCAACTTACCTGATCCTCAAACTTTGAGTCAAGCAATCGATTTTGCGGTAAAATGTGATAATCGACTTTTTGAATTTCGATCTGAGAATCATTCACGGGAACCTCAACGTTATTACTCAATGGCAACATCAACATCTTTGCCAAACGTACATTCAGAATTAGAAGACATGCAAATTGACGCGGTACGTTTTAAACCCCTAACTGAGCAAGAAAAGTTTTGTCGTCGTCAAGAAGGATTATGTTTATATTGCGGAGAACCTAAGCACACTGCTCAATATTGTCCAAAGAAACGACGCAACTATGAAATGAGGGGTACGACGGTCAAAGAAGACAACATGTCGAAAAACGGATTCGTCCAGCTACAATAGGGACCGTGCAGCTGGAACCTTGTACAATTCCTAATGAAGGTCCTATCCTCTCCTCAGAACCCTCTCCTTGTTTTATAATAGACCTATATTTAGGACCTAAGAATTACAAAGCCTCTGCTTTATTAGATTCGGGAGCCTCAGCATGTTTTTTAGATGAACAATTTGTTAAAAGTCGTAAAATACCCTTTGTACAGAAACCTAAACCAGTACATGTAGAAGTCATAGATGGTCGTCCCTTGTCTTCTGGAGATGTCACTCATGAAACTCATCCTATAAAAGTAACAATAGACGGTCATGATAGCTACATAGCTTTTAACATAATTAAATCCCCGTCCAATCCAGTTATTTTAGGTTTATCCTGGCTAGAAAAATATAACCCTCGAATAGATTGGAATTCGCGTAAACTTGACTTTTTCCAAAGGGTTATTAATAGTTCTACCAACCAAGTAAAAAATTATAAGTCTAGTATAGTAAAACCCGTACTGATAGGTGCAAAAGCATTTATACACGCAGCAAAAGAAGGATCAACTTTTGCTATTTATGCTGCACCTATTTCTGAAAACGTAAAAACTTCAAGTGGCATTTCAAGTCAATATCAGGAGTATCAAGACGTTTTTGAGAAAAAGAATGCAGATATTCTTCCTGAGCATCGCCCATATGATTGTTCAATCGACCTCAAGGAAGGAACTCAGCCACCATTTGGACCAATTTACAGTTTATCGCAAGATGAGATGGCTGAACTCAAGACATATATTGACGAGAATTTAGCGAAGAATTTCATACGCCATTCAAAATCTCCAGCAGGAGCTCCAATTCTATTCGTAAAGAAAAAAGATGGATCTTTACGAATGTGTGTTGATTATCGAGGACTCAACAAGATCACAATCAAGAATAGGTATCCATTACCTTTAATATCAGGACTCCTTGACCAGTTGAATCAAGCTAAGATCTATACAAAAATAGATCTAAGAGGAGCATATAATCTAGTACGGATCAAAGAAGGAGATGAATGGAAGACTGCGTTTCGAACCAGGTATGGACATTTCGAATATAATGTCATGCCCTTTGGACTCACGAATGCACCAGCTGCTTTTCAACATCTCATGAATGATGTATTTTGTGAATTCTTAGACAATTTTGTCGTCTGCTATCTAGACGATATCTTGATCTATTCTAAGAATGTCGAAGAACATGAAATACATGTTCGTCAAGTATTACAAAAATTTAGAGATGCAGGATTGTACGCCAAGATGGAAAAGTGTGTATTTCACACTACTCAAGTTGACTTTTTAGGATACATCATTTCAAATGATGGTCTCATGATGGATTCTAAGAAAGTCCAAACAATCATGGATTGGAAGATTCCAAAGACTGTAAGAGATGTCCAATGTTTCTTGGGATTTGCCAATTACTATCGGATCTTCATCAAAGATTTCTCACGAGTTGCAGCTCCACTTACACGCTTGACTAGTAAAGATAAATTTCAATGGAATCAAGAAGCGGAAGCAGCATTTGAAGCCTTGAAGACATCGTTTGTCTCTGCACCAGTCTTATATCGTGTTGACTTTTCCAAGGCATTTTTTATGGAAACAGATGCATCAGATTTTCCCTTGGGTGCAGTTTTATCACAAATGGGAACAGATGACAAACTTCATCCGATAGCTTTTCATTCAAGAAAATTCTCAGCAGTCGAGATCAATTATGAGATCCACGATAAAGAACTTCTTGCGATCGTGGATTCCTTTCAAGAATGGCATCATTATCTAGAAGGCGCTTCTAGTCCAGTCACTGTGTATATAGATGACAAGAACCTCGAGTATTTCATGTCAGCACACGTGTTGAATCGTCGTCAAGCTCGTTGGAGTATGTCTTTGTCAAGATTCGAGTTCATTATCACTTATCGGCCAGGAAAACAACAAGGTTTGTCTGATGCCCTATCTAGACGTTCTTATTTTGCACCAAAAGAAGGAGATGCAGCTTTTGAGCAACAAAGAACGGTCCTCTTGAAACCGGAGCAATTTCATCTCCGAGCAATGAAATCAACATTGACTGTTGATTCAACTTTTCTCAAGCAAATCCAGTCCAGTATGTCCTCAGACCCTCTTGTTTATGATATCGAGAATAATTCTTCCAAGTCTCATGATCCTTCTAAGTTCGAGTTCAAGAATAATCTATTATATTTTGAAGGACGCCTATATGTTCCAGAAGGACAAGCACGTTCACGTGTTCTTCAAGCACGTCATGACTTTCCAGCAGCAGGGCACTTTGGATATAATAAGACTTTGGAACTCATATCAAGAGATTTTTGGTGGCCACAAATGTGGAAGTCAGTCAAAGACTTTGTACAATCATGTGATATTTGTTCAAGATCAAAAATTCCTCGTCATCGACCTTACGGACTTCTTCAGCCATTACCTATACCAGAACAACCATGGTCTTCTGTTTCTATGGATTTCATCACAGATCTTCTAAGCTCAAGATCTTATGATTCTATATTTGTGATAGTAGATCGTTTCACCAAGATGGCACATTTTGTGCCATGTACAAAATCTATCACAGGTGAAGAAACAGCTAAGCTTTTCATTGATAATATCTATCGCTATCATGGATTACCTAAAGATATCATATCGGATAGGGGAACTCAATTTGTGTCAAGATTTTAAAGGACCCTTTTCAAGATTTTAAAAGTGGACATAAAGCTATCTTCGGCTTTCCATCCTCAAACTGATGGACAAACAGAGCGCGTAAACCAAGTCTTGGAGCAATATTTAAGGTGTACTATCAACTACCAACAAGATGATTGGACAACCCTTCTGCCATTGGCAGAGTTTGCTTATAATAATACGGTACATTCTTCCACGCAACAAACACCTTTCTTTGCCAATTATGGCTATCATCCACGACTTGATACTTCTGATTTTTCAAAAGTTGATAATCCTGCAGCAGAAGATATGGCAAATCGGTTGTCATAGTTACATGCAATAATGAAGACGCAATTGAAGGAAGCTCAAGAACGACAAAAGATAAACGGAGATCTATATCGTAAGGAGCAACCACAACTCAATGTGGGTGATAAGGTATGGCTACTTCGTAGCAATATCAAGACTACTCGACCTTGTGACAAGTTGGACTATCGTAGGCTTGGCCCCTTTTCTGTTTCTGAACAGATCAACCCAGTTGCATATCGGTTACATCTACCGGAGTCAATGAAGATCCATCCTGTATTCCACGTGTCTCTTCTTGAACCATATAAGACAGTGGATATACAAGGAAGAAGACAAATGCCACCGCCTCCTATAGAAGTAGATAATAATGAAGAATTTGAGGTGGAAGAGATATTAGACTCAAGGCGGCGCCGAAATAAGCTGGAATATCTTGTTCATTGGCGCGGATATGATATTAGTGAACGCACATGGGAGCCATCCAGGAATCTGGCAAATGCATCAGCTAAAGTCAAAGTTTTTCATCAACGACATCCATCGAAACCAAGATGAAAATCTCTCTTATAAAAGAGACAAGATTGAGGCAAGATAACATTCAATTTCCTATCCTTGTTTGTAACTTCTTTGCATTTGTGACGCTAATTAGATGGAGAGCCAACAACCAGCGGATTCAACTCAAGAACCTTCATTTGCTGACCTGCCGGACGAGACATTACGATTGTCACAACCTTCAAGACGACGCAATCGAGATGAAGATCTTCAAGAACGACATGTTCTTCCTCGAACAGATGGTGAGATACAAGGCGTTTGGTATCACGATTTGGGAAGGGACTCTCGATGTTTGGTGATTTTGCTAGAAGTAGGAACAACTCCTGATGGTGTTCTGAATATTCTATTCGAAGGAAGTTACGAAGGCCTCAACAATGATCAAATAACTGGGTGGTCTTCCTCCCCTGGTATGGGACACTATCGATGGTTGAGAGGCCCTATCAATCATCTTCGAAGAGAACAGAGATCAGAGTATGTGGCGAATATAATTCGTCGCATCATAGATTTTTTCAACATATGATGACCGCTCCTCGTGGAACTCGTCTCTAGAAGGGGGGGTAATGTCACGGCCATAATCATGTAAGCTAATAATTACATATAGAAATAGGTAGAAGTAAGTAAAAGTAGATAAAAGTAAGTTAATTCTATAATATTTAATATAGAAGCTTCCTAGAAACTTCCTAGACGCTGCTTTGACTTCATAGGTGTCTTTAATTGACTTTTTGGATTAAAAACGTGGTCAGTAAGTTGGCCATGTGCCACACATGTTGTTAGCTTGAAGATCAAGCTAACTATGTGGCCCACACGTAGAAAAACTTGCCTTGTAAGTCAAGGCATGTGTCCTACAAAGTCAACACATATTGGAGGTCCTATAGAACGTCGCCACGTAGCCCCTAGTTAGATAGTATATATAGAGACAAGAGTGAAGGCTTCTTCACTCTTGTCAACTCCTTTCTTGCTTCTAGTCCAGGTTCAAGAGTCTTTAGTTTCTTGTCTTGTGGCAATAGCCATTCCAGTTTCCTTTTAATATACCTACTTGTTTATATTTTGACTTATTATATCGAGATAGCCTTTTTGTATATTTTCCCTCATCGAGTCTTTGTCCTTGACAATGCTTTATGTTGACTCCTTACAATATAAGTATGGACTGATAATCTATCTATTAGATCATCCCATTCAATAATTTGCTAAATAGTATTGCCAATATTTTTTAAATTATCTCTAATAAATTTTTTCTTTTCAACATAATTCATTGCACCCAACGACAAAAAAGTAGATTCTCCTTGATACTCAAGATTTATACTTAAATATTTTTTTGGATTTTCTTCTCATCTAAAATGTTGATGCTTCATTGCTTGAAATTGTATGCACTTTAAAAGCATCTCCCATAAATACTTTCATTTCTCCTTTACCAAAAATTTATTTCTAATTTTTTTCACTCTCTTTTAAGTATATCATACCATCTTTGAAAAAAACAACTCCTTAATGTAGAGCCTCTGTAAAATCCTCACATTTCCTTCACGAGTATTCAGTGCTATCACATTACATGCACATATATACAATACCTTCCATTGGTTCCAATTTTTGTCTTGTTGACATTCTTAATATTTGACCCTTTTCCTTAAGTTTTACAAATTTAATTTATTAATCTCTCATCTCACATATAATTTCATCTATGCTTATTTCTTCTTTCCTTGATATAAATATTAAAGATTGAATTGTAGATGTAAGATGAGTAGAAGATATTTTTGCCTTAGATGCTTGTAATAGTTTTTGAATACCCACCTTGTCCTTTGACTTTTTTCTTTTTGTAAGTAACCGTATTGCATCTACCACTTTTTTCCAATTTGTAGTCAATTCTTTTTTTTTTTTATCTTCAAGAAAAATTTCCAACTTCTCTTGTAACTCTCCATCAGTTGCTTGAAGAAATAATTCTACTTTTTTTGGATCTAATAATTATCTTTTCTTTTTTGATAAGCAAAAATATTACTTTTCAAACTCCTTCAATAATTCTATTCTTTAAAGATCCTGCTTAGGTCTTTCAACCCACTTAAAAAATAGCTTCTTTATAATCCTATCACTATCTTCTAAAAAATACTCATCTTTTAATGCTTGACTTAAATTTTTCCATGAACCTCAAGATTATTCTATAATAGACTTCACATGACTTCTTATTTTTGGTATAGTAGCCAATTCAAATAATTGAAGCATTTTTCTTTTTGAAACATGCTTCAATTTTATTTCCTTCATATAACACCTTAGATACTTTATAATATCCTTCCCTTCAAATTGATCAATCTTATCCATAACCACTTGTAATGCTTTGTTTGCTATGTCATCTTTGCGATCTTTAACATGTTGTTGTTGTATGAATAAGGTAAAAGCCTCAAACATGCTTACAAAGTTGGAATCAAAATATATACCTTGTCCTCCACTAGTTTTTCCACTTATAGCTCCAATTGATGTACTACCTATAGTTCATCCTTCAACTCCCTTACCTTCGTTTTTTATAGTTTAAATAATTCAAGTTAACCAAATACATTCCATCTCAAGTCTTATGTTGGATTCATCAAAATATGTCATATTACGTGGTGTTTGGCTTGAGAATGTACTACGTACCTAATTATGGAAGATAAAAAGAAAATTACAACAATTAGTCTTAACAATTCTAATAGATTCTTAAATAAATTTTAATTAAAGATTAGCAAATATAAGAAAATATTAATGAAATTCAATTAAAATTTCAAAAAAAATTTACAAAAAATACAAAGAATTCCTAAAGATCCTTTAAAGAAATCATAAAAAAAATAAGATGGAAATTCAAAAAATATATATTAAAACGAAAATCTTAATAAAATATTGAAATAAAAACCTTAATTAAATATTAATCAAAATCTAGTCAAACCTTAATAAAATCTTAGTCAAATCTTCATCAAATATTTAACAAAATCCTAGTCAACCCTTAAATAAGCCTAATCAAATCCTATACAAATCCTGGTAAAATTCCAATAAAATTCCAATCAAATCTTAATAAAATCTTAAATAAATTCTAATAAAATCCTACTCAAATCTTAGACAAATCCTAAATAAGCCCTAACCAAATCCTATACAAATCTTAGTCAAATTCTAATCAAATCTTAATTAAATCCTAAACAAATTCTAATCAAATCTTAAATAAATTCAAGCAAAATCCTAAATAAATCCTATATAATTTCTAATCAAATCCTATTCAAATCCTAATCAATTCCTAATCAAATCCTAGTCAAATCCTAGTCAAATCCTTGACAAATCCTAAATAAGCTCTAATCTAATTTTAGTAAAATCTTAATCAAATTCTAATCAAATTCTTATCAAATATTAATCAAATTATAAACAAATCCTAACCAAATCATAAATAAATCCTAATCAAATCTAAGAAAAATCATAAATAAGCCCTAATCAAACCATAAACAAATCCTAGTTAAATCCTACATAAATCCTAATCAAACTCTAAACATAATCAAATTTTAAATCAAAACCAAAATCCTAATCCTAATCCAAATATAACCCTGATCCTAACCAAACCTTAAATCAACCCAAAATCCTAACCCTAAATCTAAATCAAACCTTAATCAATGTCAAGTAATTCTTGTAGCAGATTTAAAGCTCAATAGCTTATGAATGAATTATTGATTTTAACTACAATTTTCTACACTCCTTAATAATTAGGTTGAAAAAAATTACAAAAAAAATTGAAATGGATCAAAATTACCAAATAGACGATAACCTCAAAAATGTGCTTAGGTTTTGGCTGGCCTCTTTCTCTAATCTTGATGCCAAACTCCTAGAGCCAATTACTCTTGATTGAATTATTAATTTTCTTCCAAACTATACATACTTATTAGAAATCAAGTTGAATATCCTAATAAAAAAAATAACTTCAATCTAATTAGGGGATTGACAAATATCTAAAAAAACCTGACTAGTCTTCAAAATCTTCAATTTTGAGACCATAACCTTCATGTAATTCAATCTAACAATTTGATCCAATCCAAATTCATAGCACACATTGAGCACAACTACATCTACAAACCCAAAAATATTTACTTGTGTATCTACTTTCAAACTTATAAAATTTTCTAAGAAGTATCATCCATTTTATTTTACAAATCCAAAGTCATCCAAAACAAAATCCAACTTTACAAAGCTCTTACAAATTTAATACAAATTCAAATCACTCCAAATTATTTTTCAATGAAACCCTATCATATAAACTTCTATATTTTATACTCTAATCTCTAAATGAATCCCAAAATCAAGGTCGAGGATTGGTTTTGTGCCTTAGGGTCTGATTTCGATCTTGATTGGTAATAAGTCCTCTCTATGTATCACTACTAAAGTTTCTAAGATAAATTTTACTACAAACTACTCTGAAGTTTTTTTCAAAGGTGCTAATATTGTATATTTTTCTAATCTACTTTATTTTGCTCTTTAAGTAGTCCTACAAAGTGAATAAAAGCCTATTTTGTAAAAAAAAAGGTAGCATTAGAACCTTCAAATATTCTATCCCTTGACTGTTATCTATGCTTTGAAAATAATTTGTTGCAATATATTTGAAATAAGATCTTCAAAAATGTAATATATTCTTCAACTCTTTTCCTACTAACTATTTCATATTACGACAATGCGATAATGATATTCTTGACCAACTTCAAGGTACAATCACCTTTAGTAAATTAGAACTTTAGAGTGGCTATTAATAGATTCTTATTTCCAAAAAAGATATAAAAAAAGATGACACCTTATATGCACTATGGACATTTTGAATGGCTTCTATTACCTTTTGGTCCCATCAACGCTCTAGCCTCTTTTATGGATCACATGAATAGATTATTTTAAGACCTTCCTAGATAAGTATGTAGTCATCTTCATTGATGATATCCTAGTCTATAGTAAAATCTCTAAAGAGTATGAGTAACATCTATGGAAAGTACTATGTTGGCTATGTGACAATTGCCTCTACTATAAGTAATTAAAGTGTAAACTTTGGAAGTTGGAGGTTACTTGTTGGAGGCATGTAGTGTCCTTCAAAGACATACATATGGAACATGATAAGATGAAAGTAGTGGAAGATTGACCAACTTCCAAAAATGCTTCTAAAGTCCATTCACTCTTAGGCCTTCCTCAATATTATTGCTATTTAATTTGGTGATTTTGATACATTGCTACTTCATTAATAAGCTTATTGGATAAAAGTACCCTATTTGAATAGAAATCGGAACAAAAAAGAGCATTTAAGGAGTTGAAGGAGGTACTGATTACTACTCTAATATTGCAATCATATGATCCCAACTTTTCATGTATACTTGACATTGATGCTTCTAACTTTGCTATTGGCATAGTTTTTTAACAAGACTTTAATAGGAGCCTTCAATTTGTGGCATATGAATCACACAAACTCAAAAAAATAAAGCACAATTGTTTTGTATGTGATTGAAAGCAAGTAGGAATTGTATATGCCACAAAGATGTCGCGAGACTATTTATTGAAGAAGCCAGTGTCTGTTTGAATTGACCACAGATCTCTAATATACAATTTAAATCTCAAAAATATGAAATCATGACATCATCATTAAGAAGAACTATTGCAACTCTTTGACATTCATTTTAAATACAAAAAAGAGCAACAATACACTATATTAGATACTTTATTATGTAGACTCAACTTAAAACTTGAATGAGATGACAAGACAAAAGTTGCTACAATTAGTAGCATCGTTTCAAATTTAACAAGAGAAAAAAAATAGAAAAAAACTATGTATTGCAATATTTATTTCAAGATGGTTACAAATCGATTAAATATAGATGATGAGTAATATTGAGATTGATGTATCAATAGTAGCTTGTTCTATTTCAAGAAGTAGCTTTACGTACTTAACAATGCTATACTTTAGACATGCATATTTCAAAAAAGACACGACATCCTAATATCTAAACACCTAAGAAGAAAGAAGATTCTAGAACAAATCTCAATGACATGATTTTAAAGAAGTTTAGATCTTGATATTTGAGCTTTTGTGCATTCTTGTGAATCATACTAGCATAATAAAGCATGCAACGCAGCATCTTTTAGGCTATTGCAGCCAATTCCACTACCTATGGCATGTTGGAAGCAAGTCACTATATATCTTATGACATATTTGCCATAGATATTTCACAATTATACTTTGGTTGCTATCTTTGTGGACTAATTCTTGAAACAACTTTACTTGGCTATAATATACTCTGATATTGATGACCTAGAACTTACATAAGTCTTCTTTGATACTTTCTTTTGTCACTATGGATTACCTTATGTCATCATTTTAGATTAAAATTCACGCTTCACACGGAGTTTCTAGCAAGCCTTGTTTAAGCTACTAGATATATAACTTATCATGTCTATGGCCTTCCATCTTCAAATAAATAGACAAACAAAGCATATAAATTGGATCGTAGAGGATATGCTATGGACATTTGTGGCGGTTTATCGTAATGACTAAGATAAATATTTGATGCAATTAGAGTTTTCCTATAATAATAGTATTCAAATAAGTACCAATCATTCACCACTCTTTCTTAATACTTGTTAACATCTTATTATGTTAATACCATCCATTGTCCCATCAATACCAATAATCCAACAATGAAGGAGTTTATATAACAATTCACAATGATCTTGCAAGATGCATGATACCATCTTTTTATTGCATAGAATTGACAAACGTAGTATATAAATAACCATCAATAATACAAGACCTTCTATGAAGGAGACCAAGTACTATTCTCCAATGTCAAGCTTCCACTTGCTACATGTCACGGACATACTCATGTAAGCTAATAATTACATATACAAATAGGTGGAAGTAAGTAAAAGTAACTAAAAGTAAGTTAATTCTATAATATTTAATATTATATATAAAGATACTGCTTTGACTTCATAGGTGTCTTTAATTGACTTTTTGGATTAAAAACGTGGTCAACAAATTGGCCATGTGCCACACATGTTGTTAACTTGAAGATCAAGCTAACTATGTGGCCCACATGTAGAAAAACTTGCTTTGAAAGTCAAGGCATGTGTCCTACAAAGTCAACACATATTAGAGGTCCTAGAGAACATCGCCACGTAGCCCCTAGTTAGATAGTATATATAGAGACAAGAGTGAAGCCCTCTTCACTCTTGTCAACTCCTTTCTTGTTTCTAGTCTAGTTTCAAGGGTCTCTAGTTTTCTTGTCTTTTGGCAATAGTCATTCTAGTTTTTCTTTCAATATACATACTTATATTTTGTTACCTTTCTTTGAGTGAAGGCTCACTTGTTTGAATTTCTTTTTTATCGAGTTCTTATCCTTGACCGATTGATAAGAGTACACCTACAACATCAGAGCTTTGTCTAATCTTGATTAAGAGTGAGTTACCCCTTTATCTTGATAAGATATAAGCATATTAGAAGTTGCGGATTACCCTCTTCTAAACTGATATTGTACTTAGTATTTTTTTTGTTCTCAAGTCCTCGCTTCTATTTGTCTTGAGCGATATTAGACATCTTCTCTTTTTTAAGTGTTATCATGGCAGAACTTGTTGAAATGAAGAGTGCAATGGCACAAATGCAAGAACAATTGAGAGAATTAATGCTTGTGATGTATCAACTCAATTTACCACCACAAAGAATAATAAGATTGGCAGGAAGTGAAGATATAGAAATGGTTGGAGTTGCTTCAACATCTGCTTCAAATCATGTCCTTTCTCCTATGGTGGAACGTCCTTCCAGTATTAGAGAACCAAGAATTGCCCTACCCGAGAAGTTTGATGGTACCAGATCCAAGTTTCGAGGATTTATCAATTAAGTGCAACTTGTGATTGAACTTCAATCCCAAAGCTACCCAACTCCAAGATCGCAAGTTAGATTCATTGGTATGCTTTTTTCAAGTTCAGTACTATCGTGGTTTTCATCTTTTTTTTGAACGACGAGATCCAATATTAGATAATCTAGAGGCTTTTTTGGTAGAGTTTCGATCCATGTATGGAGAACATGATGCAATTCGTGTTGCCACTAATAAGATCTGTATTTTACGGCAAGGCAATTGATCAGTAACATTGTACGCTTCACAATTTTGACAACTTACAACTGATATCAAGTGATGATGCATTTATCAGCCAATTTCTCTACGGATTATAATATGAGGTAAAAAAATTAATGCTCAACTTACTCGATCCTCAAACATTGAGTCATGCAATTGATTTTGCTGTGAAGTGCGACAATCACCTTTTTAAATTCCAATCTGAGAACCAACCGCAACGTTACTATAATTCAATGGTAACACCAACACCTCATCAACACATACATTCGAAAGTAGAGGATATGCAAATTGATGCAATATGTTTCAAACCTCTTACTGAGCAAGAAAAGACTCGTCGTCGTTAAGAAGGATTATGTTTATATTGTAGAAAACCAAAGCACACTGCTCAACATTGTCCAAAGAAATGACGTAATCATAAAATAAGGAGTATGGTTGTGAAAGAAGAAAATATGTCAAAAAACGAGTTTGTCCAGCTACAATAGAGACCGTGCGATTGGAACCTTGCACAACATCTAGTAAAGGTCCTATTCTCTCCTTAGAGCCCTCTCCTTGTTTTACATTAAATGTTATTTTAGAACCTAAATATTACAAAGCCTCTGCCTTGTTAGAGTCAGGAGCCTCGGCGTGTTTCTTAGATGAAGGATTTACTGAAAGACATAGCATATCTTTAGTAAAGAAAACTAAACCTGTTCATGTAGAAGTCATAAATGGTCGTCCATTGTCTTCTGGGGATATTACTCATGAAACCCTTCCTATAGAAGTAATAATCAATAGTCACAATAGCTTTATAGTATTTAATATCATTAGATCTCCCTCTAATCCACTCATTTTAGGTTTATCGTGGTTAAAAAAGTACAACCCTCAAATAGATTGAATTTCCTGAACTCTTACTTTCTCTGAAAGTATAACTAATAGTGTAGTTAATCAAGAAGAGAGTCATAAGTTCAGTTCAATTAAACCCGTGTTTATAGGTACTAAAGCTTTCTTGCATGTTGTTATGAAAGAATTACCATATATTATTTATGCCACACCTATTTCTACAGGCAGAAAGACATCAAGTGGCATTCCAAGCCAATATCAAGAATTTCAAGATGTATTCAAAAAAAGAATGCGGATACACCCTAGGAACATCCTCCCTATGATTGTTCAATTGACCTTCAAAAAGGAGCACAACCGCCATTCAAGCCAATCTACAGTTTATCACAAAATGAATTGACTGAACTCAAGGAGTATATTAAAGAAAATCTAGTCAAGAATTTCATACGCCATTCTAAATATCCGGCAGGAGCTCCAATTCTATTTGTGAAGAAAAAAGATGGATCATTGTGGATGTGTATTGATTATCGAGGACTCAACAAGATTACTATCAAGAACAAGTATCGACTACCTTTAATACCTGAACTTCTTGATCAGATGAATCAAGCTAAGATCTATATAAAAATAGATCTCCGAGGAACATACAATCTAGTATGCATCAAAGAAGGAGATGAATGGAAGACTGCATTTTGATTTAGGTATGGACATTTTGAGTACAATGTCATGCCTTTTGGACTTACAAATGCACCAACAACTTTTCAACATCTAATGAATGATGTTTTCTGAGAGTTTTTGGATGATTTTGTGGTCTATTATCTAGACAACATCTTGATCTATTCTAAGAATCCAGAAGAACACGAACTTCATATTCGTCATGTATTATAAAAATTAAGAGATGCACGACTCTATGCCAAGATAGAAAAGTGTGTATTCCACACTACTTAAGTCGATTTCTTAGGTTACATCATTTCAAATGATGGACTTATGATGGATCCTAAGAAAGTTCAAACTATTATAGATTGGAAGATCTCAAAAACAGTAAGAGATGTCGAATGTTTTTTGGGATTTGCCAAGTACTATTGAATCTTCATCAAGGACTTCTCTCGAGTTGCAACTCCACTTACACGTTTGACTTGTAAAGACAAACTCTAATAGAATCAAGAAGCGGAAGTCGCTTTTGAATCTTTGAAGACAACGTTTATTTCTACACCAATCTTGCATCGTGTTGATTTTTCCAAAGCATTCTTTATGGAAATAGATGCATCAGACATTGCTCTGGGTGTAGTTTTATCACAAATGGGAACAAATGACAAACTTCATCCAGTAGCCTTTCATCCAACAAAATTCTCAACAGAAATAATCAATTATGAGATCCACGACAATGAACTTCTTACAATCGTGGATTCTTTTCAAGAATGGCATCATTATTTAGAAGGTGCTTTGAATCCAGTCACTGTGTATATGGATCACAAGAACCTCAAGTATTTTATGTCAGCACGCGTATTAAATCATCGTCAAGCTCGTTGGAGCATGTCTTTATCAAGATTCGAGTTCATCATCACTTATCGGCCAGAAAAACAACAAGGTTTGTCCGATGCCTTATGTAGACGTTCTTATCTTGCACCAAAAGAAGGTGATGTAACTTTTGAGCAACAAAGAACGGTTCTCTTGAATGCAGAGAAATTTCATCTTCGAGCAATAAAATCAACATTAACTGTTCATTTAACTTTTTTCAAGCAAGTCAAGTTAAGTATGTCTTCAGACCCTCTTGTTCATGATATCAAGAATAATTCTTCTAAATCTCATGATCCCTCTAAATTTGAATTCAAGAACAACCTACTCTATTTCGAAGAATACCTATATGTTCTAAAAGGAGAAGCACGTTTACGTGTTCTTCAAGTTCATCAGGACTTTCCAGCAGTACGATATTTTGGATATAATAAGACTTTGGAGCTAATATCTAGGGATTTTTAGTGGCCTCAAATGTGGAAGGCATTCAAAGATTTTGTACAATCATGTGATGTTTGCTCAAGATCAAAAACTCCTTGTCATCGGCCTTTTGGACTTCTTCAGCCATTATCCATTCCAGAACAACCATGGTCTTCTGTTTCTATGGACTTCATCACGGATCTTCCAATCTCAGGTTCTTATGACTCTATACTCGTGATAGTAGATCGTTTTACCAATATGGCACATTTTGTACCATGTACAAAATCTATCACAGGTGAAGAAACAGCTAAGCTCTTTCTTCACAATGTCTATCGCTATCATGGATTACCTAAGGATATTATATCAAATAGGGGAGCTCAATTTGTATCAAGATTTTGGCGGACTCTTTTCAAGATTCTAAAAGTGGATATAAAACTATCTTCGATATTACATCCTCAAACTGATGGACAAACAGTGCATATTAATCAAGTTTTGGAGCAATATTTAAGATGTACCATTAATTACCAACAAGATGATTGGACAACTCTTTTGCCATTGGCAGAGTTTCCTTACATTAACACGGTACATTCTTCTAGAAAACAAATACCTTTCTTTACTAATTATAATTATCATCCACGACTTGATACTTTTGACTTTTCAAAAGTTGATAATCTTGCTGCGAAAGATTTGGCGATTCATTTATCAGAGCTACATGCAACAATGAAGGTGCAGTTAAAAGAGGCTCAAGAACAACAAAAGATCAATGCGGATGTCTATCAAAATGAACAACCACCATTCCTCTTGGGTGATAAGGTATGGCTACTTCGTCGCAATATCAAGACCACTTGTCCTTGTGACAAGTTGGACTATCGAAGACATGGACTATTTTCTTTTTCTGCACAAATCAATCCAGTTGCATATCGTTTACATCTATTGGAGTCAATGAAAATCCATCAAATATTCCACGTGTCTCTTCTTGAATCATACAAGACAGTGGACATACCAAAAAGACGACAAGCTCCACCTCCTCCTATAGAAGTGGACAATACTAAAGAATTTGAAATAGAAGAAGTTTTAGATTCAAGGGGGCGTCGAAATAAATTGGAATATCTTGTCCATTGACAAGGATATGATATTAGTGAATGTACATGGGAGCCAATAAAGAATCTTGCAAATGCAGCAAAGGTGGTGGAGGCTTTTCATCGACGACATCCATCAAAATCAAGATGAAAACCTTCTTTATAAAAGAAACAACATCTAGACAAGATAACATTTTACTTTCAATCCTTGTTTGTAGCTTCTTTGTAATTGTGATGCTAAGGAGATGGAGAATCAAAAACTAGTGGATTCGACTCAATTGCCTTCATTTGTTGACCTGTTAGATGAGACATTACGATTGTCACAACCTTCAAGATGACACAATCGAGATGAAGATCTTCAAGAACGACATGTTCTTCCTCGAATAGATGGCGAGATACAACGCGTTTGGTATCACAACCTTGGAAGGGACTCCAAATATTTGGTGATTTTACTAGACGTAGGAACAATTCTTGATGGTGTTTCAAATATTTTATTCGAAGGAAGTTATGAAGGCCTCAACAATGATCAAATAACTGGGTGGTCTTTTCGTCGAGATATAGGACACTATCGATGGTAGAGAGGCCCTATCAATCATTTTTGAAGAGAACAAAGATCAGAGTATGTGGCGAATACAATTCGTCGCATCATAGATTTTTTCAATATATGATGACTGCTCCTCGTGGAACACGTCCTTAGAAGAGTGAGTAATGTCACAGACATACTCATATAAGCTAGTAATTACATATATAAATAGGTGGAAGTAAATAAAAGTAACTAAAAGTAAGTTAATTCTATAATATTTAATGTGGAAGCTTCCTAAAAGCTTCATAGACACTGCTTTGACTTCATAGGTGTCTTTAATTGACTTTTTGGATTAGAAACGTGGTCAACAAGTTGGCCATGAGCCACACATATTGTTAGCTTGAAGTTCAAGCTAACTATATGGCCCACACGTAGAAAAACTTGCCTTGTAAGTCAAGGCATGTGTCCTACAAAGTCAACACATATTGGAGGTCCTATAGAATGTCGCCACATAGCCCCTAGTTAGATAGTATATATAGAGACAAGAATGAAGCCTTCTTCACTCTTGTCAACTCCTTTCTTACTTCTAGTCTAGTTTCAAGAATCTCTAGTTTTCTTGTCTTTTGGCAATAGTCATTCCAGTTTCTTTTTCAATGTACATATTGCTTTATTTATATTTTGTTACCTTTCTTTGAGTGAAGGCTCACTTGTCTGAATTTCTTTTTTATCAAGTTCTTGTTCTTGACACTATATCAATCTAAGTCCATGGTAGTACCTTGATGGCTTAGATCTTTTCACGTTTTTGGAATAATTTTTGATATTGCATATCTCTTTAAGCTTCTGCCACATATTTGGATTAATATGGTCTTTCATATTTTGTAGTTCAAGGAGTTTCATATTGAACCGAGGTGCTTTTTGGACCAACACCAACCACTACTACTACCACCACCAATTGTGATTGATGACCATTAGGAGTATGAAGTGGATACTATTTTGGAACATTGCTACCTCTTCTATGGTAATGGATGTCTATAACTTCAGTACAAAGTTCTTTAGATAGGTTATTCCATCTATGATGTAGCGTAGGAAGCTTTACAAAATCTCACTCATTGTCAAGAAATCATTTGGAAATACCATCTGGAATAAAACAAGGGTATTCTATATTAATAAAAAAAAAAATCAATTATAAAAAAGCATGGATAAGATATTTATATTATTTTTACATAGAGATTTGTAGATGGAGTCATTTTTGAAAAGTTTCTAAAATTGAGATTATGATGGTGGTTCATGTAGGATTTACCATAGAATCTTCTATAAAAGCTTAGAACAGTTATTATGGTAGAGTCCACCATTAAAAATATTCTAGAAAGTTCTAAGATAGTTGGATAAAATATAAATAAAAATAACTGAGGTTATTTCTGTATTTAATCAAGTATGGCTTTAAACTCTTTTTCCTAGTAAAGTTTGGTTTTCTTGTTCTATTCTATTTGGTTTTATTTGGTCATGTTTGGTTCTATTCTCTTTTATTCAGACTTATCTTTCATGTTCCTTTTTATTTAGTTACTTTTAGTTTTTTTTTTTTGATAACTTTAGTCTTACATTGTTTTGAAATCCTTGTTGTTATGAATTTGATAATTTTTTAGGCCTTAGAGAATCTGATCGTGTTTCACCTAGTGTAGCCAGTAACTTGCTTTATGCCCCTTATTGAAGTAACAATGGTAAAAGATAAGGCTCTAAGTTTTTAGTAATAAGACCTAATATTTTAGTAAGTCTCTTATCAATCATAACTAGTTGAGCACCAAAATCTATTATAGCATGTAAAAGTGTAGTATAAGTAATATTGATACTAATATGCTAAATACAAGCATGTTATTATCATTAATTAACCATACAATTCTTAGATGTAAGTTTCTATATTTTCATGCAATTCTATCTACAATGTCAAGCAAAAATGTTACTTTTATAGCCAATGGCATATTACTTGAAAGATTTGTATTTATTTCTTTAAAGAAACCTTCATCAAATATGGCAATAGTTTCAACTACAAGCTTTACATAAAACTTAGCCAAATCTTCTTTTATTGAAACCATTGTGATTCCTTAAGCTACTTGTAAAGATGGCATAGGCACCTTGCCTTCCAATATTTTACGAATTAGCTAAAAAATCCCTATTGATTTAAATTTTGGAGTCAACAAATTAACACTACATAGCATAAGCATGTATAATATTTTATGATCTAAATTATGTATTATTTCTTTAATAATAGTATTTCTATTTTATAATGAAATTTATAAAAAAAAAAATGCCTTGCCACAAAATCAAAATTTGTGAGGCCAAATGATAATAGCAATTACACATAAATATTAGAATCTCTACATATTGCTTAGACATCTAGATAAAATTTTCAATGCTTCATTTATTATAGATACCATATTTAGCAATTATTTAGATACATGTAGCAACTACAAGTATTATTTATTCTAATATACTAAATATATAATTTTTAAAAATAAAAGAATTCATTCTAATTCTAGAATTCATATAAGATTTAGTAACTTAGCCTAATGAAGCCACATTGTTCAATTTCTTCTCTATATTAGCAATTTGAGCTTCTAAGGCTCTTTCTTTATTCAAAATATGTTACTTGTGTAGATGTAAAATAAAGCAATTATCTTCATTGTGGTTGCATTTATCACAAATAGTACACTTTAATTGCTTCTTTTTAGGTTTGTCTCTTATCTTAGCCATTTTTGCTTTTGACTTAGGCTTCTGTACATATAAGGATTTTTTTTTCTTATAATGGTTGGAATCTTTTTTATGTGACCACGTGTAATATATCCTCAACAATACATAATCCTTTCTAATTGAGATTTTGTTAAAATACTTATTACAGTTACATCTTTCTTATGCCTAAACACATTTGTCATTTAACCAACTTTGTTAGTAGCATCATATTGACAAAGGGGCCTATAACATTTATTAATTTCAAAAAATATTTTTACCAACATTGCTTTGCCATCATAGTTAAAAAATAATTCTTGATATAGTTAAATCCAAAAGTCTCTTATCAATCTTAAATAAAAAAAATTTAATAAGTTGGCCCTCAATAAACACATCTTTTAGCTCTATTTCAAATTGAGCCAAACAAGTATATATAATATAAAAAGTATCTTATTTTCCATATCAAAAGTCTTGAATGCATTATATATCATCACGTCCAAAATCTCCATACTCATTTTTTAAGTATTTAATAAATATTTGAAGAGGCTAAAATAATAGTGGCTCTTCTATAATAAACAAAGTTATCTTCATTACTTGAGCCATTTGTAATAAAGAAGATAGAGTATTATCTAATATTTTTTCTATTTTTTTTTCTTTGTCTTCGTTCAAAGATATCTCAACTTTTTCTTTCATTGGATCTTTATCCTTCATCTTAGGTATTAGACTTGAGATAGCACCTTCTTTAAGAACCAAAATAAGTTCTATTCTTGCCTCTTAATAATTCTCCACTTTCCACAACTCAAGTTAGTGCTCTTTATTCTATCTTTTATATGTTTGGAATACCTCATGCTCCAAATATTATGGTAATAGTTCAAAAGTACATCGCTCATTGAAAATGTAAGATCTTTGGTATTTTTTCTTCATCTAAATTTGAATCTTAAGCTTCCAAAATAGCAAAGAAATACCCTTATCTTTTCTTGAAAACCAATTGCTTACCAGATTGCATGAATCGTCTTCTATCTTATAAAACATGTCTATATCCAAGCCCATAAGCCTTCTAATAGTATCCAATACTAGAATAAGCTATAAAGCTTCATCAATATCCACCACTAGCCCACATTCTTTGCTATGGTTACTATCTAAGTAGTCTAGTGAAAGAGATTGATAATATTAACTCTTAGTATGCACCATAAAAATGACTATTTAGATACTTGGAACTATTTAAATGCTAAAATGGCAACATGTACATGCAACTACTATCAAGCATTACAATTCATCGATAATCATCTCCAAGTCATTACAAGTCCAACATATATACAAACAAAATGATCTTACTAGCCATCAATTCGACCTCATCCCTTTAATATTCTCATCAATATTAACTAGTTCAAATACAAAATAGGATTACCACAATAAACCTCCAATATTAATATCTCCAACTAAGAGAAGGTACCAAATATTAAATCTAGTAATCCATACTTGATCACCATTTCCAACAACATAGAAGTAAAAATCAAAAGTGAATCTAAGCAACCGACATTTGTTTCTGGTTGATGGTCACAAATTGCAAAACATGTCACAATAAACGACAATTGCAACAAAATGAAATGTATAGAAGTGAAAAAAAATCAAAAAATCACTTTAAAAGTAATAAGCATTTAATAAATGTCACTTCAATGTTCCAAATGATCTCCTCTAAAAACCAAGTATGCAAATGGATTCTTCAAGCTTCTTCTACATAAATTTGATTCAAAAATGGTCAAATTTGAACTCCATATGCTCTTGGAGTGTGATACTGAGGAGTTTTGGGCATATGTATTCACTTTTTTTTTTCCTTTTTTTCTTTTTTTTTTTTGTTAAGGCCTATGACTGTGCAATAGGTCTTTGTTCGTGCAGGTCTTATGATCGTGCGGTCTTATAACCGTGTTTGTCTTTCACTGTGCCAATCCCTAGACTGTTGTGGCCTATAATCACTTAAAAGGTCCCTTGACCATTCTGACGCAAAGAACCACAGAGATAGACGCCGCGCCCACCGCTCACTACCATGGATCCAAATTGTGTTTCTTCGCATAATTGTGCAGGGCATGGCATTGCAATCGTAGTACGCAACCTTGCACACACAAATTTAACACAAACGCAAATTCACACGCAAACAACAACCTCAGCTCCGCGACCTGATGCCTTCGTGCCGCATCCTACCACCGCAGAACCCAACAATTGTATCTGTGCGTCTACACGGCCCAATGTCTCAACTTGCCCAGTCTAACGCCGCAACCGCGCACTGCTCTTTGCAACCAATCTTTGCAATCCTCTTGTGCAACTGTTCTTCGCTCTCGTGCCGCTCAGTTCAAGCACTTTAGTACCCAACCCCGCCGTATCTCGCACGGGCGGCTGTTTCATGTATTGGGACCCCGCCGTATCTCGCACGGGCGGCTGTTTCATGTATTGGGACCCCGCCGTATCCCATATTGGCATCCAATACAACAGCAATTCAATACCGCAGGAGTACAGTATCAACAGTGCGATAGTACAACACAAACCCAAAAAACAGTTGAGGAGAGATATTTTATTTTTTGTTTTTTTCAATCGACTACACCACAAATTGAAGGGAAGGAAAAATCCTTGTGAAGTGAAAGATTATGAATATACACACAAGTAAGTCAAGCTACCTCTCACACCAAAAAGAAGAAATCCAAGAGTGCATGTGTAAAGAATACAGAAAATTCTAAAATTTTACTAAAATGGCTAAATCATCATAGCCAAGCAACCCTTACAACAAGTTTCTTCTCTTTCAAAATTACTCACAAGACTTGACTTGACAAGAATGTCAAATCAAGATTTTTTTTTTCGACCTAAGTATTTAGATCCTATTTGATATTAACAAAGTCAACCAACAAAATAATCTCAATGGATAAAAACCCATTAAACAAAACTAAACTACATATACCTGACATGATTTGGCACCCATTGCCACATCATGTGACTCTATCATTACATATTAGTTTAGATTATGATCATTCTAAACATATCTAAATGATTTGTACATACATTAACAACAACAATGTTGATAATATTTGTGCTTCCCATTTTCAAAAAGTACATAGTTGATGATAAATCTGAAAGCCAGGACATCCACATCACTACATTCAACACAAGTAATATAATTTGCTTAAAAATAAGTAAATAAATAAGTAAAAACTCTTCCTTTACTAGAAATATATATTAATGAAAACAAACAAAGGAACAAGGGATTGATGATTCTTATTATCTAATATCAAAATTGACTGCCAGTAGTAAAAATAACAGATTTCAACATCGCCAACTTTTAATCAATGCCGACTAAATCTGCGAAATTCACATGATATTCCTTAAAATTAAGAATTAAAAAAATATTAAAGTACAAAAATACAAAAAAATCACATTCTACTTTTTTCACCAAAAGAGCATCTCAGCACCCAATTCGTAAAGGAGCATGGCAAGCTGCTCTTTTGACTCAGCACTGTTGTAATCAATATGCAACCTGTAGCGTTCCTACAGTAGGAACGCAAATGAGCTCCCTCTTCTTCTACCTTTATTTTTGCTTTGTCTTTATTGCTACCAAAGGATGCCTGGACAAGTTAGATTTCCTGCTTGTTTTTTCTTGAGGAAGAGGCTTCATCATTGTTGGCAATGGAAGCTCTCCAATCATCTAAGGGTTTTGTTTTGCAAAGTGCTTCTTCATTGCTTTGGATGACTCATCGAAATTTTCTTCAGCCTCTACTAAACTACTAGCCCATGCTCCCTTTTTTATAAGGACTAGAATTCTTTTTGGAACTTTTTCAAAAAGAGTTTTATGATGATACAGTCATATATAAACCTGTCATCTCAATGCCAATCACAAAACAGAACCATTCACAATCAAATCCAAAGAAATGGCTACATTACTTTTTAGGTATAAAAAGTCAAACTAATGCTACCACCATAGTAAATTTCAACTTTGTGTTTATTCCTTTACCACTTGCGTGTAGTGGATCAAGAGCTGTAGCACTTATTAAGAATTCACCCAAAAACCAAACAGTTTGTATTTTAGAAAGCGGGAGATAGAAACATTGTATTCAAGTGGTGTGGTGTGAAAGCTCTAAAGCTCCAAAACATTGTCCTACCAACACATTGGTGTAGCCTTTACATACTTTTGCAACAATAGGTTCCTATTTTAAACTGGGTTCTGATGTGCTGTGACGACACAGTTATCAAAACTCACCCCTCAAAGATGAACGGCACTATCCCTTTTTAAACCCGCCTTAGCTGGAACTATTATCCGGTTTTGCTGGACAAGTCAACTTGCCTAATCTAGATAACAGCTATGATGTAGTATCTGTCTGCTAACTGGCCAACAATCAGATGTAGACGTATTGTCCATCTTGTGTGTGTTGCTCGCACTAGACCAAGAAACCACATCAATGCGCTTCAGGGAGTATCTGTGAAACAGTAGAAAATACTCTGTAACCAGATAGGAATGAGATTGCTTTTTGGCAATTGTTTCCTTTCATATGCTCATGATAGAATTTCTTACACTATTCACAACACTTTTACCACAAGGCCAGTGTTTCTGGGAAGTGGAGTACGTACATTCGTGGTCTTCAGATGTGCTGATGCTCTGCACATATTCCAATATATTTATATATACAAGAATTGAATTTTTAAAATTACACAATTTAGATGAAGAAGAATAATTGTTTTCATTTCATTTTTCGTGCTACACCCTACTTCGATACTAGCACAAAACGACTGCAGAAGCAGCTGCCCACTTCTTTTCTACCACAAAATCCAGTGATACGCAGTGGTGATTTAAGGTTGCAATCTGACTGGAGTAGTAACTAGTGTCCTAGATAATAATACAACCGTACTCCAGACTGTTGCCCTTGTTCAGTATTTCCAAATCTACTGAAACAGAGAGTCAGACTATGAAATAATTTTACGCTGTTGATCTACTCTCATTGTTGAGTAGAACAAAAAGTTCTCATGCCTGTAATGGAAGGCGATTTCCTCTAGTTCGAGAATACATGTATTTGTCTGTATATGTTTGTATGGTATATCGTACTGGCTACAAATATGTATATGGGTATGTAACAAGCAAAATGGGAGGCAATCACCAACCTCTAAAATCCATGACACGCTTACGGATCAGTGGTACATCAACGAGGCTGCTTCTTGGCCCAAGGGCTGAGTCACATGCATATGATTCTGCGTTCTGTGTGATTCTTCCTCCCAGGGCTGAAACGTTCGTCCTTCCTCCATGTGGCGCACAAACGGAACGAACAGTCTCCAGTTTTCACTGTGGAACAAGCTCTCACACATTCTTAAGAAGGTGAAAGCAGACATCGGCTCATACTCCTCCTGACAATCGCCTTTCTCGTTCATTTGCAATCTCGACTTGCGAACTATCTGTTCATGCGCTGAATTGTCGAACCTGGGAAGAGCGTTCTCACCAGCCATTGAAATTCCTGCCTTTCGTGTTGCCAATGCCACCTGTCTCACCAGACCTTCTGGGCTGCACAGTGCATGTGATGGTTGTTCGAAGTCTCGCATCTCGATGCATGTGAAATTCAGGGTAACCCCATACTTGGCGAACATCTGGGCAATGGGCGAATATCCATCCCTGGTCCGAGTGTTGTAGTATCCCGCCGTCAACTCAGCAGCATGACTTCTGGTGCCGTAGTGCCAATGGATACCAGCAACTTTGCCTGAAATGATAGCTCCAGTGCCCCTGAAAATGCCAGTAGCTTGTGACAAAATGCGTTCACCATGGGCCAGAAGCATCTCTGAATACCATTCCAAGAAAAACTGCCCATATTCTGAAGACCACGTGCCATCTTTCTTGAAGAATCCTGCTTCCTCGGGCCACTGGTTGTAACTGCCAGCATCGTGAGGACCGCTAAAACCCCATGCAGGCTTTCCAACCTTCTGAGCATTGGCTTTCAAGCTCGCAATCATGTATTTGTCGTAAGACTGAAACTCACCAATGCCTGGAAAACGCCACCTACCCTCACTCTCAGGGTATGAAGGGTAACGAAGTTCACCAGCGGGTCCCATTCCGCATTGGATTTCCTGCGACAAGTAAATCAACAGATTAGTGACGACGAATACTTAAGCTATTAAACACAAGAGTGATTACTTGTTTTAAAAACGATCACCCTCTCCCATCAATGAGGCTGTCACAAGCACTGCCATGGTAAGGATCAGGAACATACGACAATAAAATCTCCCAAAAAATCGTCGAAGTTGTCTCTGAAGCTCCTCATGAAATCCGCATAGCATTGAACCGGTGTCCTTCCCTTCAAAGCGGGCACGTTGTCAGCGCCAAGAGAGATGTATTCTGAGTTGCGCCTTCCAGCCTTATCGGTGTAGGCCAAGTCTGGATTCTTTCGTACCTCTTCCAACACCCATGGAGGCAGAGGAATACTGAGTTCGACAGAAAACGATTCATACTCGTAAGAAAGAATGACTGAATTATATGTATAAATAAGTAAATAAATAATTGAGAAAAAAACAGGAAAACAAAGTGTACACGCAAAATCCGGTATACATGATATAAAACACGCGCTCAAAGCTAGAAATATTTCGACGGGAATCATCTGAACAGGACTCCGTACTCACCACAGCGACGGAAGCACTAATAGAGACTTGATCTTAGATCGTAGACATGAAGAAACATCGTTATTGACAATACGACAAAGACACAGTTGTAAGCGTAACCGATACGTTGTTTAGACACTTACTTGCAACTGTCGCCAACGTTGCCACCACACTGGTGAAAGGACATCACAGCCTGAACCTTCAAACCATGCTTCCGCACCATATCAATTAACTCTTGATACGCAGACCAATTGTACTGCTGAGGGCCATCTTTCTCGACGATTCCCCACCAAACATCCATCATAACCCCCTCCACACCAGCCGATTTCAGAGCCAGCAAAGATGCGTCCAAGGCGCGACGTCTGTTCAGAGTGTTATTCATGCTTACGGTGTCCAAAGGGAGCATCACGAACACAGGGACGCCGCCACGAACACCTCTGCTTGTTGCCGTCTCGTGCATCAAATATTCACTCCACTCCTCCCCCGCATTCTCCCAATCAAGAAGAGATTTGTGCTTTGGAAACATAGTACTCATTTGAGAAAGATGGCCAACTTTGGGCTCGGACATAGAGTCTCCAGGAGTACTTGAGTGCTTCCTCCACCATTCCTCCGAGAATGGAGAAGCGGAGTTAGAAGAGGGATGCCCTACCGTTGACTGAGCAGCATGTCCATCGGAATGCTGTCCTCTAAGGTTTCGAAAAACAGTGACTCGGTTCTGTAGTCGCATACGCACCATTTCCGCCCTGCCACTAGAGGAAGCTTCAGAATGCGAAGTGTCCGCAAGGACATCGCGGCCTATGAAGGTACTCTTGAAGGAACAAGGCCGACAAATCGTAAACGCCATTTAACCCTTTATCAAAAAGCTACTAAAGCATTCACGACTCTAAATCAACAACACTCACAACCGAGTCTCACAAATCCTCTCCTTCACCACGCAGACTACCTCCGTAAGACGAAGATCCTCCTATCTACAAAGATTCTTCCACATTCCAATTCAAATATCTCTCACTGTCTCAACCTTCATGTCACCAACTTGTCCGCTTTTCTCGGCAGATATTTCCCACACAACACAATCTTATGCTCCCAACTCAAGGCAAATCGCATCAATTGTACTAATTTTCTTCGAAACACTAGTTGTACTCGCTCCGCAGACTGCACACACTTGATCACTCTCAAACCGAGTGCTGTCCCGTCCGCCAAAAAAGCTCCTGAAACCGAAACCGAAACCCTTTCAACACTCCAACCTCAACACTTGACGTCCCAAGTGCGACGCTCAAAGGAGGAAGGGAGAGAGAGAGAGAGAGAGGAGGGGAGGGGGAGGGCAGAGAATGAGAGAGTCGAAACTAAAACGTCGGAGGTCCTATAAATGTTGCGCAGCGGATATTTATCCGCAAGCTTGGCTGAGAACAACGACGATAACAGGGGAAAAGAAAAACCACAGCAAAGATGGTCAAATTCTCGTGTTGTAGAGGAACTTTTCATTGATCTGTTTTCACTTGGTGGCCGCCAACAACATGGCCCCCCCTGTTACGATAAAGGACCCTGACCACCGTAGACTACTCCCCCTGCAACATAAATGAATACATGGGTATGTGGATGGATGAAACTATTGAAGCATGTGCATGTGTTGGCATGCCTGCATGCGCTCTGGGCGAGCTTGTCGCTGGGCTGGGCCGGGCTGGGGCTGGGCCAAGCCTTGAGGGGCGTGCTGGCCCTTACCCGGCCCGGTCCACCACACTGACCACGGTTAGTAGCGTATTGCAGATTCAAATTCTGTCGATTGGACTCTGGGTTCACCGCGTAGTCATTTACATCCTCGCCTCGTTTCTAGACTCAGTTTCCATCCTTCCGCTTTCATCCTTCCTCTTTCATCCTTCTGATGAGCTTCCCTTCATGCTGAACAAATGACCTAAACTGATTTCAAACGACGAGCCTGGTCCTACAAACGTGATTAAATTGCTTTTTATAAATTTTGTATATTAAAAAATCAAGTGAAAAGTTAAACTAGAATAACAACAATATAAAACACTTGTTCTGAGTGGTTACTTGTCATATTGAAAACAGTTGTTGTTGTTGTTCACTATTGAAATATCAGGAATGTATGATTCTCAGTATTTTTTTGCAACACTTACCTTTCCACCAAAACATGAACATACCTTTGTGATTCTATTGTATATGATGTGTAGAATTGATCACACCCAGTGCAGAAAGGAACTTAAGTTAAGAACTATGTATCATTCTGAAGTTAAGCTCCTAATGTTGACAAATATCACTTGTAAATCTGATTCCTACTATTTTGAAGCCAAAAGTTCCGTCTTGCCAACATTCTACTACATAAAATGGAATGGTGTGTCCATACTAGAGAGATGGTAGATTGTGGTTATATACAATGTACAAACATACAAGATATCCAATGCCATACTTTGAACCCACTTTTTTCTATACAAAAAATAGTGGGTTTGCATGTGCACCAGATATTCCTGCAGCCATCTTTGGTTTGCCCCATTCAAGTTGCCACTCTAACAATGTCCTTGCCCATGAAAATTCCATTAGCAAGGGTAATTTAAATGATTAAAATGACATAGTTAGCTACATACATGAATTCACTACATGTGGTGGGTGGACTGGGCAGCTTCAAATTTTGATGACGTCATATGAGTTCAAGAATCTGAGATAAAAATCTAGTTGTCCCCCCTGCACATATCCACAACATGGCCCTTTGAAGAGACCAAATAATAAAATAGTGTCTTTGTGGAGCTTTTGGAGCCTGTGGTTATTTTTTTTTAGTTGGGTGCATTTTTAATACCTCTACATACTTTTATTCTTTTGAGAATGCTTTAGGTTTTTGTTCAGCCTTAGGAACAATCATTTTTAATTAACATTTACTTTTTTAAAAAAAAAAAGATAAAGTCTTTGAGTTGTTTTCAGAGAGAGTGTGTGCTGTATCATGCATGCCCACAAAACCTAATCTTTGGCTTTCAACAACCTTGAAATTCCAATTATAAGTACAAATTGACTTTGTGAAGTGTTTCGGCTTGAATGGAAGATAACAACAATAGAAACAATTCTTTATTAAAAAATCACAGCAAAAATTTACAAATTAAATAATGGTGTGTGTCACTCCCATTTTTTTATTTTTTATTTTTTTTGTCTGGTGGAGAAGAAAATGAGTTATTGTGAACTTCTTTCCAAACTTATGCATCACAAACTTACATCAATATTGTGAATGAGTTGTTGCACACACGTGTTGATTACTTCATACACAACATATGCATTATCAAATATACAACCGTTTTGATATCTCGAAGAATATATATTTATGGACATTGTAAACAACCCAAACTCTCGAATAATTCTTTGAAGTGCTTCCTACTTAGAACGCAGGAGAAAAAGGAGAAGAAAAAATAGGGTTTTGTAAGAGTTTACGGTGCGATTCTAACTCCACTAAGGCCAGATAAACAACTTGTTCGCTGTCCAGGTGCGGAAGCCATCTGTCGAAGGTTGTTCACATATTCGGTAGAATATTCTCCAATCACTTTACCCTCAGATTTAAAAACGGCGCGGTCACTGGGTTCCGATCAAGTTGAATCAGATGCATTCGGGAAAACCACTCACCGAGCGATTGCGGTTGCACAGTGTTCGGAGGGTCGATCATGTGCTTACTGGTCCCTCAGCGACAGTGTATGCCCTAAGGTTCATCATCAGAGCCGGAATCAGTAAACAGTTCCACACTCTTCGTGCAGAGATTGATCCCCCTGGCTCCGCGACTGAATGCTTCACACACCCGGGATGCCCTCGTCATGCCGGCGAGGTTCATTGGTTGTTTAACCCAACCAGTCAGCAGCATGCACTGTCCACTGGACTCCAGCGAGGGTCACAATTTCAAAACCCTGGAGGTTCCTCTCGGCAAAATCACCTTGCCTTCGTGCAGCTTCCAGCACGTCAAGCTCTGATTATCTTCCATGGTTCCACCGTGACTCAAGCTGCATGTAATGCTGGACCTGCTCCATCCGCTGCATCAACTGCGGATCGGAGGTCCTAGATGGTGAGCGACATCGCGCAGATCCCGCTCAGTGTGCGGCGCTTCCAGAGACCACTGTCCGCACCCTCTGCTGTGAAGATTCGTGTTCAGAATTCAGCCGTGCTTTCGATCAGGTTGTACGTGATTTGTGCTCAGACATCCGGGACGGTTTTTGTGGAGTTTCGGTCGTTCATCCTGGATATGTGGATCTATCTTCTTGGTCTGGAAACGGGTTAGCGGGAGGCTACTTCGCGCCTCGTGCTCTCCACTCGTAAAACTGCAATCCTTGTACTCATCACTGCCTTTGCATCGCTCCGCTCCGACATAGCATGTCAGAGTGCTCGGCTCTTGGAATAATGAGAATGGTAAAAATTAACGGATATTTTTGAGACAATCCTGAAAAACAGATTTATTAGTTTAAAAATCAAATACAAATATTTCCAGGTTTTATTTTATTTTATTTTTAATTAAAGCATAATTTGAAACTCTGTTATTGTCATCAAGTGTCAAATACATTTATTTAACTTACTTTTGGATATGGATCATTTCACAATGTCGTTTGACTCCATCGAGATTATTTAAGTCTAATAATAGTTGGTTATTTTTATTGTACTTTAGGAAAAACAAAAAGACTCTGAATTGCTGTGCAAAGTTCACATTCAGTTATCTTTGGAATATTTGTATGATTTGATTATTACATACACTATATGATTTTGCGTAACTCCTGTCTCTTTTAAGATCAGTGAAATAATACATAAAATTACATTACAAAATGTATTTCATTATATGTAATGCAAACATTACTCTTTGCGGCTAGCTTGTCAAAAAACTTCAGTTTGTTGAATAATGTGATTTAAAAAAAGGAAAAGTATACAAAAGTATGATGTGACAAAATCAAGATGATGCATACACAAAACGATTGCAGGATTGAGCAATGCAGTACAACTTTAAAGTTTTAAATACAGTTTAACACAGTAAGAAAATAAAGATGTAGAAAAAGTGAAAAAGGTACTGAATACTTCAGTTGTCTAATCAGTTGATGGAGTAATTTGAGATTATGATTTGTGATGTTTGGTAATTCTTGATGGAGGTACATTTAAGAATTTGGAAAATAAAATTAGGTATAAAAAAACCCTTTGATTGTCATGTTCAAGAACAGCAGCTTGTGGAAATTTTCGCTTTAAATTAGGCTTCAGTAGACCATGTTTAAAATTTATTCAAATTTGCATATGTGAATGCAACAAAATCACATAACTAAACAGAACAAGATGTTATATAATGATAGACAGTTCATTAAGTTTTTTTTAATCAAATACTCGTTTATTTAATGTTGGACAACCATAATGATTACGACCAGTCATTTACTGAATATATTTGTTAACTTTTTACAATGTTCGCATTCAGCAAATGACGCCCAAACATAGTGGATATTATTTCTCAATTCAGTAGTTCCATTTTGAATTAAGTATAAGTTGCATTACAGTATCAGCTTACTTAGCTTGTAGAGTCAATACTACTAATAACAACAATGATATTAACAATGGCATGAAATTTACTCATAGGCAAAATACTACTATTTAATCCACACCATGAAAATCATCATCGATACAATTGTCCCAGTTTTTTCATCACTTTTTGAATTGATACTATTGTTAGCATATATTAGCCAGGTTTGATATGGGACAAGTTGTACAATTTAATTTGAAAAATGAAAAGAAACTCCGCAATTACTTCCATTCATCTTTAAAATTCATCTTTAATTATCAATGGACAACCTCCTTCAAAACCCCATATGTAAATATATATATATATATATATATATATATGTATTCAAGTGGAAACCCATGTTAGTGGACACAAAAAAGTTGTTTACAAATAGTAGACTAGAGGTCTTTTTGAAGGGCATGCAAGGCTTTCTGTTGGTTAACGATTTCTTTGATTTTTGCCAATGAGAAGACTTCTTTATCTCTCTGTCGTATACCTAGGCTTCCTTATCATATAGATATATTTGTGTACGTGTATGTATGGATGAATGTTTGTTTGATTTTTCTTATCAATTTTACTTTTGTTCCGCTTAAGATTAGAGTTGGCTGAAGGACCAGCAGGGGCGTCGACTGCCCAATCATACTACCCAGGAATCGCGTCCCCTGCACAGCACCGCATGCCCGCGGGGTACCAGAAACCAGGCACGGGAATAGAGGTGTATTCGAAATAATCTTCCTTATCCACAGCTGGTGCGACGGGATTGGTGCGGACCCTGAGTAGAATCTCTGTCTCCTGCCCCACTCCCGTCCATCAACCCTGTCGACGTGGACATCCTCGTTCGCTTTTGCCAGCTCGGCTCAAATCACGACCGACCTGTGACAGAGACCCTGAGCTGGACTGTGGTCCACAAGTGGTCGTACTGTTTGAACGCCACGTATGCGGGCCCTTCTCATTCTCATCCCCGTATTTTCAATCTCGCGTCAATCAACCATTAGCTTCCTTTTTGATGCACCACTGTTGGTGGATGAAGAGTTTTACTCGAAGTATAGGTCTGTTTATAAGTGCAGAAAGTGGTCGCTGAAAAAGATCATTGCAGGGTTGGATGCGAACCTGGGTACATGAAAAAAGTCCAGGCATCAAGCGGGTAAAGCAAATGAACTGAAGGGCATGGAGAGAACACTGTGAGGCACAGACCTGGCTCGAAGTGCAGAAGTGGACGATGACATGTTATGCGGGCCGCTGGGTTTGGGTCCCTGAAGAATCCAGAAAGTTGCTGACGTCAACAGTTGAATGAACGTAAGTTTCGTATTTAATTCCAATTTGTCAACTATAAAGTACATTGATTCTACAATTCTCCCACGTCAGCATGGCCGAGTGGTCCATGGCGCAAGACTCTAGTTCTGGTCTTCGCAAGGGGGCGTGGGTTCGAACCCCACTGCTGACAAACTTTTTAATTTTCGAATGTGAAGTGGAGAATTTAGATGTTTGTGAGTCTCCTTTTAACTTCAAAGGAGCTCTGCTGCCGCCTGACCCGTTATTCTAATGTGTGCGTTACCGCCAAGTCTCACATCAGCTAAGCTGGGGACAAGAAACAGTTTATTAGAGCAAATCTCATTTACGTTAAAAGGGCAGAGTTCATGAATCGGTCAATCACTCTTCACCACGAGTTGAAATTCGAAAATGTATCAACTAAAGAGAATAGAGAAGAGTGTGAAACACAGTGGTCACTCGTCATGGGTCTACTTCACACACCTTTGTGGAATTTGTATACGTTCAGCAGATATGACTGGAAGGGCAATATGTACATTTATTCAGTGCATGCTAATGTGAAGAGTACATGGTGCTCTCAACGAGTAAATAGTTAACTTTTGCGTGTACTGGACATGTTCTGCATGTTTATGTGCAGAAACTACGCCTTGTGGGTGGATTTGGATTTTCACCGACACTTCACTCACCAATTACTCATGTAAGGAAGCAATCATGTTTTTTCATCTTGACTGGAACAAGAATACACTCGGAGGGCTTTGCATCGAAGGTCACTTTTTCCAAAACATTGGGGAAAGTCTAAAGCCATGGCCTATCCACAGCAGTTTAGAATAAACCACCAACCTTGTGGCCCCTCTTTTCTCACTATTATTATTATTTTACATTGATGGGAATCAGTGCCGAAGAGTCGCAACAAGCTTCCAGAGACGAAGCACAGCGCGGTGAAACCTGCCTCGACAGCACTCTTCTCCATACAGTTGCACTTTGATTCTTCATTTTTTATACAATGAATCATTCGTATGAATTATTGGGCGACTTTTGGGCTTGAAAGGGTACTTGGTTTTGATTCGAGTTGTCTGAAAAAGAAACGAGGGGTTGCCGAAGGATGGATGCGGAGGCGATCGTTTGTCAGACGAAAAAAATCGGAGTATTGTGTGAGGAGCACGGTCGAGTCGCGGATAGGTGGCTTGATCCAACCATCCTGGCATCTGTCCCCCTCGGTTCCTGTGCAAAGAGGAAAAGGCCCCGTTGGGGTGGGAAGCGTCATGTGGGCTTGGCTTCATGGACGAATCCCCGGCGTCGTCGCAACAGGATCCACCACCACTGCCTGATGCATGTCACCCTTTTGGCCTTACAAGTCCTCGCGTATCTGCAGATTTCCCCTCATCGAACAGATTTTCTTTCATTACTGCAAAATCTTTCTCCAAGAATCTGCTTCTTGAGTGCAAGAAACGGTGATCACAGCCAATGAAACCTGCGTAGAGTGCTGAAGAGGGCAAGGCACCCCTAGGTTGACAACGGTAATTCCTTCCAAAAAAAATTAAAAAATTAAAAGTTAAAAATTAAAACCCTAATCGACACCAAAAGAAACCTCATCGTGTTTCAGAAGAAAACACATTATAAGCATTTTAAAACCATGGCTTGTTGGATGCGGGGTGTTCCGTCCGGTGCATCTGCAACTCCAATCTTGACCATGTTTTCGCACCGTTCTCGTGGAGTTGAAATTTGGGGGAGCCAACGTTTATACATAACATAGTGTTGGTTGATGGAGTTGCCGCTTGATACTGACAATTGGCAGGTTATGGAACTAGCCAGGCAGTTTCAGACGTAAAAGCGGCTATTGAGTATCGAGTAACACTTAATGCTCAACAAATATCAAGTTCATTTTCTCTCCTTTACTAATCAAGATATCTACAAAAAAAACAAAATACAAGTAACGATTCTGGCAGAAGCTTTGCCACACCCTGGTTGAGTTCTCCTTACTATTGTTGTTTCTTTTTTGAATTCGACTTTTACCACCCGAGCTTTTCAAAGAGCAGCCTTAAAGATTCCGTTACGTTGTATGTGGCGTAGAGTAAGCAGATTTAGTTGTGGCTCATGTTTTCAGGTTGCGAGCAACCGTTGTGGTCCATGTCTCATGCTACCATGAAGTATTGGTGGTACATAAACTCTCAGTGCCAAATCTTCCATTGCAGACCGCCATCAACCAACGAGAAGAGATGATCGATCCCAAGAAAGCTTCACGCTTTTCCTAAACATTATCAAAAGCCATCTCTCTCACTTTCAGAAGGATTTCTGGGCGAAAAGAGATATGACTTAGCTCAGCCAGTTGATGTGCTTTGCACTTTATCCTATAATCTGTCAAAATTTCCAAGCCAAGCTGAGCCAAGCAACTAACTTATTTCCGGAAAAGATGATGAGAACTAGCGGCAATGATGTTGACTGCAGCTTACAAGAAGGATATGAAATTCTTTGAGCCCTGACAGTAACCAATTTTTTCTCAGCTCATTCCAACAAATTGGGCTCAGGAGGTATTGTGCGCCGAAACGCAGTCCCTCAATGAACTAATAAAGAATGTGGGCTGCGTTAAACTCTTATCTAAACCCAACAATACACGGTCAACAAAATGGACCATTAACCACCACTCGTTCCAGCCCAAATGCGAGGAACAATTAGAACAGCCACTGCAGACTCTGTACCAGAATAGGAGGGGAACATCAATCTCTATCTTAATCCAGAACTAAAATGCCAATCTCGACATCCGGAAGTGGCAGAGCCTGCAACGAAGTTCAAAGCCACAAAATCGTACAGACTAATGCAGCTGCTTTGGTTCCTTTACTTTTCTTTTTCCTCTTCTCCAATATTCGAATAAAAAAATGGACAAAAGGAGAAATGCCCACCACAAATTTTGTAGGCAGGGTTTAGACACCACATTGGATTTGCGCCCCCCCAAAAGCTTGGAATAGCGCATCATGCGGCAGTCGCGATTGGTGCGATTCAGCGGGGCATTGTTTGCATAGGGACCACAGAGGCCCGTCGTCGTTATCTACCAGGATCGGAAAGGCTAGATTCGCCATACCCTACCTGATAGATATATGGGATATTCTGGATTAGGCTAATCCCGTAACATCTCGGTGGGAAATTCTAGGTTATGACTAATCCTGCAACATCGTTCTGGGTTCAAGGAGAGCCAGCGTGGAGGAAGCTTCTTCAGTCTCGAGTTCGCATGACTTGCTGGATCGTCGTGGTGACTGGCCCTGCAAGTGGGAAAATGACACAGACAGAAGAAGAGCCGAAATCTGTCAACATGCCGTCGATAATTTGTGTCGATTAATCCCATACGCCAATTCAAAAAATTTAACAAAGGGGTTTTTGCTTTGGACCTTTACAGGCATAACTTGCTTTAGTGTTTGCATGCATTATCTACAAAGAGCATCATTGTCTTTGTCAAGTTTACCTCCATGGTTGTTTGCCTATTTATATTGGAATGGAAAATCTTTGTAATGTTTCATATCAATACACATACCAATGTGAAGAGATAAACAAAGTTAACTATTTATTTTTCTGCTCATATTGGATGATGTGTACAACTTGCAAAAATGTATCTATTTAACATAGTTATGGATTCTACATTAAAAAAAATACTCAAATTCAAAATATCCATGCTAAATATTGTGTGTGTTAAGTTTGAACATGCCTTGTAGTTGTATTTCTTCGTGAAGAAACACAATCATTCTTATACTAGACTTTGGTACAATTTGTTCTATAATATAATACAATGTAGCTTGTGAGTATTAGTACTAACAAAGACTTGGCACTCAAAAATGCCATTAAAGATGTATTTTTACATCTAAGGTTTTATTTTGTATTAAGTATATTCAAAAACATATATTTGCCAATAGCAAATCATATTTTCCATCCAAAGATAATGGAATTTGATCTAATTTTCTTGCAAAATGGACCATGGTAATAAATTCTTATGCACACAAGGTTTTTGACAAGCATTGGATGAACTTTTGTGCTTCATTTGCTTTTGTTTCTATGAATGAAGTTGTTGCAACTCTTCAAAACACCTTAATTTTTCACAAGGAACAATTTGTCAAATTTTGAATCATTAGTATTTTCTACCTTGACTTTGTGACTTTATTATGTGTAGAAAGCAAGACTCTGCTTTGAAGATGTACATTAAAGTCTCTAAGAAGATCATTGAGATGGGTAAGCTTTTTAGTCTATTTTTCTTTGTAATACAATTAAAGCAATTAAGACAAAAAAAAAAAAAAAAAAAAAAAAAAAAAAAACTCTTACTACTTATGCATATGTCTCTATGACAAAATAAATTTCTTCAAGTATGTTCTTATGAAAGTGTTGATGCATAGTTTCAATCTTGTGTTTGAGCAATTTCAATTACCTATAACTATTGAAGAACAAACACTTTGAAGTCACAACACTTAGCATCAGCAAGGTTGAACACAAAAAGGAGTATGGAATAAGATTACTCTTACTTCCAATACTTCTTACTTATAGGTGGTGGTTGCCAACTAACGATGCAACTTCCATTAACATTACATCCATTTCTACTTCATCCAACTAAATCCTAGGTTCTTTCTTAACCTAGCTGCCACCTACAAATCCTACAAGCCACCATAGTAACTTCCTTATACTCTTTTGCCTCCTTTTGACCACTAGCAACTTACCTAAGGTAATACCTTTTAATATGTGACTTACTTTAACAATAACACTCTAGGACATTAACAATAATATATGTTCAAGTCCATTTACAACCACACTTGGATTTTTTTTTATCAATATCAAATTAGAACCATGTTGCATTATAGGAAAGTCTTCATGGTCAATGATTTCTATAGCAGATACAACTTGGTAAATATGCCACCTTTGATGGCTAAGTCTACTTCAAAAGAATTGCCTTTGCTATCAAACTAGACTCTATCTTTGAAAAGATTTATTGGACATATGAAATTGTCAACTTCCACCAGCATTAGAGATATGCAAAAAACTTTTAGAATTTGCATCAATGACCATAGATTTGACAAAAAAAATTGAAAGCCAACCAAAAGGTCTTTTGTGCAATTCAAAAATTGGAGAATACCATACTTTATACCACAATTTTTACCTTGATTTAAACATGTTGAAGGTACAAATGAAATTATATGCAATTTCAAAAATAACAAAGAATTTGAAAATAGCATCTATATTTGCTCTTCTTGTAATCTTCATACATTACAAATCTTTTGTTATTGAATTGCCAATTGAGTTGGATTCATTGCTATTTGACTTGTTTTCATTACCAACAAAGTATGATACATAGCAGATTGAATTGAATTAATTAATGGTTGACTTAAGTTAATAATGTAGGACTTACAACCATATTTGAAATACATTTTGAATTTAACATGATTTACATGCTGAATAATTGTAATAAAGATTAAAATGGAGTTCTACTATAGTAAAATAAAATACTATATTTTATACTTATGTACTAATAAAGACTTCTATGCTAATGCAAATTGATATTTTTGTGCTCCAATGGATCAAATAAATAAATAAATAAACCTAAAATTATTCTCTTGTTAGTTGTTTATATTTGTGTGTTTTTCTAAATAGCAGAATAGAGACTAGTTGTTTAAAAATCTGAATTATAGTAAAAGAATATGAAAAACCACAAATTGCTACAGAAAAAACACATAAAATAAGTTATAAAGTCTATAATTTTTAAAAATATATTAAAGATCCAACTTGAGTAGCATCTTGTAAAATTGAGGATGGTGCAATCAAAAAACAAAAGTTTAACCACAAAATGTCTTCATATCTATTTAGCACCAGGGTCATTTAGAATAACATTTTTTATTTTATTTTATTTTATTTTTTTATTTCATATACATGTACATGTTATTATTGCTATTGCAACCATAATTTTTGCTATTGCCTTCACAACTTATTTTTATTAACTTGATCATTAATCTTTTCTAGAACTAATTTTGATTATTATTTAACTATAGTAAATAAATAAAAAAAATAAAAAAACCTATTGGAAATATAAAATCAACACTTGGTTTTCATGATATGGTATATTATTACGAAATAATAATTCTTGATTATAAATGTAGCAACATCAATAATAATAACAATAATAATAATAATAAATTTACAATAATAAATTTATGTTATACATATATAATTTTAGATTTAATAATAATAATAATAATAATAATAATAATAATTATTATTATTATGATAAGATATGCAGCCATAAATATATACATTGTCACAAACTTATATTGTATTTGATTATGAGTTTATTTTTGTGATGTATTTTTAAATTTACATTTATTCTTCATAATAAACTTGCTTTATTATCTCAGTGTTTTTTAATTAATATCCCTAAAACGTCCTTTTTGCAAAAAACTCTACTTCGATGAAATTCCTAATACCCTTCGTTGAAGAGGGCATTCATGATGGTATGAAATTTGACTGATTCGGTATAGATATTAAAATTCATCAAGCGGTGGATGTGAATAGGTGCGGTTCTTGCTGTCAGCATGGCCGAGTGGTCTAAGGCGCCTAACTCTAGTTCTGAACTTCGTTATGGGGCGAGGGTTCGAACTCCACTGCTGACAAATGTGATCGTGCTGTTCAGTTTACTAGTTATGACATAGTGATCATCGTACAGTCACTCTTTAGATAAGATCTCTATTGGGACATCGATTGACAAACGTCTCCTTTGCTGCTTTTGCTCTCTGTGAGGTAAGCAAACATATGGTATAGAATGAAGAAAGCTAAGAAACTAGCATCGCGATATTGAAATTATTCAAATTTTCAAGCCTGGGGACTGATTCCATGTCATATTCACAGCTCAAATATTGACACTAGGTTTTCATACGAAACTTTTTAGGTGAATCTTCAGTTAAATGAAGTGCACAACAATCAGTGTAAAGTCTGACTCCAACTAGTACATCCAAGCCTAATGAGGTATTCATGTCTCTTTGTATTTTGAATCTTTTAACGTGCCAAAGCACACTTCCAATTTTTTCACAAATAAATTTTTGTAATTGTTAGGTGGACATCCTCATTTTACAACATGGACATTCCTTGCATACACACCTCCACCAAACATAGCTAGTTTTGATTTTAAATTTTGATTCTTGTGAAAATTATTACTTTAATATCAAAATTTGATATACCCTTATCCACTTGTATTGTATGGCTTCACATTATCTCATCCTTTAATTCTTATGTCTTTGCAAAACTTTTGTCAAATAAGATTGTCATTATTCATCAATGTTAGATAAAAAATGGAAATCACATTTTTACAATCAAAATTAGTAAACTTTTTGTAGGGGTTTGTATGCAGGAAGTATTCAAGCAGTAAAGGAAAGGTGTCCATGTAATAAATGGGAGATGTCCATGTAACAGTTCTGTAAAGATTTTATGAAATAGGAGATAAATTGTTTCAAAATACACAAATAATTCGTTCATTTTACTATCAAAGATACACATTCTACAAACCTGATACTGAAAGCATTATTGTAAAGTGATACAAAAAAATAGATAATCCTACACAAACATTACCATATTCATTTAATTTCATAAGTAAAACAGAACTGCACAGACACATCAAAACTAAATATAGTACAGAATGAAAAATAAACTCAAGCAAATCTAAAATCAAACTTATTCCCAGAATAGAAAGTGCTGCTACAAGTGGAACTTATTATTGTTGCATAATATTTTATATACTTGAAAATAAAGTACAAGGTCTTAGTACACAAGAAGTTCATGTCCATGAGAGACTAATATTTTATCCAATAATACTTGTGACATCTCAACAAAATATGCAGTCACGTACGAAGCCATTGAAGAGTACTTGAATTGCCATGAACCGTCAACCCTAAAAAACGGTGATGGTTAGAACTTTCAGTTGCAAAGTCACGGAGTGATGAGGGCAAAGGATCCAAGGAACATTTCTATTGAACCCCTCAACCTTGGGAATATAGTAAAGTTACCATTTGTTCAATGGTTATCCAAGTTCACTCTCTGTTATATATATATATATATATATATATACATATTCCTAGGGTGACTTGTCACACTTTGCCTTTTCACTTTCTCACTGTTTCTATCCTGTTGGGGGTGTACAAAAGCAATGCACCATTTGAAAAGTAGATAATTTTGGTCCTTGGCTGTTATCCGTTTTCTCTATAAGTGGACCATGTCTGGCAACCTCTTGTGGTTCATGTTTCACCAGGACACCCATCAACAGCAACATGTGGATATGGGGATGGATGAATATTTATAAGGATGAATGAGTTTATGGATGAATGCGTGGACCCATGACTATTCTTGGTTAGAATTTGAGCTCTGACATTTGTGAATATGAGGCGGGATTAACGAATAATTGTCTAGGCCACATGAGTTACGTGAGGTTATGGTACATTCATCCATGTGCCACTTTGGCTGACTTGAGAATAGAGGCTGATCTTTGTATTTATGAGTCACCAATACAATGTAAGATACATTATAATTTATTCATACATTATAATTTATCCATACATAATAATTAATCACACATAATAGTCTCCAAGTTACATTATATTTTTACACAATTGGTCAAGAAATGGTTCATTTAAAGTATTTATTTTGTTATTAATGTAAGTACGAGCTTCAAATTCTTCATCCACGGAATGAGCAAATGTTATGTGACATTTGTATTTCATTTCGTTTATGCATTAACGCACTCAGATCTCTCTTTTAGTGATGAGATGAAAAGCTTTTGCTCATTTACCCATTTTTATTCATTTTTAAACATTTTTGTGCAAACTGAATTGAATTACTTATTTAAGTGACTCAGAAGCCTACTTATAGTTGGAAATGATTTTTTAAAACTAGGACAACCTATATGTAAATATAGATCTTTACAGATCTCTGTTAGTTTACAACAGACTTTGAAAAGAGACTTTTACAAGGTATTCATGTGGACAATCAATAATGCTACCTTATCCTCCTGTCTATTGACAAACAACCTTTTGGAGGTGAAGAATTATATGTATGCTGTTAAAGCTCACACATTGGTTTTTAATTAGCAGTTAATCAACCAAACAAGCTTCTTTTAATTAAAAGTTGTTTCAGACATACCACTATCACAATTAATCATTTGTAACTCTCTCATTCAAATAAGCATTGAAACAAATAAAACATACAAATCTACAGATTTCGTTCAAGATTTTATTCAGTCACGAGTAATCAAGATTTTGAGCTATTGAAATGTTGAGTAGCACACAACGTGTGATTGGTATTTTGATACCCCATCAGTATCAATCAATACGTACTTGTCCTAGGTATATGCAGAAATAATCCTCGGCAACAAACATGCTCAACTTTATAAAAACCTCGATCATAATCCCGACAGTGAGAATCAAATGTATCTTCATTTCTTAGATGTGGCTGAATCATACATGTGCAGAAGTAAAACGCTTATCCCATTCAGTTTGTGAGAAGCTGTTTCAGAGTTTGTCCAGCAACCACTATTTGATCAGGCATTCAAAGAATTTGTCCTGAACGTTGTAAAAACTCGGAAGTGGTAAACAAAGTGGAACTTATTTCAAAGTAAGACCTGGGTGGGGATAGGCGACGAATTCCAAGCAACACAGCCTACTGATGCCAGAATACTTACATTTATGATAACACTCTACTTTGAAACCTTGCTGCAAGTCACGTTTTGATTCTTTGTGAACTTGCCGCCTCAGCAGTGCAATTTTCCGAGGAATGTGCAAATTTGCCGGGAATGTGCAATTTGCCGTCTCCTTCATCTCCCGCGAACTATTCTGCTAAAAGATTTGTCCTAACCCAGGTTCCGAAAGTAGTGAAGTCTCATGCCAGACATGCTCAATCTCGTTGAAACTTTGATGCCATGCTTGGTGTTTCAAATCCACTAGTCACTTGCTGCCTTTTAGCTGGAACAGCCTCCACCAAGGATGATCGTGGGAAAAAGCAGAGCTAAAATCTCAGAAAACAAACGAGGCTGAACCATATGTCACGCGAAATTGATGAGGAAAATCCTTACGAAGTACTCAATACTTAAGCATAGAAAAAACAAGTAACCCTTCCATAATAATCGACAGTGATAAAGAACATAACTCACATTTTTTCTTTTCATCTTTTGTATTCGACGACCTCTTTTCAGATTGACCTCTCTGCACCATGCACAACTGCTTGTTTAATAAGCAGCTCCACGCAAGTTAAAACCAGGATTGAATCGAGAATTAGGTGACAAACATCCACAATAGTAACATTTTTCAGAGCGATACCCTCGCACCGTTCCATACCGAGACAATGCTGCACTGAACTGTTGGTACTCAAAAAATGAAACATCATCAGCAACCATATTTGGCGCAATTTGGTGTCCATGTTGCCCTAGCACCAACCACTACCCTAACCAGAGTTGACCGGAGGAACAAGGAATCACAGCCGACACGACATCTTTCTCCCACACATCTTTCACCATTCTGTTTGAATTCGCAAAGGAGCGTTAATCATCCCCATCACCATCCTCAACAACCGAAGTTGATTGTCTCGTCACGGCGCCAGCGACGCGGATGCAAATCCAGCAACAACCCTTGAAAGGGCACTACGACTTCTCCGCCTTGAAGTAGCTGGTTCTGTGAACAAACGCAATGATCATTCAATGCCCAGTCTTCAACCACGAACTACAAACTAACAACATGCAACACTAACAGTTAATTGTCAAGCAATTCTCACACGGATGCCATTGACTGCTCATCGCCGATCCGTTAACGTCCAATCAAGATAATTTAAGCCCTTCAGGATTATGCATTTCGTGATCCCACATGGTCTAACATACACTCATACTTCTGCCTACAGGACGCCACAATACACGTAGACATGTGACCCACTCTTCAAATTGGAAGTCTTGAGACAGATAGAGAGGCTGGGGTGGCTTGCTTTCTCCCGAATTGTATGCTACGGTGGGGAGTTCATGATCGCATGATCCCACACTCTACACTGCAAATGGCCGGAGCATGTCTGGAGCGCCACTTGACGATGAAGTATCCATTTTTACAATTTATTGAAGACTATCCAAACTATTCACTATCAATAGCAAATAGGCCAGTTTAGAAACCGCAGACTTGAATTGACCTCCAAATAATTGATCTGAACAGTTGTTTAATGCTATCTCATCCCTGAGTTTAAACATGATTGACAATCATGTTGAATTAAATGCAACAGAACTAACAACTTGCAAATTACCATTGTCACGTCATTAGGTGATTAATTCAAGATCATCACCAAAGTTTGCAGATGAGTAAGTCAACCTTGGGAAATAATTGAAAGTGTCGTTCAACTCTTTGAAACTAGTAACAACAACCATAAGAATAATTCATAATTTTTACATGTATTTAAGTTAACAAGTAACTAATAAAGTTATATGTATGATTGATCTCAATATGGTATCAAAGCAGAGTTAATATTTCACTAGTGAGCATTGCTACTAGAATAGCTTTTTCTTTCATTAGAATAAATTTATAATAATGAGTCTCACTAGTGAAGCATTGCTCTTAAAGGCTTATAGTATTTTGTTCTTATAACAAGCTAGTTAATATGTCAAGTGAATAGTCATCTATAATCACAATTAGCAAAAGCATTAAGCTAGAAGAGTTGGCAACTTACAATGTATAGAAGTTAAAAGATGAAGGCATTATTGAAGAGAGAAAATATGTGGGATCTAATAGAAAAGAAGATGGTACCAATTTTTTTTTCCAACCATAATAGAGGCACCAACATTCACTTTTGAATAATTCAAGATTCAAAAGTTCAAGGCTTAGGCATTAATTGTGATAGCTGTGAAAGTTGAGTTTATAGAAATAATTTCTAAAAGTGAAGATCCCTTAGTACTTGGCAAGCTTTAAAAAAACATATTTGAAGTTAGTGACTCATCACAAATCTATTTATTATACATCTATCTTCACAATATGCAAATGGCAAAAGACAACTCAATTGAAGAGTACTTACAAATTGCCACAGACTTAAAGAACAACCTATCTACTTTTGAACATAAGATGGTAGATGAAATGCTTGTACAACTTACTTTGAATGGACTTCTTCCTAGCTATGATGGAATAATCCAAAGTTTAAAGATTTTGGATAAACTAATAAGCTTTGTAACAATCAACTTAAAGTTGTAGAATAAATCATATTCTCCTAAGCTGTATAAGAATAGACTAGGAGACAAAGAAGCAATAACAATACACTTTTTGTACAATCATTCTTCTTTATAAAGTCACAATTTCAATTGTGAAAGAACACATATCTATTGGCACAAAGATCATAACTCAATTCAATATGGCAATTACTTAACATGAGTACAGTCTTAAGTTGCATAATGTTGTTTTCAGCAAAGATCACCATTCAATGATCAACATAACAGATTTTGGTATTTTATGTGCAGATCATTGAATCACCTTCTTGTTTATGTCACAACAAATATGTAATACAGAATGAAGATAACAATGTCAGTTTGATAATATATAAAAATCACAACATATCAAACATGACCAAAGATATTGTGCTTACAAAAATCATAGAAGGGCTTGAAAAGAACCAACTATGTTATCTTAGTTTTGGAATAATATAATATGTAATGAGAAACAAGAAGTTCTTTGAATCATATGTACCAAAAAATCAAGGTATTGTAATGACAATATGAAGAAAAAAACATTTCATAGAGAGAATTGGCAATGGCACACTTTATACCACTGATAGAAAAATAAAACTTAACATGATTATTTATATGCCCAATCTTATAAAAAAAATTAATTTTAATAGGATGCTTAGAAAAAATTGAAAAAATAGTTGTATTTTTAAACCTCCAATGTTAGATCATAAATCAAAACTAAAAGTTAATTACAACACGACATTGTGATTGAAGGAATGGCCCATACAAAATCAACAATATTTTTTAATGCAAATTTTGCTTAGCTAAGAAACAACATTGTGAACATTTTTTTTGAAAATTAGCTACCTAAGCCATGAAAGTGTTACAATTATTGTGCTTTGATTTAATTGGTATAATGAGATTTTTCTTGCTTAATGGCTTACAATATTATGCAATTTTCAATGACAATTTCTTGAAGAAGTCATGGATGTTCTTCATGTGTGCAAAATAAAAAACGTTATAAAAATTCAAAATCTTAAAGCAACTCATAAAAAAAAAAAGACAAAGAATTGAAGGCTTATGTATAGGCTATTGAGGAAAGTTTGTGTTGCATGATTTTCAAAACTATTGCAACATGCATGGCATTAAGCGGGAATTTTCACAACCTCACACCTTAAAGCAAAACGGTGTTGTAAAGCAATGTAATAAGATAATTTTTGAAAGAATGTGTTAATTGCTTAGTAGTTGCAATCATCTAGGTTACTTATGATGCAGGACAATCAATAGAAAAAAATTTCTAATAAACAAAAGTCCTACTATTGTAAACTATAAAGTTACTCTTTATAAAAGATACTACAAAATCAAACTTCATGTGAGTTTTGTGGTTTTTTTGAATGCCTTGTGCTCATTCATATACTACAGACAAAGAGAAGCAAATTAGAGAAGAAAACAAAGAAGTATATATTCATGGATTTCAATGAGTAAACAAAAGCATATTAAATGTTTGATCCTTCAACTTACAAGATTATAATATCTAGAGATGTAATATGTGATAAAACCAAAATTAAATTTTAATATTTTACAAAAACTAATAAAGAATTATTCACAATATAAGACAATTCTTATAACTACAAGAACTATTGAAAATAATGAAAACAACTCAGACCATCATCAACTCATTCACCACAACATACTAATACACTAGAATATACCACAACTTACTAAACTTCTTTCTAACATAGACATTAAAACAAAATATTGTATAATTATTTTTGATGGATACATACACCATCAATATTCCATCAGAGATAAAAGACCAAGCATTAGGCTCAAGAATCACCTAATGTACTTGATAAAATATATTAAATCTTAACACTACAAGTAGACCATTGAACACAGGGACTGAAAAAAGGCTATATAAGACAAAGTAGATTCAATCACCAAGAATGGAACCTCAAAGATTGTAGACTTATTAAAAAGAAAGCAAGCTATCACCTCAAAATGGATATTCAAAGTCAAAGTCAAAATCAAAGTAAAAAAAAAACACAATGGCAAACCTGATAAATTGAAAGCAAGCTTAGTTGTAAGAGAATTTGAATAAATTCAAGGCGTGGATTATTTTGACATATATATATTCCATTAGTTAGACAAAGTACTATTTGATTGATTCTAGAACTTAGAGCATGAAAGTATTGGAGCCTGGATGGAGTTGATGGAGTATATATGGACATATTACTTGATTTTCAAACTACAACACAATAAAAAAAAATTATATAGATTGATCTGAGCCCTATATGGATCCAAACAATTATCATGTGCATGCTACTTATAAATAGATTCTCATGTCATAAAAGAAAGATTGATTAAGAGTTCAACAGATTACAATCTATACTACTCCATCAACAATAGATAATACATAATTATACTCCTTTATGTAAATGATCTTATCATTTTGAGTGGCAATTCTATAGAAATTCAAAAGTTAATCTTGCAACTATTACAAACATTTGAAATGACCAAGCTAAAAAATTCCATTATTCATTTTGGAGCAGAGTTGAAATGAGATCCATCTAATATATAATTACTTCAAGAAATGTACAGCAACAAATTGCTACACAAATTTGACATGTTCAATTGTAATCCAACACAAAATTCCATGTGCTCTAATACGCACCTCCAAACCGACATGCAACAATCATTAGTTAATAAGTTAAATTAATACTCATTAATTGGCAGATTTTTTTATGCCTCTCTGATTTTAAAGCCCAATATTAATTTTGCGGCTAATACCTTGAGCAAATACAAAAAAAATCCACAAGAAGGGCACATAATTGCTGCAAAATAAGTATTGCAATATCTAAAAGAAATTTTCAATATTAGCATTTCTTTCTACAAACAAACAATCTTATTCATATGAGTTATGTAGACACAGATTACATAAGGTATCCATAAACTAGATGATCAATATCTAGTCTTATGCATAAAAAAGAAGAAGTTTTAATTGAATAGTCTAAAAAGAGACAAATAATGGTTGTATTAAATACTACCAAAGGAGAATATTAAGTGCTTTTAAAAGCTGCAAAAGATGCAATGCACTTGCAACAAATTTTATAAAAATTACAAATCTGTAGTATTGGTCCATCTTTGATTCTTGATAATAAGTAGAGTTGTAATGAACTAGTACCTACTAGTTTAATAATCTATAATATTACATTCTTGAATTAAGCACATGAAAATATAATTTCATTTTATTAAAGAAATAAGCCTAGTAGCAAATATAATAGTCAACTATGTACCTACGTTTGAGCAACAAGCCAACATTTTAACCAAACTATTAAAAACCTTCACATACTATTGTATGTATGAAGCAATTGGCATACTTTTCATACTCAACTCTATACAGATTTAAATCTATACTTATTCTTTTAAATAGTTTTTTGCAGAATTTTAATCTTTAAAACTTTGTAACTTGGCTTCTTTGAATCCATTTAATTGTGCTTTGCACTTACTCCACAATTTATATATCTTTGGTTGAATATCTACTTGAATACCATAAAGTTTTTTAAACCCTATGCTAGTAGACACAATTCCAGTTACATCAAAAGTTACTTGAAGTTGTATTAATTTGAAGGATTTTTTTTCAAAACTCTAACTCTTACCAAATATTGATATAAATTCTCCAACAATCTTATGGCAAAAAAAAATAAGCTTGCATAGACTCTATGTAGTACCACCACAATTAACTATAAACCTAATAAAAATAATTCCTACTACAAAAAATATTTAATACAACTTTATCAATAAGTACAACCAAAAGTTAAAGAATTATTGTAAAATACTTCTTATAATATATATTTATTTAAATTTTTTTTGCTACTTATCTATTACTACTATTGCTTAAGATCATTGTAGGTGGACTCTAGTACAAGAAGAAGTGTTGAATTAAATACATTGAAACTAACAATTTGCGAGTTACTACTATAACATTACTAGGTGATTAATTCTAGATCATTACCAAAGTTTGCAGATGATTAACTCAATCTTTAGAAATAATTAATAGTGTTATTTGACTCTTCAAGTCTTATAATAATAATCTTAAGAATGATTAATAATTCTTATATATATTAAAATTAATAAATAATCAATAAAGTAATGTATGTGAGTAATATAAACAAATCACTTCATGTTAAGCTAATACATCCACTATCCTTAAATAAACCTTCATTCTACATAATTTACTAAAGCTCCAATGTAATGGCACATTGTAGTGAATATTTGCATATAAGATAGGGCTTACTAATGCTCCAACAAATCAAAAGAACTGAGTAGCCACATCATTAACTTTTGCATTGGATAAGAATTGCAGCCAAGATCATGTACGAAGGAAATTTTAGTTTAAAGAAACATGAAAAATAATAGACAATATGGCATCAATTGTCCACTAAGATAACAACCTTCAAACCATACTATACTCAATTTTCCCCCAAGGAAGCAAAATGCTTGAAGATTGTACAAAACTTGTGCTCCTTACAAAACCTTCATCTTCAATATTGAAAATGTTATCTATTACCAACCTATTTTAGATATGAAAGATAAGTTGCTAAAGTTTATAATTGTGTATTTTCCATTCAATAATTCAAGATTTAGCAAATATTTTTGGTTTTGATATAGGTAGTATTTAAAAAAAATAAAAAATAGACATATATAGATATTGATACATTGTAAAGTTTTTTTTACTAAGATATAAAACAATATTTACACTTAATTGTGGTTATATCAAGCTAAATACTAGAGCCACTAAATTCCTTAAAGAATCTCAAAAAAGCATTCTAAATCCCTACCAAATATGGCATATATTATATTGCAAGGAGTAATGTCTCTTATTTTTGTTTCATCTTTACTTTCCTTCTTTAGAACTCTCATGAAAGCAATTTGATTATATTACAAGTAATCTCATTATAATACGCATAACACACACACACACATGCATATATATATATATATATATGTATATATATATAGATAATAAAAAGTAACAAAGATTGTAAGTTTATTTTATTTTATTATTAAATAATATATGATTTATATTTATCGTAAAATATTTAATAATAAAATGACTTAAACTTTTTATTATCTATTTTGATATTTTTATTTAAGACATGGTTTTTTAATTAAGAATTATAAACTTAAAAATATTTTTTTCTTTTCAATAAATTTTCTATCAAAATATACCAACTTAAGATGGTATGTAAATAGATTTATATAAAATAATTCTACTATTTAAAAGAATATCAAGCTAATAACTTTTGAGCAAATTAATCTCTTTTGCATTTCAGATTATGTTGCAAATATATTTTTAATTAAATTTTTTTTGGCTTTGTAATATATTTTAATTTCATATTCTAATACATAATTTTATTTCTACGAATCTTATTTAAATTTAAAATATAAATTCTAAGTAAATTTTATAAAATAATATATTTTTTTGAGTTTTTGAATTTTAAAATTTTCTTCTTAATATATATATATATATATATATATATATATATATATTAAATAGATTTTTTTTAGAATTTATGACTAATTTTTCTTTAAAATTTGAAAATATAATAAACTAATAAAAATATTCAAAAAATAAATTTGAACTATACTTTGTTACATTTTAAAAAAATATGGATCCTTTAAAAAATATAACTTTATATTCTTTTAAAAATTTAAAAATTTAAAATACTTTGTCAATATTTGTATTCACAATAAATGCAGATCTAAATGCTTAGATAGAATTAGTATCTTTACATTATATATTAGCATAAAATAATTAGTTTATTTTTTTAATATAGAATGATAACATTTAGTCTCCTTTTGAATGCTAAAGTAGTAAACATTGGTATTTTTTCTTAGATGAAGTTCAATAAAGATAGAGTCTTGTAAATTTTTGTAGTTTTAGAAGAAAATTGTACAATATTTAGAATAATAGATTAAAATTCTAACCTTTTCCAAATCAATTTTTTTGATGATTTATTTTTTGTAAAGATTTTATTATTGCTTAATTGCTTCTTAAAGATACAAACTTATGTTTTCTTGAAACTAAGATAGACTATGTTTAATATTTTGCTAATATAGAGCAAAAGCTTTTCATCTCATCATTGTAAGTCAATTCTATAGTTTCAAATAAATAATGTACAAATATCTTATATCTATTTTCTCTCAATTTGAAGAATATGTGGATTTAGATGCAAGTTCCTTAGAATATTGCTATGATATGGTCGATTTGGCATAAAGTGGTGAAAATTAGTGTGAGCTCTCAATTATACTCTATTTTTTTTTTTTTTTTTTTTTTTTTTTTTCCTATTTTATGATAATTAAACATATTAGATTAGGATTTATATAAGTAGAATTTAGTTTTATAGAATTTTTAGGATTACAATCGTTGATGGTATAAATTATAGCCTAATTCCTTGAATTAGGTTAATTAGGACTAAAGTGATAAGAGTTAGAAAATTAGAATAGCAACTTAGTTAGTTTAATAATTTAGAGGTTGTTAGTCATTACTCTAAGGATTGACTAAAAGCCTAGTAGTGCATCTATAATCATTCACATAATTTAGGAGTTGGAGTTATAATTCTGTAAACAATTTAGGGAAGTTAGCAATGATAATTTTGGATTTTCTTCCAAATTCGATAAATTCAAGTGGCATGGTGGTTCTTCTACTTAATGGGAGTCTTTTTAATGCAATGGTAGCACTGGATTTACCTCGTGGAGTGAAGAAAACAAGATCAGCAACCTTTCCTTTAAAATACAAGAGAAGCAACGAAATTCTCATTTTGAAGAATTTAACAAAAATTGCCAAGATCCTTGTAAGTAAAAACTTCCATAAAAATTATAATTGAGCATGGATTGAGGCATGTAAGTAGTCGATCTTAGCTTAAAAAGGTGTTTTGAATATAATAGTGAAGTTAGATTTACAAAAAAAAAAAAAAAAAAATGCTTTCTTGACTACTTACAAGAACCATCAGCCTTGGTAACGAGATTGGCTCTTGGATGAATGAAGGCCGTAGATCTAGATTAGGGATCTTAAAAATCAAGGGTGAAGATGTAGCCACCCTTCCATGAGCCTCCACTCAATTGAATAAGAAAGGCTTGGTTTTCCAAGCCCTCTCTCTCTCCTCTTTTGGGTGAAGAGTAGAGCTATGCCAGAATTTGGCCAAAAGCCTAATCTTAATTTTATTTAGATTTTAATTCTCATTACAAACCTTGTGATTGTGTATGCATGGATTTTTCATTGTGAAGGATGGTCATTAAGTTTTAAAATATATTTCATTGAAGTAGATATCTCCTTTGCCTTTCAAATACCCCAAGGGTTTCAAGGGCCTCGGATTTTCTTCAATCAGTCACTTAGTTTCAATTTTTTCAATGTGAGATTCTGAATAATTGTAGATTTTGTTGTTAGCTTTTTGACAAGATAAGATTCGCTTGATTTGGAGTAAGAAGGAATTTTTGGTGAATTTTTTAATTTGAGGGAGTCGACTGCCTTTGTAGTTTGAATCAATCGAGTTTGGAAAGGCATTTCTCAGTACTTGATGATTGGCTTTATTTGAAATTTTGGAAGCATCAAGCTTTATAAGCTAAGCTCTGAAAGACACAAGTTTTGTTGAATTTAAAGACAATCTAAATTTGTAGTGAATTTCTAAGTGAAGAGGGTTGGTCATCAAGGCAGTTTGAATCACTCAACTTCAAAGGAGGAATTTTCACAACTAAGTCATTAGATTGCAACAAGGATTGTTGGATCAAAAGCATCTTCAAGTCAACCTTGCAACAAGCTAAGAATCATTCAAATTAAAGTTCATTAAAAATTTTGGAAAATTTTGGAGTAGAAGGGGGTCGCTGCCTTCAATCCTTACGTGTTGTCAAGGTACCTTTGCTTTCACCTCTCTCACTTTATTTTTACTATCATCTTCACAGTGACTTGTAAGCTCCACATTTCACTTTTTGGCTAATAAATTTTAATTTTAACTTTTAACCTTTAATATTCTCACTTTAACTTTTAACTTTAACTATTAAACTAAATTTTTAATTTTAACTTTTCACTTAACCTTTAATCTTAACTTTTAACTTAAATTTTTTTCTTAACCTTTTAATTTTAACTTTTAACTTAACCTTTTAATCTTAATTTTTAACTTTAACTATTTTTAAAACTTAACTTTTAACTTAGCTTTTAATTCAAACTTAAGTTTTTATTCTTATGGTCAATTAATAGTAATAACTTAATTAATTATTTTTACTGTGTTTGCATAGTAAATTTCATTTAACATGTTAATTTAATATTGGTAACCATTGCTTGGAAGGCCTAAAACTAATTTAATTTTTAATATAAAGATTTAAATTAATCTAACAATTACACAATTGGGAGCTGTCCAATTCCACCTCTTGGACTTGTTGTGTCGCATAGGTTTCATCAAGTGGTGAAATTTGGCCTCACAATTAGCTTATAAAGTATATATTCTAATCCAAAAGCTCATACTAATTGTCTACTTTTCTTATGCTTTTTGAGACATCTTAAAGATACTCCATTTTTCTTTTACAAATATTCTAATATGCCAAGAATAAATCAATTTTCCTCCACTATCATCAACATATTTAGAATTTGACACCAAAATAATTATAAAACAATGCATCTTTCAAATATGTTTATTTTTTAATAAAAAAAAGATGAAATTAATTATATAGACATACAAAATTTAAGTAATCATTGTAAAATATATCTATACTAATCTATAAGCATATATGCTCCAACATACTAGATCTAAATCCAATAAAAAATAGAGTTATCAAAGTAAAAAGAAAAAAATAAAATAATAAAAAAAGATTATGAAGAATTAATAATCAATAAGAGAGAGACAATATAAAAACCACCAAAGAAAGCAAATTCTTAAAAAAATAGAAGAAACATGGAATATGATTTTAGAAGAATATTGATTGAGAGTACAATGGTAGGTTAAAAGGTCATAGGATCTGTAGATAGATATCTTTTAAACATGTCTTCTTGTCATAGTAGTAAATTTTAATATAATAAAAAATCAAAAAATCAAAAACATAGTTATGTATTTATATTTGTAAAGTTTTATGTTTGTTTCAAAATAATTCTAAAAAGTGCTTTGATGTAATAAGAATTTTTTGATTGTTTTAATTACAATTAGTTATAACAATTTATAATTTCTCCAGTTTTAATCTTATAATCTTTATTGGGTTTCAAGTATTGAAATAAATTGAAGCATCCTTCATTATTAATACTATGATTATTACAATCAATGTTATTGAAAAATCTTAGTGTAGTTTTATGAAACATGTGATCGGATAAATAAAAAAGATCAATGCAAAGAATCATATTCTTTTTGCTAAGTACTATGAAATAAGCAACTACTCTAGCAATTGCAAGGATTATATTTTTAGAAAAATATGCTTTAGACTATATCTTTATATATCAGTAGCACAAATCATCATAATTACTTTATTTCTATTTTTTATGCCCCAAATTTTGAATTACAAAATCAAGAGCAACCATTGTTTTAAATAAATGCCAAAAGAAATGTATGAATAGAACTCATTTTTCTTTAAAATCATACACATATAAATAGACTTATGATTCTTTTCATGTCTTCTTCTAAGATTTTAAGTGAGTAATATAATTATAGAGAGTAGAAGTACAATCTGAAAGTAAATGCCCCACTTTGTAGGCATTGATAGGATCTACAATTAATAGCTTCTAATGCCGATTTTTATTTAGTTTAAATAAGTGAATAGACAACAATGCACATAGAACTTGCAAAGCTACAAGATGTGAATTATAGCCTCAATCACAAATTTCATCAACATAGAGTGTGGTATATACACAATTACTGGAATATTTGCAAAAACGCCATAATTTTATAATTTACACATCATATAGTCATCAATATCATATGCAACAATATTATGTTATTATTTGTTACAAAAATACACAGATTTTTGCTGCCCAAACAGCCATGTCCATGTTTTGCTGCATAATGTATTTAAAATTATGTATGCAACTTGAATACTTGTCAAACTTTGCCAATAGTTGTGATTTTTTAAAGTTTTGATTTTTAAAAGTTAAGTTAAAAAAAAAACTCTGAAATTTCATTTTAAAAATAAAATGTGAAATTCTTACGTAAATAGTTTTTGAAAAAATTAAAAGTTATTGGATATGTTGGAAATGTGTACGGAACTTTACAACTATCATAAGTTTATAATATGACGTGTATTTTTTATTATAAATATAGGTTGATTTTTTTATTTTTAATTTATAAATTATTTTAATTTTATATTCTTGAGACCATAACTTCTGTTTGTCAGTTTTAATCTTTTTAAAAACACTTTTGGATATATTGAAAACATACAAAAAACTAGTTTAGTTTTGTAAATTCATAACATAATGTGGATACATATATACATATATTTATTTTTTTCTTTTAAAAAAAATAATTATTGTAATTTATATGTAGATGTATTATTATTATTATTATTATTAATTTAATATATTTTTAAGAATTTATATTTTAAATTTTTGATTTTTTTAAAGTGATTTTTTTTTTTGTTGTTGTTTGTACAATGATTAGTATAAATGTTTTAATGTCATGCATTATACAATTTTTTTTTTATGTATCTTTGATAGTCTGTAAAAGGTCTTAGTAAAACTGGGTTGATTTTATATTGCTTTGTGTTACGTGTATTTTTTGATCTATATGTTGCATACAAAAAAATGACTACAAGAATGTTTGTAACTATTTTATAATGTTATTTTAAAAAATAAAAATCAACCATTTTTTATTGTTGAGATTTTGACATCTTTATTCTAAAAAAACATCAATATCATTACAATTACCTACAAAAATACATATATTGTTTGGTGTGTTTTCTATTGTTCTACTGTTTATTTTAAATTTAATTGTATTCGTATTGTTGAGGTTTATAACTTTGAATATAAAAAGAACATATCTTTTTTAAAATTCGTGAAAATATATAGATTTTCAATATTAAACATCAAATTATTTTATTTGTAGGTTTTCACATAAAAAAATGTTTTTCAAAAGTTCCACCTTAATTTAAAAGAGCACATATATTTGGTATGGATAGAATACAAATCAACATCTACTGTCATATTTCTACATCTCTAAAGTTACAAAATTTTAAGAACTATGTTTCTTATAATTTTGAAGAGATTCCTAACATACAAGTGGATGTGCTTCTTGAATTAAAAGATTTACAAACTACTGCAAACTATTTTTTTACAATTGCCACACAAAATCATGTCTATGTAGATCTAACAATAAAACTTAAGAATTGAAAGCCAATGTTGAGGAAAAATTTAATGCAGCAAGAAAGAAAGAAAGAAAGAAAGAAAGAAAAAAACCAATACTAAAAAATTGTCAACAGTAATAAACATGCCTAATTTGAAATTTATCTTTTTGAAGATTAAAATTGACAAATCTAAAAACAAGAAATTGTATTCTAACTTTGATAATTATCGAGCTTATGAATCCATGTATATGTCAACACATCTTTAAAAGAAAACTATAATAACTAATTCAAACTATATTAGATTTGAATTACAACAATTAAATCTATTGTTGCAATATGTTCTAAATATAACATATGTAGTTTGTGTCAAGAACTTGACATTGTAATAAGTAAAAGCAAGATGGATTATAAACCACTATATTTTTTAAAAATAATAAAATAGTTCTAATCCCTAGTAAATCACATATATCCAACAATTCATGAATATCAAAATCACTTCTATTTGGCATTATTTAATTGGCTCAAATCAATTTTTCCCAAATACTTTCTCTATTATCAACACTCTACTTTGATGTTAACAAATGTCAAATTATTATAGACACAACCATATTGATTCCACTACATATGTTACCAATAAAAAACTTACATTTTTTATAGAAAAAAAAATTTACAATGCCATCAATAATGCTACTTGAACAATGCTTTTTCATTTATTTTTGTTGGTTAAAGTGACTTAATCAACTTTTTTGTTGGTAGTTTTGTTGCTATCTTGTAATATCAGCCATCCTCATCACTACTTGTTTTCAAAACCTCCCAACTCAATCAATTCGCTTGAGGCCTCTTAACCTTCAAATTAGAAGATTTAGTCTTGGTTGTTAAATAGATCCTCAAAAACACAAGAGAACGTGGGAGAATGTGGTGGGACGAGGAATAAGGGGCCTTGAAGCCAATGATTTTTTCATCCTAAAACACACACATATACCCATACATACTTAATAATGTTTTTTAACTATATGATTTTTTCTTTTGTCTTTTTTAAACAAGAAAAACAATATTTTCATAAAAGAATTGTTATTTATTTACAAATACCAAGTTTCTTTAAATTCTACTTATAATTTTAGAAAATATTATATGTAAGTGATAATGGTATCCATTGTTATAAACACATCTCAATGTAAATAATCATATTTCAGTACTGCTAGTTTCTTTGCATTAGATTTAAAAAATATTCCCTATTATTAATGTGTGGGAATTAAAAATGAATAAAAAATATTATATAGATGAAAGTGCTCAAGTGCCATTATTTTGGTTAACACATGGTTTATAGAAGGGCATGCTTGCTTATAAGTGCATATTACAGTCAAATAACTCAAATATCTTGTTAACATTCCGAGTTAATTTATACCAAGACACAAAAAAGAAAAAAAATCTTATGCAAAAAACTCAAACTCTGACTTCAAATTGTACACAATAAAGATAGCAATAATGCTTGCAGTTATCTTTGTAAACAAGGTTTGACATTAAATCAAAATAAACATCTAGCATGGATTTTAATTAGGATCCAACCTTAGACTTGATTTGGTTTATAGTTTCTTTTACTTTCATTCTCACCAATTTATTCAAAATACATATTTAAAATCAGATTACTTATATTTTTGAAATGCTAGATACAGCAATGTGGTATGTATTATTATTGACTGTGTAAAAAACTAACACAGAGATGAATCAATACAAAAAGAGGGTATTTAATACTTATGAAAGTTCGAATTTTGAATGAAGTTAATTCAATTTTGAATCCTTGTTTATAAAATATTCGTGTTAGAGAAAAAAATCTAACAGTAAATTTTTTGAGTTGTAAAAATTCTTCCTAGAAACAAAAGTACCATGTACAATAAGTGCTATTGTGTAAGACAACAAAAAAATATTCTTTGAAGCAAGAGTGATGGTTAAAATTCAAAACAAGTAGTTGTCCCAAAATGTCTTAGTATAGTCAAAAAGTGTTGTAACAAAACTTTGCAACTTTACAGAAGGGAGTTTATCTATGAGCTCTGAAGACAAGACTAGGATAAGGAAGCCTATAAATAAGAAAAAAGAAAATAAAAATTACTGTGTGCAATGCAATACATGATTTGAGCAGATTTTACTTGGCGGTGGTGGTGGTAATTATGGCTGTCAAAGGTCCTTTGTTAAAGAAATTTGGAAGGTACATTATAGAGAATTGAAGGATTTGGGATTGGGATTGAACAAACTTGAGCATACTCTTTTTGTGTAGAATGTGGATCAGTGTGGGTCCAATGAGGAATGCAACCCAACTGAAGAGAGGCAAAATGTTTCCTCAGTGAACATCGTCGCTGCTTCGAAGTTCATTGCAACAGGACTCAAAGCTCGTGTCTCTCAGCACAGACGGAAAGATCGGATTTTGTCTCCGTTGCTGGGATCTGTGAGAAAGAGAGAGAAATACCCATAAATGCTTCCGTAGAATTTTGCCACATTTTATCACATTTTACCAGCTCTGTTGCACCCCCAAAAGATTCGCCTCAAGGTGAGCTTCTCGCTTTCTCGACGACACTGGTGTTAAGTCTAGGCGAATTGATAGGTTTTGCGAGGACCCATGTTCGTAAGGTGATCACATGTAGGTTTGTGTGGCGTTGGCTCTAAATTCTGATTTTTTTTGCTCGCTGTTGTTCGGTGGAGGTTTTGGGTTTCGTGAAGAGAGGTAATGTGAGGGCGTTTCTGTGGATGGGAGCGTTGTTGTTGGAACCAGCAGGTTGAGTTGTAATTTCAGGTGTGTCTATGGTGGATCAACTTGTCAGTACAATTTCAAAAGGATGTGATGGTTACCGTGCCTGTAGTGTAGGATTATTGTGCAACTCCCCTTCTGTTGGATTACTGGTCGTTCTTTCTATGAGAGCATTTTGTGCTGATGAATTAAGTCTTGAAAACTTGTGATTTCTACGCCTACTAATTGCGCCGACTTTGAGTCGCAAGTGTGGGATGTTCTCGTGAAATTCATGGTTCGGGTATTTTCTTTTTGGGCTTGGTGCTGCATGTGCCACTTTGCTTGAGATTGATGCCATGTTTCTGGTATCTCAAATTATAATTGATCATTGTAGAATACCTCGACAATGTGGTAAGAGGAAGCAGTTGGGATCCAGAACCTACTTTGGGAATGCGCGCGTTTGTAAAGCGCATAGACGTGAAGTTGCAAAAGTGCTCGCATAGGCGTGTGATGAGATACTATTAAATGGAGAAAGATGACCGAATTGAGATGCTTGTATGCCTGGACTCCGCATCACCCTACTCTTTCTTTGCCCTAGTGGTGCTCTTGAGGTAAATTCGTATTGGTTATTGACTTTTCTTGAGAAGATTGGAGTCCGATGAACATAGTCTAAGAACTCTTGTTCTCTATTTATGCACACAGCATGTACCGTTAGGAACGATGAGCTCACAAGCTTCGAAACTATGATGTTTCGATTCTGATCTTACACGTTTTTGCTTTTGGCAGGTATCAGGAAAGATGGAACCTCAATTTGAAATTGCTGCCGGTTCTTCTTGGCGCAGTTCATGCCGCCACTGGCAACAAACCCCCTAGCATCATGGTTCCTGCTAAAGGTTGACATCATTCCCATTGTCTGCGAACTATTGTTGCATGTCTGCTTCCTTCGTTCTTATAGAATAGACAAAATTTTCTGTATTTTTGCAAGTTTGTGGAGTAACCATACAACTTGTCCTCATGACTCCTCCGGTGCCAATTGTTGCAGGCCAATGGTTGGTGGAGGATATGCAACGAAACGCTCGTTTCATGGATGTTCCAATTCGAGGGGTGCCAGCAAATTTTGGAACAACACTCAATTCTCTGCAATGCCAACGCGTCCTGACAGCTATTGCTGAATCCAAGGTTAGTTTCTCTCCTGTGTACTTTATAACCCTAAAAAGCCTGAAGGCTTGAATCACGAAGTTTTTTAAAGTTATGTTTAATGTATGAGTTGTTCCTGGACTGAGTTCGATGTCCTGTCTTTATCACGGCGTCTTCTTCAATGCCTGTATTTCTCATAATTTCAACTTCACCTATTGCCATTTTTTATCCAATTCTGAAATTGGTGATTGTTAGTTCTGCAGTTCGCTCTGAAACTGTATCGCTATAATGCACTTCACCCACATGACCCTGATCGTGATGAAGTTCTGTGGGCCTTGTTACAGGGCTACGATTCCAAGGAACTTGCAGCAGCATTCTTGGCCTTCTTTCGTGGCATCTTTGGAGGGGAACCCAACCGGGATCTCAACATCAGTGACTCCAAATTTTTGCTCAAGTGTTGCATGGCTGCTGGTTTCACAGAAGCAGAATCTGAACAATATATCAGTTCTAGCAAGGATGAAATTATCAAGTTGCGACTTAAGGTACGTAAGCATAACCCTATTCTCAAAATCCTGTAATAGCATTCCTATTGAGCTGTTTCAAAGTTCATCGTTGTTTGATATTTCTGAATTGATACCACGTCTGATTGGAGCAGTTTATGCTGCTGAATTGTGATAAAATCGGTTAAGTTTTATTAGATAAAGAAAGTCATTTGTGTACCAAAATGCAACAGCTTTACATAGCCGAAAAAATTCTTTCTAATCTGCTTTCTAGATCATCTGGACAGATTCTTTTTAGTACTTATTATTAGCTATCGCAAGTCTTTCCTTGAGCAACCTAGTGATTGATGTGGTGTTATGTCTTTCGATTTGGGGTGGCTACTTTTACCCACCCAATATTACGATAGAGAAAACCTTTTAAGTTATATTTGTAATTTAGCCGTCTTTCTCAAGTTCTTTGGATTACGATTGGCTTTACTTCGGCCAAAACTGCTTGTATTCAGCAATCGTTGAAGTGACTGCCTAGAGTGATATACATGCTGCAGGAGAACACAGCATTAGCAGTGGAGAAAGGTATGTTTGGCGCCCCAACGATATATGTAACCCCGAGAGAGAAGAATCTGCAAGGAGTGCGCCAGCCTCGTGATTTGATGTTTTTTGGTTCAGATCGGTTTGAGCAGCTAGCATTTTCTTTTGGCAAGCTTTGGGAAGGTCCTAATCCCCAGCGAAGCAGACTGTAGCTCTAGTTTAAAAGACAAGTTGTGGAGTCTTGGAGCATGGCTGTGCCATATTAACTTTTCCTTCACAGATTAGTTAGGGGAAAGGGTGGAGTTTGGGTAGAATTGGACAAGATCCTGTTGTTTTCTATTATCAATAAGTGGCCTGCTCCTATGTCTCGGTTACTGTCTTCACATTGATCATTTTCTAATCGTTTGTAAAGAATTCGGACTTGAATTAGAATTTTTGATACTTAGATCAGTCGATGATTTTATACTGCTGGTTGTCACCTATCATTGCTGGTGAGCATTTGGTCACTTCTATTTCAGTAATGAACATCCTTGCTTGTTTATCTCTCTCTTTCTTGCTAAATATGTTTATTTGACAGTTCAAGTCTGTGGTACGATTAATTTTTTTCTACAAATTAGAACTTAGAAAAATAAATGATTTGCAACCTATACTTGCATTTCTTGTTGCAATTAGGTTGCAGATTATTTATTTTTCTAAGTTATATTATAAGAACTTGCACTTATTCTAATTTCTAATTTTTATAATTTAATCTCTAATTCCAAACTTCTAACTTATAAATTTTAACCAATATATAATGTGCATATTATAAATAAATAAATAAATGTGAGTTTATTCTACTCCTCAGCCTTGGATAGTACTAGATTGATAAAGATCTAAGAGTTCAATTTTTGTAATTTAAGAATAAGATATAATTTTTTATATTAAAATTTTGATTAATAAAAAAATTATAATAAAAAATTATTTTCTATTTAATATTTTTATGTATTAAATATGTTAAAAATTATATATCTCTTATATAAAATAGCTCAAGGGAATAAACCAATGAGATAAATAAGACAAGACAAAAACCATCTCTAATTGGCTGCACATCTCATTGTTTTCATCAAAAGCAAAGTAATAACTTAACTTTTGATGAATAAGTGATCAAAATCTGCATGTTGTTGTTATTGCACATTGCCAAGAATAGCACTGCAAGATCACTAGGCATGAAGCTTAGAAGCACCTAAAGTGAAATAGCATGCAACATGGAGTTTTACGTCATATGAAGCTTCAAACAAAAGGTTAATTTATACCACATAATTTACAATATTCTTTTGTGGCCAAAGACAATTTTTTAGTGGTTTTCCACTAATACAAGATAATCAACATAAAAATAATCAAATATTTACAAAATAATATGTATATATAAATATATATATATATACAATTTTATTTACAAAAACTAATGTATAGTTTATATCAATTGTAACTAACAACCATTAGCAATTCAAGTTGACATATCAAATAGGATATACTCCAAATATTTGAATCAAATATATAATTTCTTTTAAACAAACAATCTTCTTCAAAAATTCATATATAAAAAGTATATTATATGAGCAACATGCACCAAAGGCTAAAGCAATATTTTTTCTTTGTATATTTTGGGCAGTTTTAAAAGGATGCGATTTGTATGCAATGCCTATCATTTTTATTTTCTTGTAAAACTTCTGGTGTACTGAAGCGCAACAGTCTAAATTTATCCTTCCAATATACTAATCAATGTTCAAACTGTATCAATAAGCTGGCTCGTTTTCCTACTAATCATGGTATTTATGGACAGTTAGCTAAGTAAGTTAGCCAATGACATTCAGATGTAGCACTGCTGTCGAAGGAACAAATATAACATGGATGGACAAGATGCCATTCATTGTGAACATATATTGTCATATCTCTACAAAACTCCTGAAGAAAGCAAAAACAGTGTTTCAACACAACATTTCAAATACTGTTATTGAGCCTCCACAACTAGTAGTGTTTGTTGGAAGATGGAAAGCTCTTCATTTGTAGGTATCACTAGGATTTACACTTTTGAACCCTTCTTATGAATTGCCTTTGCCTCTTTCAATTTCCCTTTCCCGTTTTGTCCTTAGTCAACTTCAATACCAAACTTTTCTAAGCCTTCACATATACGGGCACGAGTTTGACCTGCTCCTTCTCCTATTCCAGTACTAAACACCAAAGCATCAAGATTTTCTTGTAGATGAAAATAATAAGCTCCAAGGTATGAGCAAATCCAATGTACATAAACCTGCAAAGCCAGTTTATGCCTTGCATTGCCAGCTTCAGTAGAATTCCATACATACCTCATGTCTTTCTTCCCACACAAACCAAACAGCATGTTCTTTTTGTTCAAAATATTTATAACCACATCGACATTCATGCCTTTTTCAGATGCCAACATTTGGATTATTGTGGGGTCATTGTCACCTCATAGTGTGGCCATTGTCAATCCTTACAAAGAAATTAGTTCCATTGAAGTATCGATGCATTTACCATTCTTAATGGCAGCCATACTTGCTCTTGCTCCAAGATGCAACGCAACAATATTTACATCTGATTGAGGCTTCTCAAGGATAGTCAAAGATTGTTGAAGAAGATACTGATAACTTGTCCCATGAAAGCCATATTTTCTAATACCAAGCTCTTCATAAAGATTGTATGGGATTGCATAATGATATGCAGCAGGTAGCATTGTTGAGTGAAAAGCCGTATCGAGTACGAAGAAGCTCCAACACCTTTTGAAGGCCCTGCTTGTGGTGTAATATGTTTGGATCCTGCGCAATGTTAGTGCAATGGGAACACTTTTCAGAAGTTATTTAAATAAAATTTAGATGATCAAGGTGATGAAAGAAAAGTTGTATCTTAAATGAATATAAGAAGTGATAATTGAAATGTGAGATGTCATTAAAATGGTGGTGACTAACAAAACATAATTTATACAAATTTGTAAACTAAAGTCTACATTTTTCTTACTTGTAACTTTACATCCTAAGATGTTTGAACATTTTTGTGGAAGATAGGACTTCTTTCAATGCCAATGCCATCAACAATATCTACAGAAATGAATGTGGATGTTTTTGCAAGATCGTAGAGGGCATACCTGCAAATATTGAAATGCATCATCAAGTAACTATTCATAATAGAAACATGCGGTACTAAAAAAAAGGTACTAAACAGTATATAAAAGAGACCAGAAATGTGGTGAAGAGAATGATTCAAGACTTGTGAAACTTATGCAAGCGATGGAGAGAAGTTTAAACAGACTCACACACTAATCGATGTTTCAGAAAAATGAAAAATAAAAAACAAAAAATAAATGCTTACCAACCTAAAATTAAAAATCGGAAAGTAGATATAAAAATATACTCTATTTCCATGCTGATGATATAATGAATGTTAAAAAAACATCTAAACCTAAAAATAAACTTCAATCTTGCATGTAACAAAATAAAAATTTCAACAAATTTGTTCAATCTTCAAAAAAAATCAAACCAACTTTCAAAATTACAAAGCCTGGACTTTTCCTTGAAGAAACATAATGTACCTAGAATTACATGTGTGCGGCTTTCATGCACATCACAGTTGCCATATCCCAAATTCTAATAGTGAAAATAGAACTTGCTACTAAAGTTAAAAACATGAGATGGCATGCTCAGACATGGATCTCTCCACTAAATTCTTCTGCATAAAAATTGCATGGTCACGTTTGAATGCAATAAAAAAATAACATGGTGACTAACCAAAACTAAGATTATACCATGCATGCTATAGCAATAGTGAAAAATCAAAATTCTAGAAGACTTCTATTCAAATCACAAAATCTACAAAAAAGGTTCACCACATCAATCACCATTCCTTTATGCCTCTCTTCCCTCCCTTAAGTCACCTTGATACCTTAAAAATATCACCAATATGTCTCCAAGATAAAAATCCACCATATATAATATATCCTATCATTATTTTCATCTTCAAAAATATCACTAAAAAGACTTTAAAATGAGAATTCTCTACATGTGGTCTACCTTATTCTTATCTTTTAACCTTCTTGATTATTAATCTAGTGGCCAATTCTCTATTAAGAAACAAACAAGTAAATGAGCTAAATAAGTATATGAATTAAGCACATATATGTAGTAAATTAATATTCTATTAATAATAATCTAATTGTATATTTAAGGTAGGCACTGTCGAGGAAAAGAGAGCTTGCCTTGAGAAAGCATTAGGCTTTTGGCTGACACTAAATTCTCAATTAATCATAAGATAAAAATACTCCAAGATTATTTATAATTTCGTTTTTATTCCTTTCCACATTATTAAATATAGAAGAAATAAACATCAAATGCCAAACCTCTAGTAATAATAAAAGTTACAATAATAAATAATAATTATTGGACTTTCAATAATAATAAAAATTATAGCAATAAATCATAATTACTAGACTTCCAATAATAGTAAAAATTATAGCAATAAATAATAATTACTAGATCTCTAGTAATAGTAAAATTAGCCAATAATTTCTAAATCTTTCATAATTTCCAAAACCCTTTTTGTAGTAGTAAAATCCTTGTAATACCAAAATTCCTTCAATACCGAATTCCTTTGATGCATTGAACTTTAAAATTTGATAATTCTCAATCCAAACGTTAGATTGAGCTCAAAATATTTGAGAAGTAAGGCAATACCCTTAACTCTTTTATATTCAATTTTCAACTGTTGATTCTTAACAAAACTCTAGATAACACAATTTTAGTAGCACAGCCTTTACATGTTGACTTACAAACACCTATGTATTGATTTTGCAATTTCTTACAAATCCAACACTCAAATGATATGAAATTTTTTTGTGTAGCTTCTCAATATTATAACTACATCTTTGAGAAGTTTGAGCCAAAATTAATTCAAAAATGCTTAAAAAAAATGGCTCAAAACATAACTATCAACAATTCAGTTCACTTACTACCTTAATTTGTAAACTCTGACTTCTACCAGCCATTTCTTCCTCACTTCAGATCTGATTTTATCAAATTTTATACAATAATTAAAGCCCTTCAAGTCAGCTTTTCAATTCCACCTTTCGATTGTTAAATGCCTTTCTACAACTCTTTGTATGCTTGAAAGAGTGACAGTAGGTACAAATTTTGCATCTAGACTTAAAACAGCCATAACTCTCCCATTGCAGACTCAAAGTTAACAAACCTTGCACAAAAATTTTATTCCTTCAAACCAGCTTTCCAAAAACACCATTCGTTTTCCAAAAAACCTTCTACAACTTTCTATATGCTTAAAAGAGTGACAATCGGTAAACAATTCACACCCTAACTTCAAACAACCTTAACTTCTTCATACAAAACTCAAATAACAAACTTTATACACCAAAATTATAGCCTAAAATACAAGCCTTCTGAATCTCCCCTCTAAACCCTCGAATGCCTCCGAAAAAGTGGCCTTCCTTTTGGTTTTCTCTTGGACAACCCCTTGAAGCTCATTGGTCATGACCTACAGCCAATGAGAGTGAAGATCCTCTTATTCTTGCCTTATCTATCCATGTAGATGGCCTAAGACCACAATACTATAATATCAATATCCATATCTTTTTACATCTTTCATATTAAATAACCCTAATACTTCTACTTTTATTTATAAAACTTACACAAGTTATTTAAGATGTCTATAAACTATGAAATTCTATAGAAAATAACTCATTATTTTCTAAGGTCATTATTAAATAACATCAATATAATAACCATTATTTTTACACTATGAATAAATTACAATAAAATAGCGCAATACACATGAATGCCTACCATTTAACTATCAAATAGCTCAGATCACAATAATATCATCCAAATATATATATATATATATATATATATATAAACATTTCTTATTTCTTCGATCTTATGCTTCTCCCCTCGGCATAATTGATTTCTTTCTACCACCCAAACTCTCGATGAACTCTAAATATTCTTTACATGTAGTGACATGTATAGTTGTCCTTGAATCCATATAATAGCTATAGCCTTTGTCTAAAGTATCTTGTAGTTTGGTAAATGCCACCTCCAATGCATCCTCTTCAACTTTGATTTCAAACGATGAACAAATCGATCTATTCTTTGTAGTTCTTTCTTCAGTTTGGAAAGTTCAATTGTAATTCCTTTAAACTCTTATGGTTTCTACAATCTTCCACATAGTGCCTCAGCTTGCTACATACATATCACATGACCTTGCTTTGTCTTCTATACTCAAACTTTGTCAAGTATTGATTTTTCTTACTCAAGTAGCCAATAGAATTGTTTCTTTGGCCTTGACTAGATAAGTTCCTGTATTTGAGAAAATCTTTCCTTCTTTGTGAAATTCTATTAATATTTTTTTTTATATCTCAAGTGCAAGTTACAATGCTGCAACCTATGGAGCTCAATCAAAAGCACAATACTCATTCTATCAAAGGGTGGATAATAATGCACTATAAATGATAGTGGATATGATGTATTCATATGACCTTGGTAAACCATTGAACATTTGGTCAGACATTCTCCTAAGGCTCCCATTAGGCTTAGGTATGCTCTGATACCATGTTAGAAATCAAGCTCTTTTTTTCTCAATAGTATTAGCAAGTTTAAATAGGAAGCTTATATATAGTAATATCAACCAAATTGGTGGTGGTCCTTAATTTACTTATCAGTACAAATAAATTTTCATTATCATGATAGTCCTAGTAACCTAAACTAATTCTGTGAGGTGACGTCATCATTCTATGAATGATATGCAGGGGGAGAGGGTGGTTCGCTTATTTCTAACAAGTGCGACATATGACCACATGCTCCCCATTTACCGATCCAGCCGTCTCATCCTTGAGCAGAATGCGACACCAGCCCCTCAGATTCGCAAGCTAGCAAACATCCCCCGCGCCTTTTCAACATTGTTGGCGTGGCGGAACGAAACATGGAGTTCACAGATAACTTCTGGCCATTTACATGTCAGGCTTCGGAAACTGGAAAAATGACTTCGTCGCAATGGCATTGTCAGTTAGATGTCCCTGATCTGACAAGCATCAAACCAAACCTCCAGCTTTACTGAAATCATTTCGCTGCAAGGGCCCTACATAAAGGTTGTAGATTCACTCTGCTGCAAGTCACATAATCTGAAACTTCTTTTGTCCTTCACATGAGCAGTGAAGGTCTAAATGCTCTGAGATTACCCATGAGTATCTCTGGATTTAAGACGTTCGTCAAGCGAATCGGTGAGGTCGGTACCTGCAGTATACTACAGGGTCAATCTCGAGGTGCCAAGGTGCCGACCTGCTTGTGTTCATTCATCTTTCAACACGACAGACAGTGGTCCCAGGCCGGGTCACAGCGGAGCTAGTGTGCCTGTGATCCCCTGGAGCTTTTAGAAATGGAGATATCCAGCTGTGAAGTCCTGCAATGGCAGTGCCCCACAATACAATGCAGATGGAGAGAATGCGGGATCAGCTGCATGATCTTGCCGACGATGCTGACGAAGCCAGTCGGCGAAGCACGCGGCAATACCTTTAGCTTCACATGGATTCCTCCTGGTCTGCATATGTATCTTTATATATATATATATATATATAATTTAGTAACGATTAGGATAAATCTGAGAGGGGGGGGGGGGGGGTTGTAAATTAGGGAGATACAGAAGCTTTCTATTTTTTGGGAGGAATTACATGCAATTTTTTAATAAAAATTTAGAATTCTCATTGAATTGGATCTGAGATCTTGTGTGTTTTTTTTGTGGAATTAACAAGTATATAGAGGGAGTTTTTGTGAAGATTTTTTAAAAGCCAAAAAAAAAAAAAAAAAGGAAGTTTATTTGGAGATGTTTACAATCCTAACAATGCCTTCAATATGACAGTGAACATGAAAGTTTCAATTCTACATTGAGAATACAATTGAACATATTGCTAGTAATATAATATTAATATTATACCATCAATAATATCAATAAATATTATTGATAAAGATTAAATAAAGATTTTTGTCTTGAAAAGCTACAAAATTACACAAAAACATACAAACCTTTCATTTAAATATTTTCTATTGAAATGAAATGTATTAATACATTGTTTTTATCTCTCTTCTAAAACTTCTATCTTATTCTTGATATTTTCTTACTTTATCTTGCCAAATATTCTTTTACTATCTATATGCTTTTATTTCAAAATCTATCTATTTATTGATATTTAGTCCAATTAAATATCAACTTAAACTTAATCTTAGGTCAAAAAAATTAGTAGATTTATCTTAATCAAGTTGAATCTTATAAGACTTATTTAATTAAGTACATTTTTATATTAATATTATCTATAATTTACTTTAAGATTTGACGTTGTAACTTTTATAATAATGATTTTTTTTTTTTTTTTTTTTTTTTTTTTTTTTTTATCATTTTTTATATTTTAATTTTAATTTTCATATTTTAACCTCTAAGTTCTAATTAGACCAATATTAAGACATTAAGCATATTTACATTATCAAAATATGTAACAACTTACTTTTATATTATTATTTTATTATAGTTTTTTAATTTAAGTTCTTCAAAAGTAATGCATGGATAAAATATATTTTTTAATTAGATATTTTTTAATTTAAAAACTAATAATTTATTAATATTTTAATAATTTCTAAAATTATAATTATAATATATGAAGATGTCATAAAAATATTAATGAGATTTTTCTTTATACTAGTAATATTGATAAAGAATCAATTAAAATTGTTTGCTACTTCACTGGAAAATTATCACAGATATATACCTACTATAATTGTTATTTAGATAGGTAGAATTAGATAAAAGTAGATTAATTTCATAATACCTTCTAGAAAAGCTTCCTAAAAGCTTCCTAGATGCTATTTTGACTTTACATATATTTATAGTTGATTGATAAGTTAGAAACTTGGTCAACAAGCTACCCATGTGTCACATGTGTTGATAGATTGCGGAACAAGTTAATTATATGGTAGCATATTGAAAACTTAGCTTGCAAGTCAAGATATATGTCATGCAAAGTCAACACGTTTTTGGAGGTCCTATAGAATGTCGCTACATAGATCCCACGTAGATAATATATATAGAGGCAAGAGTGAAGCCCTCTTTACTCTTATCAATTTCTTTCTTGCTTTTAGTCTAAATTCAAGAGTTTTTAGTTTTTTTTTTAGTTTTTTTTTTTTAGTTTTTTAGTTTTTTAGTTTTTTAGTTTTTTTTTTTGGCAATAGCTATTTCAATTTTTTTTAATATACATTCTTCTTTATTTATATTTTATCACTTTTTTTTTGACATGGATTTCACAGGTTTATACATCTTCTTTCAATTTATGTCTTTGATAGATTGAAAAGAATATACTTACAATATTAGAGCTTTGTCTTTTCTTGATTAAGAGTAGATTATGTTTTTCTCTTGATAAGATATAAATGTGTTAGAAGTTACGGATTACTTTCTTCTAAATTAATATTGTTCTTAATATTTTCTTTATTCTCAAGTTTTTCTTTTTACTTGTCTTGAGTAATATTAGACATATTTATTCTAAATACTATCATAGTACAGCTTCTTGAAATGAAGAGTGCAATGGCACAAATATAAGAGTAATTGAGGAAGCTGATACTTGCGATGCATCAATTGTCAAGGATATAAATCTCAAAAAAAGAAAATCTTCAATATACTCTTGTGTCATTGAAGAAAATTAGAAAGTCACTCAAAAGGTGTTGTAATATTAAACTAGAATGGCTATTATCAAAAACAAGAAGACTATAAAGACTTGAAACAAGACTAAGGACTAGAAAGACATTAATAAGAATGAAGAAGGCCTCACTCTTGCCTCCATATATACTCTTAACTAAGAGCTACATGGTGATGTCTTGAAGGACCTCCAAAATGTGTTGACTTTGCAAGACAAGTATCTTAACTTACAAGGTAAGTTTTCTGTATGTGGGCCACATAATTAGCTTGTTCCACAAGTTATCAACATGTACTTAATTTGTTGACCAAGTTTCTTAGCTATCAATCAACTACAAATACATGTAAAGTCAAGCAGCGTCTATGAAGCTTCTAAGAAGCTTTTTTAAAAGGTTTTATGAGATTAATCTACTTTTATCTACTTTTACTTATTCCTACATAATTATATAGGTATTTATTAAAATACTTATGTATGTCCAAGATATTATCCTCCTTTCTAGGAACAAGTTCTACAAGGAACAATCTTCATATGTTGAGAAAGTCCAAGATGTGGCAAATTATATTTACCACATACTCCAATCTTTCTTCTCTTTGAAGATGGTTGATAGGTCCTCTAAGCCATCGATAGTATCCTATACTAGGGCGAGAAGATCACCCTATTATTTGATCATTATTGAGGCCTTTGTAACTTCCTTCAAATAAAATATTTAGAATATTGTTAGGAGTTATTCTTACCTCTAATAAAATCACCAAACATCGAAAGTCTCTTCTAAGGTCATGATACCAAAATATTGTATTTTGCCATCTATTTGAAGAAGGACATGTCATTCTTGAGGATCTTCATCTTGATTTCGTTATCTTGAAGGTTGTAACAATCACAATGTCTCATCTGGTAAGTTTACAAATGAAAGCTCTTGAGTTGAATCTGTTGGTTGTTGGTTCTCCATCTCTTAAGCATCACAAAAATAGAAAAGTATATTTTGATATTTATCCACTTCTATAGGAAGAAGTGGGATTTTTCTTCTTCTTGAGATATTCACTATCTTATATGGCTCAAGAAGGGATATATGAAATACAAGGTGAATCTCCATAGACTTTGGTAGATGTAATCAATAAGCAACAAGATTAATTTGTTCACAAATAAGAAAAAGTTTTAGTCTATAATAATCCAATTTATGACAAAAACAAATAGTCTTCATATTGTAATAAAGTAATCATACCTTATCATGTAAATTGAATTGAATTTGTTCCTTATAATAGGTATCTGTATTGATTCTTTGTCGTTCTTCAGCTTCCTTTAATTGTTTCTTCATTGTTGTATATAACTCTAACAAATGATTTGCTAAATCTTTTGTCATAGGATTACCAACTTTTCAAAGATCAAAAGTATCAACTTAGAGATGATAACCATAATTGGGACATCAAGGTATTTGTTGAATAGAAGAATGTACCAATTTATTATATACAAACTTTGCTAATGGCAAAAGAGTTGTCCAATCATTTTGATGATACTTAATGGTACACCTCAAAAACTACTCTAGAACTTAATTCATTTGTTTTGTTTGTCTATGAATTTAAGGATGCAAAGTCGAAGAAAGTTTTGTATCCATCTTTAGAATCTTAAATAAGATTCTCTAAAATCTTGATACAAAATGAGTCTTCCTATCTAATATAATATCCTTTGATAATCTATGATAGTAATAGATATTATTAATTAAAAGCTTAGCTATTTTTTCATCTAAAATAGATTTTGTACATGATATAAAATATGCCATTTTGATGAAGCGATCTATGATTACAAATATAGAATCATATGAACTTGAACTTGAAAGATCTATAATAAAATCCATAGAAATAAAAGATCATGGTTGTTTAGATATAGGTAATAGTTGGAAAAGTCTATAGGATTGATGACGAAGAGTTTTTGAACTTGAACAAATGTCACATGACTAGACAAAGTCTTTTATTACCTTCCACATTTGTCGCCACCAAAAATCTCTAGATTTAAGCTCTAAAGTCTTGTTATATCCAAAATGGCTTACCATTGGAAAGTCATGACCTGCTTAAAGAACACGTAAATATGCTTCTCTTTTTAGAATATATAAACATCCTTTCAAATAAAGAAGGTTGTATTTGAATTCAAACTTTGAAACATCATAAGACTGAAAAGAAAGATTCTTGATATTATAAATAAAAAGATCAGAGGGCATACTTGATTGAATTTGTTTAAAAAAGCTCAAATCAACAATCAATATTGATTTCATTGCTCGAAGATAAAAATGCTCTGGCTTCAAGAGGATTATTCTTTGTTGATGAAAATATGTGACTCCTTCTTTTGGTATAAGATAAGTGTGTCTAGAAAAAATATTTCATAAGTCTTGTTGTTGTTTAGATTATTATGTAATCTTAAAATCAAATCTTAATAATGACATGCTCTAACTGGCTTGGCAACGATTCAAAATACATGCCAACATAAAATACTCAAGGTTCTTATGATTTGTATATACTGTGATTAGACTTGAAGCGTCTTCTAGATAATAAAGCCATTTTTGAAATGAATCTACAATTACAAGAAGTTCTTTTTCGTGGATCTCATAGTTATTCTTGGCTGCTAAAAATTTCCTAGAATAAAAAACTATTGTATAGAATTTATCATCTATTTTTATTTGTAACAATATTGAATGCAAGGCAAAATTTGATGCAGCTTTTTCCATAAAGAATGCCTTAGAAAAGTTGATGCGATACAAAGTTGGTGGAAAAATAAATTCCTTCTTCAAAGTAACAAATGATGCTTTGGCTTCTTTATTTCACTCAATTTTGTTTTTACAAGTAAAATATGTAAGTAAAGCTATAACTTGAAAAAAGTTCTTGATAAAGATTTGGTAATAATTGGCAAAGCCCAAAAAGCATTACACATCTCTTATTGTTTTTAAGATCTTCCAATCTATGATAGTTTGGACCTTCTTTAGATCTATCATAAGGCTTTTATTAAAAATGATGTATCCCAAAAAATCAACTTGAGCAGTGTAGAATACACACTTTTCTATCTTTGCATATAATCCTACATTTCTTAGTTTTTATAACACACAACAAATAAAAACTTCATATCTTTATTCTTGACATCTTTCAAATGATCGATTGTCACATATAATGGCTTAAGCAATAAATTATTCTAAATTTTTTATCTTTGGGATTATCAGTAATAAGTCTTTGATATTATCCTTCAACCCATATCAAAATTTATTGATAAGGGCTTTTTCATTCCAATCTATATCGCAAGCGAGGTTTTAAAATTTAGTAGCAATTATGGTGGCTAATTGTAATCCTTGCCATAAAAATAAAAGCTTTGTCTCTGATACTCTTTCTTAACCACTTTCTTTGAGTGTGGCCATAAACACTTCTAAGAATGAATTCAAATCATGAAGGAGTTTCGAATCTTTTTCTATTAAAGGTACAAACCAAGAAAGAACACTTCTTGATAGAAGTGTGCTTATGATTCCGACTTAAGTAAATCCATCAGGGTATTGGAAAGGATGCAATTTTAGATAGATCTTGACTTGTTGTAAAAATCTTCAAAATTTTTAACTTGTTCCATTAAACTTTTGAGGTATACTAATCTTTGTCTTTGTCATACTTGTAGAAGTAAGACTCCATAGATTTGGTTATGAGATCGATCTACTTGCTTTCTTTAACTATACAACTTCTTATCACAGACTCTAAACTTCTTCCATAGGCATAGGTATAGTACCTCCATGATTCACATTAGAAATATATGAGATTTCTATTCTTAAAATGTTGACAAGCTCATGAAGATCTGCAATAGTTGCAAATTTATTTCTACTTCTACTAAGAGTAGCATCCATAATTTTTTCTTCTATATATAATTTAGATAAATTCAAAAAATTAAATTAGAGGAGGATAATGTGCAACCTCTAATAAATTTTTTGACAAAGAGGGGTAATCTACTCTCTTTAAGAAAAAGATTAGTGTTAGAAAATAAGATTTTTTTGTTTAAAGGTAGATAGTCTGCAACTTTCAAAATACAACAATAGAAGTAGAGTAATCCACTCACTTCTAAAACAAGACAAAAATAATATGTTAGCACTCTTATCAAATTATCAAGGACATAAATCTTGAAGAAAAAAAATCTTCAATTTACTCTTATATCGTTGAATAGAACTAAAAAGTCACTCAAAAAGTAATGTAATATTAAACTAAAATGACTATTATTAAAAATAAAAAGACTAAAAAGACTTAAAACAAGACTAAGGACTAGAAAGACATTGATAAGAGTGAAGAAGGCCTCACTCTTGTCTCCATATATAGTCTTAACTAGGAGCTACGTAGCTATGTCTTATAGGACCTCCAAAACATGTTGACTTTGCAAGTCACATATCTTAATTTGTAAGGTAAGTTTTCTATATGTCTGCCACATAATTAGCTTGTTTTGTAAGCTATCAACACGTGGTTAATTTGTTGACCAAGTTTCTCACTTCAATCAACTACAAATATATATAAAATCAAGCAACATCTATGAATCTTCTAGGAAGCTTTTCTAAAAGGTTTTATGAGATTAATCTACTTTTATCTACTTTTACCTATTCCTACCTAATCATATAGATATTGCTAGAATACCTATATATGTCTGTAACTTCAATTCAGTTTATTACCACCTGAAGTAACAAAAATGACAAGAAGTGAAGATACAGACATGATCAGATCTGCTTCAACTTGAATCAAGCATTTGATTTTGTTGTAAAGTATGACAATTGACTTTTTGAATTTTAATCCAAGAATCACAAAAGAGAACCTCTATGTTATTACAATTCAATGAAAACACTGATGACCTTTCAATCTAAAAATTTGGAAGTAAAAGACATGCAAATTAATATAATACATTTTAAACTTCTTACTGAACGAAAAAAGACTTATTGTTGTCGGGGTAGAGAGAGTTTGCCTCAAGAAAATGCTAGGCTTCTGGCTGTCACTAATTATTCAATCAAGCTTGAAAATAAGGGAAGCCCTAAGTTTATATATAATTTTTCTCTTTTTGAGTAATTACACCAAATACACAATCCTCAAGTAACCCACAACTTTCAAAATATGATAAAATCTTCTAAATCCTTATTTATTCTTATGTGGAGACTTTCTTGAACTTCAACACCTCATATCTCTTAATCCGACCGTCCAAAAAAACTCAAATTTTACATGAGGTATTGATGTATTCTTATTAACTTCTACAACAATTTTCAACCGCAAATTCATTGCAGATCTTGAGATATCTTGAAATCCCTAACAGTCGCTTCAAACCCTTGTCTTTATACATCCGCGTGCAATTTTCTTCATATCTCACAAAATATAAGCTCAAATGCGACGAAATTTTTATGTATAGCTTCTTAAGACAAAATTTTACATTTTCCAAAAAGTTTGAGCCTAAAATTCGTCCGAAAACTCAAGTTATGGCTCCAACCATTACTACAAACAAACCCGCTTATTTACTACTTTTGATTTGGAAGCGCCGCCTTCAACTCCTTACAACTCCTTCATATGAACTCCAAAAGCAATAATTTTTTGTGAGAGATATAGGCCTTGAAATCGCTGTTCCAATTGCTTCTTCTGATCTTCAAAAGCTGCTATAAAACTCTTCGTACTTTCAAAAGAGCAATAGTATGTCTTAAACAAATACCTTAACTTCAAACGGTTATAACTTTTTCACCCTAACTCCAAATCCTCTAATTTTTGTACACAAATTGTTCTCCAAACCCTAAACTTTACAACCACAGCTTTTAATCTCCGAATGCCTCCTTTGAAGTCGCCGAAACCCTTCTTAAGGTCGCGGGCAGCCTCCTCAAAGCCCATTGGGCATGGTATTCGACCAATAGGGATGAAGTTCCCCATTCCTTGCCTTCATCCGACCATGCCTTGCTTTCATCCCTTCCAATTAGCTTCCTACTAGTTTAGATTTTCATCCTTAGGTTTCCACCTTTTCCCAAGGTTTCATACTAAACATTTAGGTCCTATATATATATATATATGTCAAAATCAAAAGAAATAAAGAAACAAAGTAAAGTTTCTTATTCCAACTCCTTTTAATTTAATCTACTAGCCACTCTAACATACATCTAGATTTATCAATATATAATATGTTTTAACTAATTTTTACATACTGTAAGCATTTACAATATGACACCATTATCAAGAAAGATTGTATTTATATTATGGAGAAGCTAAGTACACTGCTCAACATTATCTAAAGAAACAATGCAACTACAAAATAAAGAGTACTACTGTCAAAAATGAAAAAATATCAAAAAATAAATTTTTCCATCTACTATACGGATCGTGCGGCTAAAATCTTATACAAATGAAGGTCCTATCCTCTCCTCAAAATCTTCTTATTATTTTATAATAGATGTTATTTATGATCTAATAATTATAAAGCCTTTGCATTAATAGATTCAAGAGCCTCAATTTATTTCTAAGATAATTTTTTTGTTAAAAGCCATAGAATATTATTAGTATAGAAAACTAAATCCATACATGTAGAAGTCATAGATAGCCATCTGTTATCTTTTAGAGATATTATTCATGAAACACTTCCTATAGATATAGCAATAAATAGTCATAGTAGTTGCATAATATTTAATATAATTAGATCTCCTTCTAATGCGGTCATTTAAGATTTATTGTGGCTAGAAAAGTATAATTCTTTCATAGATTGGATTTCTTATAAACTTAACTTTCTTCAGAGTATTATTAATAATTTTATAGAAAGTCATGAGTCTAGTATAGCTAAACTCATATTTGTAGGTGCAAAAACTTTCTTGCATACTGCAAAAAGAACATCGCCTTTTATTATATATGTCACACCCATTTTTAATGATGGAAAGGCTTCAAGTGACATTCCAAGATAATATCAAGTTTTTCAAGATATTTTTGAAAAAAAGAATATAGATATTTTACTAGAACATTGTCTATATGATTGCTCAATTGAACTTAAAGAGAGAAGTCAACCATCATTTGGTCCAATCTATAGTTTATCATAAAATGAGTTGATTGAGCTCAAGAAGTATATTACCAAGAACTTAGCAAAGAAATCTTTTGTTAGAGCTTCTATCTTATTTGTAAAGAAAAAAGATAGATCATTGCAAATGTTCATAGATTATTGAGGACTCAATAAGATTACTATCAAGAATAGGTATCTTTTACTCTATTGAAGAAATATAAGAAGCAAGACACAATTGAGTAGAAAACAGCAAGTTTAGATACAAGAGAAGTGTGGAATGAGATCTTTTTACTTTCAACACCCGTTGTCGTGTTGTAACACGAGTATACAGTGAAAATAAAAAGAAAGGGGAATTTTATTAATATTCAGTTACCTCAAATATTGGGAGCATCAACGAACTCCAGTACAAATACTGAGTGGTCAGGTTCAGTCACTCCGTTACAGTCAGCCGGGGCATACTGAAATGCTCCGTTTGATTCCAATAACGAGAGTCAGCAAGAAGAGAAGGACCAATTCACACGACGGATTTGAAGAGCCAATTGGATCCAATTTCGATAATCCAATCGGGGTCCTCTTATCCAATATGAGACCTGAATTGGCCGGTCAACCCAATGCAGTCTAATTACGGGAAATCCAGGTCTTACTACGGGTCTTAGCCAATCTGACGCGAGGACCAATTTGACCCAATTACGGGAACATCCAGGTTACTACGAGCATCTTTCCCAATATAGGACCTGAATTGGTCGGGCGACTCAATGTGGTCCCGATTACGGGGTTCGATTTTGTTTCAGGCTGTCCTGTTCTCTGTGTCATCTCAGGGAACGTTGTTTCGGTAAATGGATTTCTTAAAGGCAAAAATGGAGGAGAAAGCTTGACGACGAGAGCCAATTTCGGATCCAAGCTTGAGGTGGGAGCCAATTCCGAATCTAAGACGGAAGATTGAAGAAATTCAGAGGATAAGGTTAGGGGGGAATCGGGGGGGGGGAAGGGGGGGCGAGTTTTTCAAGCTTTTGCAAGGTTACCAGTTCGGTTTCATGGGAGGTTTTGTGAAGATCAAGGGAATTAGAGAGAGGAGCTTCATGCTTCGGGTCGGGGAAGGAAAGACATAGAATTTGGATTTTTCTTCTTCATAGAGTTTTGGGAAGACTGTGGCAATCGCTGCTGAAGTCAGTGTTGTAATGGTGAATCGAGATTTTTAAATGAAGTGGGTTTGAATACTCTTGACTGTTTTGTAAAATCGAGTTACGTCTGTGATTGAAGGATTAAAGGGGTGTCTATAGGATTGAGTATGCGGAGTGAATGAAATTTATTGGGTTAATCTAACAGAACAGTCAGTGGATACAAGATCGTAAGTACAAAGGAGTATTGAAGATTAACAGTTTGGGTTGTTTGGGGTTCTCTATAACGTCTAAAGACCTATCGGCTGGGGCAAAAAAAAAAAGACTTCGATAAGCAGTTGAAGAGCATCCGTATAGATTTACAGTACATTATTGCAGTCATTTATATTCCAGCAGTCAAAAACTGATAGACTGCTTGACTATCGGCGAATCTCCATACTACCTTCTACAGCCAGACGCCCGGCGCGTTCTCGAGCAAGAAAGCACGTAATACGATACCATTATTTATAGATAGAGATTACATCCATTTTGGCTAACATTCATCTTACTGTCATCCAACTAAATCCTAAATTACTCTTAACCTAGTTGTCACATTAAATCCTAGTTGTCACCTATAATCCTAGTCGCTACCTTCATAACTTTCTTTCATCCTTTTGCTACCCTTTGACCATTAGCAACTTATCTAAGATAATATCTTTTTCCTTATAACTTATATTCCATTTACTTTAATACTCCCACTTTGTTATTAGTCAAAGGCTAATAAACCTAATCTCTTTGCCAATTTATAATGTCTATCTTTCACCAATGCTTTTGTGAGCAAATCAATAAGCATATCTTTCATTGCACAATACTTCATGTCAATTACTTTTATCTCAATCTTCTTCCATATGAAGTGATGTTGAATGTCAATGTACTTTGTCCTTGAATGATGCTTTGGATTCTTGAGAAAAGCAAGGCATCCTTGATTGTCACACTTCATTGGAGTTGCTTCGAATTGTACAAGTCTAATGTCTTTTAAAACTTGTCTTAGCTATATTGCCTCGATTGCACCATGACTTGCTGCCATGTATTCCGCCTCCAATGTAGACCTTATAATTGTTGGTTTTCTCTTGCAATTCCATGAAATTGCTCCCACTCCAACAAAGAATACATATCCCATTGTTGATCTTCTATCGTTTCCATCTCCCGTCTAATCTGCATCACAATATCCATGCAATGTAGTACTATCACCTCCAAGGCATAATTTGAAGTTCAAAGTGCCTTTTAAGTACCTCAAGATCCTCTTAATGGTTGCATAATGAATTGGTCCATGCTTTGACATGTGTCGTCTCAGAACACTCACCGCACATGCAAGATCCATCCTTGTACCAACCATTGCATACATAAATGAGCCTACTATTGCTTTGTATGGAACATCTTTCATTTCTTCTTCAACTTCATCAAATTCCTCATCCGTGAGCTTCATCAACTTTAAATTTGCCTCCAAAGTTGTTCCAATGGACTTGTATTCGTCTATGTTGAACCGTTTCAACACTTCTTCAATGTACTTCTTTTGGCTCAATATAATGATCTTCTTAGCTTGATTTCTCACAAATTCCACTCCTAAGCAATAATAGAGCTTTCTCAAATCACTCATTTCAAATTCTTTTGCTAGCTTTACTTTCAATTAATCCATCTTTTTCAAAGTATTGGTCAAGATGATCAAATCATCAACATAAAGAATAACAATCAGCAAGAAGGCTCTTGATTGCATCACATACATGGAATGATCAGCCTCACTCCTCACAAATTCTTCATTCACAAAGAAGGTGTTGATACGTTGGTACCATGCCCTTAATGATTGCTTGAGTTCATATAAGGATTTCTTCAGCTTACATACAAGGTGTTATTTGTCTTCTTTAACAAATCCTTGACGTTGATCGATGTAGATGTCTTCTTCTAATTCAAGAAAGCCATTTTCACATCCATTTGGTGCATCTCCAAGTCCATTGATGCCCCAATTGCCACAATGGTTTTAATGGTGGTGAATTTGGCCATGGGAATAAATGTTTCATTGAAATCAACACCAGCAACTTGTGAGTAGCTTTTGGCTACTAATCTTGCCTTATATCTCACAACATTATCCATTGCATCCTTCTTTGTTCTAAGCACCCACTTACAACCAATTGAAGCTTGATTTGGTGGAAGTTGAGTCAATTTCCATGTTTTATTGTCCATGAGTGATTTTTACTCTTCTTCCATAGCATTCTCCCACTTCTTAGTATCTGTGGACTTCATTTCATCACATAAATTCAACGGATCAATAAGAAGTGTAATATTGGCATGTTCTTGAGGAAAAATGTGGTCCTTCCACCATTCACTACGTTGTTTTCTATCTCTTAAAGGATATCTCCTTTCATTTGAAGAAGACTCAACTTATTGTACTCCATGGTCACCTCTAATCTTCTTTTCTTTTGAAGATAGTTTTTTCTCACTCAAAGGTTCATAATCCTCATCACCATCATCATCAACATCTTCATGCTCTTCATTGCTGGTCTTAGCAATTGTAGAGGCCTTCTTATCCACCTTCTTTGCCTCTTCATCTTCATTTCCACCTTTACAACCATCATTGTCTTTGTCTTCTTCCTTCTTTGCTGAATTTGAAGATGTGTCTACAAACACACCATTACTTTCACTTGGGTACATTTCTAAGTACTCATAAGTACTCTTGTGCTCCAAAAACTCAACATCACGACTTTTGATGACCTTTTTAGTCTCCAAATACATGAGACTATAAGCCTTTGTACCTTCACAATATCCAACAAACACACATTTTGTACCTTTTGCATCAAATTTTGATCTCATACAATCTGGTATCTTTGCAAGTGAAAAATTTCTTCCTTGTAAAGATGATATTGGACAAGTTCTTGCTCTCATATATGTTGCAAAGAGTCTTCCATGCTTCTCCTGGTCCTTTGCAAGAAATGATATGAGAAACGTTGGCTTCATCCAAATTGGTGGAAATCATGCCAAAAGCCTTCTTTTCACGTCTTGTAAAGTCCTTCCTCTCTTTAGCATCAGCATGCATGCTTGGAGGCTCTTCACTTTCATCTACAATGTTTCAAAGGTCCAAAGATGCCAACAAAAGCTCCATTTTGACCTTCCAATGGTAGAAATTGTCACCTCTAAACTTTTCAATCACTCTCAAACCTTCACTCTTACTTGAAGCCATATCTTTAAAGAATTCTATCAAAAAATATCAAAAAAAGAAGTCTCTATGTGCTTAAAATCACTAAAACAATTTTACACTAGCAAACTCTCAGAATGCCCTCTTGTGAACAAATGAATGTTTCTTCACTCCAAATACTCCCAAATCAACTTTTGAAGCTTTTAACAAGTATGTGAATTCCAATCAACCTCACCATCAAGTTCTTCCACTCATAAAACTCACTTTCTCACCACAATACCAAAGACACTATTAAGATCTTTATATAAGGTCTTAATCACTCAATCCTATGAGTTAAGAACCTTCAAACTGATGTTAGAGATCTATAAGGTCCAAATCAGAACCTCCACAAGTCAAAACATAAGATTATATCATACAATCTCTAATATTAGTAAATACCATAAGATCTATTCCACACAAGAACAATAACTAGTAAATGACTTCAACTTACTTGAATAACACAACAAAGTATATGTGGGCCCATAATCCATTGAAGAAATACAATAAGCAAGACACAAGTGAGTAGAAAACAGCAAGGTTAGACACAAGAGAAGTATGGAATGAGATCCTTTTACTTCCAACACCTATTACTTATAGGTAGAGGTTACATTTATTTTGGCTAGCGTTCATCTTACTTTCATCTAACTAAATCCTAGATTCCTCTTAATCTAGTTGCCACATTAAATCCTAATCACCACCTTGATAACTTTCTTTCATCTTTTTGCTCTAACTTATGCTTTATTTATTTTAACATACTCTTGATATTTAGACTTCTTGAGAAACTAAATCAAGCTAAGATCTATACAAAAATAGATTTATAAGGAATGTATAATTTGATTTACATTAAAAAAAGAGATGCATGGAAGATTACATTTTAAACAAGATATGGATGCTTTGAATATAATATCATACCTTTTAGACTCATAAATATATGAGCTTCTTTTCAACATCTTATAAATGATATTTTTCTTGAGTTTCTAAATGATTTTATTGTTTGTTAGTTAGATGACATTTTAATCTATTCTAAGAATAAAAAAACAATATAAAGTTCATGTTCATTATGTATTATAAAAACTAAGAGATGTAGGATTATATACTAAGTTAGAAAAGTATGTATTCTATACTACTCAAGTTGACTTTCTAAGGATATATCATTTCCAACAAATGACTTATGATGGATCCAAAGAAGGTTCAAATCATTATAGATTAGAAGATTCAAAGATCAATAAGAGATGTGTAATAGTTTTGGGCTTTGTCAATTACTATCAAATCTTCATTAAGAATTTTTTTCAAGTTGCGGCTCCTCTTATACATCTTACATGTAAAAATAAACTTGATTGGAGTAAAGAAGTTGAAACTTTTTTTAAAGCCTTAAAATTTTTCATTTATTTTTGTATCAATCTTGTATTTTTTGACTTTTTAAAGGCATTTTTTAAAGAAACAGATACATCAAATTTTGCTATGGATATTGTTTTGTCACAAATAGGAGAAGATGAGAAGCTCTACCTAATAGCTTTCTATTTAAAAAATTCTCAATAATCAAGATTAATTATGAAATCTACAACAAAGAACTTACAATCATAGATTCTTTTTAAGAATGATATCATTATCTAGAAGGCACTTCCATTCTAGTCACCATATATACAGATCATAAGAACCTCAAGTATTTCATATCAACATATGTTTTAAATTGTTGCCAGGTTCATTAGAGCATGTCTTTGTCAAGATTCAAGTTTAATATCATTTATCAACTAATAAAATAACAAGATTTGTCTAATATCTTTTTTAGACATTTTTATTTGTACCTAAAAAAGAAGATGTATCTTTTGATCAACAAAGAATAATTTTATTGAAGTAGAATAATTTCATCTTTGAGCAATGAAATCAAAAATGACAATTGCTTCAACTTTTCTCAAAAACATTTAATCAAGTATGTCCTCTGATCATCTTTTTCATAATATCAAGAATACTTCTTCTATGTCTTGTGATACTTTCAAGTTTGAGTTTGAGAACAACGTAATTTATTTTAAAAAACGTCTATATATTCGAAAAAAAAAAAGCATATTTACATATTCTTCAAGCATGTCAAAACTATGCCATTTTGCTAAAGTAATCTACTATCACAAATATAAAATCATACAAACTTGAGATTGAAAGATTCATAATAAAATCCATAAGATTAGAAGACGATGGTTGTTCTAAAATATATAATAGCTAAAGAAGTCCATAAGGTAAATGATGAAGAATTTTTTACCTTGAATAAATGTCACATGATTATATAAAGTCTTTTATAGTCTTTTATATTTGTGGCTACCAAAAATATCTAGATATTAGCTTTAAAGTCTTATTATATCCAAAATATCCTACTGTTAGATTCTAAAGGTAGACATGAAGCTTTTTTTGACCTTTCATTATCAAACTGATAGACAAATAGAGCACGTAAATTAAGTTTTGGAGTAATACTTAAGGTGTACCATCAATTATCAATAAGACAATTGGAGAATCCTATTGTCATTGGTAGAGTTTGCTTATAATAATACGATGCATTATTCTATGCAATAAATGCCTTTCTTTGTCAATTATGGTTATCATCCATGACTTGATATTTTTAAATTTTAAAAAGTTAATAATCTTGTGATGGAAGATTTGGCAAATTGTTTCTAAGAGCTACATGCAACAATGAAGGTGCAATTAAAGAAAACTTTAGAATAATAAAAGATCAATGCAAATATCAAAAAGAACAATCACAATTCAATATAGGTGACAAAGTATGATTATTTCATTGTAATATTAAGACTATTCATCATTATGATAAATTGGAATATCTTCAAAAGATACAAAGATCAGAGTATATGGCAAATATAATTTGTTGCATCTTAGACTTCTTCAACATATGATCACCGTTCTCATGGAACTTATTTTTAGAAAAGGAGGTAATATTATGGATATATACCTACTATAATTATTACTTAGGTAGATAAAATTAGATAAAAATAGATTAATTTTATAACATCTTCTAAAAAAAGCTTTTTAAAAACTTCTTAAATGTTATTTTGATTTTACATGTATTTGTAGTTGATTAATAGGTTAAAAACTTGGTTAACAAGCTATCCATGTGCTACATGTATTATTAGCTTGTAGAATAAGCTAACTATGTGGTGGCCATATAGAAAACTTGCCTTGCAAGTCAAGATACATGTCATGCAAAGTCAATATATTTTTGGAGGTCCTATAGAATATTAGTGTTTGGCTTGAGAATGCATCGAATACCTGGCTATGGAAGATAAAAGAAATTTTTTAATAATAAGTCTTAACAACTTTAATAGATTCTTAAACAAATTATAATTAAATATTAGTAAATATAATAAAATATTAATCAAATTCAATCAAAATTTTAAAAGAATTATGTAAAAAATACAAAGTATTCCTAAAGACCCTTGAAAGAAATTTTTAAAAAATAATATAGAATTCAAAAATATAATAAAATATAAATCTTAATAAAATATTAAAATAGAAACCATAATTAAATTCTAATAAAATTCTAGTCAAATCCTAAATAAACTCTAGTCAAATTTGAAACAATCCTAATTAAATCCTACTTAAATCTTAAATAAATCTTAACCAAATCCTAAACAAATCTTAGCCAAATCCTAACCAAATCCTAAACAAATTCTAAACAAATCCTAACCAAATCCTAGTCAAATCCTAAACAAATCCTAGTAAAATCCTAAACTAATCCTAAAAAATCCTAACCAAATTCTAATCAAATCCTAAACAAATTTTAACCAAATCCTAACCAAATCCCAAACAAACCTTAAACAAATCCTAATCAAATCCTAAATAAATCCTATTAATTCCTATAGCAGATTTAAACCTCAATAACTAATAAATGAATTTTTGATTTTAATTCAAAATTTGCACACTTCTTAATAATTAAGTTAAAAATAAGTATTATTTTTTTTTGAAGAAGATCGAACTCACTAAAAAGAAGATCAATCCTAATATTTGCTTGGATGTTGGCTAGCCTCTTTTTCTAATTTGAATGTTAAATTTCCAGTACCAATATCTCCTTATTAAACTATTTAATTTATTTTAAATTTCTCAAATATGTAGGAAAATAAGTCTACTATCTACATACATAATTTTTACTCCAATCTAATTGATAGATTGTAAGAAAACATAGAAATCCTCAATGGACCTAAAACTATACTTTTTGAGATCCCAATCCACTTAAATCTTAATAATCCTTGATCCAATCCTTTGATCAAGCTCAAATTCATAAAATATATTCAATACATATGAACCTAAAAATCATGAAAATTTCACTTGTGGATCTATTGCCAAATTTATAAATTTTTCCAAAAAATATCTCCCATTTTATTTCACAAATCGAGAGTCACCCAAAACAAACTGTGACTTTGCAAAGCTCTTACAAAGTCATTAAAAATTCAAATCAATCCAAATCAATGCTCATTGAAACTTTATTAAGTTTGCTCACTAATCCTACTCTTTGATCTACCAAAAAACTCCAAAATTATTGCCAAAACTTAGTTTTCTACCTTAGGATCTGATTTCAAACTTAATTCTTAACTTCTTTCCAAAGGTGCTTATATTGTTTATTTTTCTAATCTATCTTATTTTGCTCTATTTGTAGTCCTACAAAGTGAATAGATGCCTATTTTATAAAAAAACAATGTTAACACCTTTAATTTTTCTATCCCTTGACTATTATCTATTTTTCCAAGATAATTTGTTATAATATATTTGAAATAAGATCTTCAAAAATATGATATTTTTTTCACCCTTTCACCTATTAGTCATTTTATATCATATCAACATCACCACATAGATCCTAGGTAGATAATATATATAGAGGCAAGAGTGAAGTCCTCTTCAATCTTCTCAATTCTTTTCTTGCTTTTAGTCTAGATTAAAGAATCTTTGGTTTCTTTGTCTTTTGGCAATAGCCATTCCAATTTTTTTTTAATATACATATTTTTTTATTTCTATTTTATCACTTTTATTTTACATAGTTTTTTTGTCAAGGACATGAACTAAAAGATGATGCATAAACCAATGAAATCTATGTCAAAGAAAGAGTTATAAAATAGAAATAGAAAAGTATGTATATTAAAAAGAAGTTGCAATGGCTTATTGCCAAAAGATAATGAAATTTGAAACTCTTGAAACTATACTAGAAGCAAAAAAGGAGTTGATAAGAATGAAGAAAGCTTCATTCTTATCTCTATATATACTATTTAACTAGGGGCTATGTGGTGATGTTCTATAGGACCTCTAATATGTGTTGACCACTTTTCTAATCCAAAAAGTCAATTATAGATACCTATAAAGTCAAAGCAACATCTATGAAGCTTCTATAGAAGATATTATAGAATTAACTTACTTTTATCTATTTCTACTTACTTCTATTTATTTATACACGTAGATACTAGCTTACATGTGTATATCTATGATATTACCTCCACTTCTAAGGATGATGTCGTAATACATGAAGACTTGCTTGAGAATGCTCCGGGCACCTGGCTGTGGAAGAAAGAATGGAATTTGCAAAAACAAAATCCTAGTTCTAATAGAATACTAACAATGTTCTAATTAGACCATAATAATGCTAACCAAGCTTTAATCAAATTCAACAAAACTCAAAGAAATTTCAAAAAAACAATAAAAAATCTTAAAGAAATATTAGAATGATCACAAATATCACTCAAATACATCTCAATTCAATCTTAATTTAATTATAGTTAAAATCCTATTGAACTTCATTCAAACTTTAGACCAAAAATAATTAAATCTTAAATCCTAATAAAATCCTAAATCCTAAATCAAACTCTAAACCATAAACCAAATCCTAAAAAAACCTTAAACCAAATTCCAACCAAATTCTAAATCAAATTCTAAACCCTTAATCAAATCCTAATTAAATCCTAAATCAAATCATAAATCCTAAATCAAATCCTAACCAAATCCTAACTAAATCCTAAATCCTAAATCAAATCCTAACCAAATCCTAAATCAAATCCTAAATCAAATCCTAAATCCTAAATAAAATCCTAACCAAATCTTAAACCCTAAATAAAATCCTAATCAAATCCTAAACCCTAAATAAAATCCTAAATAAATCCTAAATCCTAAATAAAATCATAATCAAATCCTAAACCTTGAATGAAATCCTAACCAAATGCTAAATCCTAAACCAAATCCTAACCAAATCCTAAACCAAATCCTAATCCTAAACCAATCTCCAACCAAACCCTAGTAATTCCTACAATAGATTTAAACCTCAATAACTAATGAATAAAATATTGATCTTAACTCAAATTTTTCACACTTCTTAAAAACTAAGTTGAAAACAATCATAAAATTTTTAAAAAAGATCGAAATTACTAAATAGACGATAACCTCAAAAATGTGCTCGGGTATTGGTCGGCTACCTTCTCCAACCTTGATGCCAATCTTCCACAGCCAATATCTCTCCTTTGCACTGTTCGATTGATTTTAAAATTCTCATATACATAAAAAAATAAGTCTAATATTCTTTCACATAAGTTTCACTCCAATTCAACAAGTAGATTGCAAGAAATCTTAAAACCCTCACTGGACCTCAAATTCTACTTTCTGAGACCTTGACCTACTTAAACCTCAATATTCCTTAATTTAACTATTAAATTGAGCTCAAATTTATAACATATATTAAACACAACTATAACCATGAACCCACAAAATTTCATCCATAGATCTATTACAAAACTTTTGAAATCACCCAAAACATAAATCCTATTTTATTTCATAAAACCCAAGTCATTCAAAATATACCTTGACTTTGCAAAGCTCTTATAAATTCATAACAACTCCAAATCAGCCAAAATCAATGCTTATAGAAACCTTCTCCAATCTGCTATCAAATCCTACTCTTTGATCTGCAAAAGAACCCCAAAATCGTTGTCAAGACTCGGTTTTGTGCCTTAGGGTTTGATTTCGACCTTGGTTCATAACCGGCCCTCTCTGGGTATCAACATCTAGTTTTTCTAAGTAGTTTTTACTAAAATTTATTCTTTGCTTCCTTCTAAAGATGCCTATATCATTTATTTTTCCAACCTATTTTATTTTGTTTTATTTATGGCCCTACAAAGTAAGTAGAAGTCACGTTTCTAAAAGGCAGCATTGGTACCTTTTAATTTTACTACCCCTTTGACTATTAACTATATTTCTAAGATAATTTGTTCTAATACTTTGAACTAAGATCTCCTAAATTACAATAATCTCTACTCTTTCATCTATTAATCATGTTACATCACAAAGAGTTCTTCAAGGAGTAGTCATCATATGTTCATGAAATCTATCATGTGAAAAATTATATTTGGCTTATACTCAAATCTTTGTTCTTTTCAAAGATGGTTGATAGGACCTTTCAACCATCGATAGTATCCCATACCAGGGTGAGAAGACCACCTTGTTATTTGATCATTGTTGAGGCCTTCATAACTTCCTTCAAATAAAATATTTGAAACACTATAAAGAATTATTTCTACCTCTAATAAAATTACCAAACATTGGGAGTCAATTCTAAGATTGTGATACCAAATGCATTGTATCTCACCATCTATTCAAAAAAAAATATGTCATTTTTGAGGATCTTCATCTCAATTGCATCATCTTGAAGGTTGTAATAATTACAATGTTTAGTCAGGCATGTCAACAAACAAAGGCTCTTTAGTCAAATTTGCTAGTTGTTGGTTCTCCATCTCTTTAGCATGACAACTACAAAGAAGCTATAAATAAAAATTGAAAGTAGAATGTTATCTTGCTTAGATCTTGTTTCTTTTATAAGGAAGGTTTTCATCTTGATTTTGATGGATGTCGTTGATGAAAAGCCTCCACTGCCTTTGTTGCATTTGTAAGATTCTTTACTGATTGCTATGTACATTCACTAATATCATATCCATGCCAATGGATAAGATATTTCAATTTATTTTGGTGCGGTCTTAAATCTAAGACTTCTTCCATTTCGAACTCTTCATTATTATTTATTTCTATAGCAGGAGGTGGAGCTTATCTTCTTCTTGATATGTCCACTATCTTGTATGGTTCAAGAAGAGACACATGGAATACTAGATGGATTTTCATTGACTTTTGTAGGTATCAATGATATGCAACTAGATTGATTTGTGCAGAAATAAAAAAATAATTTAAGCGTACGATAGTCCAACTTGTCATAAGAATAAGTAGTCTTGATATTGTGACAAATTAATCATACCTTGTCATCCATTGTGATTGCTCGTTTTACTTATTCCGGAAGAAACCTCCCAGCATAAACCCATATAGGGGGATTCGAACATGGGAAATGACTAGTTGCTTAAGCGTTCACGTTAGGGTCATACAATCAATTATCTCCTGAATGTATCATCTCTATTTCCAATATCTGAACACACAAGGAAACTATAATCTCCTTCTTCACCTCATCGATCTCTTCCTTACAACAATTCAGTCATACCAATAACTGCTATTTCCACCAATATATTCACTCTCATAATCTCCAACTATAATACTGCGCCCTCACAGCTTTCAGCACACAATTACTCTCGTTCCAATCATTGGAATTCTTCACATAGAACTGCCATTCACATTACAGTGTTTTACACAAATACGGACTCATTCTCTTTACTAAACTACAATCAGATTTCAGCATTCAATCTTTCTTCTTCTCAAATAATACCAATCACATTTCCATTCCATAATTCACTTCACAATATTCAGAAACTTTCAATCCTCTTATTCAAAGAAAATAACAAACAAAAGAAAAGAGGTAGCACCAAGCTTACCTCGGCTCACACTATCACAGCGATGGCCCTCGGCTCATAACTCTCACAGTCTGGCACCCTAATTAACTTCTACAACTCCTATATACTTTCTTTTGATTCTCTAGTTTCTAACCATAATTCTGTAATTAATCACTTTTAATAACTAAATCACTTATTTGTCCTCTTGAATTTCCTACTATATGGACTATTAATATATTTTATCAATATCTTTCAAAAACGAATTAATATCTATTCTACACCCATGTAGAATGGTAGTTGTTTTTTTTTATATACATCCGCATTGATCTTTTATTGTTCTAGAGCTTCTTTTAACTAAGCCTTCATTGTTGTATGTAGCTTTGACAAATGATTTGTCAAATATTGTGCCACACAATTATCAGCTTTTGAAAAATCAAAAATATCAAGTCATGGATGATAATCATAATTGACAAAGAACAATGTTTGTTTTGTAGAAGAATGTACAGTGTTATTATAAGCAAACTCTATGAAAGGTAAAAGAATTGTTCAATCATCTTGTTGGTAGTTGATGGTACATCTTAAATATTATTCTAAAACTTGATTGACATGCTCTGTTTATCCATCAGTTTGAGGAGAGAATGCCAAAGATAGTTTTATATCCACTTTTAGAATCTTGAAAAGAGTCTGCTAAAACCTTGATACAAACTAAGTTCTCCTATTGGATATAATATCTTTGAGTAATCTATGATAGCAATAGATGTTGTCAAGAAAGAGTTTAGCTATTTTTTTATATGTGATAGATTTTATACATGGTACAAAATATGCCATCTTGGTAAAATGATCTACTATCACAAATATAGAGTCATAAGAACCTGAGATTAGAAGATTCATAATAAAATCCATAGAAACAAAAGACCATAATTGTTGTAGAATAGGTAATGGGTGAAGAAGTCTATAAGGTCAATGATAAGGAGTTTTTGAACTTGAACAAATGTCACATGATTGAATAAAGTCTTTCACACCCTTTCACAATTGTGGCCACCAAAAATCTCTAGACATAAGTTCCAAAGTCTTGTTGTATCCAAAATGTCCTACTGCTAGAAAGTTGTGTCATGCTTAAAGAACATGTAATTGTAGTTCTCCATTTAGAACATATAATCGACCTTCAAAATAGAGTAGATTATTTTTGAACTCAAACTTAGAAGTATCTTAGGACTTAAAAGAAGGATTCTTGATATTGTGAATAAGAGGATCAAAAGACATGGTTGATTGGATTTGTTTCACAAGGGTCGAATCAATAGTGAATGTTGATTCCATTACTCAAAGATGAAAATGCTTTGGCTTCAAGAAAATTATTCTTTGTTGATCAAAAGATACATTTCCTTCTTTTGGTACAAGATAAAAACATATAGAAAGGGTGTTTGACAAACCTTGTTATTTTTTGGGTCAATATATGATCTTAAAATCAAATCTTGATAAAGACATGCTCCAATGGACTTAGCAACAATATAAAATATGTACTGACATGAAGTACTTAAGATTCTTGTAGTCCATATATATTGTGACTGGATTAGAAGTGCCTTCTAGATGATGACATCATTCTTGAAATGGATCCACAATTGCAAGAAGTTCTTTATTATGGATTTCATAGTTAATCTTGGCTGATGAAAATTTTTTAGAATGAAAAGCTCCTGGGTGAAGTTTATCATCTATTTCCATTTGTGATAATACAGTACTCAAAAAAAAGTTTGATGCATTTGTTTCCATAAAAAATACCTTAAAAAATTTGATATGATACAAGATTGGTGCAGAAATAAAGACTAACTTTAAAGTTTCAAAAGATACTTCAGCTTCTTTATTCCACTTAAGTTTATTTTTGCAAGTCAAACATGTAAGTAGAGCTACAATTTGAGAGAAGTTTTTGATGAAGATCCGATAATAGTTGACAAAGCTTAAAAAGCATTAGACATCTCTTATCGTTTTTGGAATCTTCCAATCTATAATTGTTTGAACTTTCTTAGGATCCATTATAAGTCCATCATTTGAAATGATATATTCTAAGAAGTTGACTAGAATAGTGTGGAATATACACTTTTTTATATTGGCATAGAGTCCCACATCTCTTAATTTTTATAACAGATAATGAACATGAAGTTCATATTCATCTCTATTCTTAGAATAGATTAAAATATTGTTCAGATAATAGACAACAAAATTGCCTAAAAACTCTCAAAAAACATCATTCATTAGATGTTGAAAAGTTGCCGGTGTATTTGTAAGTCCAAAAGACATGATGTTGTATTCAAAATGCTCATATCTAATTCGAAACGCAGTCTTCAACTCATCTCTTTTTTTAATATGTACTAGATTGTATGCTCTCCTTAGATCTATTTTTGTATAGACCTTAACTTGATTGAATTGATTAAGAAGTCTAGATATGAAATGTAAAGGGTATCTATTCTTGATGGTGATCTTGTTGAGTCTTCGTTAATCAATACACATCCACAATGATCCATCTTTCTTCTTCACAAATAAGATTGGAACTCTTACAAGTGATTTGGAATAGCATATGAAATTCTTAACTAGATCCTCTTCAAAATATTTCTTGAATTCAACCAATTCATTTTGTAATAAACTATAGATTGGTCCAAATGGCAATTGTGCTCCCTCTTGAAGGTCAATTGAGTAGTCATAGAGGCAATGTTCTGAAAGAATATCTACATTCTTCCTGTCAAATACATCTTTAAATTCTTGATATTGGTTGAAAATACCACTTGAAGTCCGCATCATTAGAAACAGGTGTAGCGTAAATGACATAAGGTGATCCTTCTTTTGCAACATGCAAGAAAGCTCTTGCATCCATCAACATAAGTTTAATTGTACTAGACTTATGACTTTCTACTAGATTAATTTTACTCTTAATTATGCTTTTAGAGAATTCAAGGGTACGAGAAATCCATTCTATATAAGGATTATACTTTTCTAACCATGATAAATCTAAAATTAATGGATTAGATAGAGATTTAATTATATTAAAGATTATGCAACTATTATGACTATTTATTGCTGTATCTATAGGAAGAATTTTATGAATAATATCTCCAAAAGACAATGGTCGACCATTTATGACTTCTACATGAACAGGTTTGGTTTTTTGTACTAATAATATTTTATGACTTTTAACAAATTCGACGTCTAAAAAATAAGCTGAGGCTTGTGAATCTATCAAAGCTTTATAATTATTAGGTTTTAAATACACATCTATTATAAAACAAGGAGAGGGTTTTGAAAAGAGGATATGGCCTTCATTAGAAATTGTACAAGATTCTAGCTGCACAATCCTTATTATAGCTAAACAAATTTGTTTTCTAACACATTGTCTTCTTTGATAGACGTGCTCTCCATTTTGTGATTTTGTTGCTTCTTTGGATAATGTTGAGCAGTGTGTTTAGGTTTTCTACAACATAAGCACAATCCTTCTTGACAATGATGAATCTTTTCTTGTTCGATAAGAGGTTTAAAATGTACCACATCAATTTGTATATCATCTGCTTCTGAATATATGTGTTGAAGAGATGTTGGTATTCCATCAAATTGTAGTAATGTTGAGGCATGTTTGTACGACTCTCAGATCGAATTTCAAAAAATAGATTGACACATTTTACAGCAATGTCAATTGCTTGACTCAATGTTTGAGGATCAAGAAAGTTGAACATCAATTTCTTTACTTCATATTGTAATCTATAGAAAAATTGGCTAATAAGTGTAGCATCATTCCACCTAATATCAATTGCAAGTTGTCAAAATTGTGAAGAATATAATATTACAAATTGATTATCTTACCACAAAATATAGATCTTGTTGGTTGCAATACGAATTGCATCATGTGCTCCATATATGGATCAAAGTTCCATCCAAAATGCCTCCAGATTATCCAATATTGGATCTCATCATTCAAAAAAAGATGAAAACCATGATAGTGTTGAACCTGAAAGAAGTGTACTGATGAATCTAACTTGTGATCTTGGAGTTGGATAGCTTTGAGGTTGAAGTTCAATCATAAGTTGTACTTAATTGATAAATCCTCAAAATTTGGATCTTATACCATCAAACTTCTTGAGCAAAAAAATTCTTGGTTTTTTAAAGCTTTAAGGATGTTCTATCATGGATGGAAGGACATGATTTGATAGAGATGTTGAAGCAGCTCTAATCATTTCTATTTCCTCACTTCCTGCCATTCTTGTTGATCTGTGTAGTGGTAAGCTAAGTTGATGCATCGCAAGTATCAATACCGTCAAGAACATACAACCTTCTAAAATCTTCTACAAGTTCTTTCTTGTTAGAGTGTGGATTATCTATCTACTTGAAGGTGCTGGCATTTTAGAGGTTGCGGATTATCCTCCTCTAAATTGATATTTTTTCTATTATAATATTAGAGTCTTATCTTTCTTGGAGAGAGTGGATTACCCCTCTTCTTGAAGATTTTAAGGTGTTTTAGAGGTTGCGGAGTACCCTCCTCTAAACCAATATTGTCTTCTTGTAGAGTCATTTCTTTCCTTCTCTTAGAATGGCCGGAGGTCAAGATATTAGTATGACTAAAATTTTGGAGTCCAAGTTGAATGCCATTATGAATGTTCTTGCTACGTTATCACAGAGAACTGTAGAGATTGAAGGAATCATTGCAAGACTTCATAATGATGGAGCATCCGAAATGGCACAATCGAGGATTCACCAGCCTCAAGCTTTAGTACCAAAAGAAGCAGCTTTGCCTCTAGTTCAACAAGGACCGTTGGTCTTACAATGAAAAGAGCTCCAAATTAGCCTTTTAGATAAGTTCGATGGTATGCATTCCAAGTTTTGAAGTTTTGTCAATCAAATTAGATTGATAACAACTTTACAGCTCGAACACTATATGACGGAGGAGTCACGTGTTAGACTGGTTGGAACTTTGTTCACGGAGCAAGCTCTATCATGGTTTGCTCCTTTGTTTGAGAAAAGATTGTCAATTTTGAACAACTTTAAAATTTTTTTGGAAGCATTTACAGAAGCATTTGGCAAACATGACAAGACACAATAGGCTACAAGAAAGATTCGGTCACTACGACAAGGGGCATGCTCCACGTTAGTCTATGCATTAGATTTCAGTCAATTAGCATGTGACATCAATTAGGACGAGGAAGCATTGATGAGTCAATTTTATTAGAGCTTGAGGGACGACGGGAAGGATTTGTTATTATCTCTTCCCAATCCACGAATGCTGAACGAAGCCATTAGTCAAGTTGTTAAGTATAATAACCTCCTGTTCTAACATCGCCAAGACCAACGCTTAAGACAACATACGGCTCACCACGCTCCAATTATGTCAGCAAGCAGCCTGAATTTACATTCAGAGGTAGAAGCCATATAAATTGACGCAGTACGTGTCAAATCCCTAATTCTAGAAGAAAAAAAGTTGCGAATGGAGGAAAGACTATACTTATATTGGAGTGAAGAAGGCCATAGAGCTGGAAATTGCCCCAAGAAGTAAAATCGACGTATTGTCAAGACCAGAGGTATATTTATTCAGGAAAACAAGAATGCCCAGCCTTAATAGGGACCATGCAGCTGGACAATTCAATACCACAATAACAATCAAGTTCCTCTCATTTCGCTCAGCCTGTCCATTGCTTTACCATTCCTCTATCTTTTGGCCCTCAAAAATTAAAAACCATAGCGTTATTAGATTCAAAAGCATCTGCTTATTTTTTAGATGAAGAATTTATTAAGCATCACAAGATTCTTTTAGTACGAAAATCTAAACCCGTTCACGTAGAAGTAATAGATGGACGAACTTTATTATTTGGTAGTGTCACCTATGAATCAAAACCTATAGAGGTGATGTTTAAAGACCATAGTAGTTATATTATTTTTAATATTATTAGAACTCCATCAAATCTTATTATTTTTGGTTTTTCTTGATTAAAAATGCATAATCCATCCATAGATTGGAGGTTACAAAGAATGACATTTCCTATAGAACATTCCAAGAGTAAGCCCATTAGAAGATCTCGAATCAAAAAACCCTTATTTATTGGAGCAAGAGCGTTTGTAATATCGTCCAAAGAAGACACAATGTTTGTCATTTATGCGACTGCAACTAGCAGAGAGAAGATTTTGACAGCAAATATAGCAGAGTAATATAAAGATTTTGAAGACATGTTTCAAAAGAAGAATGTCAACATGCTACCAGAGCATCGATCATACGATTGTGCCATAGACTTGCAGGAAGGAACACAACCACCTTTTGGCCCAATCTACAATTTGTCGTAGACTGAGTTAGTGGAATTGTAGAAGTACATTGATAAGAATGTAGCCAAGAACTTCATTCGTGATTTGAAGTTGCCAACTAGGGCACCAATCTTATTTGTGAAGAAGAAAGATGACTCACTACGGATGTGTGTAGATTATCGAGGTCTCAATAAGGTGACAAAGAAGAATCATTATCCATTAACTTTGATATCAAGTCTTCTATTAGAACTTGGGGTGCAAAGATCTTTACAAAGATTGATTTAAGGAGAGCTTACAACCTCATGTGAATTAAGAAAGGAAACAAATGGAAGACAACTTTTCATACAAGGTATGGCTATTTTAAATATAATGTCATGCCTTTCGATCTTACTAATGCTCCAGTGGTCTTTCAATACATGATGAATGATACTTTTCGGGAGTACCTTGATGATTTTATTGTTATTTATCTAGATGATATTTTGATATTTTCCAAGAACGTACAAGAGCATGAGAAATACGTTCGTCTGGTCCTTGAAAAATTCTGCGAGTGAGGACTTTATACCAAGTTGGAGAAGTGCTTGTTTAATCAAACTGAGATGGAATTTTTGGGATTCATTGCAACTATGAAAGGCTTGAAGATGAATCCTATGAAAGTAGAAGCAATCGTATTATCGGAAGTTTCAAAGATGATTAGAGATGTACAATGTTTTTTTGGCTTTGCTAACTTCTATCGGATCTTCATCAAGAATTATTCTCAAGTTGTTGCTCCGCTCACTCGGTTGACATGTAAAGACAAGCTCAAATGGGGACCTCTAGTAGAAAAAGCATTTCAAGATCTTAAGATGACATTTACTATGGCTCCAATCTTAGTACATCCGGACTTTGCAAAGGCCTTCTATTTGGAGACTGATGCTTTAGTTTTTGCTATAGGAGTTGTACTTTTGCAGATAGGCACAGATGAGAAGCTTCATCTGGTTGCATTCTACTCTCGAAAGTTTTCTACTACCAAAATCAACTATGAGATCTACGATATAGAACTTCTTGTGATAGTGGATTCTTTCTAAGAGTGGCATCACTTTCTTGAAGGAACTACGCATCCGGTGATCATATACATGGATCACAAGAATTTAGAGTACTTCATGTCGGCTTGGGTTGTGAATCATCGTCAAGTTTGATAGAATATGTTGCTATCCAGGTTTGACTTTATTATTACTTATTGGCTTAGGAAGCAACAAGGATTATCCAATGCATTATCAAGGAGATCGTATCTAGTGTCAAAGGATGGAAAAGCAACATTTGATCAATAATATATAATATGATTGAAGTCAAAATAATTCCGGCTTTGCTCTGCTATAGTGTCAATTGATGCTAACTTCTTCAACCATGTATGTACTACGACTATTGGAGATTCTGTAGCCCTCGATATCATACAACGTGTCAATAATGACAAGTTCAAGGTGGAAGGAGATCTTTTATAGTTTGAAGAGTGATTATATATTCCAAAGGGACCAGCACAACTCTGAGTTCTCCAATCTCGACATGACTTTCCAGCTGCGAGACATTTTGGATTTAATAAGACCTTGGAACTTATTTTCAGAGATTTTTGCTTGCCTCAAATATGGAAGGATGTCAAAGATTTTGTCCTCTCCTGTGTCATTTTTTTAAGATCCAAGAACCCTTGGCATCGTCCTTATAGTCTTCTTCAACCATTGCCTATTCTACATTGGCCATGGTCTTCAATTTCCATAGACTTCATTACCGACCTACTGCCATCAAATTCATTTGACAATATCTTTCTTGTGGTAGATCGGCTTACAAAGATGGCACACTTTGTCCCTTGTAAGAAAACATTGTCAAGCAAAGACACAACAAGGCTCTTTCTTGATAGTATGTATCGATATCATGGTTTATTACGTGATATCGTGTTGGATCGAGGAATCCAATCCTTATGAAAGTTCTAGAGATCTCTTTTTAAAATATTGAAGGTGGATATCACATTTTCTTTGGCTTTCTATCCTCAAACTGACGACGAAACGGAACTGGTGAATCAAAATTTGGAGCACTATTTACGATGCAACATCAACTATCAACAAGATGATTGGATTGTATATTTATTATTAGTCGAGTTTGTATATAACAATATCCTTCATGTATTGACTCAACAAACACCATTCTTTTCCAACTATGGGTATCATCTAAAGCTTGATTTGTTGAGTCCATCAACCAATAACAACCCGACAACTGAAAGATTTGTGAAACAACTATCAAAGCTTCAAACTTTGTCGAAGCTTCAATTGTAAACTGCCTAAGAAGCTTAAAAGGCATCCGTAGACAAATTTTGGAATCAAGCACCTACTTTCAAAATTGGAGATAAAGTATGGCTGCTTCGACGAAATATCAAAACCAAGTGTCATGTGATAAGTTGGACTACCGAAGATTGGGACCATTTGTCATCAAGAAGTAAATCAATCTAGTGGCATACAGTCTGGGGTTATCGACTGCTATGAAGGTACAACCAGTCTTTCATGTTTCTTTGTTGGAGCCTTATCAAGAGTCGTCTTTTCTTGGAAGAGTGCAATGTCCACCACTTAGAATTGAAATTGAGAACCATGAGGAATACAAGGTGGAAAAGGTACTAGATTTACGGTTTAAATGGAGAAAATTGGAATACCTAGTGCATTGGAGCGGCTATAATATCAATGAGCGCAGATGGAAACCAACAGAAAATCTTATCAATGCGTCGCAAAAGGTACAAGAGTTTTATTGATGCTATCTTCAGAAACCTAAGCCCTTTTGATGAAAGTTTTTCAAAGAAGTCCCTTCTCCTTGAAGCCTCTTAATCCTCAACCTTACAAAGAAGGAGAAGAAGGAACTTCTAAAAGACATAATTAGAGACTATAAATCTGTAACTTGAGCCCATTCTTCCATGTTTAGTGCTTATTTTTTTAGTCTGATATGGATAGCCAAGAGATAGATACCATACCAGTCATGGCTTCTCAATCAAGTATATCACAAAACGACCTTGAGATGAAGAACCACCTGTATCACGAAGATGACAGAGGATACTTAGTAACAGGTCGCTAGTGATTGTGCTTGAGATAGAACCTGCCTATGGTAATTTTCACGAAGGAGTGTTTGTAGGGCATTTTCACAATAAAGACACAAAAGTTCATACCTGGTCGAAAACCAAAAGCGTAGTATACTATCATTGATTACAAGGACCAATGAACTACTTGTCGTTGGAACAACAATTGGAGTATATTGCAAACACTATGCGAAAAACTTTCAACTTCTTACATTGGTACTGACTCGCAATAGGAGTACTTCTCGGAAACCTCAAAGCTAAAAGAGGGGGGTGATGTCAAGGACATACACTAGAATAATGTAGAAGATTTTAGAAGGTTCTAAAGAAGCTTTGTAGTTTGTAGAAGCTACTTGAGAAGCTTCCTAGTTTGTGGAAGCTATTTGAGAGGCTTCCTAGCTTGTAGTATATATAGGAGCCGAGACTGAGTGGATCCTTAGTCTCGACAACACACCTCTTAAAGCTCTAGCTCACCTCTTTAGTTTTGTTCTTGTACTCATCTAATTAATCTAATTCTTGTAGATTCTTGTTTAGATTTTCAGTCAATATTCTAAATTTGTAAAAAATATCCTCAATTGTTCTTACATTTGTACCATTGTACTCTTCATTTCAACAAACTCTGCCATAATAACACTCATAAAAATATCTAATACCACTCGAGACAAGTAAAAAAAAAGATTTGAGGACAGAGAAAATACAAAGAATAATATCAGATTAGAAAAGAGTAATCTGTAACTTCTAATATGCTTATGTCTTATCTTGAGAAAGAGGTAATCTACTCTTAATTAAGCCAAGATAAAGCTTTGATATTATAAAAATAATCTTGTCAATCTATCAAGGACATGAGCTAAAAGATAATGCATAAACCAATGAAATTTGTATCAAAGAAAAAGTAACAAAATAGAAATAAGGAAGTACGTATATTAAAAAAATTGGAACGGCTTATTGCCAAAAGACAAGGAAACTTAAAACTCTTGAAACTAGACTAAAAACAAAAAAAGAGTTGAGAAGAGTGAAGAGGGCTTTACTCTTGTCTCTATATATACTATCTAACTAGAGGCTACATATCAATGTTCTGTAGGACCTCTAATATGTGTTGATTTTGTGGGACACATGCCTTGACTTATAAGGCAAGTTTTTCTATGTATAGGCTATATAGTTATCTTGGTCTTTAAGCTAACAACATGTGTGGCACATGGCCAATTTGTTGACTACTTTTCTAATCCAAAAAGTCAATTATAGACACCTATAAAGTCAAAGACATATCTATGAAGCTTTTAAAAAGCTTTCATAGAAGATATTATAAAATGAACTTATTTTTATCTACTTCTACTTACTTCTATCTATTTATACATGTAATTATTGGCTTACATGTGTATGTCCATGATAATTTCACAGATTTATGCATCTTCTTTCAATTCATGTCTTTGACAAAAACTCAAGAATTTATACAAATATTTTACTAACATATACCATTTTTTTTTAAAGTAAGCCATTTCTGTTTAAGTCATTGAGGATAGAATATATAGCATTGTGCAATCATTGATCTTGATGTCTTCAAAACTTTCATTTAGTTTGAATGCTTTTTTGATGATGCTTAATATTTGTTTTATTCATTGTTAGAAATTTTATGTATATTCTTTAAATTATATGATTATTTTAATCATTTATTTTTGTAATAATATATTTATTTTTTCTATATAATATAATAGTGTTATTATTGTATAATTTTTTGTTATAATTTTTTGTTATCTTTTGATATTCAAATTTTTTTAAAAGATTTTTAGTAATTACATCCAAATTAATAGCTATTTTATTAAATAAAGGGATTTTTAATCTAAATATTTTGTTTTTTTATTTTTTTCTATTCATTTAGAAATAATATTTTTTATTAAAAATCTAAAATTCATCATGTCTATTTTTTGCATTGTTAATTTTTTACTTTTTTTTAAGTTGTTGGAAATAGTGTAGTTTCTTTTTATTTAAAAAAAGACATCATCAATGCTAGTTAGATATGTGGTAATGGATTCAAATTACTTGTTCTTGGCTTAAGTAATTAGTTTTTTTGCAACGAGGTTTAGTTTTCTTATATTGAGTTTTGGCATTGTTGCAATTACTATCCTAAAATCTTTGTTCTTCTCTAATATCTCATGTGCCTTACTTGATATCAACTTCCTTATTTTTGTTTAGATACTACATTCCAACCACTTTTTATTATGTCTACCTATATTATCTTAAAGCTATCTAAATTTAATAATATTTTATATAAAGTAACTAAACATATTTATATTTATTGATGGTTTTTATTTATTCAAAGTGATTAGATTTTTCAATCCTCAATTTTATTTTGTAATATTTTATACTTCACATCTTGGCTTTTGATACAAATGAATTGATTTTTACATTCTTTATGTTATCATAAAATTAATGATATTACATGTAGACTTCAAATTTGTATTGCTTTGACTTTATAGCAATATATTATTGCTAAGATTAAGATACTATTGCTACTTTCTATTAGTACCTATATATGATAGCATCTTATCATATTTGGTTTTCTAGTAGTTATCTTCTTATTTTTCAATTGTTTGTCTTTTCTTATATTTTCTTACTTATTACAATTATTAGTTCTAAATCAAACCACACCTAAGTATCTTTGTTTTTTTGTTAACCAATTTTTGAATCAAATAAATTAGAATGACACTAAAGCTATAGGTTGTATTAAAAAAATTATAAAATTTAAATTAGTTGATGCTAATCAAAATAAAATGTGATTTTAAGTAATTTTTTATTACAAAAAAAGTAATATTATTTAAAACCAACTATAAAATTCTAGAAGGTAAAAATTAGTAAGTTTCAATTTGTTTGGATATGTCTTGTTGCCTTTTAGAAATCATAAAATGTGATTATTAATCTTAAAACAGTTATATCATTTTTCTTGATTTTTTAATTTTTTCAAATAGATTGTTTTCACTAGCATCAATTTTATGTTGTTTAGTCTTGTTTATAGTTAGTGTCTCAAAGATTTGTCTTTATGAAGCAAGAAATTATTACATATTTAAAATTAGAATAATTCTTTTTGTAATAAAATATATTAATATTATATATTTTATTGGCATAAATTGATAAAGTCCATAAATAAACTAAAAAATGATATATGTCCAACTTCTATCTTTTAAGTTGTATAATATAAAAATAAAACTTTGGACAATGCTTTTTTATTGCATGAACATTCTCCCCTCCCTCTCTATGCCACTTGCACTTGCATATTCAGAAGAAAAATCTTATTTATAAAAATAAATAAATAAATAAATAAAATTTTACAATAAAATATTTGTGTATAATGACTTATGTTGTTTTTTTAATTTTTTTATTAGTTATATTTGATAAAAATTTGTAATTAATATATTTTTTTAAAGCTTGTAAATTTATTTAAATAATATTTTAATATAAATTAACTATATTTTTTGTGTTGTAAATAAGAGTTTTACTATGTTTATGCAAATGTGTGTGATATAGAAGAGTGTCTACCTAGCAGTTTTCAATATTTTTCTCTTCTTTTCTTACTTCTTTTTTCTTCAATAATACATGATTGTAATCTCTTTTGAATTTTTTTATATTTATTTCTTTTAATATTTTTCTTATAAATCACTGAATTATTGGTTTTTTAATCATAATAATAATAACAAATTATGCTATATATACTATTATTATTATTTTTTTTAGTATTTTTTCATTGTCAACATAATTTTATAATAAAAAATATCACTAAATAAATATATATTTAAAATTTTATATTAATAGAAATATATATTAATTTTATTTTACTATTTTTTTTCTTAAATTTTAATCTATTCCAATTGCTATGTAATGCATTTCTACCTCTATTACTTGTGTATCATTAATTATTATTTATCTAATTTAATTGAAACTTTTATTGCTCATATTATTTTTTAAAAATACACAAAAAAATAAACTGAATCATAGTTTTATTATTAATAAACCTTTAAATACACCAAAAATAATTTTAAGTGTATCACTTTGAAATATTTTGGACAAATAAAACATAACTTGTTTTGATGTAATACAAATATTTTTTTAATGTTTTTTTTTATATATATATAAATAATCTAAAGTTTTTTTTTAAAACTTTAAAGCTTGGAATTAGATTATAATTTAAAATTTATCAAATTATTATTAAAGAAAAAAACATTGGATATTATATGAGAACAAATCTCACAATTAGAAATAGGTCTCAAAATAGAACAAGAACGAACTGTTGATTGTGAGTATGGAATAAATTAAGAAAGGTCACTACAACAAACATATGTTTTTCAACTAGAAAGTTGAGATTTCAAAAAAAAAGTTTTAAAATTAAAACTAAGTTAGGATTTGAAAGAGAGGGTTTTAGATTAAGTGAGATTCTCACACATCATCCACAAAAAGACCCACAGCAAGAAATCCATACCTACTTTCTTTTATTTTATTTTCTTTTAAAACACCAAAATGTTCTTATCTTTGTGCTAGCAATCATCAAGCAAGGCAAAGGATTTCACAATTGGGATTTTAACACCCACCCCCTCATTACCTACCTTTAGAAGTTTAAAGTCATTACTGACCAAATATTTGCCAATTTGTCAACCTTTGACAGTATAAGACCATTGCTGATCAAATGCCAACTTCCTAACCTTTTGGTAATTTAAGGTCGTTCTACACCAGATACCTGAGCTTGTTTTGCTACAGAAACCACAAAATCCTTGACACCGACAGATCACCGATGAACCGCCTGGCAGCATCTGCAAACACCACAAACAAGTCGGTGACGAAGTAGACCGAGAGTCCGACTCGTTCTGCGCTAACATGTGATCACAACCGACGTCATTTGCATCGACTGCCGCAGACCTCCAGACCCTTGGTTTGCGAGGCCACACCGAAAGAAACCTTCAACATCAGCGGCCAAAGTATTAAAAGTACCAGGATTTTGTTGATTAGTGCTAGAGGCAAAAGGATTGCGATGCTATGCAACGTGGGTAACTGGAAAATCATTCAAATGCAATGAAACTAAGATAGAAATCTCGGCATTGCTCTTGGAGCTCGGAAATCATATACACATCGGTCTGTACAACTCGAGGAGAGCTTTGGGTCTATTACATGCTACAGTTGCTTGCCGTGAGCGTGGTGCTGCGCTGGGTCTGGCAGGCGACGTGCTCGAAGACTTTGCTCATTGTTGAGCTCGCCGGGTGATATGTCACCCCACAAACAGATCTCTAGACTTGACCGCTTGTCTATGTATGCTACAGGTCTGATGCGCAGCTTACAAAGCAGCAAGTGCGTGAGATAGCAGAAATTGCTGGAGTGAAGATTCTCACTTGTGGGCGTGAGTAGCACAACTATGCCAAGCGTTGAGAGCTATGCGATGCGAACCTAGCGTTGCGAATCTTGGGGTTGGGAAGTGCCGGGTAGGGAGATAGATCCCAGTCTCGGAAGAGTTGCAGGGCGATTGCTGAATTCGGTCTGAGCTGGAGCATGACCTCGAGCTGCAATTTCCAAGCGTGAGATCCAACTTCAGCGTTCCATTTGGGGCCTGATCCACGGCGGCTGTCTTGCTGGGAGAAATTGGTTGTTGACGGCAACATTCTTGCGTGCTTTGCGCTTCCGCCGCCTGAGCATGGCTATTCGATTCTTCATTAGGAGTACGTCGAAGTTGACCGGAGTGGTCTGCGATGGAACGAGAGAGATATGATGCTTGCTTGAGAGACAGACTGGAATTACTGGTGGGGCTGTTTTCTCCTGGTGGCAAAGTAGGGGAGTCAGAAGGAGGCGATGAGCAGGAAGATGGCAACTCGAAATTGGTACGTGCCTTTGCCCCACGTAATCTCCTCGCAGCGGCGTCATACGCCCTTGCCGCATCTTCAGCTGTGTCAAACGTCCCTAGCCAATGCCTGCATTTCCCAATTCGGTCACGAATCTCAGCTGACCAGCGTCCCCACGGCCTCTTTCTGACGCCGCGGTAGGCTGACTTTGTAACAGGTCTTGGTGAGTGTTGATTAATCATGACCTTGTCGGCGATGTTGTTCGACAAGCACTGACGTTCCATTTCAGCGTACCTCTCTCCGTCAGTTTTAGTGGTAGCGTAGAATTGTGGGTGCTGCAGAGTATGAAATGCAGTTCCTTCAAGCCTCCGCGAACCCAGACTTGCGTGTTCAGACTCTGGGGAGACCACCTGGACAGTCGGGTGAATTCTATGAATCTGAACGCTATATGGGGTCGCTTGTGGAATATTTGGCATGTCGTGTCCAGAAGTCATTGAACTGTCCAAGAAAAAATCGGTGTGTGCTGCCCCGGCCGACACACTGCCGACAGAAAAAGATGAATTGACAGAGAGTGGCTGCTGTTGCCGTGGATTGGGCAGAACCGGAAACTTTGTAGTCATTTCCTGTGAAGGGAACCCCGATAGTTGTCTCAAGGGTTCGGGATTCCCGAAGAGGTTGTGCTGTCCCACAACCGCACCAATGCCGTAGTCGTGACTTGCAACCACATTGTCCTCCATGGCCTCTGACGATGAGATCCTAACTGTCCGGCTGGACTGATGAACTGGGTTCCCAACGTCGCTCTGCACTGGCATGTTCGCAGATTGCTTCATGTGAGAAAAGTCATTCTGGATCGGGTCTGGATTGCTGAACTGAGCCGGGTGGCGAGAAAGGATTCCTGTCGAGAGAGAGGACGAATTCTGAGCAGGATGAGTCCTGACGTCAGAAGCGGGTCGATGGAATCTCATGTCCTGAGCAGCGACGTTGGTGTGTTTCAGATTGAGGTGAAAGGGGGACGGATCGAGTTGGCCTTGATTCTCGTAAGGCAATGTTGATATTATACACACATCGCACAGATTGTGAGAGGTCGGAGCCAAGCAGTGCATACAAGCTCCTTCAACACCATTCGGTTGTGCGTCAAACAACCCTAAGTGATCAATTTTCTCTTTCTTCACTGGCGAAGGCAACAGGCCGGAATTCCACTTTCGCTTGGCATGTGCGGCAGCACTGCCAACCAACAAAGCATGCACTTCCATCGCTCTGATTACCCCAGCGGTTTTCAATTTTCCAATCACTAAGGCTACATTTCATGCCGACAGCAAACGCTCTATGAAAATTTGCTGAACCGCATCAACCATGTGCTAACAATAGTTGAGGCTTAACTATGGTTTATGAGTGAGAGCACCGCCGCTCAAAAAAACTTTGCTCAAAACAATTCCGAAGGTATGCGATCTAATTAAACAGAATGATGTGCGCATTCTGCGAAATGCTTCTCCTTCTAGGTGCCAGATGAGACAAGGAAAACGATGACTAGGAGGACGACTGCACAACCTCGAACTAGAACAAAAATCGGCCATGAAAGTACCTTCTCTGAAGGCACAAGAGCATGAATTCTACAAAACAGAAGTCCGCCTAGGCTTTCAGCAATCTGAAGAACAAGACCCTTTTGGTGTCTTTTCTTTTACTGATTTGCACCACAACATCTAAATGGAGCAGAGCTCAGGTCAACTTTTGATTCAACCACCGAATAACGACCAAGTGAAAGAAGACACACTTCACACAAGAGCTTCAGTGCCAAAAGCTTAGAGAGATTGACGACCCAAAACCTTTCTAGACCCACAACGAGAAAACAGAAGCGTTCTTAAGAGGACCGAAATGACGTTGCGAGAGAGAGTAGAGGAGGAGGAAGAAGAAGAAGAAGAAGAAGCAAAAGCCCCAGCTGCCAGAGCGAGCTGAAACCTCAAGGGAGCGCCGAGAATCCGATACACCATCAGCATGGAACGATGGTGCACTTTAAGCATCACAGATTGCAACCATGTGAGGGTACGGTCCGAAACGAATTGTGCTGTTCGTTCCCCGCGGGTGTGGCAAGAGATTGTAGACCTAACAGAAGCGACGCTAGATCGTGTGAGAGAGAGAAAGAGAGAGGCGGAGGGATCGTCCTTCCGATGCCGAGTGGTGCCTCGAAGTGCGTGAAGCTCGAAGTAAACTAAATACCCCCCCCCAAACTGGCGGTACCTTTGTGATTCCACGGGCACAGGCTCTGCACTCGTAGCAGCCACGTGGGTTACACTCGAACGACGTGTCACACCCCCGCCGCCACCTCAGCAATAGTGCCCTCCCTCTTCCTCTTCAGCCACATTCCATTGCTGATATTTGTTTTGAATTAGTGAATTAATTGAGAATTAGACGAGAAGAAGGTCTCTAGGCGCCATCTCCACCTCTAATTTGTTATTATGTACTTTTCGTTGGTCTGTGTGAAAAGGCAGCCTTGGTTGTGGCAATGGTGACATAGATTGAGAAGGAGTAAACTTATTTTTTTATAGTAATAAAATTAAATTTAAAAATTTGATTTGATGCTTCCCTATTTCCTTGTCTTATGCAAAATAAATATATATTTTTTCTTCTAGTTACTGTCCATGTGGTCATCCACATGTCTTTCTAATTTCTTTTATGATTTGCTTTTGTTTTTGTTTTCTTATTTTTTCTTATTTTTTCCTTTGTCATTACTTCCTAAAGCTCCTACTATAATATAAATTGAAAATTATGCTCCTTCTGTTTAGCAATGAATAAATCCAAATAAAGTTTTTATTGAGTGTCTTTGTAAAATTTTTCAATATGAAATTCTTTTTAGCAAATATTGTTGTAAGCCTTTAACATGTTAGAAATTTTATTTAATTCTTGTAAAGAAAAAAATGGATCCTTATAAATATGCATGGATTAGTATAACTTTAGTATAAGTATTTTGGTAATAAAAAATCATTATTCATTACTTTTGATACTAGGAAATTTTATCAATTTGTTAAGACCAAATTTTATATTAAAATTATAAAAATGTAAAAATTTATATATATCAAATAAATAAATTAAAAAAAAACATGTAAAATTTTGCATCCTAAATTATTTATAAAAAAATATAAATGTAGTATTACATTTGATGGAATTATTAATGTGTTAAATATTTTTGTATTAAAAAAACTATATATATATATATATATATATATATAGTTAAAAAAACTCATTATAGTATATAATGAGTTCTTTAAAGACTTTGTTATGGATATTTTTAGATGGTGTTCTTATTAAATCTAAGGAATCCTATAAAGTATAAATTATACATATGTCGTTTTCACAAATTTTATAAAATATTAAATTTAATGCCAAATTTCAATAAAGTGTAATTTTAAAATTTCAAATGATTTTTTCGAATTTAAAAATTATAATTTAATTTTTAATTTTAATCTTTTAAAATATCCACACTACTATTAAAATAATAATTATTATTATAATTTTTTAAACTAAATTATGTAACTTATAAATTAAGATTTATGATAAAAAAATATATAATTATAAACTAATATAACATATGGTGCTAGTTATTGAAATTTATCCTAAAACTACTATAAATAATATCATATAACATGTTTATCAATTATAAATATCTATGACATTGTAATTAAAAATTAATAGAAATTCTATCTATTTATAAAAATATATAGATTTTTTAATTAATATTATTTAATATAATTTATTTGAAAATAATTTCTTTTAATTTTAAATTTGTCATAGTAGATCACACTATTAATGGTCAGATATTTTATTCCTTATCATAAGTCTAATATAAAGTTTAAAAAAATAAATTGTGATCATATATGAATAATGATTTTATCCATTTCATAGTTTACTGAGCAATATTACATTTGATTATTTATTTTAGAAGTTTTATAATTTTTTAATTTTTTAAAACTAATATAAAAAATACCTTGAAGGTACACATCTTTATTTATTTGTATTTTTTTAACCTCAATCTATATAATCACAGTCACCTTGACAAACACGTTTCTTATTCTAATCATAATAACTTAAATTACATATATTTTATAATTTAATAATTAACATCCAACAATAGACTTTGAAAAAAGTATCCAAGTAATAACACAAAATCATAATTTACATTAAACCATATATTATTTTAGATTTGTATTGTATAAACAAAGATCATTATGTACAATACATTGAGTGCTATCAATCAATCATTAAGTATGTAATTTAAACCAAATACAAATGTATACCTATTACAATCTCAAGTACCAAAACGATTAAAAATCTACACCAAACTAAATCAAGCTATCTCTTACACCACAAAAATAGAATCTGAGAGTGCAAGTGTGAAAATAAGAAAAACCCTAAAGCTTTATTAAAATGGCTTAAAAATCATAGCCAAGCAAACCTTACAATAAGTTCTTTCACTCTCAAAATTGCTTACAAAACTTGACTTGACAAGAATGTCAAGTCAAAGATTTTTTCTACTTAAGTATTCCAATTTTAATTGATATGAATAAGTAAACTAACAAAAAAACTATCAATGGATGAAAAACCACTAATTTAATCAATCTACATTTATCTAACATGATTTGGCACCTAATACTATATCACATGATAGTTGTCATCTGAACAAAGATTGTTACATATTACATATCAAGTATTATCAATCAATTATAAAATATGTAATTTAAATCAAATACAAATATACATCTAACACAATCTGAAGTACCCTCTTAAGTTGATTAGGAGCTCTTCTAGTCAATTAGAACTACAAAACACACATTGTGGAAGATATACACTACTATGATATAAATTCCAAACTCTACTCTTCCAAACTAATGTTGTAGTAGTTAGATCATTGGAGTGTGTAAGGCACATAATAGAAGAAATCTTCAATCTTTATCAAGAGGTGAGGCATGGCTAGAAGACTTCTTACAACAAGCACAAATCTACTTTTCTGGTGGAAGAATCAAAAGAAGTGATATCAAATATGCCATATGCTACCCACATTGGCATTGATTACATAAAAGCATAATAGTAGCCTTTTTTTTTTACTACATACAAAAGAAGGAAGATCAATTGATATAATTGCTAATTCAAGATATATAGAGTCATCAATAGGAATATGATAAGGAATACAATTCTTTAAATGCTCCCAACACTCTTATCTATCTTTGCTTTCTAACAACAAAATACCACTAGATAATATATTCTTTGAATATAGAATTATGTGCCTTGCCTTAACAGCAAGTGTTGTAGGTACCTTATATTATAAATACACATAATCTCTTTTAAAAAATCTTTGAAACTAGGATTGATAAGCTCTACTAAAGATACAAGTATAATTTAAAGTGTCACAAATATGAGCAATAGATAAGTTCTCTAAAACCATAGGTATGGCTTGTTTAAAGAACTCTATTTGATTATATAGATATTGAACCTAAATAACAAGATCATTTAAGTTTACAATTGAAGCAAGCTTTTCACATATTAAGCTACATAGAATTAGCTTTCATCCATATAACAATTAGTAAGGACTATAAGTGTCAAAGATATGAACAAAAAGATGATGCACAAATCAATGAAATCCATCTGAAAGAAAGATTGACAAAATAGAAATAAAGAAGTATGTATATTAAAAGAAATTAGAAAGGCTTATTGCCAATAGACAAGAAAAACTTAAGACTCTTGAAACTAGACTAGAAGTAAGAAAAGAGTTGACAAGAGTGAAGATGGCTTCACTCTTGTCTCTATATATATACTATCTAACTAGAAGCTACATGTCAATGTTCTATAAGACCTCCAATATGTGTTGACTTTGTAGGACATATGTCTTGACTTACAAGGCAAGTTTTTTTTATGTGTGGACTACATAGTTAGCTTAGTCTTCAAGCTAACAACATGTGTGGCACATGGCCAACTTCTTGACCACTTTTCTAATCCAAAAATTCAATTAAAGATAATTATAAAGCCAAGCACTGTCTATAAAGCTTCTAGGAAGCTTCTATAGAAGATATTATATAATTAACTTACTTTTATCCACTTCTACTTACTTCTACCTATTTATCCAGGTAATTACTATCTTACATGCATATGTCTGTGACATTATCTTCCCTTCTAGGGACGAGTTCCAGAAGGAGCAATCATCATATGTTGAAGAAATCTATGATGCAAAGAATTATATTTGCTAGATATTCAGATCTTTATTCTCTTTGAAGATGGTTGATAGGGCCTCTCAACCATTGATAGTGTTCCTTACCAAGGTAAGAAGACCATCCTATTATTTGATCGTTGTTGAGGCCTTTATAACTTCTTTCAAATAAAATATTTAGAACACCATTAGGAATTATTTTTACCTCTAATAAAATTACAAAACATTGAGAGTCTCTTCCAAAGTCGTGATACCAAATGCATTATATCTCGCCATCTATTCAAGAAAAAATATGTCGATCTTGAGGATCTTCATCTCGATTACGTCGTCTTGAAGGTTGTAATAATTGCAATGTCTCGTCCAGTAGGTCCATAAACAAAGACTCTTTAGTCGAATCCATTGGTTGTTGGTTCTCCATCTCCTTAGCATTATAACTACAAAGAAGCTACAAATAAGAATTAAAAGTAGAATGTTATCTTGCCTAGATCTTATTTCTTTTATAAGAAAGATTTTTATCTTGATTTTGATGGATGTCATCCATGAAAAACCTCCACTTCCTTTGTTGTATTTTTTAAGATTCTTTATTGGCTCCCATGTATATTCACTAATATCATATCTACACTAATGAATAAGATATTTCAATTTATTTTGGCACCGCCTTGAATCTACAACTTCTTCTACTTTGAACTCTTCATTATTGTCTACTTGTATAGAAGGAGGTACAGCTTGTCTTCTTCTTGGTATATCTACTAGCTTATATGCTTTAAGAAGAGATACGTGGAATATTGGATTGATTTTTGTTGACTCCGATAGGTATAAATTATATGCAACTGGATTGATTTATACAGAAATAGAAAATGGTCTAAGCCTTCAATAGTCCAACTTATCATAAGGACGAGTGATCTTGATATTGTGACAAAGTAACCATACCTTGTCACCCATGTAGAATGGTGGTTGTTCCTTTTGACAAACATCCGCATTGATCTTTTATTATTCTTGAGCTTCTTTTAACTACGCCTTCATTCTTGTATGTAGCTCTGATAAATGATTTGCCAAATCTTTTGCCACATGATTATCAGCTTTTGAAAAGTCAATAGTATCAAGTTATGGATGATAACCATAATTGGCAAATAAAGGTGTTTGTTTTGTAGAAGAATATATCATGTTATTATAAAAAAACTCTGCCAATGGCAAAAGAATTGTTCAATCATCTTATTAGTAGTTCATGGTACATCTTAAATACTACTCTAAAACTAGATTAACACACTCCATTTGTCCATCAATTTAAGGATAGAAAGTCAAAGATAGTATTATATCTACTTTTAGAATCTTGAAAAGAGTCTGCCAAAACCTTGATACAAATTGAATTCTCTTATCTGATATAATATCTTTAATGAATCCATGATAACGATAGATATTGTCAAGAAAGAACTTAGTTATTTCTTCACCTGTAATGGATTTTATACATAGACCATCTTGGTAAAATGATCTACTATCACGAATATAGAGTCACAAGAACTTGAGATTTGAAGATCTGTGATAAAATCCATAGAAACAAAAGACCATGGTTGTTCTGGAATAGGTAATGGTTGAAGAAGTCCATAAGGTCAATGACGAGGAGTTTTTTATCTTGAACAAATGTCACATGACTGAACAAAGTCTTTCACACCCTTCCACATTTGTGGCCACCAAAAATCTCTAGATATAAGCTCTAAAGCCTTTTTGTATCCAAAATGTCATGCTATTGGAAAGTCGTAATGTGCTTGAAGAATACGTAATCATGCTTCTCTTTTTAGAACATATAATCAACCTTTAAAATAGAATAGGTTGTTTTTGAACTCAAACTTAGAAATATCTTGGGACTTAAAAGAAGGATTCTTGATATTGTGAATAAGAGGATCAAAAGACATACTTGATTGGATTTATTTCACAAGAATTGAATCAACAATGAATATTGATTCCATTACTCAAAGATGAAAATACTTAGGCTTCAAGAGAATTGTTCTTTGTTGATCAAAAGATACATTTCCTTCTTTTGGTGCAAGATAAAAATATATAGGAAGGGCGTTTGACAAATCTTGTTGTTTTTGGGATCGATATATGATCTTGAAATCAAAACTTGATAAAGACATGCTCCAACGGGCTTAGCAACAATATAAAATATAGATTGATATGAACTACTTAAGATTCTTGTAGTCCATATATATGGTGACTGTATTAGAAGTGTCTTTTAGATGATGACACCATTCTTGAAATGGATCCACAATTGCAAGAAGTTCTTTGTTGTGGATTTTATAGTTAATCTTGGTTCCTGAAAATTTTTTGGAATGAAAAGCTCTTAGGTGAAGTTTATCATTTGTTTCTATTTGTGATAATACGACACCAAAAAAAAAGTTTGATGCATTTGTTTCCATAAAAAATGCCTTAAAAAATTTAATGTGATCCAAAATTGATACAAAAATAAAGACTAACTTCAAAGTTTCAAAAGATACTTCACCTTCTTTATTCCATTGAGTTTTGTCTTTGTAAGTCAAATGTGTAAGTGGAGCTTCAACTTGAGAGAAGTCTTTGATGAAGATCCAATAATAGTTGGCAAAGCCTAAAAAGCATTAGACATCTCTTACTGTTTTTAAAATCTTCCAATCTATAATTGTTTGAACTTTCTTAGGATCTATTATAAGTCCATCATTTGAAATGATGTATTCTAAGAAGTTGACTAGATTATTATAGAATATATACATTTTTATATTGTCATAGAGTCTCGCATCTCTTAATTTTTGTAATATACAATGAATATGAAGTTTATATTCATCTATATTCTTAGAATAGATCAAAATTTGGATCTTGTACCATCAAACTCCTTGGACAAAGCAACTCTTGGTTTTTTAACACTTTAAGGATGTTCAATCATGGGTGGAAAGAAATGATTTGGTGGAGATGTTGAAGCAGCTCTAATCATTTCAATATCCTCAATTCATGCCATTCTTGTTGATTCTTGTGGTGGTAAGCTAAATTGATGAATTACAAGCATCAACATCTTCAATTGTTCTTGCATTTATGCCATTGCACTCTTCATTTCAATAAACTCTTCCATAATAACACTCAAAAAAATATCTAATACCACTCGAGACAAGTAAAAAAAATGATTTGAGGACAGAGAAAATACTAAGAACAATATCAATTTAGAAGAGAATAATCTACAACTTCTAATATGTTTATGTCTTATCTTGAGAAAGAGGTAATCCATTCTTAATCAAGATAAGATAAAGCTTTGATATTATAAGTATATTCTTGTCAATCTGTCAAGAACATGAACTAAAAGATGATGCATAAACCAATGAAATTTGTATCAAAGAAAAAGTAATAAAATAAAAATAAAGAAGCACGTATATTAAAAAGAAACTAGAATGTCTTATTATCAAAAGACAAGGAAACTTAAAACTCTTGAAACTAGACTAGAAACAAGAGAAGATTTGACAAGAGTGAAGAGGGCTTCACTCTTGTCTCTATATATACTATCTAACTAGAGGTTATATGTCAATGTTCTATAAGACCTCCAATATGTGTTGAGTTTGTAGGACACATACCTTGACTTATAACGTAAGTTTTTTTATGTGTGGGCCACATAATTAGCTTAGTCTTCAAGCTAACAATATGTATGGCATATGGTCAACTTCTTGACCACTTTTCTAATCCAAAAAGTCAATTAAAGACAACTATAAAGGCAAAGCAGTATCTGTAAAGCTTTTAGGATGCTTCTATAGAAGATATTATAGAATTAACTTATTTTTACCTACTTCTACTTACTTCTATTTATTTATACAGAGAATTACTATTGTACATGCATATATCCGTGACAATAAGATAACAAAGATACATGTCTATTAAAGCGATAATTCATTATTATTTATAATAATATCAAATTCCAATCATGATGGTTGCCATCAAATAATTCATACTTGTATAATCCATGTTTGACAGTTTGAACAATCTATTCAGCTAGGCCATCTACTTAAGGATGATTTTTAAATGTGGTATAATGATCTATTAAAGCTTTAGTATTGGAAGCTTCAAAACTTCCAAGAAACTTTTTTCCTTGATTTGTTGAGACTTTAATAGGTGCTCCAAAATGTGCCATTATTTGATTAAAACAAGCCATAGCTATTAAGTTTTATTTTTTGTTGAAGCTTATGTAAGGCTGAAAGATCTTCTCACACAATGCTAATTTTTTGATTATTGTCTAATTTTTCATTTAAATTCTAATCAAGAACCATGGTTACAGAACTTGAGATTAAAATCAAATATGTGGCTGTATGTGATCTAAGAACTACCTTTTGATTACAATTGCTATGCCATTGAGCTCCAATTAAGTCTTTTCTTGAAGAATATAGATTATAAAAAAATCCATTGCCATCCAAATTGATAATACTTGCTCAAAGCACAATCTCAAAGTTATATTCTTAAAGCAATAAAGTCCATCTTGCAAGCTTGCTAGTAAACTTGACTGATTCTATTAGCCACTTTAAAATTTGATAGTCACTTACTAATATAAAATATTAACCATATAAGTAAGGTGAAAAGTAAGCAATGATTCAAATTGTTGCCAAAGCTTCTCCTTTTTAAAATGAGTAATTTGACTCTACATTGTTATTACTTCTAGAAGCAAATATAATAACATATTTTCATCCTACATCATCTTTTTGAATTAAGATTGCTTCTAATTCTATTGCACTCCAATCTATGTGTAGTTAAAAAGGTCTATTGGCATCTAAACATCAAAACACTAGAATTGAATCCAACTTTTGCTTCAATGTATTGAATGCATTTTATTGCTCATGATCCCAAGTCCATAGTTGATCTTTATTTGTGAGAATAATTAAAGGCTTAACAATGACGCTAAAGTATTTAACAAATCTTTAGTAGTAATTTGTCAATCCTAAAAAAACTCAAAATTGTGAAACATCACTTGGTATCCTGATTTTTTATAAGGCATCTATCTTTGCTTATTGTATACAAAGACCTCTTGAGATAATCATGTGCTCCAAGTATGGTAATTATTCATGGAAGAATTTATAATTTCTATGATACAAGTATTATCAAAAAGGCGAACCTCCTCGAGAGAATATAGGGCCCTTGATTGTAAGTGGGTTGTAAAAAGTACAATATTGCCTAAATCAAGTCAAATATAAAAGGATAGCCAAAGACTAAGTACAAAATTTAGACTAATTTCTTTCTTGTGCTAAGATGCATCCAACATCTAATTCAAATCTTAAATCCAAATCTCATTTTATTAAAATACCTATAACTCACTTATTACTAATCCAATCTAAAAAAAGTTTAGCTTTTTAAGCTTAACTCAAGCTATAAACTTCAAATTTTTAAAGTCAATAAACAAAATCTTAAGAAAATGAGAGCCAAACCAAGGAGAAAAAAAATTGGCCACTTACTGTAGTCATTGCCTTTAAAATCCTTATCTATAAATTAGCTTAGATCACTTCCATCATAGCTCTTCTTCTTGCATACTAAGGCTTTTTGAAAAGCTAGCAATAAGTTCTAGTTTCTTCCAAATTTTTAAAATAAAAAGAAAAAAATCCAATAAATAGCATAAAAAGTACCAAATCAGTCTTGAATTCTACTGCTTGAAAATTATAATAACCCCCTTTCCACAAATTCATGTAAAACTCCTTCATCATAGCTCTTTTTCTTACATAAAATAGCTTTTTGAAAAACTAATAAAAAGATCTAGCTTCTCTCAAAATTTCAAAATAAAAAGATGAAAATTCAGGAAATGCAATAGAAAATCTTGAATTAGTCTTGAATCTCACCATTTGAAAACTCTAGAAAATCCTTCCTAAAAATTCATGTATATTTCTCTCATCATAGCTCTTCTTCTTACATGAAATAGCTTGTTGGAAAGCTAATAATAAGATCCAATTTTTTACAAATTCTTAGAATAAGAAGAAAAAAATATAAGAAATGGCATAGAAATCCTTAACCAATCTTAAATCTCATAGCTTGAAAACTCTAGTGACTCCCTCTTTTAAAAAAATTCATGTATCTCCCTCGTTATAGCTCCATTTCTTGCATGCTATAGCTTCTTGGAAAGCTAAAAATGTGGCCTAACTTCTTTAAAAATTTTAAAATTTTAAAATAAAAATTTTGTAAGTGGCCTCAAAACTCCGAATAGGCTCTAATCTCTCTTTTTTCTAATTGATTTCCAAACCCCCCTTTCTCCTCTCAAATTAAAATCCTTAATGCCAAAAATTCCTATCCTAAACCTTCTTTCAATACCCATCTTGAACTACTATAGGGCCGAATATCTATTCTAAAAGACAATATCTTTAAGCTCAAATAATCCTTTTAAGACAAAAATTTCATATTCTAAATTCTATTCAAGTTTTTAAATGTATTAGTATTATATTCCTCCTTTCTCCAATATGTGAAATTAATTATCCTCTAAATATCTTTGATGCACTTAATTTAAGTGCATCACAACAATGTAATCTCCATTACCATAATTGCTCAAGTATTACTTATAAATGCCTCATATGATCTTGTAGGATGCTATTAAAAATTTTAACATCATCAATGTAGCATCTAGCAAATAGCAAGTCAAATAAAACTTGGTCCATCACCCATTGAAACTCAATTGGTGCATTCTTCGGACCAAATGGAAGAAACTTTTATTAATAGAGTTGATCTTTGTCATCCTCATTAATTCTCTACAATATTGTCTTTATTCAATCTTCAATAAATAATGGTAATTGGTGATAACTAGCTCTTCAATCCAAAGTACTGAATACTCAAAAGTATCCTATTACATCAAATAATTCTTCTACCATTGGCATTGGATATCAATCAGATTTAGTCTTATAATTAATTGAATGATAGTCTTTATACATATGTTTCTTTGTCTAATTGCCAAAAACATCTTTTTTCAAAGGCATGATTATAGTAGAAGCGTATTCACCATTAGAAAGCTTAATGAAGCCTATAACTAATAATTCTTAGCAACAAGCTTGGACACTAGCTTTTTCTAAGGTACTAAGTTTATAAGCTTGTTTGAGGATTAGGTGATCATCTTCTAATTGGATGTGAATAGATTTTCCTTTATAACCTTCAAGATCTTCAAAAATAAAGGCAAAACAATTATAATACAAGTAGATAAAAGCTCATATCTTTCATGCTTTGGCATCAATAATTGTGGTACTAACTTCAATAGCTAATCATCAAACTCTATGGTCTTCTTCTTCACCAATAGAACACTATTATATGCTGGTATAGCCTTTAATTGCTAATTTGTTGAAGAAACAATTCCTATGCATCCAACATCTTCACTTCTAATTAAATGAGGGGCTTGATCACTATAATGTTTGTGTGAATTAAAAATGTTGATAGAATATGATGTATCTTTTAAAAAAATCCCATGAGAGAATCTCTTGAGTACTTATTTTTTCTAAGTCTTTAGCTAAAATTGCAAAGACATCTTGAGCTTGTAGCTCATCCATTGCATGTCTTTGTAAGCAAAGAAATGATTTAGATCCTTCAACCTTAATAAGTTTAAAATCCATTGTTCTTTGACTATTTTTTTATAATCTCAAAGTACTAATATGGTCATGAAAATATTTTTAAATAATGAGACATATGTCAAAAATCTATATCAAAGTATTGAAGTCCATAGCTTGGCTTAAGAAAAAATGATGTTGTCCTTTAGTAAGATCATAAGGAATTATGGTGCCAATTAAAAATCCTAAAGCATGCTTCCTTTCATTGGCATTAGGTTCTTCATAGGTTTATGAATTAATATTCCAAATCATACCAGATCTACATGCTCAAAATATAAATAATATTAGAAATATTACAAATGTAGAAAATATACTAAAAGATGCTTCCATCTTATTAACTAAGGCAAGAAGAGGTTCATTGGCCTTATTAAAACTAAAAAAACTTATTATCATGTAAAATATCATTAACATGGTATCCAAAAGATTGATGAATTTTAGAAAATACTTTTTTAAGTATGTAAAATAATGTCAAATTGGTCCAAATCAAAGAAGATTAATAGACCTAGGAATCCAAATCCATAATATCTACAAAGATTAGAGGACCAAGGAGTTAATTAATATATTAATAATTCTCCAATACTTATATTCAAATGTCATGTAATAGTAGTATATTTTCAAAAATATATCTAGGTAGTATAGTTTAATACATAAACTACTATTGTATAAGCTGCATCAAATTTGTAAATAAATTAGATTGAAGATCATTTAACCTTTGATTTACTTTAGTATATGAATGACCTTGACAAGGCCATCCAACAATTAATAAATTCTATGTGACCTAATTTCTTCAAATCCTCATCACTAATAAAAGTGACATCTTGAAGAAATTAACTAAAACAATCAAGAATGGTAGGAAGTTATAGTTGTTTGGGATATATAAATAATAACCTTTGGAGATGATATTAAGCTGCTTATTTATATATAATTCTAGTATCCATATGAATGTACTGTCGAATAATAAGGCCAACCTCTAATATTGTTATCAAACCTATATCAATGCCTTCAAAGAGCTCTACAAGGATAATACACTTATTTAGTAGATGCTTATGAATAGGTTGGCCTAAGATAACTAAGAAAGAAGATTTTGGTATCTTCTATATATCTAGTGAAGATACAATCTCTTCACATTGACAAAGAAGTTTTGTACATGTTTTTCGAGGTGAACATAGATTTTATTTTATTTTTTACAAACTTCTAAAGATGATAGATTAGTTATTCTTATAGAATGGGACATAAAAGCTAATATTTCTTTTAATAAAACTACTCGATAAGACAAATCAAATGCCAATGTACTACAACCAAATAAAGATTTTGCTGATATAATCATAATAATGGCTACAAATATGATTGAAATGGATTCTTTCTTTTCAATATCAATAGACCATCATGATTAAATCTATGTTTCTTCAATCAAATTATCTAGGCCAAAATCAAATGGATAAAGGACCTATTGATCTACTAAAATATCATATTTGATAGCATTATTCATTGCACACTTTAAAAATAAGTATAAATAAAGTGGACTAGATTCAATGAAAAATATTAATTATAAAGGTTGTTTGGTATAGCTAGTAGTTCATTCTATGCCCCTTACAAAAGTGACAATGGTGAAAAGACAAGATTCTAAGTCTATAATAGTAAGATCTAATTCTTGTGTAAGTTTTTTATTAATCATAATTGGTTGAGCATCAAAATCTAATATGACATACTAAAGTACAGCACAAGTACTACTGACATTTTTGAGCAAGTCTAGCTGCAACATTAGATAAAAATACTACCATTGTAGCTAATGACACATCACTTGAAGGATTTATGTTTGTAGCTTATAAGTAACCTTCATCAAGTGTGGCAATAGCTTCAATTGTAAGTTTTACTTATAACTTAAAGAAATCTTCTTATATTAAAGGCTTTATTATGACTTGAATTCTTTCTAATAATGACATAGATACTTTTTTTTCTAAAATTTTATCAATCAATTGAAAGATCCTTATTGGTTTAAATTCTAAAGCCAACTTATCAACACTAGAAAATATAGGCATATTCAAAATTTTGTAAGCCAAAGTATGTACCATATTTTTAACATTCATATTTTTATCTTATGTTAAAGGAGAAATAGAAGACTTTGTTGTAGAATTAATATTTTCAAGGCCAAAACATAAAGACAATCATACATGAGTATTAAAATCTCTATGATTGTTTAGATAGCTAGACAAAGGTTCTAGTATCTTACTTATTATAGATACCATATTCTTAGCTATTGTTTGGGCACATGTGGTAGCTACAACTACTATTTTTTCTAATGCACTAAATATATAATTTTTTAGAAAAGAATAACTTATTCCACTTCTAAAAGCCACATAAAATCTAGTTATTTGGTATAATGAAGCCACACTATTGAATCTCTTTTTTAATTTAGTAATTTTCGCTTCTAAGGCCTTTTTTTAATCCAAAGTAGGCCATTTATGTAAATGTAATATGGAAAAATTATCTTCATTTTAATTAATTTTACCACAATGAAAACATTTCAATTGCTTCTTTTTAGATTTATCACCAAATTTAGCCATCTCAGCTTTTGGCTTAAACTTTTCCATGTGTAAGTCTTTCTTCTTTTTAAGACAATTAGAATTATTTTTAATGTGACCAAATTCATCACATCTTCAATAATGCATAGTCTTTTCAAGATGAATTTTTGCCAAGCTACTTATTGCAATTGCCATCTTCTTGGACTTAGATACATCTATCATTAAAGCTACAATGTCAATAGCATTATATTGACAAAGTGTCTTATCATATTTTTTAACTTTAGCAAATGCTTGTACCAATAAAACCTTGCTGTCATAGTTGAGAATAATTCTTAGTGTGACTAAATCCAAAAATTTCTTGTCAATCTTAGATAAAAAAATCTTAACAAGTTGAATCTCAACAAACACACTTCCTGATTCTACTGCAAACTAAGTCAAATAAGTATACATGATATTTGTAGTATCTTCTTTTTTATGACAGAAGTCTTGAATGCATTGCATTTCATCACACCTAAAACCTTCATACTCATGCTACAAGTACTTAATAAATATTTGGAGAGTTTCAAATAATAATGGCTCTTCTATTGCAGATAAAGCTGTGTTTATTGCTTGAGTCATGAAAAATAAAGTAATTGAAGTAGTAATTAAAAAAGTAACTACTTCTTTTTCTTTGATATCTTCTAAAGAACTACTAACTTCTCTTTATGTTAAATCTTCTTTCTTTACTGCAAGCATGAAGCTTGAAATAGCACCTTCTTTAAGAGCTGAAATAAGTTATATGCATGCCTCTTAATAATACTTTACTTTACACAACTCAAGTAAATGTTTATCACTTTCCACTTCATTTTTCATAGATTTAGAGTACCTTGTACTCCAAATATTGTGCTTAGAGTTCAAAGATATAACATTCATTGAAAGTGGAAGACCTTTGATTTTTTTTCTTCATCCATATTTGAAATCTGAATTTCTAATTTGGCAAAGAAATGGCCTCAACTTGTCCTAAGAATCTATCTCTTGCTATGTTACAAGGATTGTCTTTTATTTTGTAAAATATATCTACTTTCAAGACCTAAACCCTCCAAGTAGTATCCAATGCTAAAATAGATTAAAAAGCCTCATTAGTATCTACTTCTAATTCAAAGTCCTTGATGTGATCAGTATCCAAGTAGTATCCAATGCTAAAATAGATTAAAAAGCCTCATTAGTATCTACTTCTAACTCAAAGTCTTTGATGTGATCACTATCCAAGTAGTTTGGTGAAGAAGATTGATAATATCAACTCCTAGTATGTACCATAAAAGAACTACTTGGATACTTGCAACTATCTAAAGCCTAAAAGGACAACATGTGCCTGCAAAACTACCAGGCTTTTGAATTCAACATATCTACAAACAAAAGGATCTTGCTAGCCATCAATTTGACCTTGTTTCTAAAATATGCCTATCAATACAAACTAGTATAAATATCAAATGGAATAATTGTAAAAAACCTCTAAAAATAATATCATCAAGTAAGAGAATGTACCAAAATAAAAATCCATAAGTCCATATTGGATCTTCATCCTCAACAACACATAAGCAAAAATCAAAGTGAACTAGAATAATTATCACTTACCTACTATTAATGGTTACAAATCATAAAATTTCTTATAATAAAAGAAAATTATAATAAAATAAAATATGGAGAAGTAAAAAAAAATCAAAAACTTACTTAAAAAGCAATCAACTTTTAATAATTCCACTTCAATGCTTCAAATAACCTTTACTCTAAAAATTAAGCACACCAATGAATTCTTTGGATTTCTTCCACATAAAATTGACTAAAAAAAAATCAAATTTGGAGTCTATATGTACTTAGAGTGAGCTTCTAAATTTGACACTTACAAGTTTTAGATAATTTTATTTATTTATTTATTTATTTTTATTTTTATTTTTATTTTAATACCTTATAATTGCACAATGAGACCAATGACCATGAAGTTTTTTTCATCGTAAATTCTTTGACCATGGAAGATCTTGTTACTTAGATTCTGTCATCATGGATTATGTCTCTGTGTATTTCTATCACCACGCATCCTATCACCATGGATCCTATGACCACAAGGACCTTTGACTATGGATCTTTATTACCATTGATCTTATGGCTACAAAAATATCTTGTAACTATGCAATCTTATGATCGTGTTCACTTAAAATCGTGGCTTGACATCTTGAGCCATCAAAATATACTACAAGCTATTATTGGCCGCCACTAGCTACCAACTACCATTGTGATATTTTTGTCACAGTTTGTATCAAACCACTACATTGCAAGTTAAAATGAAGTAGATTAAAAATAAAAAAATACAAATTGAAGAGAAGGAGAAATTCTTATCAAGTGAAAGATTAGAAATCTACACCAAACTAAGTCAAGCTATCTCTCACACCACAAAAAAGGAATCCAAGAGTATATGTGTAAAAATAAGAAAAACCCTAAAGCTTTACTAAAATGGATAAAACACCATAACCAAGCAAATTCTTATAACAATATTTGTTACTTTCAAAATCACTTACAAAACTTGATTTGACAAGAATGTCAAGTCAAGGGTTTTTTTTCACTTGAGTATTCTAAACCTAATTGACATGAATAAGTCAACTAATGAAAAAATTATCAATGGATGAAAAATCACTAACTAAATTAAATTACATACATTTGACAAGATTTGGCACTTGATGCCATATCACAAGACATTTGATTAAAGATACTCAACATATATATATGAAAATTTATATGACCAAATTATTCACTACATGACAAGTTAAAATTGAAAAAAATTGACCAAATATAATAAGAGATGAACTAAAGAATAAAAATTCTTACAACAAAGTTGGTCCGAGTAGGTGCCTTATATGCCATGCAATATGAAGAATGGCACATTGCAAATTGAGTTGATAGAGCTACCAAACCTCTAGCTAAATATGAATGAAGAATGGCACATTGCAAATTGAGTTGACAGAGCTACCAAACCTCTAGCTAAGTATGAATGAAACAAAAGTTTCACATCTATATATGTATAAGCAACATTTCTTTTTCTATTTGTTAACAAAAAAACAAAACAAAAAAATAAATAAATAAATAAAAAATAAAAAAAATATGCAATGATCTATCAAGCATGGTCAAGATTTTATGACTTGAGATTCAAACTATCACCCTTTAAGTTTAAGACTATTCTACACCAACCAAATACATAACACTTCTATGGACCAAAACCACACTCCATGCTTGCTTACTTTGTGATTTCATGCTTTCTCCTCATCCTCCTGTTACTTCACGCCATCCAAATGTGCGACGTTCATGTTCTGCCACAGCAATCAAAAGAAACTTCCAGAAAAACTAGACAAACAAAGAAAGAAAGCAACGAGAACTAGTGTTGGAATCAGCACCGCTTTTTTTTAATTTCTAGGTCCGCACAACAAATGTGGCCGCGTGGAGATCCTAGTAGGGGAGCTCATGGTGACGCAGCTGCTTGTTCAGGATTTCGGGGGAGAAAAATAATGAGAAATGGGCTGCAAGCAGCGAGATTTGCTTGGAAAGGGTGCGCTTCGAATGCAGTGCTTCTTCGAATTAATTACTTAATTCCACCCTTTTTCGCTGCTTTTCCTTTTCGTTGAGCCCAGAGTCCGGAGTGGAACCTTCATGGCCCCAACCAGCGCCTAAGATCTGGAAATGCCCAGGTATGTGTACGACCCCTGCTTCCACTTCTTTCTCCTTTAAAACTCCCACTTCTATGCCTTCCGTGTGTCGTTTTGTGGCCCCCTCGTCTTGTCGCCGGGTTGAGATTTTTGCATGTGCACCGCAGCTCGGTTGAGACGCCTTGCCATCAATACATGCTACGGCATCGTTGCAGACAAGCAGCGATTCCTGGCATTTGAAGACAACTGGGGAGGAGCAACATAACTAGGTTTTAACTCTCGCAAGTAAGCTGTCATGTTTTCAAGTCACGTCAGAGCAGTGCAGTGCAGTGTCCACTGTTTCTTTCATTTCTGTGGCTATTCTCGATAAATGGAAAGATTGGGCTGTGTGGTGCTTCTGAAGGGGGGGATGAAACCCCGGATATTCTCCCTGGTGCTGCCGCACGTACTAATCATGGTCATCTTTAGCCCATGAATAGCGGGGACCACGAGTCACCGACAGGCTCCGATTCATTTTCATGTCACCAACTCTTGATGCATTTTGCGTAGTTTTTGCTTTACTTTCCTTGTTTTTCACCATATTATTTCTTTATTATTATCTTTATTACACTACTCAGTTTCTTCTCATTTACAATTGTCATGGCTGTGACACATTCTCTACCGGAGGCAACTGACCTTTAGTGCCAGTGCAACTTCAAGTATTGGTCGAGTGGAATGTCCAGATTCCCTATTCAAATACAAAATTTTGGTTTAATTTCAAAACAAATAGTCATTCCTCTTTGAAATCAGAACCCCATAGTTATTTCTGGGACCTTGTGGTGAATGGCCCCGTTCATCTCCAATTTCTCCCAAGATACTAGTTGCACCTCGGACGAGATCTCAGGGGACTTTCCAAATGGGCGACAATACCTGGAGTGATCATGCCACCAACCCTATTCCATGGATGCTGAGTATTTGGGGTTTGTGAACATAGGTATCAAGCTACTATCAGCTTGCTTTTCCCTCTACAGCTCTGGAGTATTTGACCTATTTTCGACACAGTAAATTTGTGATGCAGGAAACGAGGTTTCTTACACTGCGGTCTATGCTCCGTTCTGCACTCTAGAAACGGAAGAGTAACTTACCCTTCTGTATTCTGTGAAACACTAGATTTGCTAACGACTATCACTTAACATTTTCTAACTGTCTCACTTTGATTTATAACCAACCAATATTTGTATGGACATCTAAAGATTAAAAAAATCAAGAAATGAAAACAATATCTATTCGTGCAACATTTAACAATGGTTGAAACCACTTGATTATTACAGAAGCTATATTAGTTTGACAGCAGGCTTTAGATGCCCCGCTGTGGATATTAGCTTGCGTCGTACTACTTCGGAAAACTTGTAGGAGAGTCTGGCTCAGCATCTAGGGACGACGAATGCAATGGCATTGTAAAAACTTGTGGACGAGAGTGAGATAGACAAAGTCGTGTAGCATAACGAGAATGAGAGATTCTTCTCTCCATGTTTTTCTTTTTCTTTTTGTCTTTTTAAAATTTCATTACATTTTTCTGAATCATTCTGCAGACTCTACAAAGTTGCTTAAATCATGCGTTTGTCCTCACATAGGATTGATTGATTTGTCTCCACATCCTCTTGGGCTGTCGTTGGCTCTTGAAGACTCGCTCTTTAGTCTTACTTCTCATTGACCACGCAGAAGGACCAGTGATTTTAATCTTTCCACGCTATTCTCGTCCCAAGAGGATCTTTCTTCTTCTCTAGTGCTCAATATCTAGCGGTTTGTACGAATGCAAAATAGCTAACACTGTTTGTTTGTTTCTTGAAGCATAAGGATGTTTAGCCTTCCTTGCTGGTTAATGGAATTCAGGTTAAACAAGAAGTTCAGGCAGATCCTGGGCTTGTACTCAGGATAAGCTATCCTTACCTTCAGAGGTAGAACATAGTTCCACTTTGTTTAGTTTTCTATACTTAAAGTTAACCTGCTATCTCTTACCCAACTCTTAGTTTTAGAAGATATTTGAGTTTACTGAGAGGTTTCTTATGGATAGTATTTTTGTTTTGCAATAGCATGCCTTAATATAATCAATTAGCTTGTATCAAATGAATCTCTCCATTTTATTTATTTGTTTATAATTTTTTCCAATTGTTTTTTTTAATTATTATTATTATTATTATTATTATTTGTATGGTCAAAAACAAGTTTCAAAACTTAGTAGTCTTAAAATTCTCATATCTTTAATGTTGGTAAGTGTATCACCAAAAATTTTTTATTAAATTGTGAGTGCTTATTCAGATTTACATCTGGGCTCTTATTTGTTGGAGAAGTGAATTGTATTAGCACCCCAATCCAAGAGTTTTTGGACCTTGTTATAATACCAAAATCTATTAAGCATATTCTCAAAGATTTTAAGGGTATAGAATGGATATGCATTGTTAATATTTTTGACAATCTTTTTGTTTCAAACATTTATTAAAATACTTACTTCAAATCAAAAAAATAAATATGTATTTTTTTTTAATCTTAATATCTTTCTATATGGTTTTATAATTTATTTTTTATTCTAAATATAATATTTTTTGTTATTTTTTAATTTATATTGGTATAAAAAAAATTATTTCAAATTAATTTCTTGCATTTTTACATTATGTTTCATACAAGAACAAATTTCATCCTAAAAAGAATCTTTAGAATTAAGTTCTAATTTTTTTATAGGTCCAAAAAAAATAAGAAAGTTGTTGTGAATAGCTTAAATTTTTTGTTATTTTATAATCCTATAACAAAGTAGAAAAGAAAGATCATCCAATACCAATTTCAATAAACTTCAAAAACACTAAAGTTTTTATGGATATAATTGGTTTTACATATTAAATAAAAAACTATTTAAATATCACAATTTGATGTAAATTCTTTATTATTCTTACTACCTTTACAATCTATTGGCACTTAGAACATAAAGATTGATTAGTCCTTCTTATAATGATATAAGTTTGACCAATTCTTAATCTTGAAGTTAGAAGGGCCTTCTATGAGTACTTCTATTCATTTTAGAGGTGTTTAAATGACAATAAATATTTTTAGAATCTATTTGACTACCACAGCCTTTAGAATCATATTAAAATCTTATAGATTAAGTCTTTTTCTTTGTATACAATGGCTTGCAAAATTTCTATAGAATCTTGGCTTTAATAATAGTATTTCTTAATAGTGTTTATAATTTTGTTCAATTGCCAACAAGAGATTCTAAGCCAACATTTGTATATGTCTTATGGCCTAAATTTTCTTATTGGAAAATAGACAATAAAATCCAATATTATAAAATTAACTATTAAGATTCTTTTAAATAGTTTAAAAATTATTAACATTAGTATACAAATTTATTTTGAAACTATCAAAGCATGAAATTATCAAATATTAGAGATGTGATGTCTATACTAAAGAAATTATCAAATAATAATTTTAGTTCTCTTTTTGGAACTAATTCTATTAATATATATTAGATCATAATAATAATAGAATAATAGAATAATAACATAAAATATTTATTTATTTATTTATTTATTATTTATTATTATTTTTTTATTATTACTTTTTTATTTTTTTATTTTTTTAATCAAGATAAAAAATCCATTCATTTCTAATTTTAATAGAAAAATCTGTATTTAATTTTAAACCATTAAAAATAGTAGAACTATCAACATATTAATTAATTATTAATTGAGTGTTTATTATTATCAAGGATTTTTTTTATTCTTAATTGATTTGATGCCAATTTTAAACTTAAGTATAAAAATTATCTAATATTAAAATAAAGACATAGAACCACCAAGTAGCTTTGTTTGATACCTTTTGTATAGGAAATCTATTAGCCAAAATTCTATTGACTTCTTTTTTCCTCCAAGAATAAAAGTTCTATCATATTATATATTATAGCCAAAATCTTAATATTTCTATAGCTAAAAATATAAATTATTAACTTGTTTAATTATAAATATTTTAAAAATCTAATTTTAATAGTATTAGATTGTAAAGTCTAAATGGACTTAACCAATGATCTTTTAGGTTAATAAGCTATTGTCTAATACATGCTTTGATATTATAAATATTATTTAATCATAATATTTATAGCATCAAAGCATAATAATACCTCAAAGTGATATTCAATCTTTCATTATCATATTTTAGTCCTTAATTTTATTTTATTTTATTTTATTGATTTTTTATCTTTTTTTACTTGAAAAATTATTTAGATGAAATATTCTTGTATATAATTTATTTAATATAGACTCTAATTCATTGATCATATGCTTTGTATTGATTATATTAATCAAATATGTATTAATAGTATCAAAACACATCTTAAAGCTCTTGCACCTATCAAATAGGTGGATATACTAGACTCCTTATTGGTAGGTGTAAGAGCTTTCAAGCATGCTGCAATTAAAGGGCCATCTTTTGCTATATATGCCACATCCATTAATCATGGTGACAAGATATCAAGTGATATTCCTAGTCAATATCAAGATTTTCAAGACATTTTTTTTAAAAAAAATACAGATATTCTTTCAAAGCATTATTGTTATGATTGTACTTTTGATCTTCAAGAAGAAACTCAACCACCATTTGGACCAATCTATAGCCTATCACAAAATGAGTTAGTTATACTCAAAGAATATATTGATGAAAACTTAGCTAAGAACTTTATATGCCATTTTAAATCGTAAGTCAGTACTCTTATCTTATTTGTAAAGAAAAAAAATGGATCTTTGTGGATATGTGTAGATTATTGAAGACTAAACAAAATCACCATTAATAATAGGTATCCTCTACCTTTGATTTCAGGACTTCTTGATCAACTAAATCAAGCACAGTTTTATACAAAATAGATTTATAAAGAGCATATAACATGGTCCACATCAAAAAAAAAAAAAAAAAAAAAAAAAAAAAAAAAAATGAATGGAAGATTGCTTTCCGAACTAGGTATGGACATTTTGAATATAATATCATGCCTTTTTGACTCACGAATGCACCAACTACTTTTCAATATGTAATGAATGTTGTTTTTTTGTGAATTGCTTGATGATTTTATTGTTTGTTATTTGGATAACATTTTAATCTATTATAAGAACACAAAAGAGTATAAAGTTCATGTTTGTTGTGTGTTATAAAAACTAAGACATATAGGATTGTACGCAAAGTTGGAAAAGTGTATATTCCATATTACTCAAGTTGATTTTTTGGAATACATCATTTTTAATAAAGGCCTTATGATAGATCTAAAGAATGTCCAAATTATTATAGATTGGAAGATCTTAAGAACAATAAGAGATATGTAATGCTTTTTGGGCTTTGCCAATTATTATCAAATCTTTATCAAGAAATTTTTTCAAGTTGCAACTTCACTTACTTGTTTTACTTGTAAAGACAAACTTAAGTTGAATAAAGAAGCCAAAATATCATTTGTTGCTTTGAAGAAGGAATTTACTTCCGCACCAACTTTGCATTGCATCAATTTTTTTAATGAATTTTTTATAAAAATAGATGCATCAAAATTTACCTTAGATGTAGTATTATCACTAATGAGAATAGATGACAAACTCTATACAATAGCTTTTTATTCTAAGAAATTTTTAGCAACCAAGATTAACTATGAGATCTACAATAAAGAACTTCTTGTAATTGTGGATTCATTTTAAGAATGGCATCATTATCTAGAAGATGCTTCAAGTCCAATCTTAATGTATACAAATCACAAGAACCTTGAATATTTCATATCAACACTTATTTTAAATTATCACCAAGCTTGTTAGAGCATGTCATTATTAAGATTTGATTTTAAGATAACATATTGACTTGAAAAATAACAAGGTTTATCAAATGTTCTTTTTAGATGTACTTAACTTGTACCAAAAGAAGGAGATGTATCTTTTGATCAACAAAGAATAATCCTCTTGAAGCCAAAATATTTTCATCTTTGAGCAATAAAATCAACATTGATTGTTGATTTGATCTTTGTCAAAAAAATTCAATCAAGTATGTCTTTTGATCCTCTCATTTATAATATCAAGAATCTTTCTTTTAAGTCTAATGATATTTCAAAGTTTGAGTTGAAGAACAACCTTTCTTATTTCAAAAGATGCCTATATATTCTAGAAAGAAAAGTACATTTATGTATTCTTCAAGCACATCATGACTTTCTAACAGTAATACATTTTGGATACAACAAGACTTTAAAGCTTAAATCTAGAGATTTTTGATAGCCGCAAATGTGGAAGGCAGTAAAAGACTTTGTCTAATTATGTGACATTTTTTCAAGATCAAAAACTCCTTATCATCAATCCTATAGACTTCTCTAACCATTGCCGATATCCAAACAACCACAGTCTTCTATTTCTATAGATTTTATTACAAATCTTCCAAGTTCAAGTTCAAATGATTCTATATTTATAATCATAGATCAATTCATCAAAATGGTATATTTTGTGCCATATAAAAAATCTATTTTGGATGAAGAAATAGCTAAGATTTTTATTGACAATATCTATCACTATTATAGATTGCCTTAGGATATTATATTAGATAGGAAAAGTCAATTTGTATCAAGATTTTGGAGCATCCTATTTCAGATTCTAAAGGTGGATATAAAGCTCTCTTTAACTTTTCATCTTCAAATTCATAGAAAAATGAAATGGATGAATCAAGTTTTGGAGGAGTATTTAAGGTATACCATTAATTATCATTAAGATGATTGGACAATTCTTTTGCCATTGGCAAAGTTTACATACAATGATTCAATATATTCTTCTATTCAACAAATATCTTTTTTTATGAACTAAGGTTATCATCCACGACTTGATACTTTTGACTTTTCAAAAGTTGATAATCTTATGGCAAAAATTTTAGGAAATCATTTGTCAGAGCTACATACAAAAATGAAGACACAATTAAAGAAAGTTCAAGAACAACAAAAAATCAACGTGGATGCCTATTCCAAAGAACAACTATAATTCAACATAAGTGATAAGATATGATTACTTTGTTATAATATCAAGACTACTTGTTTTTGTGATAAGTTGGACTATTATAGGCTTGGACCTTTCCTTATTAATAAACAAGTCAATCATGTTATTTATCAATTATATCTATCAAAATCTATAGAAATTCATTTTATATTTTATGTATCCCTTCTTGAGCCATATAAGATAGTAAATATCTTGAGAAGAAGACAAATGCCACTTCCTCCTATAGAAGTAGATAATAATCAAGAGTTTAAGATAGAAGAAGTATTAGATTTAAGGCGGCACTGAAATAAGTTAGAATATCTTGTTGGCGTGGATATGATATTAATGAACACATATAGAAGCTAACAAAGAATCTTACAAATGTAACAAAAAGAATTGAAGCTTTTTATCAATGACATCCATCAAAATCAAGATGAAGAATAACAAATCATTGCTATAAAAGAAATAAAATCTAAAGAAGATAATATTTTATCTTCTATCATTCTTTATACCTTCTATGTAGTTAAAAAAATAGAGAATCAATAACTAGTAGATTCGACTCAAGAGCTTTCATTTGCAAACTTATCAAATGAGACATCACGATTGTCAGAACCTTCAAGATGAGAGAATGAAGATGAAGATCCTCAAGAACGACATGTCTTTTCTTGAATAGATGACAAGATATAATATATTTGATATCACAACCTTGGAAGAGACTCTTGATGTTTAGTGATTTTATTAGAGGTAAGAATAACTCCTCACGATGTTCTAAATGTTTTATTTGAAGGAAGTTACGAAGGCCTCTATAATGACCAAATAACAAGGTGATCTTTTTTATCCTAGTATAAGACACTATCGATGGTTGAGAGGGCCTATCAACTATTTTTGAAGAGAACAAAGATTAAAATATGTGATAGATATAATTTGTCACATCTTAGACTTCTTTAACATATGAAGACTACTCTTTATAGGACTCATTTTAAGAAGAGAAAATAATGTTACAGATATATATAAGTATTCTAGTAAATATCTATATGATTAAGTAGGATTAGATAAAAATAGATAAAAGTAGATTAATTTTATAAGACCTTTTAGAAAAGCTTCTTAGAAGCTTTATGGATGTTACTTGATTTTACATGTATTTGTAGTTGATTGATAGGTGAGAAACTTCATCAAGAAGTTAACCACGTGTTGATAGCTTATGAGACAAGCTAACTATGTGGTGCACATATAGAAAACTTATCCTACAAGTTAAGATATGTATCTTATAAAGTCAACACGTTTTTGAAGTCCTATAGGATATTGCTACATAGCTCCTAGTTAAGAGTATATATGGAGGCAAGAGTAAAGCCTTCCTCACTCTTGTTAATACCTTTCTAATCCATGTTCTTGTTTCAAGATTCTAGTCTTCTTGTTTTTGACAAGAACCATTTTAGTTCAATATTATATCATCTTTGAGTGACTTTCTAGTTCCTTTTAATGATACAAGAATGAATTGAGGATTTTCTTTCTTCAAGATTCATGACTTTGACAGGATGTTGTCATATTTTTTGAAAAATATATCTAATTTATTAATAAAAAAAACCACCTAAAGCCTTCAATTTATCTACAAATTTTTGAAACATAATCTAGATTAGAATTTGGATTTGAATTTGAAAGATATTTAGAATATATAGATTAATTCTATTATCCAACTTCACATTGTATAAATATTAGAAGAATTTTTTTATTAATTTGAAACCTATAATTTTTTGCTATCGTATAAGTGGATTTTTTATTAAAATAATAATTTTTTTAAAGCCTAATTTTAATAATATTTAATTTTTTCATATAGATCTTTAAAATATTTTTTATATGTGGCATTTAAAAATATATTTTTTACAAATTCTACTCATTTTTTATTTAAATTATTTTATTTCTTATTTTATATATTTAATATATAAATTATTAAACAAAATTTCTTAAAAGCTTTAAGAAAATTTTTTTAATAATTTTTTCTTAGAATTTTTTGAAGTACATTGATAGCTCTATGCAATAATAATTTTTAATTTGCATTAATTTCATTACCGTTCATTTTTCATTCATTGTAATTATACAACTTTAATTGTAAGTTCTATCTTATTTTCTAAATTATTTCTATTAGTTGATTATTATTGATAATTTTTGTATATGAAAACATGATTAGTATTATATTATTATAAATTTTTTACAATATGTTAGACCTTTTATTATATTTTTATAACGATTCTAATGCATATATGCAAATTAGAAATATTAAACTTATATTAGAATATAAACAGATTTGGCTTTAATTTTTCCTAAATGCAAACCTTAATTCCTAATATAAAAGAGTTTTTTTAAAAGCCAATGTAATTTGTATTAAAATTTTGATACTAAAGCTTTTGTAATTGAAAATTATTAATTAGTGAAAAAAATAACAAAAAAAGTTTTTTTTTTTTCCTAATTAAAAAATCTTGACAAGATGGATGAAATATTTTGCAAGCTATTTTTGATATTTATTATATTAAAAAGTTATTAAATTGGTACTTTAAATAAATATTATACTATAAAATTTTATTGTGATCTATCTTAATGTGGCTTTATTTAGTCTATTCTATGTATGCTACCCTTAGAGTAATAGATTGGATAAAATCTACATTAGCATGAATTATATAAGATATATTATGATTGATGCCAATATGAGAGATTGGTGTGAATGGTAGATGGATTTGGTCATTATATTGAAGTTTTAAATTTATTCCTCTATAGCAAATGTGGAGATTTTTTGTGTCATTAATTGAAGCCCTTTCTTTCTCTTCTCTTCTCTTCTCTTCTCCTCTTCATCTAGGTTCTCAATTTATACAAGTAAGTGAAAGTTGGTAAGAAAAAAATAAAAATAGACTTATCTAATATCTTTATATGGATAAAACATATATATATATATATATATATATATATATATAGTATTAACTTTCATAAGTTATCTTCTACTATATTATAACCTTCAATAAGTTTTAAAAAATTGAAGATCCAACTTGATTATACTATAGTTAAGTTATAATTTTCATAAATTATTAATTATAACTAGAGAGGAAAAAAAATAGAATGCTATAAATTTCTAAAAGATGTAAATAATAAAGAATCTAACTTAGCTAAGAATCTAGTGTACTTTATTGGACGGCTTCTATATGCAACTTCAATTAAATGTCACAGAAGACCTTATGGCTGGCATATTCATCCACATTTCTAACATTCAATATAGAGATATTTAAAAAAAGACTCTATAGCTTCTTCATACATATGAATAATACTTGCACATAGTCTTCCTTGAGGGTGTTGTAAACACCTTTGCCTCTATGTTCGTATTGATAAGAAACAAGCTCAATAATTTCGTGATCATCTAGTTTGACATGCACATTATTTTCTTTGATTAGATTGAGTAGGTATTTAATTGACATTAGATTCCATAATGAAAGACTCCAAACTATGTCTATCAACTCATCTTTGATTTTTTATTCACTATTAATTTCTACGACTTTTGGTGCCTACTAAAATAATTTAGTATGCCAAAAATTATTTTTTATTGTTATTAGAGATATTTATGCCTAAGTGTCATGGACATACATATTTATCTTAGTAATTATCTAGATAATAAGAATAGGTAGAAGTAAGTCAAAGTAGATAAATATGATCATATCTTATGGAAAGCTTTCTAGAAGCTTTATAGATGCTACTTTGCTTTTATACATGTCTATAGGTGATTGGTAGGTCGAAAACTTGGCCAACAAGGAGGCCATGTGTCGACATTTTGACCACTTGTAGTACAAGTTGGACATATGGCGCACACCTAGGAAACTTGCTTTGCAAATTAGACATATATCTTATAAGTTGGACGTGTATTAGAAGTCCTATAGTATGTCGCCACATATTTTTTAGTTAAGTAGTATATATAGAAGTAAGAATAAGGCCTTTTTCACTCTTATCAATTCTTTTTCTTGCTTTTTAGTCTAGTTTCAAGAGTCTTATGTTTTCTACTCTTTGGCAATAGCCATTCTAGTTCTTCCTTGAATATAAATACTTTCTTCTATTTTGTCACTTTCCTTTTGATACAGATTTCATAACTTTATGCATCTTCTTCTAATTTGTATCTTTGACAGATTGACAAGAATACACATATAATATCAAAGCTTTGTCTTTTCTTGATTAAGAGTGGATTATCCTTTTCTCTTGATAAGACATAAGCATATTAGAAGTTGCAGATTATCCTCTTCTTAATTGATATTGTTTCTAGAATTTTTTGTTCTTGATTCTTCAGCATTGTATTTTGTGAAAATAGACACCTTTCTTTTTATTGTACTAGCATAGCAGAGCTTCTTGAAATGAAGAGTGCAATGGCTCAAATGCAAGAGTAAATGAGAGAATTAATGCTTGCAATGCATCAAGTCACTCTACCACTACAATGAGCAATAAGTTTATGAAGCAATAAAAATATAGAGATGATTGGAGTTGCTTCAACATCTACACCAAGCTATACTACTGCTCTTACAATGGAACATCATTCAAGTTTCAAGGAACCAAAAATTAGATTGCTTGAGAAGTTTGATGGCATAAGATCTAAGTTTTGAGAATTCATCAATCAAGTACAATTGGTCATTGAACTACAACCTCAAAGTTATCCAACTCAAGGATCACAAGTCAGGTATATTAGAACACTACTTTCAAGCTCTGATTTATCATGGTTTTTATCATTTCTTGAATGATGTGATCTAATATTAGATAATTTGAAAGCATTTTTAGTAGAATTTTGATCTATATATAGAAAACATGATACAATCTATGTTCCAACCAACAAGATTTTAATCTTATAATAAGATAATCGATTAATGACATTATATACTTCATAATTTCAACAATTAGGGACAGATATCAAGTGAGTTGATGGAGCACTCATCAGCCAATTTCTCTATGGATTACAATATAAAGTAAAGAAATTGATGCTCAATTTACCTGATCCTCAGACATTGAATTAAGCAATTGACTTTGTTGTGAAATGTGACAATCAACTTTTTGAGTTTCAATTTAAGAATTATACAAGGAAACCTCAACATTATAACAATTCAATGATGACACCAATGACTTTTCAATCTAAGCATTTTGAAGTAGAAGACATGAAAATTGATGTAGTACATTTTAAACCTCTTATCGAATAAGAAAAGACTCATTGTCATCAAGAAGGACTATATTTATATTATTGAAAAGCTAAGCACACTGCTCAATATTGTCCAAAGAAATGACGCAACTACAAAATGACGAGTACTACTATTAAAGATGAAAACATATTGGAAAATAAATTTGTCCAACTACAATAAGAACCGTGCAACTAGAATCTTGTACAATTCCTAATAAAGGTCATATTCTCTCTTCAGAATCCTCTCCTTATTTTATAATAGATGTGTGTTTAGAATCTAATAACCACAAAGCCTTTGACTTAATAGATTGAAGAGCCTTAGCTTATTTTTTAGATGAAGAATTTGTTAAAAGTCATAATATACAATTAATATGAAAAACTAAATCCATACACATAGAAGTCATAGACAGTCGTCCACTATCTTCTAGAGATGTTATTCATAAAATACTTCCTATAGATGTAGTAACAAATGGTCATAATAATCGCATAATTTTTAATATAATTAGATCTCTCTCTAATCTAATCATTTTAGGTTTATCGTGGCTAGAAAAGTATAATCTTGTGATAGATTGGATTCCTCGTAAACTTGACTTTTTTTCAAACATCATTAAGAATTTTTCTAATCCAATAGAAAGCCATGAGTCTAGTATAGTCAAACCTGTACTTGTAGATACAAAATCTTTTTTGCATGCTGCAAAAGAAGGATCGTCTTTTATTATTTATGCCACATCTATTTTAAATAATGGAAAGATTTTAAGTAAAATTCCAAATCAATATCAAGATTTTTAAGATGTTTTTGAGAAGAAGAATGCAAATATTCTCTTGAAGCATCATCCATATGATTGTTCAATCGATCTTAAAGAAGTAACTCAGCTGCCATTTGGTCCAATCTATGGCTTATCACAAAATGAGTTGGCTGAACTCAAGAAGCACATTGATGAGAACTTGACTAAAAATTTCATACGCCATTCATAATCTCCTACAAGAACTTCTATCTTATTTGTGAAGAAAAAGAATGGATCATTGTAAATGAGAGTGGATTATTAAGGACTCAACAAGATTACCATTAAGAATAGATATCTTCTACCTTTAATATCTCGACTTCTTGATTAATTAAATTAAGCTAAGATCTATACAAAAATAGATCTATGAGAAGCATATAATCTGGTATGCATTAAAGAAGGAGACAAATGGAAGACTGCATTTTGAACAAGGCATGGACACTTTGAATATAATGTCATGCCTTTTGGACTCACTAATGCACCAGTTGCTTTTCAACATCTTATAAATGATGTTTTTTGTGAGTTTCTAGATGATTTTGTTATCTGTTACCTAGACGACATTTTAATCTACTTTAAAGATGTAGAAGAACATGAAGTTCATGTTTATTGTGTATCATAAAAACTTAAAGATGGAGGATTGTATGCCAAGATGAAAAAGTGTATATTCTACATTACTCAAGTTGACTTCTTAGGATACATCATTTCAAACAATGGTCTAATGATGGATCTTAAAAAATTTCATACAATCATGGACTAGGAGACTCCAAAAATAGTAAGAGATATGCAATATTTTTTGGGATTTATAAATTACTATCAAATTTTCATCAAGAACTTTTTTCAAGTTACAGCACCACTTATATGCTTAATTTATAAAAACAAGCTCAAATGGAGTAAAGAAGCACAAGCATCATTTGAAGTTTTGAAGAAAGCTTTTACTTTTGTACCAATCTTACATCGCGTTGACTTCTTTAAAGTATTTTTTATGCAAATAGATGCATCTGACTTTGCCTTAGGTGTAGTCTTATCATAAATAGGAATAGATGACAAACTTCATCCTGTAACTTTTCATTCAAGAAAATTTTCAATAGCCAAGATTAATTATAAGATCCACAACAAAGAACTTCTTGCAATTATGGATTCTTTTCAAGAATGGCATCATTATTAAGAAGGCGCTTTAAGTCCAGTCACTGTGTATTTGGATCATAAGAACCTTGAGTATTTTATATCAACACGTATTTTGAATCATTGCCAAGCTCATTAGAGCATGTCTTTGTCAAGATTCAAGTTTAATATTACTTATCGGCCAAGAAAATAACAAGGCTTCTCTGATGCCCTTTGTAGACGTTCTTATTTTACACCAAAAGAAAGAGAAGTAGCTTTTGACTAATAAAAGATAATTTTACTCAAATCAAAATAATTTCATCTGTGAGAAATGAAATCAACATTGACTATTGATTTGACTTTTCTCAAGCAGATCAAAGCAAATATGTCCTCAGACCTTTTTGTTCATGATATTAAAAAAAATTCCTCTAAATCTCAAGATAATTCCAAATTTCAATTTAAAAAGAACCTACTCTACTTTGAAAGATGTTTATATGTTCCAAAAGGAGAAGCACGATTACATACTCTTGAAACTCATTACAATTTCCATGCACTAGGATATTTTGGATATAATAAGACTTTGGAGCTTATATCTAGAGATTTTTGGTGGCTTCAAATGTGGAAGGCTGTTAAGAATTTGTGTAGACATGTGATATTTATTCAAGATCAAAAACTCCTTATCATCGACCTTATGGATTCTTCCAACCATTATCTATACAAAAAAAACCTTCGTCTTTTATCACTATGGATTTTATCACAGATCTTCTAATTTCAAGTTCATATGATTCCATATTTATGATTGTAGATCATTTCACTAAGATGACATATTTTGTACCATGTAAAAAATCTATCACAAGTGAAGGAATAGCTAAATTCTTCTTTGACAATATCTATCACTATTATGGATTACCAAGGAATATTATATCAGATAAAGTAGTTCAATTTTTATCGAGATTTTGGAGAATTCTTTTCAAGATATTGAAGGTAGATATAAAACTATTTTTGACTTTCTATCGTCAAATTGATAGACAAATAGAACAGGTAAATCAAATTTTAGAGCAGTATTTGAGGTATACCATCAAGTATCAATAAGATGATTGAACAATTCTTTTGCCATTGGCAGAGTTTGCATATAATAATTCAGTACATTTTTCTACTCAATAAAAACCTTTCTTTACTAATTATGGTTATCATCCATAATTTGATATTTTTGACTTTTCAAAAGTTGATAATCCTATGGCAGAAGATGTAGTAAATTGATTGCCAGAGCTACATACAATAATGAAGGTACAATTAAAGGAAGCTCAAGAACGATAAAAAGCTAACGCATATACCTTTTACAAGAAACAACCTCAATTCCACATACGAGATAAGGTATAGTTACTTCGTCATAATATTAAAACTATTTTTTCTTGTGACAAGCTGGATTATTGTATGTTTGGACCATTTTCTATTTGTAAACAGATCAATCTAATTGCTTATTAATTACATTTACTAGAATCTATAAAAATCCATCTTATATTTTATATATCTTTACTTGAGCCATACAAGACAATGGATATACAAGGAAGAAGACAAATACCACCACCTTATATAGAAATGGATAATAATAAAGAATTTGAAATCGAAGAAATCTTAGATTCAAGACGGCACTGAAATAGGTTAGAATATTTGGTATATTGACGTAGATATGATATTAATGAATGCACAGGGGAGCCATCTAGGTGTCAAGGACAAAGACTCGATGAGGGAAAATATACACAAAAAGGCTATCTCGATATAATAAGTCAAAATATAAACAAGTAGGTATATTAAAAGGAAACTGGAATGGCTATTGCCACAAGACAAGAAACTAAAGACTCTTGAACCTGGACTAGAAGCAAGAAAGGAGTTGACAAGAGTGAAGAAGCCTTCACTCTTGTCTCTATATATACTATCTAACTAGGGGCTACGTGGCGACGTTCTATAGGACCTCCAATATGTGTTGACTTTGTAGGACACATGCCTTGACTTACAAGGCAAGTTTTTCTACGTGTGGGCCACATAGTTAGCTTGATCTTTAAGCTAACAACATGTGTGGTACATGGCCAACTTGTTGACCACGTTTCTAATCCAAAAAGTCAATTAAAGACACCTATGAAGTCAAAGCAGCGTCTAAGAAGTTTCTAGGAAGCTTCTATATTAAATATTATAGAATTAACTTACTTTTATCTACTTTTACTTACTTCTACCTATTTCTATATGTAATTATTAGCTTGCATGATTATGGCCGTGACATTACCCTCCCTTCTAGAGACGAGTTCCACAAGGAGCGGTCATCATATGTTGAGGAAATCTATGATGTGACGAATTGTATTCGCCACATACTCTGATCTTTGTTCTCTTCGAAGATGATTGATAGGGCCTCTCAACCATCGGTAGTGTCCCATACCAGGGCGGGAAGACCACCCAGTTATTAGATCATTGTTGAGGCCTTCGTAACTTCCTTCGAATAGAATATTTGGAACACCATCAGGAGTTGTTCCCACCTCTAGTAAAATCACCAAACATCGAGAGTCCCTTCCCAAATCGTGATACCAAACGCATTGTATCTCACCATCTGTTCGAGGAAGAACATGTCGTTCTTGAAGATCTTCATCTCGATTGCGTCGTCTTGAAGGTTGTGACAATCGTAATATCTCGTCCGGTAGCTCAGCAAACCAAGGTTTTTGAGTTGAATCTGCTGGTTGTTGGCTCTCCATCTAATTAGCGTCACAAATACAAAGAAGTTACAAACAAGGATAGGAAATTGAATGTTATCTTGCCTCAATCTTGTCTCTTTTATAAGAGAGATTTTTATCTTGGTTTTGATGGATGTCGTTGATGAAAAACTTTGACTTTAGCTGATGCATTTCCTAGATTCCTGGATGGCTCCCATGTGCGTTCACTAATATCATATTTGCGCCAATGAACAAAATATTCCAGCTTATTTCGGCGCCGCCTTGAGTCTAATATCTCTTCCACCTCAAATTCTTCATTATTATCTACTTCTATAGGAGGCGGTGGCATTTGTCTTCTTCCTTGTATATCCACTGTCTTATATGGTTCAAGAAGAGACACGTGGAATACAGGATGGATCTTCATTGACTCCGGTAGATGTAACCGATATGCAACTGGGTTGATCTGTTCAGAAACAGAAAAGGGGCCAAGCCTACGATAGTCCAACTTGTCACAAGGTCGAGTAGTCTTGATATTGCGACGAAGTAGCCATACCTTATCACCCACGTTGATTTGTGGTTGCTCCTTACGATATAGATCTGCGTTTATCTTTTGTCGTTCTTGAGCTTCCTTCAATTGCGTCTTCATTATTGCATGTAACTATGACAACCGATTTGCCATATCTTCTGTTGTAGGATTATCAACTTTTGAAAAATCAAAAGTATCAAGTCGTGGATGATAGCCATAATTGGCAAAGAAAGGTGTTTGTTGCGTGGAAGAATGTACCGTATTATTATAAGCAAACTCTGCCAATGGCAGAAGGGTTGTCCAATCATCTTGTTGGTAGTTGATAGTACACCTTAAATATTGCTCCAAGACTTGGTTTACGCGCTCTGTTTGTCCATCAGTTTGAGGATGGAAAGCCGAAGATAGCTTTATGTCCACTTTTAAAATCTTGAAAAGGGTCCTCCAAAATCTTGACACAAATTGAGTTCTCCTATCTGATATGATATCTTTAGGTAATCCATGATAGCGATAGATATTATCAATGAAAAGCTTAGCTGTTTCTTCACCTGTGATAGATTTTGTACATGGCACAAAATGTGCCATCTTGGTGAAACGATCTACTATCACAAATATAGAATCATAAGATCTTGAGCTTGGAAGATCTGTGATGAAATCCATAGAAACAGAAGACCATGGTTGTTCTGATATAGGTAATGGCTGAAGAAGTCCGTAAGGTCGATGACGAGGAATTTTTGATCTTGAACAAATATCACATGATTGTACAAAGTCTTTGACTGACTTCCACATTTGTGGCCACCAAAAATCTCTTGATATGAGTTCCAAAGTCTTATTATATCCAAAGTGCCTTGTTGCTGGAAAGTCATGACGTGCTTGAAGAACACGTGAACGTGCTTCTCCTTCTGGAACATATAGGCGTCCTTCAAAATATAATAGATTATTCTTGAACTCAAACTTAGAAGGATCATGAGACTTGGAAGAATTATTCTCGATATCATAAACAAGAGGGTCTGAGGACATACTGGACTGGATTTGCTTGAGAAAAGTTGAATCAACAGTCAATGTTGATTTCATTGCTCGGAGATGAAATTGCTCCGATTTCAAGAGGACCGTTCTTTGTTGCTCAAAAGCTGCATCTCCTTCTTTTGGTGCAAAATAAGAACGTCTAGATAGGGCATCAGACAAACCTTGTTGTTTTCCTGGCCGATAAGTGATAATGAACTCGAATCTTGACAAAGACATACTCCAACGAGCTTGACGACGATTCAACACGCCTGCTGACATGAAATACTCGAGGTTCTTGTCATCTATATACACAGTGACTGGACTAGAAGCGCCTTCTAGATAATGACGCCATTCTTGAAAGGAATCCACGATCGCAAGAAGTTCTTTATCGTGGATCTCATAATTGATCTCGGCTGCTGAGAATTTTCTTGAATGAAAAGCTATCAGATGAATTTTGTTATCTGTTCCCATTTGTGATAAAACTGCACCCAAGGCAAAATCTGATGCATCTGTTTCCATAAAAAATGCCTTGGAAAAGTCAACACGATATAAGACTGGTGCAGAGACAAACGATGTCTTCAAGGCTTCAAATGCTGCTTCCGCTTCTTGATTCCATTGGAATTTATCTTTACTAGTCAAGTGTGTAAGTGGAGCTGCAAGTCGTGAGAAATCTTTGATGAAGATCCGATAATAATTGGCAAATCCCAAGAAACATTGGACATCTCTTACTGTCCTTGGAATCTTCCAATCCATGATTGTTTGGACTTTCTTAGAATCCATCAGAAGACCATCATTTGAAATGATGTATCCTAAAAAGTCAACTTGAGTAGTGTGAAATATACACTTTTCCATCTTGGCGTACAATCCTGCATCTCTAAGTTTTTGTAATACTTGACGAACATGTATTTCATGTTCTTCGACATTCTTAGAATAGATTAGGATATCGTCTAGATATCAGACGACAAAATTGTCTAAGAATTCATGAAATACATCATTCATGAGATGTTGAAAAGCAGCTGGTGCATTCGTGAGTCCAAAGGGCATGACATTATATTCGAAATGTCCATACCTGGTTCGAAATGTAGTCTTCCATTCATCTCCTTCTTTGATCCGTACTAGATTATATGCTCCTCTTAGATCTATTTTTGTATAGATCTTAGCTTGATTCAACTGGTCAAGGAGTCCTGATATTAAAGGTAATGGATACCTATTCTTGATTGTGATCTTGTTGAGTCCTCGATAATCAACACACATTCGTAAAGATCCATCTTTTTTCTTTACGAATAGAATTGGAGCTCCTGCTGGAGATTTTGAATGGCGTATGAAATTCTTCGCTAAATTCTCGTCAATATATGTCTTGAGTTCAGCCATCTCATCTTGCGATAAACTCTAAATTGGTCCAAATGGTGGCTGAGTTCCTTCCTTGAGGTCGATTGAACAATCTTATGGGCGATGCTCAGGAAGAATATCTGCATTCTTTTTCTCAAAAACGTCTTGATACTCCTGATATTGACTTGGAATGCCACTTGAAGTCTTTACGTTTTCAGAAATAGGTGCAGCATAAATAGCAAAAGTTGATCCTTCTTTTGCTGCGTGTATAAATGCTTTTGTACCTATCAGTACGGGTTTTACTATACTAGACTTATAATTTTTTACTTGGTTGGTAGAACTATTAATAACGCTCTGGGAAAAGTCAAGTTTACGTGAATTCCAATCTATTCGAGGGTTATATTTTTTTAGCCAAGATAAACCTAAAATAACTGGATTGGATGGGGATTTAATTATGTTAAAAGCTATGTAGCTATCATGACCGTCTATTGTTACTTTTATAGGATGATTTTCATGAGTAACATCTCCAGAAGACAAGGGACGACCATCTATGACTTCTACATGTACCGGTTTAGGTTTCTGTACAAAAGGTATTTTACGACTTTTAACAAATTATTCATCTAAAAAACATGCTGAGGCTCCCGAATCTAATAAAGCAGAGGCTTTGTAATTCTTAGGTCCTAAATATAAGTCTATTATAAAACAATGAGAGGGTTCTGAGGAGAGGATAGGACCTTTATTAGGAATTGTACAAGGTTCCAGCTGCACGGTCCCTATTGTAGCTGGACGAATCTGTTTTCCGACATGTTGTCTTCTTTGATTGTCGTACCCCTCATTTTATAGTTGCGTCGTTTCTTTGGACAATGTTGAGCAGTGTGCTTAGGTTCTCCGCAATATAAACATAATCCTTCTTGACGACGATGAATCTTTTCTTGCTCAGTTAGGGGTTTAAAACGTACCGCGTCAATTTGCATGTCTTCTACTTCCGAATGTACGTTTGGCAAAGATATTGATGTTGTCATTGAGTAATAACGTTGAGGTTCCCGTGAATGATTCTCGGATCGAAATTCGAAAAGTCGATTATCACATTTTATCGCAAAATCGATTGCTTGACTCAAAGTTTGAGGATCAGGTAAGTTGAGTATCAATTTCTTTACTTCGTATTGCAATCCATAAAGAAATTGACTGATGAGTGCAGCATCATCCCACTTGATGTCAATAGCAAGTTGTCGAAATTGTGAAGCATACACTGTTACTGAGCGATTTTCTTATCGCAGAATTTGGATCTTATTTGTTGCAACACGAGTTGCATCGTGTTCACCATACATAGATCAAAACTCCACCAAAAAAGCTTCCAAATTATCCAATATTGGATTTCGTTGTTCAAAAAAAGACGAAAACCACAATAATGCAGAACCAGAAAGTAGAGTGCCAATAAACCTGACTTGTGATCCTGGAGTTGGATAGCTTTGCGGTTGAAGTTCAATTGCCAATTGTACTTGATTGATGAATCCTCAAAACTTTGATCTCGTACCATCAAATTTCTCGGGTAAGGCAATTCTTGGTTCTCTAGTACTTACAGGGTGTTGTACAATTGGAGAAGGAACGTGATTTGTTGTAGATGTTGAAGCAACTCCGATCATCTCTATATCTCCACTTTCTGCTATTCTTGTTCTTTCCTGTGTTGGTGAATTGAGTTCATGCATCCCAAGCATTAACTCCCTCATTTGCTCTTGCATTTGTGCCATTGCACTCTTCATTTCAACAAGCTCTGCCATAATGACACTAAGAAGAAAAATTTGTTTGATATTGCTCAAGACAAAGGAAAAGAAAGACTTGATAACAAAGAAGATACTAAGAACAGTATCAATTTAGAAGTGGGTAATCCGCAAACTTCTAATACGCTTATGTCTTGTCAAGAGAAAGGGATAATCCACTCTTACTCAAGAAAAAACAAAGCTCTGATATTGTAAGTGTACTCTTGTCAATCTGTCAAGGACAAAGACTCGATGAGGAAAAATATACACAAAAAGGCTATCTCGATATAATAAGTCAAAATATAAACAAGTAGGTATATTAAAAGGAAACTGGAATGGCTATTGCCACAAGACAAGAAACTAAAGACTCTTGAACCTGGACTAGAAGCAAGAAAGGAGTTGACAAGAGTGAAGAAGCCTTCACTCTTGTCTCTATATATACTATCTAACTAGGGGCTACGTGGCGACGTTCTATAGGACCTCCAATATGTGTTGACTTTGTAGGACACATGCCTTGACTTACAAGGCAAGTTTTTCTACGTGTGGGCCACATAGTTAGCTTGATCTTTAAGCTAACAACATGTGTGGCACATGGCCAACTTGTTGACCACGTTTCTAATCCAAAAAGTCAATTAAAGACACCTATGAAGTCAAAGCAGCGTCTAGGAAGTTTCTAGGAAGCTTCTATATTAAATATTATAGAATTAATTTACTTTTATCTACTTTTACTTACTTCTACCTATTTCTATATGTAATTATTAGCTTACATGATTATGGCCGTGATACTAGGAATCTAGTAAATACATCAGCCAAAATTAAAGCTATTCATTAATAACATCCATCAAAATTAAGATAAAGAGTCAAGAAATTCTTTCCTATAAAGCAAAGCAAGTCCAATTGAGATTTCATTCTATCTTGTATCATTGTTTATTTGGAGTTTTTAGTACTTAGAGGATGGAGAACCAACAACTAGCAGATTCAATTCAAGAGCTATCATTTGTTGAACTACCAGACAAGACATTGCAACTATTACAACCTTCGAGATGGCAAAATTAAGATAAAGATCCTCAAGAACGACATTTTTTTTTCAAATAGATGGCAAGATTCAACGTATTTGATACCACGACCTTAGAAAGAACTCCTAATGTTTAGTGATACTTTTGGAGATAGGAACCATTCTTGGTGGTATTATTAATGTTTTGTTTGAAGGAAGTTATGAAGGCCTCAATAATGATCAAATATCAGGGTAGTCTTCTCACTTTAGTATGGGACATTATCAATAGTTGAAGGAACCTATCAACTACCTTCGAACGAAATAAAGATCAAAATACATGACAAATACAGTTTGGCGCATCTTGAACTTCATCTATATGTAATCACTACTCTTCATGGAACTCGTCCCTAGAAGGAGGAGTAATGTCACGAACATACATATTTATCGTGATAATTATCTAGATAATAAGAATAGATAGAAGTAAGTAAAAGTAGATAAATATGATCATATCTTGTAGAAAGCTTTCTAGAAGATTCATAGACACTACTTTGTCTTTATACATGTCTATAGGTGATTAGTAGGTTGAAAACTTGGCCAACAAGGCGGCCATGTATTGACATATTGACCACTTGTAGTACAAATTGGGCATATGGCGCACACCTAAGAAACTTGTCTTGCAAATTAGACATGTGTCTTGCAAGATGGACGTGTATTAGAGGCCCTATAGCATGTCGCCACATATTTTTTAGTTAATTAGTATATATAGAGGCAAGAGTAAGGCCTTTCTCACTCTTATCAATTCTTTTTCTTATTTTTTAGTCTAGTTTCAAGAGTCTAATGTTTTCTAGTCTTTGGCAATAGCCATTCTAGTTCTTCCTTGAATATACATACTTTCTTCTATTTTTTCACTTTCTTTTTTATACAAATTCTATGACTTTATGTATCTTCTTCTAGTTTGTGTCCTTGACACCAAGCCACAAGTGACTATCATATTATCATCAATTGGCCAATCTTGTATAAATTGATCTCATTTTACTTGACTTAATTAAATACATTCTGCAAATGGAAGCACCGATAGTGCCATTTGAATGTTAGAATGATTCCAACATCTATTAGTTGGATCTTTGAAGTTGCATTTGAGAGAAGTACACAAATATTTATGTTACGAGAAATCTGGTTATTTATAATGTGTGATGGTATAGTATCCATGAAGAGTAGAATTTGTTGACATGCCCTTTCCATCTCTTTGTCAAGATTTTTGAACCATTTTTAGAATAAAAATTCCAATCATCTATACTTTCTTATTAGATTGATAATAAAAATTTAATTGTTTGTATGTGCAATGGTTGAAGTAGCATGGTATGTAGACATGGTCGATAAAAAATAATGGTAATTTGTATGTTCTATCAACATTGGCTTTGATTACAATGGTGATCTATGTAGTTTGTTGCTTGTAGCCAACAATTTCTTATTTAGCAATAATTTAGTTTGGCACCATACTATAAAATAGTCTTGTTTCATCCTTATTATACACATTACACAAATTAGAACTTGTAATACAAGCATGCATAGCAAGCATTGCTACATCAATACAACTTGATTAATTGAATGTGTCTCTTCATGCATTTTGATTACTTTCAGCTTGTGGTGAGAGAGAAATTTTTCAAATCAATTGTTTGAAAATTCCATTTTGTCTTTAGGAATCACAAGCATCTCTATAAAGCATCAATTGCTTTCTTTAATGAAGTCCGTTGACAACAAAATACTTCAAGATTACTATTGCAAAATCCACAAAGTAAGTGATTCTTTGAGATCAAGAAAATGAACGAGCTTTAGGCGCTTTCTTTGAAGTTGGTCCTGGTCCATGGCTTCGTATTTGTCCCATTTCTTTAGGATTGAGCTAATAGCGACTTGTGAGGATGCTTTTGTAAACTTAAACTTGGTTTTGGCCTACTCTATAAGAGCCATCTATAAAATCAAAGGCTATGTATTCCTTTGCTTGCAGATTAGCAATCAGTGGATGTTGATGAAGCTCAACATTATATGATGTGTGCAAGTGTTGAGCATGCATGTTGGTGAAGCTCAACATTATATGAGGCATGGAAATATTGGGCATGCAAGAAAGAAAGCCCTAGGCTAGTGGTAAGTGGACACTTGAATAAATTCATGATTCCGTCTAAACTTGGTAAGTTTTAACCTCCAATAAGTTATGTTTTGGGAGGTGAACCGACCCTAAAACTTACTAGAGGTAATATTGTATTTACCATGATCCCAAGCCTGGGGGACGTTTCGCCCGAGCTTTTCTCCTATCAGGTATGCATCGTTCAAAGTGGCTAATATTGTCAGGGGTTAAATTCCCCGGAGCAGCGGATCCAGAATCACAGGGTCAAATTTTGTTGGAGATAGTATGGAAACACTCCTTTGAACAAGGAACGATGTCGTCAAAATTCGACACACTTTGTGCGACATTCGTATGGTCGTGGCATGTGACCCTACACTGCAGAAAAAAAACAAAAAACGAAACTATTCTGCAGAGTGGTCAAGTCATCGATGATAAGGGCAGTGTCTGCGGCAATCCATAACCGATCAGTGGGTTCTGAAAGTGGTGTTCCATGGAACAACATGAAAGGAAAGGTGGGGTATCATTCTGTCTCGTCACACGACTTTTCTGTAATTCTTGCTAAGGGCCCCGCACTCACGCCATCCTTTGCATGATCTGCTCTTTTGGCTGTGTTAGGCGCTATATATAAGTATACGAATATACATATATATATATATATATATGTATATGTGTGTGTGAGTACGGAAGGGGTGGTCCAACATTCCATCACCGGCAGTCAAGCATCGTCTCGCTGATTACTTCACGAACACTTGCACAGAGTACAATCTAGCGAACTGTGCACAGTGTCTGGTGGCTTGACTGCATCACGTTCGATCTGGTTGACTGATCGACGCAGGGCTGGTACAGAGCCGAATAGAATGTATTTGGAAGCGCTTCACAGGTAATTGCTTCCAAAAGGACCAACATTAGACAAAAATATAAACTTCCTCCTCGTCCCCAACTCAACTCCGGGTGATTTCTCAATGCCGCTGGAGCCAGACGAACATCTGATAACGCGGCTAGTTCCACTTTCGTTTCAATCAGTCACTAGTCATTATAAATTTGTTTTGACTTTTGTTGCTAGGCCAGAGATGGAAAGATTTGCGTCGAAGCCCTCAACGCCAGCAGTGGTTTTCTACAGTTTTCGATTAAACCAAGCGACTCCACAGCTGTTTGTGCACACGAATCCCTGCGCATTACCTCTTCGGTTATGTCAGGCTGTGATCTGGATTATTCAGTGCCTCATATCATAAACCACTCTGTCTCACCCACATTAACATAATTTTAATTCTCCTGAAATAAAAACGATTTTCAGATTCCCCGCTCAAAGAAAAGTGAGCTCCTCGTTGGCAAGAGAGATTTCTAGAATGTTTATTGTGTTATTTCCTCCCGCACAAAGTCCGATGCAACGTTTAACATGTCGATCGTCTCCGTCCATGTCATATCTCGATGTCGGTTTGGAAGTCGTCACCGTCGAATGGATCTTCACCGGTGTAATTCCCTGATATTTGGATTATTTCTCTCCGAAATTTAAGAAAGAAATGCCAATATACAATACTTCTGCTCAATTTTGCCAGAAGTTTGTCAGCTCTTTGAGCATCAAGTACAAAATCTAACTCACTCATCATGGAAACCAAAACCAACGAGAAGGTGCACATGATGAACTACTTCAACGCATGATCGAAAAGCATACATGTACTGTAGCAGGCTGATAAATCTGTGCTTACAACTTGCTTCTGCCCAAAGGTTCGCATATGCCTGACAATTGCGATGGATTGCCATGACCCCACCTTCTGTCAGAACCTATGGCATGTAGCTCTACCATGTCCGATTCGGCACCGTCAATATTAGCTTGACAGAAGCCCTCCTACCATCCTTCTACATCAAGGTTCAAATTCATATCCTCCTGAACTGTGATCCAGTGTCCCAGGACCGCATGCTAAAACGCTGAAGAATGGGTGTGTATATTTTTCCGAAACAGTTGATTTTATTACATACATGCGTGTGGCAAGACTTATCAGCCGCGTTTAAGCTGTCAAAGCAACGAATTATTTTGCCTCTGATCGGGTATGCAGCAAGGTAGACAAAATACAGCTGCAATCCAACCATACACAAAAGTGTTTGTGGGAAGCAAGAACTCGTCAAAAATTAGAGAGAAATGAGTGCTTTTTATCGGTTGTGATATCGACAATTGGTTCGGAGAATTGGGAATCTTTAACCACTAAGTCGACGAGTGGTTCATTTTCTTCATGCCCAGCTTAGTAAAAAAGCAGGTTTTCACATTAAGAGATTTCAGAATAATAGGGCTCACAGTGATTGAAGTCCACTTTTTGGTAAAACTGCCTGATTGAAGAACGCTACTCAATTGTATCCGCTCATCCTGCCGAATGGATCATGGTTCTAAGAGCTTCAAATTCAAACAAAACTTATCATTAACATCTGCTATTCGAAAGTAGAAGCGCACCTTTCAAGACACGGCCTCCTGCATAAAAACTGTGCCAGGAGCACAAGGCCCACTCTCCATGGGTTTCAGCCACTGTGTTTACATAAAGAAGAATGGACATCGAGAGTTGTTAAGAAATCAACCAGATAAGTTCTGCTCATGAGCAAAGAAGAAACCCACCTCAGTGGATCCTGAAGAAGTGGATAGAAGAGTTGAGATTGCGTACATCATGTCCGTAAATTCTGCTCAAATTGATTGACGATGTGTATAAGAGGTTTAGTAATTACACGAGACCCTAGACAAATTTAGCTCTCAACATCGTTACAGCCAAAGTCACAAGTTTGATATAAAGAACTTTATTTGATATTCAAAATCTCTTGCAAATATACCAATTTTTTTTTTTAAAGATATACATAAATCCTTATAAATGTATGTAGGTTATTATAGATTCAAAAAATTGACCATTAAGAATCATCATTCTTGGCCTTTAAATTGAGGCTTCTTAATCAATTAAATAAAGTTAAGGTCTTTATTAAGATAGGTTTATAAAGTGATTATAATTTAATATGTGTTAAAAAAAGAGATAAATAAAAGTTTCTATTTTGAATTAGATTTGGCTACTTTGAACATAATATCATGCTATTTGAGCCTAAAAATGCTTCAATGGCTTTTTAAAATATGATAAATAACACATTTTATGAATTTTTAGATAATTTTAATCAATATTATTTTGACAATATTCTTAATTATTCTAAAAATATAGATGTCATGGACATACATATTTATATAGATTAAAAGAATTAAATAAAAATAAAAATAAGTAAATTTGATAATATCTTTTGGAGTAGCTTTTTAGAAGCTTCATAGATATGAACTTGACTTTTTATGTATTTGTAAGTAATTGATAGGTTAAAAAATTGGCCAACAAGTTTGTTAAGTATTGCACATGTTGGTGACTTGTGGTACAAGTTGGACATATGTCATAGGCATACATATTTACTTAAATAAGAAGTATTAGGTAGAAGATAATTGTAGGTAGATTTGATATTATCTTATGGCAAAGCTTCTTAGATGCTATATAGATGCATATTTGACTTTATACATGTTTGTAATTGATTGGTAGGTTAGAAACTTCACCAACAAATTAGCTATATTATCATATTATATGAAGTCTTATTTGAAAATGTGTGAGACATTTAATTGTAGAATGTAAAAAAAAGTTACAACAAGTTCTAATAATTTTAGTAGAATCATATATAAATTGCAATTAAAGATTAACAAATATAATCAAACATTGATTATATTTAATTAAATTTTTAAATAAATTTAAAAAAAAACAAAAAAAATTCAAGTAAATCCTAATAAAATCTTAAATAAATCCTAATCAAATTTAAGACAAACTTTAATCAAATCCTACAAAAAATCTTAGATAAATCCTAATCAACCTTAAAAAAAACTTTAAAAAAATCTTAATAAAATCCTAATTAAATTCTAAAAAAATTTTAATCAAATCTTTAAAAAATTCTAAAAAAATCATAGACAAATCTTAATTAAACTTTAAACAAATTTTAATCAAATCTTAGACAAATCTCAATCAAATTCTAAATAAATATTAATCAAATCATAAAAAAATTCTAATCAAATCCTAGACATATTCTAAATAAATCCTAAATAAATTCTAAAAAAAATATTAATCAAATCTTAATCAAATCTTTAACCTTATATCAATCCTAAATCTTAAACAAATTCTTAACAAATCCTATGGTAGATTGAAACCTCCATAATAATAAATGAATTATTGATTTCAACTCAAATTTTGCACGGCTTTCAAAAATTAAGCTAACAACAAGTATAAATACTTTTAAAAAGATTAAACTTATCAAATAAAAGATAAATACTAAAATCAGCTTAGATGTTAGCTAGCATCCTTTTTCAATCTTGATGTCGATTTCTTTGAGTCCAAATTGCTTAACTCCATTGTTAAATATCTTTCAAAATTTACATATATATTGGAAACTAAATCTATTATCTACACACTTAAATTTCACATCAATCCAACTAGCAGATTGCTAAAGATCTTAGAAATCCTTATTACTCTTTAAAATCCTATTTTTGAGATTCTAATTCATTTGAACTTCAATAACCTTCAATCTAATTATTTGATCATGCTTCAATTTACAATATGCAATAAAAATAACTATGACCACAAATCCACAAATTATCAACCATAGATTTACTATTAAACTCACAAAATTTTCTTAAATATAAACCTTTTTTATTTTGTAAAATTAGATTTATCAAAAACAACCTTAACTTTACAAAGCTCTTATAAAATCATTACAAACTCAAATTGCTTAAAATCCATGTTCAAAAAAATCCTATAAAGTCTTCTTTCAAATTCCACTCTTTGATTTATAAAGACACCTTGGAGTCACCATAGGTATGTCGTTTTGTTCCTTGGGATCTAATTTCGACTTTGGTTGGTAATTGGTCCTTTTTAGATATCAATTCTTATTTTCTTGAATTATTTTTTACTAAAATTAACTCCTAATTTATTTATATATATGTCTATATTTTTTATTTTTCTAATCTATCTTATTTCATCTTATTTATGGCCCTACAAAATAAATAGAAGCCCACTTTGTAAAAAAACAACTATTATACTTTTAGTTTTACTACCTTTTGACTATTATCTATATTTCTAAAATAATTTGCTATAATATTTTGAAATAAGATCTTCTATAACATAATATTTTCTTCATTCTTTTATCTATTAGCCATATTACAGCATGATAACATATTGTACGTGTTGATAGTTTATAGTACAAGCTTATAATGTGGCGCTCATATATGAAACTTATCTTGTAAGTTAAGATATTTGTCTTATAAATTGGGCACATGTTGAAGGTCCTATAGAATATTACCACATGGCTCTCAGTTAGATAATATATATGGAGGCAGAAGTGAAGCATTCTTGATTCTTATCAATGCTTTTTTAGTCCTTGATCTTGTTTCAAGACTTTTTAATCTTCTTATCTTTAAGAATAGTTATTTTAGTTTAATATTTTATCATCTTTGAGTATTTTCTAGTCTTTTCAAGTGGTACAAGAGTATATTGATCTTTTAGTCTTTTGACATTTATATCTTTGATACTTTGGTAAAAATTCTAATTTATTATTTTTGTTTGGTTTTTAGAAGTGAATGGATTATTCTACTTCTACTATTGTATTTTGAAGGTTGCATACTATCCACCTTTAAACTAACAATTTATTTTTTTAATACCAATTTTTTTCTTAAAAAGAGTAGACTATCCCTCTTTGAAGAAATTTTTATTTGGTAATAAAAGTTATAAATTACTTTCTTTTAATCTGACTTGTAAGTTTGTTTGACTTATCTATGAAGGAAAAAATTTTGGATACTATTCTTAGCAAAAGTGAAAATAGATTTTTAACTATTGCAGATCTTCACAAACTTATCAACATTCTTAGAATTTAAATCTCATATATTTTTAATATGAACCATTATTATAGATATATATTTATTATAATTAATACCTAAATAAGATAAATAAGTAGAAGTAAGTAAAAATATATTAATTTCATAATATCTTCTAGAAAAGCTTTCTAAAACCTTCATAGATGTTGCTTTGATTTTATATGTATTTATACTTGATTGGTAGGTTAGAAACTTGGTCAACAAGTTAACCGTGTGCTATATATATTAGTAGCTTACAAAATAAGTTAACTATGTAGCATCCATATAAAAAACTTACATTACAAGTTAAGTTATGTGTTGTGTAAAGTCAACACATTTTGGAGGTCCTATAGAATGTTACTACATAGCTTTTAGATAGCTAGTATATATAAAGATAAAAGTGAAGTCTTCTTCATTCTTATTAATTTCTTTCTTGCTTCTAGTGTAGTTTCAAAAGTCTCTAGTTTCTTTATCTTTTGGTAATAGCCATTCTAATTTCTTTTTTAATATACATATTTTTTTATTTTTATTTTGTTATATTTCTTTAAAAAAGTTTCACTTCTTTATTTACTTTTATTAAGTTCTTGTTCTTGACAATTTGACAAGAAAATATTTATAATATCAAAGCTTTATCTTTTTTTAATTAAGAGTAGATTACTCCTTTCTCTTATTAAGATATAAGTATATTAGAAGTTACAAATTATCCTCTTCTAAACTGATATTGTTTTGAATATTTTCTTTCTTCTCAAGTTCTTCTTTTTTTAATTGTCTTAAGCAATATTAGACATCTCTTTTCTTCTAAGTATTATTATGAAAAATCTTATAAAAATAAAGAGTAAAATGGCACAAATACAAGAATAATTGAGGGAGTTAATCCTTGTAATATATCAATTTAATTTACCACCACAAAGAAGAATAATAATGATAAAAAATAAAAATATAGAAATGATTGAAATTGCTTCAACATTTGCACCAAATCATATCACTTTTCTTATAGTATAATATCATTCAAATACTAAAGAACTAAAAAAAATTTACTTGAGAATTTTGATGGTATAAAATTAAAATTTCAAGGATTTATCAATGAAGTATAACTAGCAATTGAACTTCAACTCTAAAATTATTCAACTCTAAGATTACAAGTCAGGTTTATTGGAATATTATTTTTTGGTTCTATGTTATTATGATTTTTTATCTTTCTTAAATAATATAATCTAATATTAGATAAATTGAAAGCTTTTTTGGTAGAATTTTGATCTATATATAGAAAATATGATATAATTTGTATTACAATAAATAAGATTCATATTTTGTGACAAAAAAATTAATTTATAATATTATATGCTTCACAATTTTGACAACTTACGATTGATATCAAGTAGGATGATCTTACACTCATTGATCAATTTTTTTATGAATTATAATATGAAGTAAAGAAATTGATGCTTAATTTATTTGATCTTAAAACATTAAGTCAAGCAATAGATTTTACTATAAAGTGTGACAATTTATTTTTTAAATTTTGGTCTAAGAATTGCACAAGTAGACCTCAAAATTATTACAATTGAATGGCAATACTAACAACATTTCAATACATATCTTTTAAAGTAGAAAATATGCAAATTAATACAATACATTTTAAACTACTTATTCAGTAAGAAAAAACCTATCATTAAGAAGGATTATGTTTATGTAATGGAGAACCAAAGTACATTATTCAACATTCTCCAAAAAACTACTCAATCATAAAATAAGAAATATGATTGTCAAAGAAGATAGTATGTCAAAAAATGAGTTTGTTCAATTGTAATAGGGACTATGTGGCTAAAACCTTATACAAAATCTAATAAAGGTTCTATTCTCTTCTCAAAATCCTTTCTTTATTTTATAATAGATTTTAGTTAAAGACGTAACTATCACAAAGCCTCTACCTTACTAAATTCAAGAGCATCAATTTATTTTTTTGATGAAGAGTTTGTTAAAAGATATAATATATTTTTAGTATAGAAAATAAAATTTATTCATGTAAAAATCATAGAAAGTCATACATTATCTTTTAAAGATATTATTCATAAAATATTTCTTTTAAAAGTAATAACTAATGGTCATAGTAGCTTTAAAGAATTAAATATCATTAGATTTCTTTTTAATTCAATTATTTTAGGTTTATCATGGTTAAAAAAGTATAATCTTTAAATAGATTAAATTTCTTATAGTCTTAACTTTTTTAAAAGTATAACTAATAATATACTTAATCAAGTAAAAATTCATAATTCTAATACAATCAAACTTTTATTTGTAGGTGCAAGCGCTTTCTTCCATGCTGCAAAAGAAGGATCATCTTATGTCATTTATGCCAATATCAAGATTTTTAAGATGTATTTGAGAAGAAAAATATAGATACTCTTTTGAATCATTGTCCCTATGACTACTCAATTGACCTTTAAGAAAGAGTTCAACCACCATTTGGATCAATCTATAGTTTATTACAAAATAAATTAACTAAACTTAAAGATTATATTAAAGAGAATTTAGCCAAGAAATTCATAATTTATTTCAAATTTCAAATAAGACCTCCAATTTTATATATGAAGAAAAAAGATAGATCATTGTAGATATGTGTCAATTATTGAAGACTCAATAAGATCACCATTAAGAATAGGTACCTGCTACTTTTGATATTTAGACTTTTTGATTAATTGAATCAAAATAAAATCTATACAAAAATAGATCTATAAGAGATATATAATTTGATATACATCAAAAAAGAAGATGAATGGAAGATTGCATTTCAAACCAAGTACAGACATTTTAAATATAATTTTATGCTTTTTGGATTCACAAATGTACTAATAACTTTTCAACATCTAATGAATGATATGTTTTGAGAGTTTTTAGATGATTTTATTAACTATTATCTAAATGATATTTTAATTTATTCTAAAAATAGAAGAGAATATAAACTTTATATTTTTCATATATTACAAAAATAAAAAAATGTAAGATTCTATGCCAACATAAAAAAGTACGTATTTCATACTATTCAATTCAACTTCTTAGAATATATCATTTCAAATGATAGACTTATAATGGATTCTAAGAAAGTTTAAACTATTATGGATTGGAAGATTTTAAAAACAATAAGAGATGTCCCATACTTTTTGGAATTTACCAACTACTATTGGATCTGCATTAAGGACTTTTTTCAAGTTGCAGCTCCATTCATATGTTTAACTTATAAAGACAAACTTCAATGGAATCAAGAAGTAGAAGCAACATTTGAAGCTTTGAAGAAAGTCATTATTTTTACACCAATCATATATTGTGTCAATTTTTCTAAGCCATTTTTTATGAAAATACATGCATTAGATTTTTTTTTAGGCACCATATTATTATAATTAGAATAAAAAGATAAATTTTACTTGGTAGTTTTTTATTCCAAAAACTTTTTAGCAATCGATATCAATTATAAAATCCACAATAAAGAACTTCTTATAATTATGGATTTATTTCAAAAATGGAGTCATTATCCAAAAGGTGCTCTTAATCTAATCATCATATATATAGATCACAAGAACCTTGAGTATTTTATGTTAGCATATATTTTGAATTGTCGCTAAGTCCACAAGAGCATGTCTTTATCAAGATTCAAATTCAAGATTACTTATCAACTAAAAAAACAACAAGGTTTGTTAGATGCCCTGTTTAGACAAACTTACCTTGTATCAAAAGAAAGAGATGCCACTTTTCAACAACAAGGGATAATTTTCTTGAAGCCAAAGCATCTTCATCTTTGAGCAATAAAATCAACACTTATTATTGATTCAATTTTTATTAAGTAAGTTCAGTCAAATATGTCTTCCAATTTTCTTACTTATGATATTAAAGGAAATTCTTTAAAGTTTTATGATACTTTCAAGTTTAAATTTAAAAACAATCTATTATATTTTGAAAGGCACTTATATACTCCAAAAGGTGAAACTCATTTACTTATTTTTCAAGCTCGTCATGATTTTTCAACAACAAGACATCTTAGATACAATAAGACTTTGAAACTAATATTTGAGGATTTTTGGTGGCTTCAAATGTAGAAGGCAATCAAAGATTTTATACAATCTTGTGATATTTTTTTAAAATTAAAAACTCCTTATTATCATCCTTACGAACTTCTTTAACCATTATCTATTCCAAAACAATTATAAACTTCTATTTCTATGGATTTTATCATAGATCTTTTAATCTTAGGTTTTTATGACTCTATATTTGTAATAGTAGATCATTTTACTAAAATGGCACTTTTTATATAGTATACAAAATCTATCACAAGTAAAGAAATAACTAAGCTTTTCTTTATGAATATCTATTATTATCATGAATTACTTAAAGATATTATATTAAATAGAAGAACTTAGTTTTTATCAATATTTTATAGAACACTTTTTAAGATTCTAAAGGTGGACATAAAACTATCTTCAACTTTTCATCCTCAAAATAATGAGCAAAAAAAGTATATAAATGAAGTTTTGGAGTAGTATTTGAGATATAATATCAAGTACTAATAAGATAATTGAATAATTTTTTTTCCATTTGTAAAGTTTGTTTATAATAATATGATATATTTTTCATGGTTATCATCTAAAACTTGATATTTTGACTTTTTAAAAATTGATAATCTTACAATATAAAATTTAAAAAATAATTTATTTGAATTATATACAGTAATGAAGGCATGTCCAAAAGAGGCTTAAGAACAATAAAAGAAAAATGTGGATGCCTATTACAAGTAATAATGTCATTTCTATATTGATAATAAGATATGATTACTTTATTGTAATATTAAAATTATTTGCCCTTGTAATAAATTAGATTATTCTAGACTTTGACCATTTCATATTTATGAATCAATCAATCCAATTGTTTATTAATTACATCTATTAGAATCTATAAAAATCTATCTTATATTTCACATATTTCTTTTAGAGCCATATAAGAAAATGAATATTTTAAAAAGAAGACAAATACCATTGCTTCTTATAGAAGTAGATAATAATCAAGAATTTGAAGTAGAAGAAATCTTAGATTTAAGACAGCACCAACTTATATTGAAATATCTTATTTATTAGTATGAATATGATATTAGCAAATGCATATAGAAGCAAGCAAAAAATCTTATAAATGCAATAAAGAAGGTCAAAGATTTTCATGAATAACAACCATCAAAATCAAGATGAAGGATAGAAAATCTTTGTTATAAAAGAAACACAATTTATAAAAGATCTCATTCTAACTTTTATCCTTATTTTTAATATCCATTGTATTAAAAAGATAAAAAATTAATAGTTAGTAAATTCAACTCAAGAGCCATTATTTACTAAGTTATCAGATGAGACATTGTAATAATCTTAACCTTCAAGATGATGTCATAGAAATAAACACCTTCAAAAGTGACATGTTTTTCTTCAAATAGATAGCAAAATATAACACATTTGGTATCACAACCTATAGAGAGAGTCTCAATATTTAGTGATTTTATTGGAGGTAGAAACAACTCTTAATAATATCACAAATATTTTGTTTGAAGGAAGTTATAGAGGTTTTAACAAAAATCAAATAATAAGATGATTTTCTCACCTTAAAATTGGATATTATCAATGATTGAGAGAATCTATCAACTACCTTTAGAAAAAACAAAGATTAGAGTACATGACAAATATAATTTGCCACATCTTAGACTTCTGTGATATATAATCACCAATCTTTGTGGAACTCATCTTTAGAAGGAAAAATAATATCACAAATATATATTTACTATAATCATCATTTAGATAATATAAATAAATAGAAGTAAATAAAAATATATTAATTTCATAATATCTTCTAAAAATACTTTTTAGAACTTTCATAGATGTTACTTTAATTTTATATGTATTTATAATTGATTGATAGATTAGAAACTTAATCAACAAGTTAACCATATATTAAACATGTTGGTAGCTTGCAAAAAAAGCTAATTATGTGGTGCTTATATAAAAAACTTACCTTGCAAGTTAAGATATGTGTTATATAAAGTCAACATATTTTGGAGGTCTTATAGAATGTTGCCATGTAGCTCTTAGGTAGCTAATATATATAAAGGTAAGAGTGAAGTCTTCTTTACTCTTATCAATTCTTTTCTTGCTTCTACTCTAGTTTCAAGAGTCTCTAATTTTCTTGTCTTTTGGCAATAGATATTTAAATTTCTTTTATAATATATATACTTCTCTATTTCTATTTTGTCATATTTCTTTGAAAAAATTTCACTTATTTATTTACTTTCATCAAATTTTTATCTTTAATAATCATAGACGTACTATTTTTATACCTATAGAAGAAGCCAATAATGAATTTTAGACTTTAAGTAAAGAATTTTTACAATTGACAGAAGGAAGTAGATTAAATTTACAATTGAATACAAGAAGTCTTCCTTTTGTAAATATGAAGGAGGCTAAAATAAATATGTCAAAGAAGTTTAATAGAAAAATTTTAAAGTTTTAAGAATTTTTACAATAAGTGAAGTTTTATCTAAGGTTACATCCTTCTCAATACCTTAATAGATTTACTCAAGTTAGATTTATAAGTGCACTCTTATCTAGAAGTATTTTCTTTTAATTTGTTTCTTTGATGAAAAAGAATTCATGAATTTTTATGATCTAAATTCATTCTTAGAAGTCTTTATAGCCATATTTAAAAATATATATTTTTAAAAAAATTATGAAAACCAAACTCCTATTTTTATGACAAGACTTATATTTAATTACCATATATGCTATAAAATTCCAAAATCTTACTAGTAACGTGGATTAGAATAAAAAAGTTCTTATCAATCAATTTTAATATAGATTAAAAGATAATATCAAAGATTTATTGTTCAAAAAATGAGTTTTTTTAGCTACAATAAGAATTGTATGGCCCAAATCTTATATAATATCTAATAAAGGTCCTATCCTTCTATCATATTCTTCACCTTGTTTTATAATAGAAGTTTATTTAAGACCAATAAATGACAAAGTCTTTGCTTTATTACATTTGAAAGCATCAGCTTGTTTTATAGACAAGGGCTTTGTTAAAAAATAAAAAATATCTTTAATTAAAATATATATATATATATATATATATAAAAAATATAGATGATTTTTTGATATATTCCAGATATATTATCCATAAAAGAGCTCCTATAAATTTAGCATCTAAAGTTTATAGTAACTTAATAACATTAAATATCATTAGATCTTCTTTCAACCTAGTTATTTTAGGATTATTATGGTTAAAAAAGTATAATCCTCAAATAGATTGAATTTCTTATAACCTTGATTTTTTTTATAATTTAGTCTAAGATTTTTCTAGTGAAGTAGAAATCCAAAAGGTCAATACAATCAAATTTTTATTCATAGATATAAAAAAATACAAATTATAAAAGAAGGATCAACTTTTGCTATGTACATCATACTTATTTTTAATAGAAAAAATATTTTAAATAGTATTCTAAGCCAATACATAGATTATGAAGATATTTTTCCAAAGAATTGTTTCTATAATAATTCTATTGATCTTCAAGAAGGAATTTAACTACCATTTGGACCAATCTATAGCTTATCACAAAACAAGTTGGCTATACTCAAAGATTACATTGATAAGAACTTGACTAAGAATTTTATATACTATTTCAAAATTCTAATAAAAGCTCCTATCTTATTTGTGAAGAAAAAAGACAAATCACTTTGGATGTGTATAGACTATCATAGACTCAATAAGTTCACCATCAAGAATAGGTATCTATTACCTTTGATTTCAAGACTTCTTAATCAATTCAATGAAGTAAAGATCTATATAAAAATAGATCTATGAGGAGCATATAACCTGATAAGCATTAAAAAAAAAAAAAAAAATGAATAAAAAATTATATTTTAAACCAAATATAATTATTTCAAATATTATCATACTTTTTGGACTTAAGAATGCACTAGTTGATTTTCAAAATCTGATAAATGATGTTTTTTGTGAGTTTCTTGATGATTTTATTATTTTTCTTTTAAATAATATATTAACCTATTCTAAGAATATAAAAAAGTACAAACATCATGTTTATTGTGTGTTACAAAAACTAAAAAATGCAAGATTATATGCTAATATATATATATATATATATATATATATATATATATTATTTAAGTTAATTTTTTAAGATACATCGTTTCAAACAATAGCATTATATTGGATCTTAAAAATATTCAAATTATTATGGATTAAAAGATTTTTAAAAAATTTAAAAAAATATAAAATATTTTTAAAAAATTTCTAATTATTATTAGATCTTCATTAAGAATTTTTTTCAAGTTGCGGCTCTTCTTACATGTTTGATATATAAAAAAATAAATAAGTGGAAAAGAAGTTAAAACATCTTTTGAAGTCTAAAAATAATTTTTATTTTTACAATAATCTTGTATTGTATTGATTTTTTAAGGTATTTCATATTAAAATAGATGCATTAGACTTTACTATGGCTGTGGTATTGTCACAAGTGGCAATAGATCACAAGCTCCACTTAATAGCTTTTTATTCCATAAAATTTTTAGCAATTGAAATCAACTACAAGATTTACAATTAAAAAACTTCTTGTAAGCATGGATTCATTTCAAGAATGGTGTCAATATCTAGAAGGCATTTCAAAATCAATCACCATATACATAGTGTCATATTTTGTATCTTGTTGTTTGGAAATACACTAGATACTTGGCTATGGAAGGTGAAGTCATATATTACAATTATTAAAGAAATTCTAATAGGTTTCAACTATTAAGAAAGAAAAAATTTGAATTCTAATGTAAAAAAACTTAAAATCAATAGAAAAGGCTCAAAAATATTCTTCTTGATTACTTTAAGTAAATACAAATCCTAATTGTCTTTTTTTTCTTTTTTTTTGTAACTTCAAATTTTTTATCCAAATTCTAATCCTTAGCAACGAGCTTCAACTAGCTATGGTTTTTGATCTAATTATTGAATTGATATTAAAAAAAAATTATATTAATAAAACAATATGTCTTCTATATGCTCAACAAATTTTAATCCAATCCAACTTACAAATTATAAAAAAAATACAAAAGAGCCACGCTAGTTTCCCTCAATTGCTCATTTAAAGGCTAATGATGAATTTCAAGGAATAATTTTTCCATCTCCCATCATCAACTTCAAGTCCAAATTGGTGTATAGTTTGACATATCAATCTTTCAAAACTATGCCAAGTTTCTCCTTATTCCAATAATTAGATCTTTAAATATCACCAAAATCCTATCCAATCCTAAATTACCAACTTCTAATACCTCTTTTCATTAATAACTAAATATTTTTTAATTATGTTATTAGAATAATATAAAAGTTTATATAGAATTAGCACATCCATTCAACTTTGCATTGATGAAATTTGAATTGTAGATGTTGTATGCATCTCATAAATCAATTAAAAGTATTAACCATAATTTTATTGCATAAATTAAAAATCACCAAGATAAATCCTAATTTTACAAAATAATTATAAAATCATCTCAAAATCTATGAAAATAAGCTTTATTATTGTACAACAAGCTTGAAACTAATTCTTTGACTCAATTCTTTGATTCAATTCTTTGATCTTCAAAAATCTCTTATACTTCGTCCTAACTAACTATTTAAGTAGCTAGAAGTTTGATTTCGACCTCCATATACAAATGGGTGTTCCTTGAGTATCAATCCAATCTTTTTTAGGAGTTTTTTAATACAATCCTATCTTTTAATTTCATTTTAGAGTTGATTGTATTAAATATTTATTTAATCTACTTAATTTTTATCAATTTATTACCTTTTTAAGGTACCAAAAGAATTTTTTACAACCTAGAAGATAAATTTGTTAATCAACCTTTAATCTATTAGCTATTAAAATAAGAAAATAAACTAAGATGCTTTCATAAAAGCCTAATTTAAATATCTAGAATTATTATTGAATCAAAATAATAGAATATAAATTATAATATTATTCTTTTTATATTTTTATTATATAGTTGTATTACAATATGACAATGGATAAAAAGAATCTAGAGTATTTCGTGGAAATATATGTTTTGAATTATTGCCAAGATTTTTAAAATATATTTTTATTAAGATTTAATTTCAAAATTGCTTATCAACTTAAAAAATAATATAATTTATTACACATTCTTTTTAGACGTTCATATCTTACATCGAAAAAAAAAAATCAACCTTTGATTAATAAAGAACAATTTTTTTAAGCCAAAGCATTTTCATCTTTGAGCAATGAAATCAATATTAATTATTGATTCAACTTTTTTTAAACAAGTTCAATCAACTTTGTCTTTTAATCTTTTTATTCATCATATTAAGCATAATTCTTTCAAATTTTATAATACTTTTAAATTTTAATTTAAGAATAATCTATTCTATTTTGAAGTAAAATTATATATTCTAGAAGACAAAGGATGATTACATGTTATTTAAGCTTATGATAACTTTTTAGCAATCAAATATTTTGGATATAACAAGACTTTCAAACAAATATCCAAAGATTTTTGGTGGTTTCAAATGTAGAAGGCAATGAAAGACTTTGTACAAGCATTTGATATTTATTCAAGATAAAAACTCTTTAATATTGTCTTTATGAACTTCTTCAACCATCACCTATTCTAGAACAACTATTATCTTTTGTTTCTATAGATTTTGTTATAGATCTTTCAATCTCAAATTCTTATGATTTTATATACATGATAGTAGATTGTTTTATCAAAGTGACATTTTTTTATTGTACATAAAATCTATTATAAATGAAGAAATAATTAAAAAAAAATCTTGATAATATCTATTGATATCATGGATTTTTCAAAGATATTATATCAAATAGATTTAATATGTATTATGATTTTAGAGAATTTTTTTCAAGATTTAAAAGGTAGACATAAAATTATCTTTGACATTTTATTTTCAAATCATCAAAAAAATAGAGCATCTTGTTGTATTACATGAAATCTTACTCAAGAATGTACTAAGCGCCTAACTATAGAAGGAAGAATAGAAATTGAAACAACAAAATCTTAACTCTAATAGAATATTAAATAAACTCTAATTAAACCTCAACAATGCTAAGTAAGCTTAATCAAATTCAAAAAAAAACTTAAAAAAATTACAAAAAAAATAATAAAAACTCTTAGAGTTAAAAAAAATCGACAATAAATATTAAAAGAATTTCTCAGAAACCTTAAAGAAATATTAGAATAATTCCAAATATATCTTAAATAAATCTCAATCAAGTCCTAATTTAATCCTAATTAAAATCCCAATGAACTTTAATCAAATTTTAGGCTAAATTCTAAATCCTAAGCAAATCTTTAACTCTTAGCAAATCCTAAATCCTAAATTTTAAGCAAATCCTAAATCAAATCTGAAACCCTAGTCCAATCCTCAATCTTGACCAAAGCTTACCCAAAGTCTAAATCCTAAATTCTAAATCCTAAAAAAATCCTAAATCAAATCTTAAACCTTAGTCCAATCTTAAATCCTTACCAAACCTTAATCAAATCCTAAATCCTAATTCAATCCTAATTCTAAATCAAATCCCAATCAAAATCTAATCAATTCAATTTAATCCTAGTATAATTTAGAACCTCAATATTTATTCATTAAACTATTGATCTTACTTAAAATTTTATATACTTTTCAAAAACTAAGATAACAATAAACACACAAAATTTGAAGATAATTTTACTTACTTAATGGAAGAAAAATCCTAAAATTTGCTTAAGTGTTGGCTGGCATCCTATTCCAATCTGAATGTTGAAATTTTAATGCTAATATTCTCTTTTTAAACCATTTAATTATTTTTAAATTTCATATACATGTAGTAAATCAAGTCTATTATCTTTATATACAAATTTTACTTCAATTCAATGAGTAGATTGCTAAAGATCTTAAAAACCTTAATTGTCCTTCAAAATCTAATTTTCAAGCCTTTAACCTACTTGGATTCAATAACCTTCAATTCAACCATTCAATCAAGCTCAAACTTACAGCATATATTTCAAACAACTATTTACATAATTCTTTAAAATTTGAACTGTAGATCTACTACCAAAGTTACAAAATTCTCTAAAATATAATATCTTTTTTATTTCATAAATTCTAAAATCATCCAAAACAATTATAACTTTGCAAAGTTCTTACAAAGCCATTACACATTCAAATCACTCAAAATCAACACCTAAAGAAATCCTATCAATTTTGCTTTCAAATTCCACTCTTTGATTTACAAAAGACCTTGGAGTTGCCGTAGGTGCTTGGTTTTGTACCTCAAGGTCTGATTTCTTGTTGGTAACTAGTCCTCTCCAGGTATCAAATTTTACCTTTTTGAATTAATTTTTGCAAAAATCAACTCTTAATTTCTTCCTACATATGCTTATATTCTTTACTTTTCTAATCTATCTTGATTTGCCTTATTTATGGTATCATAAAGTAAATAGAAGCCTACTTTGTAAAAAAATGGCATTTAAATCTTCAATTTTTTTTTTTTTTTGAGCTATTGTCTATTTTTCAAAGACAATTTGCTATAATATTTGAAGTAAGATCTTATATAATATAATAATTTATTTATCCTTTTCATCTATTAGATGTATTACATCATGAGAGCGTAAACTAAGTTTTGAGGCAATCTTTGAGATGTATCATTTACTACTAACAAGATGATTGAATAACTTTTTTATAATTGATAGAGTTTATTTATAATAATATAATATATTCTTTTATATAAATTTTATTTTTTATTAAATATTTTTATCATCTATAATTTAATACTTTTGACTTCTAAAGAATTAATAAATCTACAATGAAAAATTTAATAAATTTTTTATCCAAACTACATACAACAATAAATGCACAATTAAAAGAAGCTCAAGAATGATAAAAAACCAATGTGGATGTCTATTATAAAGAACAACCTCAATTCCATATAAGCAATAAGGTATGGCTACTTCATTACAATATTTAGACTAGCCTCTTTTATCATTAATTAGATTATTGTAGGCTTAGACTATGTCTTATTTGTAAACAAATCAATCTAATTGCTTATCAATTATACCTACTGAAGTTTATGAAGATCCATTCTATATTCTACATGTTTTTTCTTAAACTATATAAGACAATGAATATCTTGGAAAGAAGCCAAATGTTATCTCCTCCTATAGAAGTAGATAATATTCAAGAATTTGAGGTAGAAGAAGTCTTAGTTTCAAGACAATATCAAAATAGGTTAAAATATCTGATTTATTAGTCTTAACATGATATTAGTGAATGTACATATGATGCATCCAAAAATCTTGTAAATGTAACGAAAAAGATTGATGCCTATTATCGATAATATCCATCAAAACGAAGATAAAGAATAGTAAATCTTTGCTATAAAAGTAAAATGATTTTGAAAAGATTAAAATTTTTTATAATTTTTGTGTATTTGTGATACTAAAAAGATGAAAAAAACAATAGCCAATAGATTTAACTCAAGAATATTCATTTGTTAACTTATTGAATGAGACATTAAGATTATCATAATTTTCAAGATAACATAGCAGTTGAGAAGATCTATCAACCACCTTTAAATAGAACAAAGTTCATAGTATGTAATAAACATAATTTGCTGCATCTTTGACTTCTTCAATATATGATGACTATTCTTTATAGAACTTGTTTTTAAAAAGAAGGATTAATGTCACACACACACACATATATATATATATATATATATATATATAAGTAATATTAGATAAAATATAAATGTATATAGATTTGATATTATCTAATGGAAAAGCTTCTTAAAAGCTATATAAACACTTATTTGACTTTATGTATGTTTTTAGTTGATTGATAGATTAGAAACTTGGCCAACAAGTTAGCCACATGTCACATGTTGTTGTATAATGTGAATGCTTGCCTAAGAATTTATCAAGGACCTAATTGTAGAAGGTAAATAAAAAAATGCAACAATAAGATTCTACTAAGTCTAATAGAATCTTAATTAAATTCTAAGTAATTTTTAATCAATTCAAAAGAAATTTAAAAGAAATTCTAAAGAAATATAAAAATAAAATCTTTAATAAAATAACAATAAGCTAAAAAAATATTAAAAATATAAATCTTCAAAAAAAAATAAAAAAATTCCAAATAAATATTAAAAATAGAAATCCTAAATAAAATCTAAATAAATCATAAATAAATATTAAAAATAAAAATTCTAAATAAAATCTAAATAAATCTTAAATAAATCTTAAATAAATCTTAATTTAATATTAATATATTTTTAATTAAATCTTAATAAAATTAAAATAATTCTAAATAAATCCTAATAAAATTTTAAATATATCCTAAATCAAATCGTAATAAAATCTTAATGAAACCTTGACCAAATCCTAAACTCTAAATCAAATCTAAAATAATTTTAAAAAAATCTTAAGTAAATCTTAACCATTTTTTAAAGTTATTTTAAAATCTCAATAAATATTAATTAAAGAATTGATCTTGATTAAAATTTTAATCACATTTAAATCCATAATTAATTAACAAGTAAAAAAATTTTGACAAAAATCAAACTCACCAATTAAATGAAAAGCTTCCAAAACCTCTCAAATGTTAGCCACTCTTCTTCTCTAATTTGAATGTTGATCTTTCAATAGTATTTATTTCTTATTTAATTTTTAAATTACTTCAAAAACTGGTTGATATATAGATTTTTAAATTTAAATTATTCTAACTAATTTGTGCTTCAATTAAATAGGCAAATATTGTGAGATCGCAAAAATCCTCATTAATCCTAAATTTCAATTATCTAAGACCATAATCCACAAAAATTCTAATAACCATCATTTTAATCATTAAATTAACATCAAGTTATTTAAATATATTTAGGATAAATACATTGGAATTTTTTTAAAAAATTACTCATAAATATGCTACAAAATTTACAAAATCTATAAATTTATTTATTTTATTTTATTTTCCAAAATCCAAATCTATGAAATACATCTTTCATTTTGAAAAGCCTTCCAAACCTCAATATACCTTCAAATCACATAAATAAAACTTTTAAAAATCTTCTCACAAGTCTATTCTCAAATTCCACTCTCTAATCAACAAAAGAACCTTGGAATTGTCATAGAGGCATAGTTTTGTGTCTTAGGGTCTGATTTTGACCTTGTTTCATAATTGATTCTTTTTTAATATTAATTCTTTATATTTTGAAGTGATTTTTTCTAAAAATATTTTTTTAATTCTTTCAAAAAATATCCATTTCAATTATTTATTTCATTTACTTTGATTTGGCTCATTTATGCATTTACAAAATAAATAGAACTCTCTTCTTCAAGGAGTCAATATTAGTATTTATTAATTTTTACTACCTCCTTAATTATTATCTATATTTTTAGGATAATTTACTAAAATATTTTTATTTAAGATCTTCTATAATATAATCTTTTCTTTTTTCTTTCATCATATAGTCATGTTACCACACAACAATATGTTGGTAGCTTATAGTATAAGTTAATAATCAAGCACATATATAGGAAAATTACCTTACAAGTTAATACAGGTGTCTTACAAATTGGACAAGTATTGGAAGTCCTATAGAATATTACTATGTAGCTCTTAATTAGATAGTATATATAGAGGCAAGAGTAAAACCTTCTTCACTCTTATCAATGCCTTTTTAGTTCTTAGTCTTGTTTCAAGTCTTTTTAATCTTCTTATCTTTGATAGTAGCCATTTTAGTTTAATATTATACCATCTTTGAATGATTTTCTAGTCTTTTTGAATGACATAAGAATATATTGAATTTTTAGTCTTTTGAAATTCATGTCTTTAATATCATGTGGCATATATATAAGAAATCTTATAAGTTAGACATGTATCTAGCAAGATAGATACCTATTGGACGTCCTATAGAATGTTGTCATGTAATTTTTAATTACATAGTATATATGAAAGTAAGAGTGAGGACTTCTTCTTTCTTATCAATATCTTTCTTATTTTTAGTCTTATTTCAATAGTCTTTGGTCTTCTTATCTTTGATAATAGTCATTCTTGTTTTAATATTGTATTATTTTTTATTGAATATATATATATATATATAGAAAGAGAGAGAGAGAGGTTTTTATTAGTTATAATTCATATCTTTGATGATGAAGGAATGTAAATAATATTTTTAGAGGAGTATTACATAGATCCATGTTTTTATTAAATATATCCAGTTTTAATAAAAAAAATATATAAAAATCATGATGAATGTGGTTGATTTTTATTAGTTTTAAATCTAATAATGGAAAAATGAATCAAGAAATTATTATTTTTTATATATTGGTTAAGATAGGTAAATTGATTTAATAAAAATTTGGAACTATTTAATATTATTTTATTTTTATCTTATACTATAAAAACTTAAAGTTACAAGATTACATATCAAGATGGAAAAATATCTATTTTATATAATTTGAATAAAAATATTGAGATATTCTATCTCAAATAATAATTTTTTAATAGATTTTTAAAAACTACAACTTATTATAGATTAAGAAATTTTAAAAATCATATGTGATGTTCCATATTTTTTAAACTTACAAACTATCATCAAATATTTATTAAGAATTATTCTTAAATTCTAATTACGCTTCCAAAACTAAGTTATAAAAATAAATTATTGTAGAATCAAGATATAAAAGTAGCATTTAAGGTTCAAAAATTGCTTCTACATCAATTCCTATTTTATATCATTGAAATATTTTTAAATCAATTTTTAAATTAAAAAAATAAATAATATTTTATTTTATATATATTTTTATTACAAATAAATGCAAATTTTATTCTATTGTACCAAAATAAAAAAATACAAAAAAATATCATTAATTCTCTTAAAATTAAAAAACTTCGTCTTTGAGTTATTAAGTAAAAAAATAAATTTATATTATTTTATATAATAATTTTTTTTTAAAGATGTTAATATATTTTCTTATTTTTATGTTAAAATCATCAATTTTAATGATTTCTATAAAAGATATTTATATAATATAGAAGATCAAGTATAAATACTTGCACTTCCAACATAACATGATTTTTTAATAATGTGATATTTTTTAATATAAAAAAATTTAGAGCTTATTTCAAGATGTTTTTGGTGGCATCAAATGAGGAAGGTTGTTTAAGCATTTGTTCAATCTTATGACACCTTTTTATTTTGGGAAGACTATATATTATTAATTCTTTAGACTTCAACTTTTATATATTCTAAAAAAACATTGGTCATGTATTTCAATGGACTTCATCACATATCATTTACTTTTAAGTTTTTATAACTTTATTTTTGTGATTGTAGTTTTTTTAAGTTAAAATGACACATTTCATACCATATACAAAAATTATAATAATTGAAGAAATAACTAATCTTTTCATTTTTAATAATATATGAATATATTATTTTTTAATTTTTGGCTAAATTAATATTCTTGATACAAGGATCTATTCTAATTGACCTATTAGACAAAATACCATTTAAGAAGATTAAGAAAGATATAATTTGATAAAACCTTATGAAGTCTTTTATTAACCTTTGATATTATATTGATGAAACAATCAATTAGTTATTATAACTAATTGGACTAATAATACATGTTACTACAAAAAGATGACAAAGACTTATTATACATAAGATCTTAGGTCCAAACTTTAATACTTAGATGTAAGTAGGTACAAAATTCCTTAAGTTGAAAAGATCTTGTCATTTTCATCTTTCATTTATAAAAAAACTTATTCATTATCTTAAATCATAATTAGATTGTTGCATCTCTTATTGGATATCAATCTACAAATATTAATCCTAAAAATAATTTTTCTTTTATTAAAATTAATAAGCTATAATTAGAATTTATATAAAGAAAAATTTTTATTTATTATTAATTTTGAATCAAATTGCATATAACTTAATTTTAGTAGAAAGAATATAAGGACTTAATTTAAATCAAATAATAGAACTAATAAAGAAAGTATTTCAAAAAAATTCTTTATCTACAATTAATTTGAATAAGATTCTAAAGTAAAGAATAGCAATAATAACAATAGTGGTAATTCTTCCAATTATTGACTTTAGTGGTTATTTACAATATTTCAATTATTAAAAATTAATCAGCTTTCTATTAAAGGCTACTTATTTTCTTGTCCTAAATTGTTCTAACTTGAACTTCAAGATGTTCAATTTTTATACATTAAAAATAATAAAATAATAAAATAAAAATCTTTGACTTTTCTATAACTATTTAAAACCTAATGGTCTCATTCTTATTTAGATTGAATATCTCCTACCTATCTTTTATTAACTAAGTCCTATCAATTCTTGAACTCTCCATTGGATCAAATTTTTCAAATTGCCCTATGTTAACATCTTTTTATTTACATCATATATCTTCTTGAAGATTTAATACATATAATAGTTGATTGACAATATTAGCTATATAACTACTATATAGCTACTATAGTTGTCATGCATTTCTTACTATTAAATTCTTACTATTTGAATCATGTTCTATTAGAACTTGTACAAATTAAACAACTGCAATTGAAAATTACTAAAAATGAATTGATATTTAAAATTTCTACATTTCACTCATTAACTAATGGATTTTTAATTGATGCAAAATTTGTCAAACATTACTCTTATCTACAACCAAATGACAAAAACATCACTTATAAGGTGCATTGCGTAGAACTCTCTCTAGAACTCTCTCTAAACTAATGTGGTGCTCTATTAAAAAAAACTTAAAAGCAACTAAAACTACAAAGATCCACCAAACTTAATGTAATCCCATACAATAACTAAAATATTTGACATACCTTGGTAGAGATTTCCTTATGATTGCCAAGCACTAGCATGTTTTAATTTCATCAATATTACTTCCAATAATTTAGTTCTTGATATGATATCCCATCGAAACTTACATATGAATATTCAATCAAGCTTTTTATTTTGAAGTAGAGAATCCCTTGCCAATGAAGGAAGATCGTGCCATTCATTTGCTGATGTATTGTCAAGCTTGATTAGCTGCCGGACACTCCCACTTTAGTCAAGGTTTTCCTAAGTCCAAAACATGAATCCCTAATTTGTAAATAGCTCTACGTCATCCTGACCAATACATAATCCAATTTGTAGACCTCTCAAGGTGTCCTCGTAGTCATCTAGTCTAATGCCCTGCTTTTCCCATACACACTCCGAAATCCCGAACGTAATAGACGCTTACTAGACCCTCAGTCCGCGGCGATAATGCAGCACAAATTCACAAATCCTTGAGAGTGGAGTAGCTGATAGCCATAAGGCCTGAAAGAGAAAGACAATCGTCAAGATCAAACATCCTTTTCTTTGTCCTACAGTCAAAAACAATAGGAGCACTTTCATCACTCTCAACAGTGTGTTACTGGCTACATAGACAAAACTGGAATGCGTTGCACTCCACAATTCTGGCTAGGAGTCATGGGCATCAGCTCCAAGGACTTCCCCAACCTTCTCACAACGCTCAAAAATCACAATACAACCTTTTTCCGTCCGCATCTATCACCAGCTATAACACAGTAGGCCCCTTTGTTATGTACATGCTTACATACCTCTGAGCCATTCACAACAGCTCCTTTCGCTAGACTTCTTTCTGTGCCAGAAAAACAACATGCATTCTAATAGATCGAGGACTTCTAAAACAGTAGGTTAGAATGTACTCTTTTCTGCAAGTCTCTTGCCAGCGGGTGCACAGGAGAGAAAAGACACATGGTCGTTTTAGGTCGGATTGGCCGCGTTCGGTGCAAAGCAAAGTTTTCATCCAGTAAGAGTGACGGGGTGCCTTCATCAACAATGTTCTGTTTCACACAAAACTCTTCACCCCGATACTTAAGACCACTCAATTTCAACGATGGAAAAGAGACATGGACAAAACCAACGTCTTATTACAAATACCAAATGAAATCCATCTTCTGCAAAAAATACCTATGCACTTTCCACAACCAGCTGCAATGCTGCAAAACTCCGAGATGTGACTCTTCTTCAGAAAAATCCAGCTCAGGCATACCTCAACACGTCACAAATCCACGCATAGATTCTCTCCACTGCAACCTACAAAGCCGCAATTCTTGCAGTGAGCTGCAAATGTCCTTCTCAAGACCCTAAACTCAACACATTAGGGCAGTATTATTAATCCACCAATTTGGGCACTTCTGTGGCCCAAGTACTCACCTCATCATTAACATATGTTTCAAGCGTCCACCATGAGCTATCTCCACATCCCACCAATTGCAAGACCTTCAAGAATTCTAGTAAGTGGGGTTTGAAGCCTTAGTGCTCTCACCATTCCAGCCTCATTCCGAGACGACATTACTTGATACCCCCCCCGCCACAAATTTAGAAAAACCCATATCTAAATCACTAGTGCCATAGTGACACACAGTCGAACACGACCACCAGCCGTTTTGAAATCTGGAACTAACATGGCAATTCTCCCGTATACTCCCAAAAAAAAGAATAGACCAAAGAAAAACATGAGCAGCGACAGAGTAAAAAGCAAATTGCTAACTAAGCGATCACGCAAGGGCAACATCAGGGGTGGACTAGGAGACCGCTAAAGCAAGCGGCAAAACGGATGAAAGTATAGATCGTTCGTTATTGGACAGAGAGGAGATGAAAGGAGACCGACCATGCAAGGGACTTGTTGGCCGCTAAAGCACACGGGAATGGATGAAACAATAGTTCATTCGTCAAGAGGCTGAAAGTGGATGAACGTAGAGCGAGGCCCACCGTGAGGGTTGAACGGTGAGAACCTGACGCTTGCTTCCCCGTCGAAGCCCTATTTGCAAGCCCTAAGGAAGCTCAATCTCTCAAGGTGCGACGAGATTGTGAGGGATTGAAGCTGCAATTTGGTTGTGTAGAGGGAGATATTGATTAGAAGGGAGAAGGATTAGTGAAGAAAGGAGCACGAATATCATGGCGCTCAGCATGAACGAGGCGGATATCTTTGGAGACGAAGGCATGGACGAGCTGGCAGGGATGAGCCCGGAAGATATTCAACGCAGAAGTCGTCTGCTCGAAAACGAGATCCGTGTCTTGAAGGTTTTTTCTGCGCCTTGAGTATGGCGCGCCTGGTTCATGGTTGGATATGTATGTTAGTCTGAGGTCTTGCTGGGGGGGTGTAGTAGCATGGGGTTGTGTCGAGGTGTGAATTATCAATGATCGGATGGGTGGGATTGGATTTCAGGACGAAACGCACAGACTTTCACTGGAACACGATGCTACGAAAGAAAAAATCAAGGAGAATCAAGAGAAGATCAAGCTGAATAAGCAGCTGCCTTACCTTGTCGGAAACGTAGTGGAGGTGTGTATTGATTACTTTTACCGATTTTCGGAAACATCGGTTGCCGTTTTCAGGGAGGCGATGTGCAGTTTGAGGACCTTTTGCGGTTCGAATAATGCTAATTGAGCAAGTTCTTTCTCATCTTAGGTTTGACGACGCTGGTCATCAAACCTAGAATTTGTTTTAAGGTTTCTAAAATTTTAAAATAGATTGTAACTCAGAGGTCGCAAACATTGGAGGGATTGTACAATATTTGGTGTAGTTTTTGGAGAAACTTTCAAATGCGTTACATCAGGATGTGCCAAGTAATATGCTACGTTTTGTATTTGGCGTACTTTTGGGTTTGTGCAGATCTTGGATGTCAATCCAGAAGATGAAGCCGAAGAGGATGGAGCTAATGTTGACTTGGATTCTCAGAGGAAGGGCAAGTGTGTTGTCTTGAAGACATCCACACGCCAAGTGCGTACTCTCCACAGAACAACGCCTTGTGATTAGCTTCTGCAGCTTATAACTCTTTCTTAATCAATCGATTTAAAAAAAAAAAAAAAAAAAAAAAAAAAAAAAAAAAAAAACTCTAACATTATTTTTGGTGAACATACAGACGATCTTCTTGCCTGTAGTTGGTCTAGTGGATCCTGACAGCTTGAAACCCGGTGACTTGGTTGGAGTAAACAAGGACAGTTATCTAATTCTGGATACACTGCCTTCGGAGTATGATTCGCGTGTAAAAGCTATGGAGGTTGATGAGAAACCTACAGAGGTGTACTCGGATATTGGTGGTCTGGATAAACAGGTGTGATTGTCGTTTTAGAGTTCAAATTTCCCGCTGGGTTCTTCAATATCATCTACACAATCTATTCCATATGAGTGTCTTAGTTCTGGTTGAGTTTTTTCATCTCATTCATATAGGACAAATGTCGGTAATTACGAAGAGCTCGATTTTTGCAACACTGACTAGTGGGGATAATTATTGGTGTTGGTCTTTCTTCCAGCTTCTCTTTGCTTCATGTGCTTTCATGCACTGGTCACCTGTGTTGACTTGTTTTGTGTTTGCTGTTTGTTGTAAGTGGAGCTTTCAGCGTGAAATTATGTATTATACGTATCGCTGCCCGCACCACCTTAATTTCTTAAAGCCACTTGTTATTCTGTTTGTATGACAGATTCAAGAGTTGATGGAAGCAATTGTTCTTCCTATGACTCACAAAGAACGGTTTGAAAGCTTAGGTGTCCGACCTCCCAAAGGAGTGTTGTTATATGGCCCACCCGGTACTGGCAAGACCCTCATGGCTCGTGCGTGTGCAGCTCAAACAAATGCTACTTTCTTGAAGCTTGCTGGACCTCAGCTTGTTCAGGTTTTGTCCTGCTCTCTCCTTAGTGTTTTCTTCTGGACTGGATTTTGTATTTTCAGCTTTTTGAGAAACATGTACAGAATCTCACTGTAGAACTTGTTTTAAGAAGTTGGGTCATTCACTTGGCTAAGCTCAAGGCCCTTGTTCTCCTCCTGATCGTTGCAGATGTTCATTGGAGATGGTGCAAAACTTGTGAGGGACGCGTTTCAGTTGGCGAAAGAAAAGGCTCCTTGTATCATTTTCATTGATGAGGTGGATGCTATTGGTACCAAGCGTTTCGACAGGTTTGTGGTGTTCTTTTTAGGACCTGCATGCAACGTTTATCTTGAACTATTTCTGGAAAAAAAGCATATTGAAATTGGTGATTTACTGACAATATCATGTGTAATTTTTCTTCGCTTTGCGTTGGCAGTGAAGTAAGTGGTGATCGTGAAGTACAGAGAACTATGTTGGAGTTGCTTAATCAGTTGGACGGTTTTAGCAGTGACGAGCGCATAAAGGTGAGCTGTGAAGGATTTTTGTCATTCTACATTGTATGTAGTTAATTGTTTTCCAAATGTGCGGGTGGCTCTGCATGTTGATATTGTATATGATTGGGTACAGATTTGCTTAACAAGTTTTCACTTGTAATCAAAAGAATACGACTGGATTTTTCTTAAAGATAATTCAGTCTTTTTTAGTTGAGAATGTCGTGATATTTTGTGATATCTGTAGTGTGGGAAACATGAGGCTGGATACCACGGCATTCTCTGCAGTGTTATTTAGGGCAGAAATTGTTTTCTGTACTTGTCTTAATATAGATGCGCAATATGTAAGTTATCTCTTTAATCAATGCCTCTGGCCATGTGTTCGACTGTATGTCCAGTTATACTACGGCCATTCATGATATCAACAGTGTTTGTTAATGAACTCTCTGTCATATGGTCCATGAACAGGTAATAGCAGCTACAAACAGAGCAGATATTTTGGACCCTGCTTTGATGCGTTCTGGACGTTTGGATAGGAAGATTGAGTTTCCTCATCCAACGGAGGAGGCACGAGCTCGTATTTTGCAGGTTCGGATAAACAATAGCGCTTGGTAGACTTTGAAGTTTGCATAATCCTGTACCCCTAACCTAACCATGTTTTCACCTATTGTTTTACTGTTTGATCCTTCTATAATTATACCACCTATACAGATTTTTATGAGCAGGATATCTTATCAATCACTGTAATGAACTTTCACCTCCAGATTCATTCAAGGAAAATGAATGTACGGGGTGATGTCAACTTTGAGGAGTTGGCCCGTTCCACGGACGACTTTAACGGAGCCCAATTAAAGGCTGTATGCATTGAGGCTGGAATGTTGGCACTTCGTCGTGATGCCACTGAAGTAAGTCATATGAGGGCTTTTTTATATTTCCAATATTTACTTGGTTATTTATGGAATGCACTCATCAATTGATGCTTGTAGTAAAGTTCATTATTTAACTTCTGGTTCGGAATGTTGTAATTCACTGATAGCTTCATCTTGGTTAGGTGTTCATCACGATATCCGCTGCTGTGTCAATGTTCTATGGTTTGTAGTGTTCTGATGGCTTATTCAATAAAATTGAATTGGCTGTCTGATCTTCTGCTTATCTCTTCAGAATATAGCTATGCGATGCCCATTTCTTTTCCTTCAACGTATTTTCATGACCAAAACCCCGCATCTTTTTATAGACATGTATCTGAAGTGTCATCCATTAGAGTGTCGATTAGTGTTTTCTAAACAAGTGAAAACAAAGGGAGCAAAGGTAGTTCGTTATCCTTTTCTGTATTGTTTATATTTGGTATGCCACAGAAACACATCTTTATTTTTGGAGGCTTCTACACACTATTGACTTTTATATGTTATGCTACAGGTAACTCATGAGGATTTCAACGAGGGTATCACTCAAGTACAAGCTAAAAAGAAAGCCAGTCTCAATTACTACGCATAAACATTAGTCCTCAATGTCTTGATATTTGGCTATCTATATCTGAACTTCTTGAGATTTGTCAGTTTGGAACAGTGGATGCAGCAGAGGTTTTTACCTGCCCTTGTAAATGAGCCTGTAATCAGTTCCAGCGAAATGCTGCAGAACTTATCTCATCTGCACAGGACTTTCCAACTCTATTGTTTTATTGGAAAATACACCTGTATCTAAGCCGTGTGATGCTCATTTTGAATTGTTATTTCATCCCTTGTTTTTCTTTTTATGATGACTATTAGCACCAGTCATCACAAGATCCTAGAAATTTGTGACCAGAATCAACGGTTTGTATAGCATTTTGTTGTGTGCACACCTTCACCAAGATCGGTTCCTTTTTATTTGATTTTGTACTCATGGAGCGTACCTTAACTTGAAGAAGGATACAGGTTAGGGCTTGTGGAATCTAGAGGTTCTGTTTTTAGATCTCTTATAACTTACACATTTCAAGTTGAATCTAAGATAGATACCCCGAATAAACATATTTTTACGGCATATTCGTTAATGGAAGCTTTTGTTGCACTTTACATGAATGTCACAAAAAGTCGTAAGCCCTGAAAATATCTGATGTACCAACTATGAGAACCTTATTGTTAAGGTCAAGTAGGTTAAGCATATATTCTAAGATTCACTTTGGAATGTCATGGTTTGGAAGTCTTTTGAAGGTCATCCATTTGGTGAAGAAAACATTTTCTTTGTAAGATTTGGATTTTGTAGATATTACGAAATAAGAAGAGCATATGAGATGAATTAAACCATTTTTTTATAATGTTTTTAAATAGGATAGATTCAAATGATTATGATAAAAATAAAAAATAAATTGAATTTTTGAAGAAGGAATTATCAATTTTTTATCAATTTTTGGTATACCTCAAGTTTATACAAAAATTAACTTCTTGAAGAGGGCTCAATGCAAAATCTTAGGAACTATATTATTCATGTTACAAAAGACAATATAAATTATATCTCTTACAGTTTTTAATTAGTTTTTTGAAGTGTAAAGTGAACCAAGGGAAGATTCTTGATTTCAGCTTGTAACAAAATTTGAAAGTTCTAACCTATTGCATGTTTTTTTACACATAAAGTCTTTTTTGCTATTTGATGAAACTTTCACATGACATGTGGCAAGCCTCATTCTTTTGTGTAAAGCTGTAATGTTCAAGATAAAATCTTCATCCCTACAAATATTTAAAAATCATCTCCATTTGTAAAATACAGTTGTCTTTCTTTTACATCCATATTCATAAATTTAAAGAATCTTGATTCCATTCTTTTGTGTACAAATCATCCAATACATCATTTAATTATAAAATTATTTTGGCAAGTAAGAGTGCACAAAATAAGGCATATAAAACATCCAAATCAGTATAAAGTAATTTAAGACGTCAGCAATAGATTTTTTTAATAAAATCTGATTATTCTAAATATTACTATCTTATATATATATATATATATATATACATACATACATACATACATATATTATTTTGATTTTAGATTAAGTTAAGTTTGTGAAAATAAAAATTTTAAAAGAAAAACACATAATTGAATTTTATATAAAGCATGGCCGAATTTGTTCTTGTTTAACTTTTAACAAGTTTAAAATTCTTAAAGTATTCACTTTGTTCAAATCACATACCTTTTTAACAATTTTTTTCATTACAACTTTGACCTTTAATATGTTTAATTTTGCATAATATATTTAAGGGACTATCATTTTTTATAAGTATATTTTTAATATATATTTTTTATTTATTTAAAAATTAAACTATATATTTAGTAAATATTCAAATTAAAAATCAAAAATAATAATATTCAACTAATTTAACCGACTTTTAGAACAAAATATTCCTTTAATTGTACTATACTATATACTATATATTAGAATATTTATTTTTTATTCTATACCATATATAATACAAATTTAGAATAACTTTTATAATAACCTGAATTTTAAATTTATATATATTACTAAATATCATTCACTTAATATATAAAAAATTCAACATTCATGCTTAAATTTTAGATGATAGAAAAACTTTTGTGTGTTTTTTGGAATATATATATATATATATATATATATATATTTATATTTGATGAAATAAGAATATCATTACAATCATGTTGATTAAAGTTAAATCACTTATAATAAAATGTCCACAATTATAATCTACAAATAAATTGTAAAAGCATGTTTCATTTTTGAACAAGTGTAACACTTTCAATGTTAACTGTGATGAGTGTTTTCTTCTTTTGTACAATACAAATATATTAATGGCAAAGCTATCCAATATTGCTTTACTAATGATATCATGAAGACAAGTTACAAGCACACTCCAAGTTGCTATGTGCTTAGCCATTACATCACACCCAAGGCCTCTCTTCCTTGTCTCGGCAGGGTACTAGACCTCCTCATCTTCCTTGTCTTGGTGTAGGTTTTAATCCCCTCGTCCCCTCTTCCTTGTCCCAGCATGGATTCCAAACCTCCTTCCTCTCTTCCTTGTTACCATCATTCAATCCTTTTGAGTTACACCAACACAATTCAAAACTTCTCTTTTAATCCCATGTAAAACAAAGTTGTGGGTGTGTGTATAGACATAATGGTTGTGTATACAGACTTAATGGATGTGTGTATAGCAATTTGAGGTATATAACAATTTATGGTGTGATTGTAGTTTGAGCATACGATTAATGTGTTGTTTTAGATGAAGTCCAATGTTATAATTGTTAGAGGAAAATCACAGTGGGCCGTTAGTTTTTGAATGAGTGTGTGAGAATGGAAAACATAAAGACTCGACTTAGAATCCTTCCTTCACTGCTTTAGAAACAAGGGTAGAAATTGATGGTGCTGGGAGTGCTCTCCAAGAATCAAGACAGTCGTTCGATAAGATGTTGCTGGGCGGCAAACCTGAAGCTGGCTGTGGTACAGTTTCGAATCCAGCGCCAAATACCATTTCAATGCCTCCCATGTTCTCAATGCAAACCTATGCTCAGCATCACTATTCTAACAAGCCTCAGCTTGCATCCCGTTCCTTGTACACCATCGCTGGCGCTCGTTCCTTTTGACTCTAATGCCTCAAACAAATTTCAACAACAAAGCTGCAAAGTGACAGTACCTTACTTTCTTCGCAGAACTTCAACCTTCTCACTGATTTGACCGGAACAATTTCCAGCTATAGCAGTCCATGCATGTCGACCATAAACGTGAGTTCATTTCTCCAGAGGGTGGTCACACGAAGAAGTTCCTGCACCAATCTGCACAGATTCACGTTCACCAAATCCTCATTGACCCAAATTCTTCAAAAGTTAGTGACGTAAACCAAAAGTCATTTGCCAACCTGGTTCATGAAAAGTACCGTACCATGAATCTATTCGAGATATCAGATTTCATTGAATTGAATCCTGTGTCTGTAGATAAGCACCCAAATCGGTTTTTGAACCTTAGCAGTTTGAAGTGCACATTAAGAAACCGTTTTAGAATGCGAATCCAGCGGAGTCCAAAACCTGTCGTCACAACAGGCTATAAAAGATTCCCGGACCAATCTAGATTTGCTCGACAACGTGAATGTAAAATGTACATGAAGGTTGAGAATTACACATTTCTCTATGTAATTGAGCACTAATGACCCAACGTCGGAGGCATATAACATAAACATTTCCAAAAAAATGTACAAAAGCTCTGTGTGCTGAACTATCGCCAGGCTGGATGAGGTTTGACGCTGTCAATTGCTAGTCTCACGTCCTAAAAATTGTACTCCGTTGCAGTCCTTCCTGAGACGAAATTCATATCATGATTTCTAAGATCTGGATACTCATGGCTGCGAAACGGTATTGATAATCAATGAGTATGACCAAATAGCCTTCACATGACGCTGAGCTCAATGAAGGTAACTTGTTCACAGCTGATACCAAGTTTACATCACGACTGCACAGCCTATCCGACAAATATAGTGTTCTGAACAGAACTACACTTGGGTCTAGAAGCAGATTTCTGGTAACTTCCTTAAAATGGAACAACAGCTTGTGACGACCAGTGCGACCAGATTCCATAAGTCTGAAGTTCTTAAGTTTGTAAAGAGTAGCACTTCCACACGTGGAAGGAAAATTGGAAAGACCCTACATAGCTTCTAACATTGACGCAAAGTATGCTTTTCTCTACGGTCATATGTACACCAGTAAACTCTATGTAGCCAAGCCTGACCCTGATCCAGTGTGACTAATCCCCAGAAGCATAAAAAGCTAAAACTTCAATCCAGAGTACCAGAAATGTACACGGCGATTCTAGGAACTGTTGTCTGCCAACTGTGACCTTCGAATGCCCCAAAAAGCCTTCGGTCTGGTTTCCTTAGCAACAGCTGTGAATCGCCATCCCATGTGCTCAGTACATGCAGAACACTCAGCTAAAACCCAGGCATACCTGCAACCCAATGCAAACACATGTTTTAAACAGCAATCACACTATTTCAAGAGATTATCTCTGTTTCATGTGTTTGGGCAAAAGAAAGTCAGTAGAAGCAGTGAACAGAGCAGGCTTCGATGCACCAACCACGATTCAACTTGAGCTCATGGTAAGTCGCAATACGTTACGAAAGTAAACATCCATAGAAGCGACAGCTAGTACACGATAAGTAAGAAGTATTTCTCAAGACCATTCTGACCATCATTGTCAAGAGTATCCAAAGGTAGCATTTCTCGTATGAAAACGACGTCCAACATCCACCAAATACAAAACACAGAGGATCAAGACATTTTCGAAAGTGGAGATGACTGACCCAGGAAACCAGCTGTTCGCCGTCTGGGGCTGTCCAGCCAAAACGAGCCTACTAGCACGTTGCAAAGTGAGGGTCTCATGAACATAGCCATGGGCGTTGACAAAAGCACTGATGGGCCCATCTGCTGACATCACAAGCATGTCACTGCGCCTTGCTTTTATATCCTGACAACACAAAATTACCAGTTAGACAGCTGAATTGATCCTCCAAGCGTCCTCACTGCTAAAGCTCCACATGGTACATTCCAAAACCCAAACTGAGTATCTACATAATGGATTATGAACTACCACTTGCGATGCTCATCTATTAAATGACATAGGATCTACAAAGTTGCTTCGGCTCTTCTTCAATCCGAATCATTTGTAGATGTAATATTCTTGGAACGTGCGTATATTGCGAGGAATATATTTTTATTTTTATTTTTATTTTATATATTTATTTATATATTTATATTTATATATGAAAACTTATTAACCTACCAAGCATCGTTTACAGCGAAGCTGGTCCATTGACTCCAACAACTCAATCTCCCGTCGCAGACGATACACGGTCCCGTCAACTTCAAGAAGCTCCTGCCGGGTAGCATCTTGAAGAGGCATATTGCTGGCTATGTAATAAGACAGCAAAGAAGGTGTACGAACCATAGCCTCCATACGAGGGAGTTCGGCCATTTGCCTCAACATGTCTGTCAAACCCACCCACAAGTATAGCACACCATGGTTGAAGAACAGGAAGGACCAATGCCAAGACACATCCACAACGCAACAAAATTATTCGTATGCCCCCTCACACCTAAAACCCAAAAGTCTCGGTGATGGTTTACTTGCAGAGAAAGAACCCCCTAATTATTCCTGCTGCAAAAATATTGGCACCATAGACCGCGAAACCACATGAGGTGCGAGCATACCAGCAGCTCTCCTTGCCAAATCATACGCATCAAATTGGCGATAGACCCAATGAGGCCACGCTGATCGCTGGGCCCTATACCTCCACTTCCCTGCATCAGTACCCCAGGCTTTACAACAGCCACCACGTCCACCTTCGGGAGGCCTTTTCATGTTATCCGCATGTCCGTTCGAAACCACAGACGACTCTCCAGGATACACACGTCGTCCATTGCTATGTGATGCATCAACTGTTTGTGTTTCCCCACTTGATTGAGGTTCTTCACCTCTATCGTTTCCTACCTCAAAATTATCCACGCCTCTTTGGCGAACTCTTCTTCTTCGTGACCACCATCTCAGCCTTTCCTCCTCCTCGCTGCTCTCATCTTCTGCCACCCCTCTTTCCAGCGCCCGAAGAAGTTCCGTACTCTCAGTTGCAAATCGTGTAAGCCTACACAGCAAAAAGGACGTCCGTCAGCATGATTTCACTCCTAAGATGTGTTACAACATGCCACTTGTGACATTCTTTTGAAGTGGATTTGTAAATCATGCCCTTACGGACAAAAATTAACGAAATCGCTTTTTAATTTTGTAAAGAATTCACAGGTTCCAATTCTCAGAGTTCATCAGAGATAATATTTCATTATATTTCGATGAAATTGAGAACAACTGACTAAAAATCTAGAATTATTATTATGTTAGGGAGCGCCAACAACATTCACATCTTGTCTTGTAGATATCGATACTGACTTTCTGTTGAACAAACTTTTATAAGAAAGGAAAATCTGAGGTCCTGCCACTTCAGGGATAGTAGCAACAAAACAATTAGGAATTTCACACTTTATCTTTTTGAAGATGGTTTCTAACCTGTAAATGTACTAGTTGGGGAAAGGAAAGCAAAAATAAAATAAAATAAGAAAACACGAAGAGGAAAACAATAAAACAAAACAAAACAAAACAAAACAAAATTAAAGTTAAAAAATTCTCTAGTTTTAGAATTCATACATGCTCGAAATTTGAATTCTAAGAAATTTTTAGCTGCAACACCCTTCAGAGACTCAAGGCAAGAAATTCGCTACAATAATCATACTGGACATTGAAGCAATGATTAATTGTTCTTAACTATGAACAATGATTGGGTGTCTTCAATCAAGCACCAATATCATTTGCAACAAAATGTTTCAAATTCCATAGTGCTTTCTTTGAAAATCAGAACTAAAATTGAAACCAAAAGGGGAATCGAAAGAGTTATGAACATTGTACCCAGCACTGACCTTCGCAACAGCCTATCTTCTTCAGGTCCAGAATCCGACTCTGAATCATCATAATCGTCAGCATCAGCTTGGAGACCTGCTTCATCATCGCTATGCTCGTATGGAAGTGGAGATGTAGTAGCTGCACGAGGAACTTTGCCACTGTGGAAAGTAGGTACTGCGGCTAAATGACTGAATGAATCTCTTGGAATATGCAGAGGAGTTTCCTCTTCAATAATTTGAACTTGAGCGAACAACTGCAAACACGCGAGTCCAAATTGGTAAGTTGCTGTAATGATAAGTATATTGTAATCAATATACCTGAAGTTATAAGAGAACATAAGTACCCAAAACATAAACATCTACACTTTTTTCTTTTTCTTTTTTGGTCACGTTACATCCTCGAATATTGACATTAGTAAATGTCCAAGATTTGACACAAACAAAATCTATAATAAAGGAAACAATAATGACTCGAAACCTAAATACTACTGAAATTGAGGTTTCGAAGCTCCTAAGGGTGTAATAGGTGACCTTCAACAGCAACAATCCACTAAAATGCTCGTTCACGATGGAAAAGTCACAGAACGCCCAATGTAGAGTGTCCAAAATAGAAATATTAAACGAATACTCAGAGGCAATTGATTCAAACGTCATACACTTAACTTATCGTACAAACAGTGGCAGACGAAAAGTGAGAAAAACACGTACTGCTCCATCAGATTCAGTCCACGCTTTGCAAATGCGGAACCGTTGGCGGCCTTTCGTTACCACATTTATGGAGCCATCATTAAGATGGCGTAGTTGACGAATCTACAAAATGGATCCCATAATATCATTAAAGTTTTAACACTAGAACAAAAGTAAAACTAGCTTCAAAAATAGTAATGGACGATGATGTGCCAAATTAACAGAAACGATGACAAAAGGCAATGCATCATACCAAGATGATGGTTGCATGACAAAGTAACGAACATGCTCCGCAACTTAATTACACTTACTTCGGCAGTCGTGCCGATGGATGCAACATGGACATGCCCATCTCTTGCTCGCACATGTATCACACCAATTGTATTCAAAGCCTCATCATTCCGCATAGCTCTATCTACTGCAGCCTTGAATCTCGGTTGCAGAACTCGAAGCGGCAGTGTATCCTCAGGGAATAACACTATCCCTACATGTGTCAGAACCAATCCAGAACATCAGACTCCTCAGGGCAAACTAATTGTACTTCTTGAACTGCCGTTACAATCGTGATTCACAGAGAAAAAAAGCCCTTAATCCACAAAATTCATCAACTTACCCTCTAGGTAAAACATTGGCAGCGTGAGGAGCGCACCGCCATCGGCAAAGGAGCGACTACTATGTACGTCATCGACTTCTGCGATAAGATACAAATAAAAGTTCGCCTGAGAAATTGAGTTATTACGCATTGAATATAGCTTTCATAAACACTACATGTAACTCGAAACAAAGCCGAGGCCAAACGATAACACAAGCTAGTCAAAAGTAGCACGCGTTGCTCAACTGATGCATACAACACGTTTCATGAGCTTGGAAGGCCCCAAACGCCCAAAAACAAAAACCGAAATTTCTGTGTTTCGTAACCAGAGTGTTGAAGGCTCACATCATTCGTCCAAGAGATCGAATACGCTAGAGTAACTAGACAATGATCCGATATCAATGCACACTTCCCTACAAATGCCAGATGCCTCACCAACCATGATGCAATTGACGAAATACATCCAAGCCACTGAACATCTGTACCTCCTAAGTATGTGTGCATAGAAGCCAAGTTAGTATCGAAGGTGAATCCACCCATTTGACGACCGCCTCCATCCCCTCGTCCGCTCAAACTGAAATCAGTCACAGGCAAATTCAAATGAAAGATAAGTATCAATCACTGCTAGAAGTTTCGATATTTCCAGAGCGACTGTGCTAATACACTGCAGCCACCTACCGTGGTAGCATACGACATGCGGGTTTTAATTCTATGTCCAATAGGATCAGATATCTCGATGTCAGTCTTAAGAAATAGAACAAAAACCAATAGTGGTTTGCACCGGCTAAAACCATTGTTACGCTTGGTAGCATATTCATCGTAGTTCTTTGCCGTACCCCAATACTACGAGCCACTTCATCTCAGGCTTCTTCTAGAAAGCTTAAGAAATACAGGAACCTATTTATTCCGAAAAGAAGACCAATTGATCATCCATACTCTGAAAGATTGCCGACAACTAACATAATCAAATCAACTCAAGATAAAGTTGGACATATGTACACTGTTCATTGCACTTCCTCACCCGAGCCGCTGCAAGCAGCGAAAAATCATTAGATCCCGCAATACGCAGATTACGTGCTCCCAATCCAATGAAATTGACTCAGAGCTTAGACCGACGAAATAAAACTTGACCATGATTTCGCAAGAGTGTAGTAAGTAGCTTAAAAATTCTCCCACTTGAGGTTTCAGCATCAAACACTAGGAGTATATTCCTATCATGAATGATTGTAATTGAACCCCATATAATAATAAAAAAATAATAGCAAAATCGGAACCACCTAAGGATACTGTGAAAAAACAACGGCAGAAAAATTCGAATAGTAGCAATGCAGATTATGAACAGAGCGTGACTAATACATGTAAGTCCTAGAACTGCTCTAAAATATTGCTTCATTACAACGATACGCCAAATCCACTCGCTGTGAATTCGGAAAAATATTCACACCTGCAACATGACACAGACTTAGGCATTCACTTTCATCTAGTCAAGATCATGTCTTCAGAGACACAATCTTGATATCAGATCAGAATACCAATACCTTTCAGACCGACGTTCAATCTCTTCAGAACAAGAATTAGAAGCATTCATTCGAAGCAAAACGCCTGCCTACACTTAGGCAATTGAAATAACAGGATGTAATTCTCCATCATCACCATTAATTTATCCTCGAACTCCTTTAAACCACTCTTCCGCTGGTTCGCACGACTCATTGTGAGGAATACTCTGATGAAACACACTATCCCCTAAGGCAATACGGATTCAGATCAAGCTCTGAAGATGGAAATCGAAGAAGGAAATAAGCATTCGCAACTGCAAATTACCGCAAATTGCAGCTGAGAACGGCCAGGTCCTTTATACCTGCATGCGATCAAAACCAGAATGTACGAGACTAATAATATGATCTACACCATGGCACTACAATAAGGATGAACATTTGACATTTGCTGCCTGAGGAAGATGTTCATTGCAAATCGCAGCCGTTGAAGAGGATCGAGGCTTTTACAAACAATCCTAGCACACAAAATACTATCCATCGCAATTGGAACTCGATTAAGATTACAAACACTACGTATCTAGGCTTGTCACAAGGATGTCTCGAAGTGAGTCAAATCAAAGACGGGTGAAAAGAATGACAGATACCTTACAAACATACGAAATCCGTGTTAGGCACCAAACGGACTTCTTTTAGGATGGATTTTGCTAAAACAGAGCCCCAAACGGAATCATTTCAGTGTCTCTATAACACTCACTACTAAGGATTCTAGAATCGAGCTTCAATCCTCGAAAATGAGATGAACAAAACCACCAGTGCAGATCCTACGGACGACCTATTCCCCAAGAAGAGAAAGCTGTAAAGAATCAGCAATCAGAAACTCTGGGCGGAGGGGGGGGAGGGTGCGGCGGTAATGTGCATTCACTCCTCTCCAGTAGAGCGATAGAGATGAACTATATTGTACAGTAGCTACTTCGAAGCTAAAAGAGCGACGGGAGGATCACCATTTGAAACACAAAGCAAATTCGATCACTATATATCGTAACATGCGAGAAGGACAAAAGAAATGCTTCACAGAGGCCGGCAGCCACTCAGAACCAATAGGGGATGTATCAGGGGTACTGATGAGGGCAAAAACCTTGAATCATTGTCACTGAGGGAATGGCCAGCTTCAGAATCAGCCTCCTCTTCCTCTAATGGCTCCATATCCAGCTCACGAATTCTTTGCATCTGCAGAAGCTCATTGTGCGGCCCTTCATTTGTGCTGTCATCTTCCAAAGAGCTAGCTACTAAGACCTGAGAGTCCTCTACAGCTTCAATATCTCCTTCATCCATCCTGGTACTGCAAGAGCAAGGATAAATTTAAGCCTCTCCACTCTTGCCGTCCCTTGTTTCAACCGGAGGAGTTCTTAAAACTTTTCCACTGCTCCACATGTACCATCTCTGAACTTCTAAACTGTAATTTCCCTGCTGCCTTCAGTGACGTTAGGTCCAACTGTGGTCTCAATTTCAGGAAGTGAAATAAGACTTCCAAGTGCTGACGCAAGTCCGAGGGCTTTTACACTATGACCTTATCCCGCACAGAATAACTTCAACTGACTTCGTCAGATTGTAACCCTCCTACTCGTACCTATTATCGAAAGCAATGAAATGATGTAGAGAACACAAGATATGGAAGTAACATCAACTCCTACGCTCTCAGCATTGTAAAGACCACTATGCATCAATCACCATCTTGAGTCGCCCTCATTCACTACAACCTAGCTCCGCATTCACCTGCAACCTCAGTTCTTTGCTCCCTTGGAGAGACTCCCCTCTCAGATCTTCGATTCTCTTCTTCCCCACTCGACTCACCCTCATCCAACCTTGCCACACTCCTTCAAGGCTCATTCACGCACAGAAGCGGGGACCGAACAAGAAACGAGAACGAAAAGAAGCTTCGACCCGACCATGAATCGTGGGGGCAAATAAAATTTAAAATCGAAAAAGTCACAATGTCTTGTTGACCCACGCGCTGCCTCGCCTGGGCCCTACCCTCCCTCTCACCGACGCAAGACAGTATGATCACAACCCCCGCTCCACAAGCGCGCACACTGCCAACAACGATAATGATGATGAAGAACAAGAACAAGAACAAGAAGACGAAGAAACAAAACAAACATAAAACAAAAACAACAACACAATCAACGCAGCATCAGCATCACGCACCTCATATATTTCCTCTATCAACGAATTGACCCTTGCTCTTCTACCGGCCCGCCCTTACGATCCCGACTCCCTTCCATAATCAGCAACTCCTACCCGAAAAAACTATCCAGATAGAATCATGCCCAAGAAAAACCAAAAGCTCCGTTTCGCCGATTTATCCTCGAACTCCATCGCTAGTGCCTTGGCCGTCCTCGCCCCTGGTCCCCCGCACCAGCTTCGTTCCCCCATGGATTCATGTATATATGTTTTATACATATATATTAATATATATATATATATATATATATCCGTCATGACTCTCTCTTCTTTCTCCAACTCTGCATTCTCTCTCTGTTCGCCTCTATCCCCCTGGCTAAATTCAAATGGGCTACAGCTTTTCCTTCCGCCGAAGCAAACTCCAGAGCTAGCCCCCTCCCCCCCCCCTTCGGCAAATAAAACCGGGAGCGCTGGTGTTTTCGTCGTCCCCCTGCCAAGACGCCCCCACGCTCCCCTGCTCGAGAACGGTTCCCTTGCAAGGGATTTTCATGCTTCTCGATAAATTTACGAGTAAACAGAAAGGACCCCCAGGAGCATACAGGCCCCCGCTTAGGGGGCCGATAAAGGAAACAAACAACTTTAAAGGTGTCAAAACAACATTTGCAGCCCCCTCTGGGCCCATCATTGACTAGCGCCATGCATGCCATCCCTGTCATTAACTTTTTTCCATGCTGCCCGATTCGGGTTCAGTTCACACTTGCTCACTTGGAACCAATTTCCCAACACCCAAATAATTGTTGTAAGAACTGTTGTTGTTCGAAATTTATTGACTTTGTGTTGAAAATTTAAGCGTGTTGTATTAGTTTTCCATTGGTCTTGGTACATTTGATTAAACACTAACTTCTGTTTGAATTAGTATGGCTCCATTTTATGAATTTGAGATTCAAACTTGACTGAAATAAAACTTTGTATTATGAAGTTATATTATTATGTCATTGGTTAGTTCAGGAAAGATACTGAAAATGACCCATTTCATAATACATGTAGCTAGATGGACAGAACATTATAATGCTACCACAAGATTTTGTTGTCTGGTTGATTTGGCATGACAAGGTTGTGTTGAGTTCTTTGTCAAGGTGAAGTCTAAGATAACCCAGCATGATATATTTAAGACATCAGATGCTACACTGTGTGTGCATGATGGTTGCAAAAATGAAGTTGAAATTTAGTCACCATTGGACTTTTTAATCTTGTAATGCTTTTTGTTGTTCTGCTTATTATGGGTTGTTTCTTTACACATGCAATTTTTGTAGCCATGAAAATTTCCATTGACAAAATAATTCTGATTTGTAGCATTTGGATTGTGTCTGCAGCTGATATAATCTTTAGTTTGTTTGCGTAAATGCTTTTCCAAGTCTTAGATGCTAAATATGAAACTCAGAACTTGTACATGCTTCTATGAATTTATTTTTATTTTTATTTTTTTAGTTCTCCTTGAGATAATGATTTATTCCACAAAGTAAAAGAAAAAATAATTAAACTTACACAAAAGCATACTTTATTAGAAAGAAAAGGAGGAAAAAAGAAAAAGAAAAAGAAAAAAAAGCATTAGTCTGCAGCTCAAAGGATTCTGACTTCCTGAAATAATCAAAATTTCAATTGACATGAAGTAGTATTATACTGAATTTGGTTACACTAATTTGATAAGTTATAAATATATTTTTCATGATCTTTTGGGTAAAGTTTATATATGTAGTTGTATGTTGAACATGCTAAATATATATATGATATACCCACACATAGTTGCAGATTTAAATTTTAAGATCTTTCTACAATATCATTAATTTATTGTATTTTTTTTAATCTTTATGATTGTTATGAAATTTCCTAGAAACTTAAAATGATAGCAAGCAATTTTTTAAAGAGAACGTAATAAGAATGTGATAAAAAGAGGTTCTAACATTAGCATACGCAACAAGCCTTTCTATATACTTTATATTAGTAGCTTGTGAGACAAATCACTAAAAGCTTAGACAACAAGCATCCAGTCCAGCATCTGGTATATATTAAGTCAAACCAATGATGTGTTTTCAAACAAATTGCTCCATCTTGTAAATTACCACTATTGATGGTAATTTGTTTTATACCTTCCTATTTTATAACATGATTAATACATTTCTATATTGTGTTTTGATTTTTATGCTTAAAGTTTGATACACTTAACATCATCATGAATCTAATGTACCTGGAATACTTCTATAATTAATTTTTTGGTACCACCAATTTATGTTGTTGATGTTAATACAGAAAATACTATATATTGAGCATGAGGTATTTTTTTCATACATGTCTGTAAAAAGTAACAAATCAGTCTAATATTCTATAGTTAAATGTAACTTACTTTGTAATACTTGTGTATTACTACTATTATGGTGTATAATTGTCTCTACATGTTTTAAATCGTTATTAAGCTAATAGGTTGTTGCTAGACAAATACAATAAAAAATTCTAATATAGAAGTTTAGTATACATAAATTTATATATAACTGTAAAAGAAAGAATTGAGCATGACTATTTACACAACCCGAGTAAGTAGGAATACTATATATATACACATAAAACACAATATCAGAACATGCCATTTTGTTTCCTTTTCTTCTTTACAAAAACCAGTTAAACACTGTAATGTAACAAATGATCATTATTAAAGGATATATATATATATATATATATATTAAATAGTGCTTGTACACAGATAGATAATGCATGCAAACAAAGAATAGGGAAAATTTCTCATAAAAATATTATGTATAGATTTATACATTTATATGTAGGGTATTATTAATACCACCACAATTTGTCACTCACCATTTAACTTTTCAATTATTTTCATTAAAATTAAATTGAAAATCTATAAAATTCCATTCTTTGATTACTTTCAAATGTAATTTAAGATTTGAAGAAACGAAGACCAAAATGATTTGTTAAGTGGGTGCCACACAAACTCTCCCTCTCTCTCTTGATATATATCCACGTGCACACAACAATTTTAAATTTTATTTTAAAAAGAATATACAAGTAATAAAAAAAATTAAAAATAAAGAAAAAAAATACCTTGGAATGCTTTCAAGTAAAAGTTCAAATTCACTTCCATGTGCATTTTTATTTTTATTTTTTATTAAAGGCGGCACCTTGTGTGTAGATTTTAGGGGTAGCCTGCCATCACTCCGTCCGTCTATTTGTTCTAAACGGCATTCATCCATCCACTTCATCCTTCCGGTTCCCACGAACCGGCAGCCTTGACATGGCGCTGCAGGAAATGGGGGGGGGGAGTGCGATGGATGAACACGGCGAATGTACGAAGTATCTCTCGTGGATGATTTATCACTTTCTTCATCCATAAAATGCAAGTTTTCTTTTATTGTATATATATTTTTTGTTGTGAACTTTTTCTACTTTCTTACACTTGACTTCACTTCAAGTTTCAAAACTTGCACTCCCTTGGAAACATTTGTCATATACTCAATTTTGGACATGTGTGATGCATGATAACAGTTTTAAACTAGTAAACAGATTAACGGTGTTTTTATGTTTTAAAGTTTGCTTGTTTCTGTCAAGTGTGAACTTGCTAGTTTATAGTTTTGATTACTCAAATAGTATATTGACCAAACTGCCAATATTATAGAACAATTCGTCCTGTATTCGAAAAGGGTGGTGAAAATATGGCAAATGCATATTCTCAGTAAAGACGTTATTGTCTTCTATTTTTGTAGAATACTAAACTGTAAGAGTATGGATCATGCATCAAAGATTGTAGGAAAACGTGGCTACAACTTTTTTGTTCTATGGATCAAATTATCACAGCTTATGCTGCATCTCTCTCCGTATGTACGTAAATACGTACAAATTAGTTATTTAAAATTTCCATATATATATATATATATATATACATGCATATGATGATGATGATGATGATGACAATGCTAATAGCATGTTTAACCAATTGCAACCAGCTCATTGTATGTTGTTTGCATTCTAGATTAATAATCATTTACTACATTAATCACTGTGTCTTTGATGCTTAGTTATTTTTACTCAATACTTCAGAATCCACTTGCCATCTTATTTAAGACAGAGAGTGTGTTGTATGATTATTCATGCTGACATAAAAGTAATATCATCCCACTAGACCTTTATGGTATCATTGATATTACCACTTTTGCAATGGGGATTCCAACAATATTGATTGTAATTAATGAATTTTGAAAGAATATTACATCAACCATGTGAATTTTCTGTCTGTAAAGAACTGAATGTGTTCTTTTATTGGAAGCCCTGGCCGCCCAATGGATTTACAAGCCTCAATACTTTCCAGTGTTAACTTGAATTTAACAGAGTCAAATAGAATCAATGAAGAACAAAATAAATGGCAGTCTTAGAGTACATTTATATTAGTGGCCTTTGGCACATCAAGTGGTCATATTTTAGGATGTATTTAGCTCACTGATTTAAAAAAACACAGCCTTCTACACCAAGTAATGCCAACTTTTTGATACACATGCTTGTTGTTTATAGTATGATAATAGCAACACTGTTGCAATCTACACTTATAAATATACGAATAATAATTCTGCCCATCAGTTTGACCCTCGTGAACGACATGCACGTGTAAATGAACACATTCAACACGGAATGAAACCTCCAAAACACAAAAACCTTCTGCCATACACGTGAAATCAAAATTCAACAACACTCCTAGAAAACACGTAACAAATCAGTGAACAATATATTTTGTTTACACAGTTATTTAAGCTATTGATTCATTTATTCAACAGTAGAAACGTATATTTCCGAACATGCAAACTTACACATATACGATTAATTTCAGTTTGATTTTGTAGAGTTGGGGAGAAGAGTGGGATAGAATCGGACATCCGATATTCGAATCGGAACACCACCCTGCGCGACGTCCGCGCCTTCGCATCCCAGCGGCTCATTCCCACCATCGCCGCTACGGCAGCAGCAACAGCAACAGCAACAGCAGCAGAGTTGGATGGATGCTTCAGCGTCCGGGAATGGTGGTGGTGGCGTTTCCGTGGGAGGCAAAACAAGAACAATCCCCTTTGTATGTCACTGGCTTCTTGAGCAGGGATGGAGATTCCAATCGGGCGCACTTTCCTCGGGACAGCAAAGCTGCTGGATTCGGAGCTTGCTCGGATCCAGTAGGTAGAGAAAAGGGGGTCCCTTCGTTTTCCTCGTCCTCGTATTTCTGGTGGTGGTGCAGCTGCTGCATAATGTATTGCAGCCGTGGTGGTGGTATGACCTGTGGAGTCTGCTGGAAGGCATCCTTGTGACTGTGGCGGCCACTCAATCAGACCAAATGCCAGGATCAGTGGGGGAGGTGGAGGACGAAGACCTGGTCTGCTTGCGATGAATGACGCAATGCGAGAAACTCTTGAGGGGCTACGAGATACCAATAATGGTGGACCGAGTGCGGCCTTCGGAGCCATTGTTGGGCCAAGCTTCTTTATTGTTTCTCTCCTTTATTTGATCTCTTTTTTTCTTTTTTTCTTCTTTTTTGTTTGTTTTCCCCGAGTTTTCCTTTTCCTTGTGCTTGTGCAGGTGCTGCCTATTTGTTTCCACCCGTGTTCGATGGATGCTTCCAGAATCTCTTTCTTTAAATGCTCCTCCCTCACTGTGTTCTTCGCTGGTTTTCTTGCATTCCAATCCACTACAGTTCCAAGTGTCTCTGTTGACCTTTACAATTCCATTACAAAAATCATAGACAACTTTCGTTTTAAAAATGCTTAAAAATATCATTCAATAGATTCAGGAAAGATTTCGATATTTGGTGTGATGATTACACAGTCATATTTCCATTGAAAAATGGAGCAACATTATTTATTACTCGTTTTCTCTTCTTTATTAATACACACACCAAGATACACACCCCAGGGATTTTTTTTTTAGATTGAGACAAATGCAACCATGTCCTCATTAAGGTTGTAAAATCTGAATCAACAATTTTCATACCGAGATGAACAACAGTCTTATCGGTAGACAAGAAAACCCGTATGCCTTTATGAAGGGATTCTCTATAGTACACTATACTATATATGTACACACACACATACACAAGGGTGTTTCCAAGTGGTAGAAATGTCTGGAGAAAAACGGGCAGTGGGACCCGTGCCCTAGGCCACCTGGGCAGTCACGAAATCGTCCGGGAGGCGGGAAACAGGGATCCTTGGGGGTGAGGTGACCTCGGAATGAACGCCATGTCAGACTCTGTCCCACTCCCCGCGGGCAGTGTGAGCTGGACGTGCCAGCTCTTCCCGCGTGAACGAGACGCCACGTGGAGGAATCCCGATTGGCCAGGCTCCTCGCCCCATGCTGATGCCATGCTGTCCAGTTCCGTCCTGAAAAGCCCATCCTGCGCCTCTCCCTCACAGTTTGGAATGGATCCTGACCTTCCGATGGCGTCCCTTCCCTGCTGCTGCACCAGGTCCCCCTCCCGTCCCGTCTCCCCCGATCCGGCCTTCCCAAAGGATCGTCGTCGGTTATGTTTCAGTTCATCCCCTGACGTTCTGATTCAAAATCTGGATAGTTTAATGTAACATGTTTTTTATATGGAATCGTCAATTAATTACTGCACAGACATATGTTTGCAAATAATAAATAATAATTAAATTCTGTGATAATCGGTGATTGAGCCGTCTTTTTTCTTTTCTTTTCTTTTTTCGCTCTCAGAAAATTATAGTGCTAACAGTTTTAATATAGTTATAGTTGTGGCAATTTTATTTTTATTGAACGTTCTTCTTATGAATCTTGTGGATTTGGATGATAATGAAAATCACAGAGGTCTTAGGTAAATATATATATATATATATATATATATATATGCAAATAGATTGCATGCATTTTTGTTTAGTAAACTTCACCCAATAGTTGTTATTGTTACCATCAGCATTACTTTCAAAATGTTCGATACTTTTAATTTCGCAAAACTGGTTGTTGAACTATGTACACAGTACTCTTAGTTTGATTTATATTTAACTAGAAATGCGAGGTTGGGTATAAAATTAAAAAAAAAGTAACATTTAAAATTTTTAACACTGGAATAAATCGAATATCAGCAGTGGATCAAATTTGACAAGGCTTTTATATATATATATATATATATATATGATGATCCTTACAATGAATGATTTTTAGGAAGATAGTGTAAGAGATTCACTTACTTTAATCTATAATTAACGAGGCATTGTCTTTTGTACTTTAGCTTCCAAATTAGTAGAAAAAATTGTTCCTGTTAAGACAATCTCTTCTCTCTCACTTCTATTTGGTGCACAATTTTCTACTCTAAACTTAAAAATAGTTTAAAGCTTTCCATGAGAAGAATGATCAAGATTCAAGTGAATAGTTGTGAACTTCTTTACATACCGTTTCATGTCTATAGTTATATCAACACTTGAAAACAATGTAAAAAAAGAAGACAAAAGCGTATATTTAGGAATCATTATAATTTAAGCAGGTTAGGAAATTCTACTAAAACTTCATTATACAATATGTTTCATACATTCTATTTTTTAAAATAAAGTATAATATTAGAGAAGCTTCAAGAACTTTTTGAAAAATGATATAAATTGTGCAAGTTGATTAAATCAAATTACAATTTAGACCTAATTGTTTACTTGTGTTTTAGAAAATTGGCTAATGATAAATTTGGGTTTAAAATTACTCTTCCATTGTTTGGGGTATATTAAACTAGTACTAATAATATTAAATAATGATATTAAGTTATTCTTGAAAAATACCCAAGAGATGGTGTAATGTAAAATATTTTCTTTTATTTTTTTTCAAATTTATGGAACAGATTAATTTGAAATGCCAAATAATTTTTTTATATTCTATCCAGGTGACATTTTTCAGCAACAAACCAACACCATCCAAAACAACCATAAGCATTAGATACATTTTATTCAATGTATTAAATTTTTTCCGAATCAATACATGTGTCTATACACCCAAGGTGGTTTTTAGATCCAAGAACAGTGAATTTAATGACTGGTAGCAGATGCAACTATTTGATGTACAAAATGCTTCTATTTGAGGAATTTTTGCACATTGGTTTGACATGTAAATGTCATCACATTTTCCAAGAACATCTATCCATGAATTTTGTGCTATGGTTATTTCTAAACATCTAATAATGAATAGTTTGATAATCTGCATTTACGTCCTATTTTAAGGAAAAACCAACAATAATACAAATTGACAAATAGAGAGAATGAAATATTAGCCAAACAATTTAGTCTTTGAAAACATAACATGAATCTTGTATGTAAGCACATTCTATATTAATTCTCACTTGAAGGAAAAAAGAAAAATATGTTTAACATTAACACCTTGAATTGCAAGCATGAAAAAATAATTTATAATAAGAAACAATATAGTCACATAAACAAATAACCAAACAAATAGATTGATACAAGACATTATAAGAAAGTGCATTTTGTATTACTAGTACTTGAATTAGATTCAACTTGTCAAGAAGCTAATAACACAACACAAGCAAAAACTCCGTTTTTTCCCCCACACGTTAACACACAGGTATCACTTTATTTTTGCAAGAAATTATCTCAAAATGTAGAGAAAAAACACACCCCATTCACACAAATCCAAAATGGAAATCTACTTAATCCATACAGTCTAGATAGAATTTAGGGTTTGTGCAGATAATGGGTGCGGAGAGGGGGGGGGGTCTCAAGATAAGAATGCCTTGGGAGAAGGGAAGGCTGTGGGTGTATTAGGAGCCCAAGGATCTTCCCTCATTGTCGTTGTTGTTTTTGTTGTTTTTGTTGTTGGTATTGATGTTGCTGCTGCTGATTTGTTGCACTTCTCAGTAGGGTTTTTGGGTTCCCCAATACTTCCCTTTATTCTCTGTTGTTGTGGTTTTTCCTATTTGTTTTTTCTGTTTGTTGTGCTTCTTTTTATGTTCACCCTTTTGCAACTTCCAGTACTCTCTGGAGATGCAACCCATGGAGGCTATCTGAGTGCAGCCGGAGCCTGGGAATAGAGCATTGGGAGACAAAAGGCTGTGTCTGTCTAGTGAGAATGTGCTGGAGGTGGTGGTGGTAGTGATGGTGGTTGTGGGAGAAGGCACCCGGGTGGACCCAGATGGGGTGATAAGCTTGACCTAATGATCGATGGACGGACAGACGGACAGCCGGGATGCTTTTTTGCCTCGCTTCGCATCTTTTTTATCAGTTCTCCGATTACTGTCATGGTTATTTTTACTTAGGTTCTTTTATTGTTTTTTTTTGTGTACGAATTTAGGGCATTGTACGAAGGGAAAATAATAGAAACGAACCCACATTGCAGTCTGTGTGTGTGTGTGTGTAAGTCCTGTTCCATGCCACACCTTGCAACCAGGTACTGGAATTTCCCAGCTTGAAATATAGTCTCTCACAAATTCATTAGACTTCAGGATTTCAAAACAAGGAGGAAACAAAGTATCGATGGGCATTTATACCAAGGCTTCACCAAGGATTTCACACAACCGGAATAATGTTGTTAGTCAAGCACATGGGCATTCACCAAGATGCCTATCCAACAAGTACTTTCAAACTGGTACTCCTGTCATGATAATCTTCCTCAAATCATGTGATTTTCACGGAACTGATTATTTGCGTGAGGTCTGCTAAGTTATGGGTACAGACGGCAAAATATAGCGCAGCCCTGTGTCTGATCCTAGGAGCTTTTGATTGCGTGTGTGGATCATTAAAGGTGACTCATTGCAGAGCAGAACTCTTAATGTGTGCTTGTGTGTGTATGTGTATGTATGCATTAGAGCGCTACTTCTTGTACATGAAAGGAATACCACCGCCCTTAAGGGTCATCTTGGGTAACCTGTGACAGAGAGCAGTGATTGCATGGTGTTGAGAAAGTCGGGTTCGTCACAAAAAGCAGTGCGTATGTTTTCATGAGATAAACTGCCCTTGCATCTAGAATATCAGCGTCGTTCTGGTGTCCAATTCCCAGCACTAGCAATGGCTGTTACAAAGAATCAATGATCCCTAGCAAACAAGAATCACAATCCCCCGAAATGATGATGGAAGACAAAAAAGATTCGTGTCTGGTTGTTGCTCTATATAGCATGCGAGCGAATAAGTGTAAAGACATTGAATCATTTCGTAGATGCATGCTTGTGCTTGAATGCCCTGCAGGCCCAAGTCTCTATAGTGTATACCAGCCGGGGATTAGAATGTTGCTACCAGATACTGGTGTTGTAAAAACGCTTCCATTTCGAATAGAGTATTCGGAAAACCTAAACCATGTATCAAACTGAAGTTTCGCGCCAAACCGTCAGCAGAACACATTCCTGAGTGTAGTTCTCAAGAATATTGATTCCTAATGCTTGTAAAGGTACGACATACAGATGTCGCAGAACTTGTCGATGGATGTGATCGGCAGCCCTAATGCAGCTTCATGGGCTGCAGGCACACAACAATCTCAGTTTCATGCTTTTTTGATGGACTTCCGAAGCTCCGTTATCATCCAGTCGAACTGTGTATTCCTCGAAGGTTTGTGGTACGTCTCGAATCCTCCAAGATGTTCTTGACTTGCCGGTGATCGATTCGTCACGTGCAGACTAGATCTCTGCCCTGTTGGCGACTGATTCGCAATCGAGGAGTAGAGGACGAGTAGAGTACAGATCAACGAAGGACAAAATTTACACTGTAGCTCGCTCCAAGACCTTTACACCATGAGTGTAGGAGAATATTTGATAATCATGTTTTAATCCTGCATGTTTTTATTGCCAAATGCAGTCAAACGCAAAAAGTAGGTTTGAAACTACCAGTGTATCAAATGAATTTCCAAACTACCTGTCAATTTTGCTACTAAATTGTAGTTTACTACAGAATACCTTCCTTTCCCTCGAGAGTGTACTATTCCTCGCCCCTGATTGTGAAGTTCCCTTACAAAGTTTTCCTCCCCGGCCTGTACATCACACGTATTGCATTGATCACACTTACAGTACATTAATGCTTTTGTTACGATTAATCAGAAGTTCAGCAGGCGCTTGTCGCCAAAACCGACACCATCAACCTGACTGCAGCCACGTTAAAATTGCACCAATGAGGTCATCGCAATTGTCTTGGATCTTCTGGAGCTCAAAATCCTGCAAGGGCATCTGACCAGGGAGGTGGAGACATACCGAGCCGATTTCGCTACCCACAACTAACTTGATGCAGCAAGTCACTCGCATGCGTAATAAGCCTTTTTCCCACACCAATTAGTATGCACACAACAGTCTGATCAGAGCATGTTCTCTTCCCCCTCGAGGTAAGTGAACAGCACAAAGGCACCAACTCTGTCGCCGACTTAGCTCGCATTTACCACGCCGACATGTCTGTTACTTCATCAACCTGATCAAACCCGGCCCGTTTGAAGTGCGCTTCAAAACATGCCGAGACAGATTCTTCCATGGACGGGGTTCCTCAATGCTACAGTGGGACAACTCCATTTTCCACCAGACCACCATAAAATGTGCTCGGACCGTTCACAAACGGTGACCCAGTTCCCGAAACGATGTGGACTTGGCAGCATGTATGAGCCTCGGGTCTGTGCATGATTGGAGCACATGAAGACTGATCTACTTTCTAACTGTGCGCAGTGGATCCTCGTCGCGGAGGTTTCTGTGCTCACGAACCAGTTTGCAGATCAGATTGTCTGATTCAGAGGACGGAGTCTATCTTCGCTGGATCTCCCGCATTCTGCGAAGCGATCTCAAGAGAAGAATGCGTCACTCTCCATCGGGAAGAATGCCGTTGGTTTTGTCGACATTGAGCGGAGTGCGCGGAGATCAGATTCCTTTTGCTACCGGGCAGTGTCCTCATTTATCATATTTGATGAAAACCGTGACATAGTGTTGCAAAACAATGTCGAATCCAGGGACCTTCAGCGTCTACAACTGCACAGGCAAATCTATTCTCGGCATGGGTTCAGTTTGTCTGCACTCGAGGTGCAGCATCTTCAAGTGACAGCGATTGTTCCCACTTTGTTGTGGTGTGAAAGTTTTGTTTATCGTTTTTCAGTCTCTGATAGCAAACCAAGAAAGGTTTGAAGAATAAGCTGTTTGTGCTTTTCGAAACCCTGGCCCACATTTTTATTTGTTTATTGCATTTGGAAATGTGTGGGTTTTTGTTAGGTGAAAAGTGCCGGTTTTGAATCAAACTGCCAATATTCTTAGTGCAAATTGTGAATAGTTCTGGCTGCTGTCTGTGGTAGTTTAAGCTCATCTCTGATTTAATCTTTTCCTCTACTTTGACATTGGAAGTCAAAGACACCTCATCTAAAACTATAAATTTTTGTTTCCTCAACTAATGGATTACATGTTCAATCACTATTATTCAAATTATTATTAGGATGATGATTATTTCAAAATAAGATCCACGTATTTTACTGTACGTTGTTGTTACACATTTTCAATTAATTTTCATTATGTGTCGATTGAGTTAACTTTTTTTGAATCAATTATAGTGAATTTTACTCCTCTATCAAATAATAGATTGAAAATTTATTTCTTTTGTTTTTAAGTTTTAATTAGTAATGGAACTTTGATAATGTCACCTTGAAATCTCACGTTTGGCGGTTAACTCCTACAAAATATTTGATTCGATTTTATGAAAATAATTAATTTCATTTATATATTTGGTAGGATAAGAATTAAGTGTTCTGAAAAAACTCTAATTTTTCCACTGCATTAAAAACTCTTTTTTTGTCTTAAATTATTATATGCATGTTTCACTTTGCATTTATAAAATATGTATAAATTTGAAGCTTTGGGATGCCATTTTTAAATAAATAAATTCCAAAAATTTAAAAATAAATTTCATGCAACCAAATTAACAAACCTATTTCATGAAATAGTGTACATTTGTGCAATTCATAGATGAAAAATTTACAGATTTATTTTGAGGTAACTTACACTGACAATACACCCAACTTTTCAAAAACCATTCATAAATTTACACTGCAAAAAATCTGATTTTAATCTACTTTTGAAAGAAATTCTAATAGAAAAGAACATATTACCCTTCTTTCTTAAATCCACGAGCCAAATTAGCTTCACAATATTCTTTCACTTTTATTTAAAAACACACACACAAAAATGACTCTCATAGACACTGCAATAGACATGTGTAACAGACACTGATGTTTGCAAGTATGTCCTCCAATTTCCACTGCTGCAAACTGTTTCTCAAATCAAAACAGTTACGCCACATCACATTCAATAGTTAGAATACATGAAATGTGCTCTTAATCGCCATCTTTGTTATTGTTATTGTTGTTATTTTTGGAATTGTCCCTATTTGACCTGGTTGCAGAAATTCTATGCATGGAGCCACTGATCGATGCAACGCCAGCGTGACAGATTTTTGGGTACTAGCCAGATTCCTGGAACAGAAACCATCCTCACTCTGACTGCAGGTTCTAGATATGAACTGGTTTTGTTGCATGCAGAATGGAAGCAACGCCCGGGCAGCACATGAGCTGAGAATATGGAGGCTGCGGTGGTGGATCGACATTCGGAGACGGTTCAGACAGTTCTCTAAACACAAGAATTTGTGATAATCGGCTCGCTGATGTGCAGGTTAGCAAGGCAGATCCTTGGACCGCCAGATTCTCCGTCGGCGTCCTTGACTGGTGTGGCACGCCATCCAACCTCTACTTGTGAGGTGCCAGAGAAAGCCGTGACTTGTCTGTCCTACAAGGTTCATGTTGAACGGCAAACAGCGCCGTTGTCCTGGATGGTTGAGTCTGAGAACCTTCAAGCGTCTGGTGTTATTCATGGTCTGCGAGATGTTGAACCTGTTGCGTGTGTCGCTTGAGTTACTTGGACTCGGGGATGCGTGTGAAGGCGTTTTCTAGTACTTCCCCTGGCGTACACGAAGATATGGCTCAGAAACTGTCAGAAGAAGCATGTGTTGACGGCCAATCGGCACGAAACGGAGTGAAGAGCTATCTGGAGTGCTGAGGGTACACACCCCCGTACCTTAAGAGCGAGTGAAGAGATTTCACCTTCGAAATTATGCGTTGGAGGAATAGATATTGTTTCTCGTTTTCTCTTGTTGCTCGAGCATGTGAGATTGATCCAGTTCTGTGTTGCCTTCTACCAAAAATAAGCCCAATATGTCGCCTGCAAGTTTGTCGACGTAGCAACAGCGATTCCACTTGTTTCAGTGGAAGAATGGACACGCCTGCGGCGAAGCTCACAGTTGCTCAGAGTTGGAGATTTGAAGGAGATGAAACTGGTGCAAGTTGAAAGTTTGTGAGAAAACTGATAAGGAGCTTGGAAAATTCGATTACAGTTCGGATTGCTGCCCAGGCATGTCGTCTAGAATTCCAGACGCCGAAGCATTTTGCCCAACTTCCTCACAATGCAAAGGCGCAAAAATCCCATCGACAGATTAGTCTCAGATTCAATTCATTGTGTCTTGTCCACCTTCTACACATGATGCTAAACTTCCTCTTGCAAAATTGTAATCAACGAAAAATCATGCTCAAAGCGACATGAAACCAAGCAATCGTGACCTTACACCTTGTGCGGCACTTTGAAGGACTCAGGCACTGAAGACTGCGAACCGCACGAAGATTGTGATAGAGATTGAAAGAATTGAAGGTGAGAGAGATGGAACTGAAGTGGAAAAATAAAGGTCGTAGAAATGAGAGAAGATAGATCCCTGTGACCTTCAACCATGTGGGGATCAAATTTAGTCAAAATCAAATCCTTACCACCTGTTTTATACTTGTTCAGAAGATGCTCACTGGATGTCATGACGGTATACCTGCAGTGAATGGAAATGCTAAGGATAATCTTTCACTTCTTGAAATCGCATGCCAAGGATAAGGCTCACAAACAGAATTAATGAATTGAAGTTTCTTGTCATCTTTGCATCTCGGTCTTTGAAACTTGAATCGGTTACTCAAAGAGTAATACTAATTAAACAAGGATTAGCTCAGAGAGCAATTTGTAGAATGAGTAAAATTAGAATTACCACTAACTTGAGAGGGTTTTTGCAGTTCATTGAGACGCCTAACTTTTGTCATACCTTAAACTCATTCACAGGGTTTTAAAGACCTGGTTGCATATATCAAGGGCGTAGCAACTAACAGAAAAATGGTTGGGACATTTGCGGAAACTTCGAAACCTCTTTCCTGTTTATAACAACTTCTTTCCTCTTTTCTGCTCGGAAAGTATTTAGCGAAGCTTTAATCACAACTAGATAGTGAATTTCCCACTTGGAATGTTATCAAGTGTCATTAATCCTCTGATTTGTGCCTCTGTGAAGAGTTGAATAGGAAGCAAAAATACCCCGACGCTACTGTAATATGTGACAAGGATGTTTTTGCCTATGTTTGCTGAATTGCACCAAACACAAGGTAATTGGAGCGTAGGAGCTTGGCCAAGGAATATGAAGAGAATGTCGAATGCTGCACTCAACAAATCACGTGCTTCAGAAGAGGTCCATTTCTTCACCTTTCAAGCACATATTAGTAGAATATTTTTTGTTTAAATTATTTATTTATTTGTTGAAAACAATGAATTTCGTATTAATGCTTAAAATAAATATATGACCAATAAGCATCAATTTTTTGATTGTATATTATAGCGAGTTTTATTTTGACAAAACATTTAGAGAAGTTTAATTTTTTAAACTTGTATATTCAAGAAGTAACTCAAATGGCTATTACCAAAGATAAAAAATCTATAAACACTTGAAACTAGATTAAAAACAAAAAATCTATTGACAAGAGTAAAGAAGGCCTTATTCTTATTTCCATATATACCATCAAAATAAAAAATTGCATGGCAATGCTTCATGGGCTACATGATATATATATTTAACTTGTAAGACAAGTTTTCAACATGTGCATCCTATGACAAATTTCTAATATATGTGGCCAATTAGTTAGTATAATTTTTTACTTATTAATTTTCTACAAATATGTATATATTCAAATTTGCATCTACAAAACTTCTAAGAAACTTTACAAGAAGTTACTAGTAATTTAATATATTTTTTATTTACTTCTATCTAATTCTACTTTAGTAAATATATTATGTTAAAGTAAATTCAACTATTTCTACATCTCTATTTCTAATTAATCTTGTGGAGGTTGTGGTGATGAATTGAGTTGTTGCATTGCAATCACTAACTCTTTGCTTTATTCTTATAATTTTTTTATTGCACATTTCATTTCTATAAACTATGCCATAAATGCATGATTAAAAGAAAAATTTTCTCATTTTACTTATGACTAGAGGTAGAAAAGAATCAAGAATAAAAAAAAGTCCTAAGAATAATATCACTCTAGAAATGAATAATCCAAAACCTCTAATATTCTTATATTATATAAATTTTAAAAATCTATTTTTAATAAAAAAAGCTTAGATATTATAAGTATATTCTTATGAATTTTTTAAGGTGAAGAATCTAAAGAATTTAAATAAAAAAATAATATTTACATCAAAGTAGAATAACAAAAAGAAATAAAAAATTATATATATATATATATATATTCATGAAGAAACTAGATTGACTATTGCCAAAGATAAAAAGACTAGAGATTATTAAAACTAGATTAGAAGCAAGAAAAATACTAAAAAAAGTAAAAAAGATTTTATTCCTTCTTTTCTATATTCTTTCTAACTAATGATCTATGTAAAAATATCCTATGGGCCAATACCTTCTCAATACATAGATTATAAAGTAAAAGATATGAAAATTAATGTAAGGCACTTTAAATCTCTTACTAAGCAAGAAAAATCTTGATGGTATTATTATATGATAATATAGCCATTGGATAAAAGAAAAAAAATTATTATAGAATTTCTTAATTAAAAAATATAATAGTAAATTAATTTAAAAAAACATAAAAAGATAAAAAGGTAATAAAATATTTACTATTCATGTTGTATTTTTGTAATTTTTTTATTTACTTATAGGGTCATAAATTACATAAATAAAGATAAATTAGAAAAAAATAATATTATAGAAATCTTTAGGTGATATTAAAAAAAAATTATCAAAAATATCTAATTTTTTTTAGATTAATACATGGAAAGAAAAAGTTGTGAAATAAGATAAAAGCCAAACCTTCAAATATAAAATCACACGTTCATAATAATTACAAGTTTTTTTTATTGATCAAAGATTAATATAAGAGAGTAGACTTGATAAGATTTTTTTGAGTATTAGTTGTGAGAGATTGAGTATATAATGGCTTTGTAAGAACTTTAGATAGTTAGAATTATTTAAGGTGACTTTGGATTTATATTTTAAAGAATTTCATAAATTTATTCTTGAATTTTTGAAAATAATTATGTTGAATTTGTATTAATTAGATAATTAGTTCAAAGATTATTAAAATTTAAGTAAATTAGAATCTCAGAAGTTATTTTTTGAAAGTTAATAAGCATTTTTAAGCTTTTAAATAATCTTTCAAATGTTTAAAAGCTTGGATTAAAATATTTTGAAGGTTAATAAGTATTTCTAAGTTTTTAAATATTTTTTTGAGGTTTTTTGTGTTTTCTTAAGTATTTCTTTATAATTATCTTTAAAGATTTTATTAGAATTTTATAAAAATTATTAATATTTAATTGGAATTTATTTGGGAATTTATTAGGAATTTTTAGGTTCTTCTTTTGTTACAAAATATAAGTTTATCTTTTACAACAAAGTACCTAATAAATTTCCAAATAAGATAATATATAATATAATTTTTTTTAAGAATGATTGCTTTATATTGCAAAGAATCTAAATACATTTTTCAACATTGTTCTAAGAAGCAATACAATTATAGAATGAAGAGCATGGCTGATAGAAAAGATAATATGTCAAAAACAAGTTTGCTAAATTATAATAGGAACCATATGGTTAGATTCTTATGTAACATCTTTTGAGGGACATATTCTTTCTTTAAAACCCTCACATTTTTTTTTTTTTTTTTTTTTTTTTTTACAATAGATATTTGTTTAGGACTTAAAAATTATAAAATCTTTGTCTTATTAGATTCAAGAGTTTTAATTTGTTTTTTAGATGAAGCATTTGTTAAGAGTCATAAAATAATTTTTTTAAAGAAAATTAAACCCATATATATAGAAGTCATAGATGATTGACCTTTATCTTTTAGAGATATTATTCATAAAACTATTTCACTAGATGTAGCAAAAAATGGTCATAACATCTTAAAAATATTTTATATTATTAAATCTCAAGCTAATCTATTCAATTTGGATCTATTTTGGTTAAAAAGTATAAACTTTAAAATATATTAGATCTCTAATAACCTTGATATTTTTCATAATATATTTAAGGATATTTCAAAATAAGTAATAAGCATAAGTTTAATATAATTAAATATTTATTTAAAAAAAGAATATTTATGCATGTCAATAAATATATATATATATATATATATATATATATCTGTTTATGCATTATTTATTTTAATGATATAAATATATCAAGAAATCTTTTAATATAATATAAAGAATATTTAAATGTATTTGAATAGATTTCAATCAATTGAATCAAGATATGCTATTTAAATATATCTAGATATTCGTCATCAATTGAATCAGGTCAAAATAACCTTTTAATATAATATAAATAATATCAAGATGCATTGTAAATATTTTATCAAATTATTATTTTTTGTATTGCTCAATTGATCTTCAAAAAAAGGCTCAATTTCCATTTTGATTAATTTATAGCTTATCACAAAATAAGAAACCAAAATAAAATTTTTATATCAATTCTTTTTAAATTAATCTAATAATTATTTTAATACACATTAGTACTTATAAATATATTATGACTTTTAATTGGATTATATATATTATAAGAAATTGTAATATAACATCTATTTCTTCTAAAATTACACATTCTTTGATACATGCCACTTATTACTTTTTTTACATAATAAATTTATATTAAAATATATCTAAAAAAAGAAATTTTAATCTATATATATTTTTATAATATTATTGATTTTATACATGCTAGTCGGATAATCATAAAATAAAATTATCTTATTTGATAATTCATGAAATAGACATATATTTAAGTTCAACATGTATATGTTTATATTCAAAATTTTTAATTTTTTTTTAATATATCTATATCTTATAATTAATCATATCTTCTTGTCAAGGACTTGAATGTCAAAAAAAAAAAAAAAAAAAAAACTCATTACATTCTTATGTTAGTTGAAAAGATTAGAAAACTATTCAAAGATAGTAATATATTGAATTAGAATGGCTATTGCCAAAGATAAGATAATTAAAAAGACTTGAAATAATACTTAGGATTACAAAAGCATTTACAAGAAGCTTCATAGATACAATTTTGACTTTATACATATTTGTAACTAATTGGTAGGTTAGAAACTTGGATAACAAGCTAGCCATGTATTGTATGTGTTGATGGCTTGTAATACAAGTTAACAATATGATGCACACATATAAAACTTAACTTACAAGTTAAGACATGTGTCTTGCAAAGTCAACACATGTTAGATGTTCTATAGAACATTGCTATGTAGTTTGTAGTTAGATAGTACAAATGGAGGCAAGAGTGAAGCCTTCTTCATTCTTAATAACACCTTTTTAATCCTTAGTCTTGTTTCAAGACTATCTAGTCTTTTTGTCTTTGGCAATAGCCATTTCAATTCAATATATTACCATCTATAAGTGATTTATTAATCTTTTTGAGTGATACAAGAATGTATTGAAGATTTTTTTCTTCAAGATTCATGTCTTTCATAGTTTGACAAGAATCTTGACTTATTATTCTTATCTTGTTTTAAAAGTGGATGAATTATCTTACTTTTATTATTATATTTTGAAGGTTGTGGACTACCTATCTTTAAATAATTAATTTATTTTTTTAACATTAATTTTTTCTTAAAGAGAGTAGATTATCCTTTTTTGTAGAAAATTTTATTTGATATTAGAAATTATGAATTATCCTCCTCTAATTTAATTTTTTGAATTTATTTGAATTATCTATAGAAGAAAAGATTATGGATGCTACTCTCAACAAAAGTGAGAATAGATTTGCAACTATTGTAGATCTTCACAAACTTGTCAAAACTCTAAGAGTAGAAATCTTATGTACTTCTAACATGAATCATGGAGGTACTATTCTTACACATATGAAAGAAGTTCAAAGTTTATGCCAAAAAATTGTGCAGTTGAAGGAAGTAAGTAGATCAACCTCATAACCAAATTCAAAAAGTCTTGCTTCTACAAATAAAAGGGAGGCAAGGATTAAGATGTCCATAAAGTTTAATGGATTAAAATCAAAATTTTGACGATTTTTGTAACAAATTAAGTTTTATTTAAAATTGCATCTTTTCCAATATCTTAATAGATTTTGTGAAGTTGGATCAATAGGTTCACTTTTATTGAAAAATGCTCTCTCTTGGTTTGTACCTTTAATCGAAAAAAATTCATGATTGTGAGGGTAAATTTCTTTCTCTATCCAAATTATAAGATGGCCTCAATTAAGAGTTGCTTGTAATTGGTGGTATGAAATAGAAGTAGTAAGAACAAGAAAAAAAAACAATACAAAAGAAGTGAATAAATATAATCAAGTAATTGTATATTACAAAATTGATTATAGTTTACAAAATAAATTAGATATATATTTTTTTCTTTTCAATGATATAAAAAAATATATAAATTTAAGTTACCATGAGTAAGTTATAATAGATTAAAAATAAAAAGTAAATAATAGAAAAGCTAAGTGAATAATTTTTACTTCAAGAATAATTTTCTTTAAAAAATCAAGAATTTGAGTCTCACCAAGGCTCACAAGTAGTGTATATGGATTTTTAAGAGAGGCCATAAGGCCTTAGTCTTATCTTCCTACATATATCTAAGGTGCTACAATCCATATGAAACTTGTGCACTTCCCTTTGTACAAGGATTAGACTAACTATTGGTCTTCCTATTTTCTATTATTATTACTATTATTATTATTTGTTTTCATTTTTGACTTTACCATGGTATTTAAAAACACTCATTTAGCCTAGGAATCTGGTATGGATTTTGAATCTTGCTTCATTTCTTCATAATGGCTCCCAAGGTGGTAAAACTTAATTTTACCAAGGTCTTGAAAACTTCTACAAAAATATCTAAAAATTCTAAATAAATTCTAAAAAATTATATAATATTTTTATAATAATGATATCTATTTAAATCTATATTTTCATATCTTGATGATTTTTTATAGTAATAAAATCAATTTACATCTACTAAAAAATCCTATTTTCTATATAATTAACTAAAAAGATATGAATTTTTTTTTCATGCTTCTTTTAACGACCAACTAATCATTAATAGGATTTTTATAAGTTATAATTATAGATAGGAGATCAATAAAGATATTAGTTTCAATAACTAATCTTTAATACTAAATAAAAATATAAAACTAACTAAGATAATTGCTTCAAAAACTTACTAAGATTCCATTTTTATGACTTTTCTTTCAATGTGACTTTTATACTTATAAATACTTTTAAAATATAATAAATAATTAAATAGTCATAGAAACTTTTTAATCTTAATATTTTTATAATAAAATGATTTAAAATTATATTTTTGATTAATCCACTAATTAAAATGAATTGATGGAATTCACAACGACTACTCTATGATTTGAATTCATTCTTGGAAGTATTTATAGCTACATTTGGAAAAAGTGTTTGAGAAAGGGTAGCAAAAATCAAGCTTGTGTTGCTACAACAAAGATCATATTTAGCCATTATATATGCTATTGAATTTCAAAATCTTGTTTGCGACGTGGATTGGAATGACAAAGCCATTATCAATTAATTTTGATAGGATCAAAATATAATATTAAAGAACTATTATTGATAATGTCAAGAATAAATTCATTAGAGCAATTTATTGCTCAAGCCATTACATACAACAATTGATTTTTTAAAAGATGCCAAGAACAAAGATTTGATTGGTGAAATATAAGTCAAGCCATAGTAATACCTTCTAAGTTTTTAGAAGCTTATTTGTTCATGCCAAAGCGTGTGCAAATTGACACAATACATTTTAAATCTTTTATTGAGCAAGAAAAGACTCATCGTCTTCAAAAAGGTTTGTGTTTATATTATTAAGAATCTAAACTGCTCAATATTATAAAAAAAAAGCTACGTAATTACAAAGTAAAGAGCATGGTTGCCAAAGAGGATAATAGGTCAAACAACGAGTTTTTTCAGTAACAATAGAGATTCTACGATTAGAATCTTACATAATATCTAATAAATATCTTATTTTCTTTTGAGATCTATTACTTTGTTTTACAATAGAATTTTATTCAAGACCAAAAAATCACAAATTCTTAGCCTTGTTAGATTTAGGAGCCTTATCTTATTTTATATCCAAAGACTTTATCAAAAAATATGAAATATCATTAGTCAAGAAAATTAAATCTATATATGTAGAAGCCATTGATGATTATTCATTTTTTTAAGGAGATATTATTCATGACATTATTCTTTTAAATATAGCAATTAAAGATTATAATAGCATCATAATATTTAATGTCATAAGATCTTCTTTTGATTTAATTATTTTAAGATTATTATGGTTAAAAAAAGTATGATCCTCAAATAGATTGGATTTCTTGTAACTTTAATTTTTCTTGTAGTTTGATTCAAAATTCTACTAGTCAAATAGAAATACATAAGTATAGTATATCCAAACCCTTACTAGTAGGTACAAATTTTTTTATTACTATGACAAAAAAAAGGTTATCTTTTGTTATATATGCCATGCTTATTTCTAATGGTAGAAAGACATCAAGTGATATTCTTAACGAATATTAACATTTCTAAGATATTTTTGAAAAAAAGAATGTAGATATTCTTTTAGAACATCAATCCTATTATTGTTCAATTGATTTACAAGAAGTAGCTCAACTATCATTCATACCAATCTATAACTTATTGTAAAATGAATTGGCTATAATAAAAGAGTACATTGACAAGAACTTGATTAAGAACTTCACACACCATTCAAATTATCTAATAGGAACTCCTATCTTATTTATAAAGAAAATTCATGGATATCTACGGATGTGCATATATTATTGAGGACTTTAAGAAGATCACGATAAAAAATATGTATTCTTTTTCTTTGATTTTAAGACTTCTTGACCAACTTAATCAAGTAAAGATATATACAATAATAGATCTATAAAGAGCATACAACTTAGTCTTCATTAAAGTAAGAAATGAATAAAAAATTATATTTTGAACTAAATATGGATATTTCAAATATAATTTCATGCCTTTTAGATTCATAAATGTACAAGTTGCTTTTCAACATGTCATGAATGTTGTTTTTTTATAATTTTTAAAATTATTTTATTTTTTGTTATTTAGATAATATTCTAATTTATTCTAATAATACAAAAGAACATAAATATTATATAATATCATCTTTGTCATGTGTTACAAAAACTTATAGATGCATGATTATATGCTAAGATAAAAAATATGTATTTTATATTATTCTAATTGACTTTTTAAGGTACATCATTTCAAATAAAAGACCAATAATAGATCCAAAAGTTCAAACTATCATAGATTAAAAGATTCCAAAAATAATCAAAGATGTGAAATATTTTTTGACATTTTTTTAATTATTATAGGATCTTTATCAAGAATTTTTTTCAAATTACAATTCTTTTTATATGTATGATATATAAAAACAAATCTAAGTAGAGCAAAGATACTAAAACATCTTTTCAAACCTTAAAAATAATATTTATTTTTGCTTTAATCTAATATTTTATAAACTTCTCTAAGATATTTTTTTATGGGAATAGATACATCAAACTTTGCTATGGATGATGTTCTATCACAAATAGGATCATATGACAAGTTCCACATAATAGCTTTTTATTCTAAGAAATTTTTAGCAACCAAGATTAATTATAAGATCCACAATAAAGAGCTTCTTGCAATCATACATTGATTTGAAGAATGACATCATTATTTCAAAGATGCCTTGACTCTAATGACTATATATAAATCACAAGAAGCTAAAGTATTTCATATTTGCATATATTTTGAATTGTCATCAAGTCCGTTTGAGCATGTCTTTATTAAGATTTGATTTTAAGATTACTTATCAATCTAGAAAATAATAAGGTTTGTCAAATGTCTTTTCTAGATTTTTTTTTATCTTGCATCAAAAGAATGAGATGCATCCTTTGATGAACCAAGAATAGTTCTCTTGAAGCCAAAGTATTTTCATCTTTGAATAATAAAATCAATAGTAATTATTGATTCAATATTATTCAAGTAAATTCAATTGAATATATTCTTTGATTTTCTTATTTATAATATAAAGAATAATTCTTTTAAGTCTCGTGATACTTTTAAATTTAAATTTAAGAATAATTTATTCTATTTTGAGGGACAATTATATTTTCTAGAAGGTGAAGTATGATTATATGTTCTCTAAGCTTGTCATAACTGTCTAGCAAACAAACATTTTGGATACAACAAGATTTTAGAGCTAATATCAAGAGACTTTTAGTAGCCTCAAATGTGAAAGGTAATTAAAGATTTTATACAATTAAATGATATTTTTTCAAGATTAAAAATTCTTGTTCATTGATTATATGGACTTCTTCAACCATTACCTATTTTGGAACAAACATGATATTTTATTTCTATGGATTTCATTAAAGATCTTTGAGTTTCAAGTTTGTATAATTGTACATTTGTAATAATAGATTGTGATACTAAAATGGTTCATTTTATATTATATATAAAATACATTATAGATGAAGGAATGACTAAGCTTTTTTTTTACAATATCTATCGCTATCACGGATTGTTCAAAGATATTATATTAAAAAAAAGAATTAAATTTGTATCAAGATTTTGAAGAATCTTTTGTAAGATTTTAAAGATGAATATGAAGCTCTCTTTGGCTTTTCATCCTCATACTAATGGACAAACAAAATATGTGAATCAAGTCTTGAAGCAGTATTTGAGATGTACCATTAACTATCATCAAAATGATTTGATAATTCTTTTGCTATTAACAAAGTTTGTATATAATAATTTTATACATTCTTCTAGTCAACAAAAGCCTTTCTTTGCCAATTATGGTTATCATCTACAACTTGATATTTTTAACTTTTCAAAAGTTGATAATCCTATAGCAAAAGAATTAGTAAATTATTTCTCAAAGCTACATGCAATAATGAAGGTGTACTTAAGAGAAGTTCAAGAATAATAAAGATCAATATGAATGTCTATTGCAAAGAACAATCATAATTCAATATGAGTCACAAGGTATGGTTACTTTATCGCAATATCAAGACTACTTATTCTTGTGACAAGTTGGACTATCATAAGCTTGGACCTTTTTTATTTGTAAATAAGTTGATCTTAATGCTTGTTGATTATGTCTATTGGAGTCTATGAAGATTCATCTCATATTCCACATGTTTCTTTTAAGCCATATAAGACAATGAATATTTTGAGAAGAAGATAAATGCTACTTCTTCCTATAAAAATAGATAATAATCAAGCATTCAAGGTAGAAGAAGTCTTAGATTCAAGATGGCGCTAAAATAGATTGAAATATCTTATTTATTGGTGTGGCTATAATATTAATGAATACATATGGGAACTAGCAAAAAATCTTGTAAATGAAAAAAAGAGGATTGAGGCTCTTCATCAATAACATCCATAAAAATGAAGATGAAAAAAAAAAGATCTATAAAAGATGATGATTGCTCTTTGTAGAACTTGTCTCTAGAAAGAAGGTAATGTCACAAATATATGTACTTATTCCAATAATTATCTATATGATTAAGTAAAAATAGATAAATATAGATTAATTTCATAATAACTTTTAGAAAAGCTTTCTAAAAACTTAATAGAAATGATTTTGACTTTACTCATTGTCATATTATGTAAAGTCTTTCATGAAAATGTATTGAATACATGGCTGTAGAAGATAAAAGAAAATTGCAATAATAATTCCTAACAACTCTAATAGGATCATATATAAATTATAATTAAAGATTAAAAAACATAATCAAACATTCATTAAGTTCAATTAAATTTTCAAATAAATTATAAAAAATATAAAAAATACTAAAAAAATCTTAATTGAATCTTAATAAAATCCTAATCAATCTTCAAAAATCCTAATGAAATCTTAAGGAAATTTTAATCAAAGCCTAAAAAATCTTTAATAAAATCCTAAAAAAATCTTAGATAAATCCTAAATTAATCATAGATACTAAACCAACCTTTAATATTAAATAAATTTATAATATTTTTTAATCAAATTGAAACTTCTATAACTAATAATTAAATTATTGATTTAAATTCAAATTTTGCACACCTCTTAATAATTAAGCTTGGAACTAGCACAAATGATTTTAAAAAGATAAAACTTACTAAATAGAAGATAAATCCTAAAATTCACTCAGGTGTTGATCAGCCTCCATCTCCAATCTTTATATTAATCTTTCTAAGCTAAAATGTCTTAATTCCATCGTTAAATACCTCTCAAAATTCATATATATGTTAGAAATCAAGTCTACTATCCATATTATAAATTTCACTTCAATTCAACTAGTAGACCACTAAAAATCTTAAAAATCCTCACTAACCCTCAAAATCCTATTTCTAAGACTCCAACCTACTTAAACTTCAATGACCTTCAATCTAACCATTTGATCATACTCAAATTTATAGTACATAATAAAAGAAACTATAATCACAAATCTAAATTTTTTTGACTATAGATCTATTATCAAACTTATAATTTTTTTTCAAATATATATATATATATATATATATATATATATATATTTTATATTTCACAAAACCAAATTCACCAAAACAATTTTAACTTTGCAAAGCTCTTATAAAATAAATACAAATTCAAATTTCTCAAAATCTATTCTTAAAAAAATCTTATAAAGTCTTCTTTCAAACTCCACTCTTGGATTTGCAAAAAAATCCTAGAATCACCATAGATATATAATTTTGTGCCTTGAGGTTTGATTTCAACCCTGGTTGGCAATCATTTCTTTTTGGATATCAATTCTTATTTTTTTGAGATAATTTTTACTAAAATAAACTCCTAAATTTCTTTTACATATGCCTATATCATTTCTTTATCTAATCTATCTTATTTTGCCTTATTTATGGTCCTACAAAGTAAATAGAAGCCTATTTTATAGAAAAGTAGTATATGTACTTTTAATTTGAGTACCTTTTAACTATTATCTATATTTTGAAGATAATTTGCTACTATATCTTGAAATAAGATCTTCTATAATATGATATTTATTTACTCTTTTATCTATTAGCTATGTTACATCATGACATCTACCTTGAACTTGTGCATCTTCTAGCATGCACTAGGTTGTCTTCATCATATTGATATAAAAAGTTCTTCATCTTGGTCAAGTTCTTGAACTTCAATTTTCTCCTCTTCTCCCATCTCAATCTCTTATAATGGATTTTATTTTTTATTAAAACAAAAGTCTTCACCTCTTTGTTTGAATAACTTGATTAACTTGCTTGCTATAGGTATCTTTAATTTTGTACCATCAAGTTCTTGTAACAAGTATGTTCCATTGTTATACACTTATTTGATAACATAAGGCCTAAACCATCTCTTTGCAAGCTTCTTTACTGAGCTATGTTGATTGTCAAAGCTACTATCATAAACTAATACTAAATCACCATTTTCAACTACCTTAGGTCATAATTGATGTTTTTTTATCAAATCTTTCTTTATTCTTTTTTCTTGCTTCTTTCAACCTCTCCATTGCTACTTCAATATCATTAGGTCTTCTTTCTAATTATTGAATCTATAATGCTAAAAGTTATTCTCTACTAAGATCATCCTTCTAAGGTAATACACCCCATGATGTAGGCACTATCTCTTCTATTATCATTATTTGTTTTTATCCATACATTAATTTAGAAGGCATATAACCAGTTATTAAACTATGAGTTGTACGATCAGCTCATAATGCAAATAATAGTAGTTTATGCCATTCATATGATGTTGTGTTCACAATCTCCATCTTATGTCATGATGTTCACAACCTCCATCATATGATGCTGTGTTCACAATCACACTTTTGTCCTGATTTAGGGAATTTCGTAACACAAACGTGCACTAATCCGGAGAGATTATTAGACCAAGACTCAGATTGTTAATGACTCTACCCTCAAGCTCACATGCCCACAAATCAACCCAAAAACTTCGGCATCATGGTTCACCTTGCAATGATGCTCACAATGCAACTCTGTGGTCTTGTTCATGCTTTTGCGGCACTAATATGTGACTGCTTTCACTCCGAAACCCACTTCGTAGCCCTCTACTACTTCCTTCACATAACGCTATCGTAATGTGCTGTGTGCCTGTGCTTCCGCCATGGTGTGGATGATCGCAAGAGAGTCAATATCTGTGAGGTAGAAGGGTAAGTGATCGACATTTAATCCCTTTTGTGGGTTTTGTCGCCGTGAGATCCTTTCCACGCTGGCAATGCCGACGTCCGCACAATCCTGACCTGCACGGTAGCCGCCGATTACCTCACAAATTTCTTCTGGAGCAGTCAATCGAGCTGAAATTCACCCACACGGGCGGTGAACATCTGAGTTCGTGGGTTCCAATCACTCGGGCTCAGTACCGTAGTGTATCAAACCTTATTCATTGATTCATTGTTGTTTGATGGGTTTTTGGATAGGCTACTTTTGTCGCTATTCAAAGTGATGGGTCGAGAAAAGGGCTGGTCGGGATGGATTGCTTGATGAGCAGTTCTCATCGGCCCACAATCTGAGGGTTGGCGAGGGAATGAACACTTTACTCTCTATTGCGGGAGAGCTGCAGCAAGCTGACGAGAATGCCATAGCCGAAGACCAGAAAGCTCCAATTTTCGGATTCGAAGGCCATAGTGGTCCTATTTGACATTACTAAATCCTCCTCTGTAGTTGCTGTCGCTGTGCTACGACGGTTTTATGCATTTTATTGAATGTTCGGGGTGCAGAACGGCGTGGGAATCTTTGGTAACACGTGACGGAGCTTCAATTATAGGGGGGTTGTGTGGGAAAGTCAAAGCGCGTCTTCGTAAACGTTGTTGCGGAGCTGGGAGCAGCATTAGGATGGGCGTTCACTGCGGCATTCGAGAACCCATAAGCGCTCTCGCGTCTTCGACGCAAATTGACCTCTCATTATCGTTGAGGCGCGCTCGCGATACATTTGTGGAACATCGTAGCTCATTTGCCTCACACGTAACGCTGCCGACGAAGTGGATGGCGACTGCTGGAAACTTACGGTTCAGGGGGCATCAGTCGCGACCGTCTCCAGTTTTAGGGGAGACGGTTAGTCAGCGTCAGACCAACATTATTTTCGCTAGTTCCCCGGATTCCAATTCGTTAACTGATGATGCCGAGGACGACAGCCGAGGCCAGCCGGAAAGTGTTCCCTTCAATGGTTCAGTGGATCTCCCTCAAGCTGCATTTGGTCGTGATATCGTTTCGTCCGCTTCGTCTGAAGCGACGTTCGATGGTTGTATTGCGGAGTTCGTGCTACCTTCGGAACAACAGGTTTGTCCCCAGAAGTGACTCATTTCGAAAAAACTACAGTAATTTTTTGCATGTTGGCGGGTTTGAAAATATGATTTGCAGATTAGACCACTAATTTATACACAAGAAAAGTGCAAATACTTAAAGTGCGTCTCACGTAGCAGCGAGAACTTGCATCAGGCACCTCCAATTTTTTTTTATTTTTTTTATTTTTTTTAATATCTTGGGGGGATTATGAGGAGAACCCTATCAATATCAAGCTGGTTTAGAGCTCGATTGGTTTACGTACTTTGTGTGCGAAGGTGACTTGAGTAACTTAGTGAAGCGGTTTTCTTTCGTTTCTGAACAATGTAACTTCTATATTTGAGTTCTTGGAAATATTGTTTTTCATCTTAAAGGCACTTCGAGTCATCCTCTTACCAAAAGATATTGCTTAAGAATATAATCTGACTGGACCTCATGGGATAAGAAAGTTGAGATTACCGTAAGCATTACGCCAATGCTGATAAATCTTTAAGGAGGTAATTGAGGTGAGTGAGGATCAGGTGCTACACACAGTCTGCATGGATACAAATCATTCTACCGATTGTCTATGTCCCAATCGCATGAACGGTGACCATGTCTTTTGTGTTATATTAGTTTTGCAGTATATTACTGAATGTAGGAGTGTGCGGCTGTTTAACTTTAAACTACTGTATAAGTTCGGGGTTTATCTGCCTACTGGGATGTAGAAGAAATACAATGTCTTAACTTGTCTTCAACCCTGGATATGCCAGATCTTAGTTACTATGCTTGTCGGGCGCCTTTGTTTTGTAGAGGCGAAGTTCAGATTTGCCTACTCTTCTCCGAAGGTTTTGGAAGGTGGCAGCTCCGTATTGGAGCTCAGAAGACAAAGTAAAGGCACTCTTTTGGTTGGGTGGAGTTTTTGCGCTTACTCTAGCTACCACGGGTATTAGTGTGGGCTTCAACTATCTGGGACGGGACTTTCAGAATGCTCTTGCGAGTAAGTATGGCAACTCGGTCATCGTTACGATCTCCAGTCTGAATTTCGAAATGTTTTTCTCTGAACCATGTCTTCATTCAAGCAAGCGACGCAATAGTAAGCCTAGTTATCTCGAGCTGCAGCTAAGCAAAAAATTTAAATCTTTTCTCTGCAGCTAAGGATCCGGAGCAATTCTACAACCAGCTCGTTAGATATTTTGCAGCGTTCGTCGGAGGAATACCAGTAAGCACCTCGTTTGACTCGATTCCATAATTTTTTGAGGTTAAAACCAGCATTGATAGGAATTTTTTAACATAGTAGCTTCTACTTTGAGTATTGGCTGTTAGAAGATAATACAGTTAAACTGAGAATCTTTTTGCGTTTAATTTGATATAGGTGGACCTTACGCTGATATTGTTCTACAGTGGGTATATCTGAATATGTGGATTTGACCTGGTAGGTTTTTGTTCTGCGAGATTATTTCAGAGATACACTAGCACTCAGATGGCGCGGGTGGATGACAACGTATTACCTGGACAAGTATTTTGAAAATCGAGCATTTTACAATATCCAGTCTCAGTCGATGATCGATAACCCCGACCAACGTATTGTTGATGATTTGAACAGTTTTGCCGGAAGCACTATAGGGTTTGCTCTAGCTTTATTCAACGCGGTCATTAATCTGATATCCTTCAGCGGAATTCTTTATAGCATTTATCCACCTTTATTTTTTGTTTGCCTCGTTTATTCGATTGGAGGGACTTTCATAAGCGTGTTATTAGGCAAGGTGAGCGCTGATGCTCTGAAGATTATCTTTCTGCATTTTTGTGTGCACGTGCTCTCTCTTCAAAAATTAATGATTAGTTTCTTATGCTCACTTTCCATAGCCTTCATTGCGTAATTAACTTTACCTTCGTAATGTTTTGAAGTGCTTCAAGTATGCTGATAGTTGTAAGAGATTTTTTTTGCAGAATTTGGTAAGTCTTAATTTTATGCGAGAAAAGAGGGAAGCTGATTTTCGATATGGATTAGTCCGCGTACGGGAGAATGCAGAATCAATCGCTTTCTACGGTGGGGAGGCGAGCGAGATACAGCTCTTGCTCCAGAGATTCAAGCAGTCATTTGATAATTACACTGTGAGCTCTCTCTTTGTTATCCAGCTTGGGGGGATTTGAAGTTCGACAGGGTGTCCCTGAAGTATATGGATAGAATTTGGGGGATTTTTCTAGGGCCATTTTCCCGCATTCGTCGCACGTATTTGTCAGTCTTACGGGGGTGTCTACAGTTCAGTTCTTATTTGCCATAATTTTCTTCTTCAGTCTTCTTTGTCATTAACACGAGAGTTGGAAGAAAAGTAAGAGCTGAAATGCTAGTTCGATGGGAAACGTTCTAGCATGCCCGCAGATAATATTTTCATTTTGCTCACAAATCTGGTGTATTCTGGTGGCAGCAACTGTTGAAAACATCAAGAAACCTGGACTTTTTTACTAGCTTCTATAGTTATCTCATCCAGCTCTTGCCAGCAGCCGTAGTGGCACCTTTATATTTTGAAGGCAAAATAGGATTCGGTGTAATCAGTCAATCTTTTTCGGCCTTTGGCAATGTTTTGAGCGACTTCTCTATAATTGTTGACGAAATTCAATCACTTAGTGCTTTCTCTGCAGTGATTGATCGGCTGGGTAAGCTTTCGAGACACAGTCCGTCAATTTCAAATTGTGGGGTGACCTCCTGGTTTACACACTGTATTATGCAACGTATTATTGTTTCTTAATGTGATGTTTTGGGTCTCTAACAATTAATAATACAACTTTTACAGGTGAATTTACTGATGTTTTAGAGGAGCAGAACAATCTATCACGAGCTACCTTTGAAAGTAAAGGAACCTCAGTTGATAAACCAGAACCTGAAGTGCCAGCAAACAGTTTAACATTACCATCAACAGCAAGGTCGCGTATAAACCTTATCGACGTTCAAGAGTTGCAGAGCACATCACATCCTCTCCTCGTGCTCGAGAACGTAACGTTGTACACTCCTCAGTACTCCATGACACTCTTCAAGGAGCTTTCCTTGATAGTGAATAAAGGAGAAGATTTATTGGTGCGTACTGCTGAAACCTCCCTTGGAAATTCTCAAGTAATAAGCGCTAGTCGGTTGTGCCTTGGTATTCAAGTATGACATTGCACATCTTACACTGGTATATATACATTGCGGATTTTTAGTGGCTGGAAGTTCGAGTGATAGCTATTTCAGCACGCATAGCAATGGCTATTGACGGAACAACATTTTACATTCTGTTTAAGCGTGAGTGAACAGCTATAACATCGTAAGTTTGGGCAATCTCCTGTGCTGCAGATTATGGGCGCAAGTGGGAGTGGAAAGACATCCTTATTAAGGGCCATTGCTGGACTTTGGAGATCAGGCTATGGCACAATCAAGCGATATGTGGGACATCGTGTGGAGGGAGATCAGTATAGAGTGGAAGACGATGTTAGCAAGTTGCAGAACGACAAAGGAAACGGGGCTTCGGTGGAAAATGCTGAAAGCTTGGGCAACGGTGAAGTGTTTTTCTTGCCACAGCGGCCATACATGGTCCTTGGCACACTTCGACAACAGCTACTGTACCCTATGTGGAGCGAAGTAGAAGTTAACGTGGATACATCTAATGGTAAATTCCACCTCTTGCTTGTTGTAGGGCATTCATCAGCAACTTTTGATAGATATTCCCATATGAAGCTGCATTAATAAATGCTTGGCTATTGAACTACCATAGGAGTACAGCATTGCCTGTGTTACAAAGTGAAAGGAGCAATGCACTTTAAGGACCTCAATTCCCAGGGATGTATTTACTGACATCATGTCTGGTTTGCTTAGGTTCTTTCCCCTTCGTTTCGAAAATGGATACCACTAAGTCGAAAGTAGTGCGGAGACCATCCCCAAACGATGGTGAACTTCTCGATGCGTTAGAAATTGTCCGATTAGGTCACTTGATGGACCGCTGTGATGGTTTGGATTCTTATGTGGAATGGGCCAGCGTTCTGTCTCTCGGAGAGCAACAACGTCTCGCATTTGCACGCCTTCTACTGTCTCGGCCTCAATTGGCTCTCATGGATGAATCAACCAGCGCGTTGGATGAAAACAATGAGGTATATTGCATTACGTGTAGCTGGAAAATCTTGTCAGAAAAAAAGATTTTCAATTCAGCATCTAATATGAGAAGTTAATGAATAAGTTAGAGGTTTGAAATGCGTAACGGTCATGTGTAAAACTTGGCAATTTGCAGGTAAGTCTATACACGGCAGTACAGGAAGCTGGTATAACGATCGTCAGCGTAGGACATCGCAGCAGCCTCCGACGTTTCCATAAAAATATTTTACAGTTTGAAGAGGCCCAAGGAAGCAGTGGCACCACTTGGACCCTTTCAAGACTCGCAGAAGCTGACTCTTCATCCACAAGAAAAGGTTGAAGCGCAGAATGAATTAAAGCGTGAAGTTTTAGAGGATGGTTCACCTTAACTTTTTCTACTGTAGTGTTGCAGTAGTTGCGGGTGTGATCGTGCTCGACGCCTCATCTTGTCCGCGCACTAGTAAAGTGGAGCACTCTGGTAAATCCAAGTTTCAAGTGCATCCTCGTACCAAAAGCTGTAAGCTTAGATCCATGTTTGCAAGCTTCGTACACATTTTACAACTAAAACGACAGGCACGTAATTTTTTAATGATTCTCGAGAGTTCTAAATCACAGTTTTTGAAGCAATTGCACGATCTTGGAAGGAAAATAGAAATGACGAGCGAGGTTTAATGCTGGGACCTATCAACAAAATTCTCTCGAGCAGCACTTGGACAACTGGTCTGCTTCTTGAAGATTCCCAGGGAACAATTCGACTTGGCCTTGATGAAGTTTTCCAAACGATGGAGGATACACAGAAGCTTGGCAACCGCAGCAGTCGCACGAAAATATTTCCAGGTTGGGTGAGCAATTCCAACGTTCACTTCGAATTTCTTCATCGGCATGGAACTAAGGTCCGTTTCGGACCTAGTGACCAACCAAAATTGTGTTTTGTGCCTCTGTGCAGCGTTTGGGGCGGTCGCTCAAATTATCTTTTCGAACTTGTACCGACCCAAACTCAAATCGCTTTATTTGTCGTAAAGCCCGTGAAGACCCTTCCAAGTTCGCTTCTGTGAACACATTATTTTCTTTCAATGTCTCCCATACTTTCTCTCCGTCCAATGAATCTCTCCTTCCAACGCTCGACAACATGCACTCAGATTTTTTTAGCAAATGTTCAAGCTGTGTTCTACCTTTCTTTTGTAAAGTTATATTCAGAAGAGTCAATGCAATAAAGGTAGACGCTTGCTATAACATTTGGAAGAGTACTTGTAGTGGTTGCAACCCAATTTGATCTGGCTTCCTTGGTTGGAAGCAAGGTAGAGGACATAAGTATCGTCTACACCACATATTGTCAATGTTGCTAGAATAAGAAGTATTCCTAAAAATTTAATTGGTGTGCTATGTTGTTGTAATGCTACACATTTTGTGCAATATCATTTTTGTACTTCATTGCTTGAAGCCACACTTAATATTCGGTACCTTTTCATACTATCTATTTGACATTGTGTAACATCCAGGAAGAAGTATTTTTCTTAATCATTTTGTGTAGCAAAGATTAGTTTCCTAGTGTATACAATATACATTGTTGCACATAAGAGAATGTGAAGGTGCTATTGCATTCTATAAAGCTATTAATGTAGCACATATAATATGGAATGCATTTTAATACAATTGTAAAGTAATGACATTTACAATGCAAAGAATAAGTTTAACAATATGTTTGTATTTTATTCACTTATTGCTACTCAACCAACAATGTATAAAATCCAAATACAAAATTCTAAAAACCAATATTTTTTTTGTTTACTATAGATGTATAGTTTAAATATTAATTTTAAGAGAGATTACAAATTTTAGTTGGTTGTGGAACTATTTTAATTAAATAGGTATAATAATAAGACACTTATAATTAAATATACTAATACTTTTGAAATTGGTATTAAAATTGTGGTATTGTCAAAAGACAAGAACTTAATAAAGGCAAGTAAACAAATAAGACTTTTCTCCAAGAAACATGATAAGATTGAAATAAAAAATTATATATATTAAAAAAAAAAAGAAAAAAAAAAAAGAAGAGTAAAATGGCTATAGTGAAAAGGCAAGAAAACTAGTGACTTTTGAAACAAGACTAGAAGCAAGAAAAGACTTAATAAGAGTGAAGAAGGCTTCATTCTTGCCCCTATATATACTATCTAATTAAGAGCAATATGGCGACGTTCTATAGGACCTCTAACACATGTCCAATTTATAAGACATGTGTCTTAACTTACAAGGCAAGTTTTTCATATAAGTATGATATGATTAACTAATATCACAAGCTACCAACACATACAATACATGGCTAATTGTTTGGCCAAGTGTTCAACCTACTAATTACCTTCAAATATGTATAAAGATGAAATTGAATCTATAAAGCTTTTAGGGAGTTTTTCTATAAGTTATTATCAGATTAATTTATTTTTATGCACTTCTAATTATTAATATTATATAGGTAATTATTAGAATAAATATGTATGTCTGTAATATTATCTCTTTCTTTTCTAGGGATAAGTTCTACAAGGAATGATAATCATATGTTGATGAAGTTCAAGATGCAACAAATTGTATTTGCAACAAACTTTGATATTTGTTTCTTTCAAAGACAGTTGATAGGTCCTTTTATCAATTGATAATATCTCATTCTAAGATGAGAAGACTACCTTGATATTTAATGATTGTTAAAGCTTTCATAATTTTCTTCAAACAAAACATTTGTTACACCATTAAGAATCATTTCTATCTTCAATAAAATTATCAAACATTGAGAGTCTCTTCTAAGGTTGTAATACCAAATATGTTATATTTAACCATTTATTCAAAGAAAAATATGTTCTTAAGGATCTTTATTTCAATTACATTATCTTGAAGACTGTGATAGTCGCAATGTTTCATTTGGTAAGTTCACAAATGATAGCTCTTGACTTGAATTTATCAATTATTAATTTTCCATCATGTTAGCATTACAAATACAAAAAAATCACAATAAAGGATAAAAGATGGAATTCAATCTTCATTGAACATTTTTTTTTATAATAATTAGCTATTTGACTCTTTATTTTAGTTTTGATTGATGTCATTGATGAAAAGCTTTGATCTTCTTTGTTTCATTTGAAAGATTTTTTTATTGGCCCCTATGTACATTTTTTAATAACATATCCGCATCAATGAACAAGATATTCTAACTTAAGTCGGTGCCTTCTTAAGTCTAAGACTTCTTCGACCTCAAATTCTTAATTATTATCCATTTTTATAGGAGGCAATGATATTAGTCTCTTTTTTGGCATATTTATTGTCTTATATGGCTTAATAACAGATACAAGAAATTAATAATGGATCTTCATGGACTTTGATAGATGTAATTGATACACAACTAAATTAATTTTTTTACATATAAAAAATGGTTTAAGTTTATAGTAGTCCAACTTGACACAAGAACAAATAATCTTGATATTACCACAAAGTAATTATATCTTATTGCTAACATAGAATTGACATTTTTTGTTGCAATAGGCATCGACATTGGTCTTTTGTTGTTCTTGAGTTTCTTTTAATTGTGCCTTTATTATTGTATGTAATTCAAATAAATAATTTTTCAAAATTTCTATCGCAAGATTATCAATTCTTAAGAAGTCAAAAGCATCAAGTTGTAGATAGTAACCATAATTAGAAAAAAAAGTATTTATTGAATAGATGACTATACCATATTATTATAAGTAAATTCTATTAATGACAAAAGAAATATCCAATCATCTTGTTGGTAGTTGATGATATACATCAAAAACTCCTCTAAAACTTGATTTATATTTATCCATTAGTTTGAGGATAGAAAACAAAAATTATTTTATGTCTATCTTTAAAACCTTAAAAAGAATTCTTCAAATTTTCTATATAAATTGAATTCCTCTATATGATATAATATCCTTGGATAATCCATAATAATAATAGATATTATAAAAAAAAATATTTTTTACTAATTATAGATTTTATATAATATAAAATATACCATTTAGATGAAACAATTTGTTATCACAAATATAGAATGATAAGAACTTGAGACTAAAAAATCTGTAATAAAATCTATAGATACAAAGAATTATGGTTGTTTTGAAATATTTAAAGCTACTAAAAATTTCTAGATATTAGCTCCAAAGTCTTATTATATTTAAAATATCTTGTTATTAGGAATTTGTGACAAGCTTGAAGAACATGTAATTGTGCTTCACCTTCTAGAATATACAAGTACTTTTTAAAATAGAGTAGATTATTTTTGAATTTAAATTTAGAAGTATCATGAGATTTCAAAGATTATTTTTTTAATATCATATATAAAAGTTCAGAGGATATACTTGACTAAACTTGCTTAAAAAAATTAAATCAATAGTTAGTATTGATTTCATTGCTCAAAGATGAAATTGCTCTAATTTTAAGAAAATGATCCATTATAAATCAAAGGTACATCTCTTTCTTTTGATACAAGATAAGATCATCTAAAAATAACATCTAATAAATATATATATATTTTTTTAAATGATAAGTGATTTTAAAATTAAATCTTAATAAAGTCATATTTCAATAGGCTTGGCAATAATTCAAAATATGTATTTGCATGAAATATTTGAAGTTCTTTTGATTTATATACATGATGATTGGATTAAAAGTGCCTTCTAAATAATGAGGCTATTTTTAAAATGAATATGTAACTACAAGAAGTTCTTTATCATAGATCTTATAGTCGATTTTAATTATTAAAAAGTTTTTAGAATAAAAAGCTATTAGATGGAATTTGTTATCTATTCTCATTTGTAATAATACTTACCTAAGGCAAAGTCTAAGGCATCTATTTCTATAAAGAATACCTTGAAAAAATCGATACAATATAAAATTGATATTGATATAAAATTGGCTTCAAAGCTTCAAAAGATGTTATAGCTTCTTTGCTCCACTCAAGTTTATCCTTACATGTTAGATGTGTAAGTAGAATTGTAATTTGAAAAAAATTCTTAATGAAGATTTAATAGTAATTGACAAATTTTAAAAAATATTAGACATCTTTTATTATTTTTGATATATTCTAATATATGATAGTCTAAATCTTTTTAGAATCCATCATAAGGTCATCATTTGAAATGATGTATCCTAAAAAGTCAACTTAAATAATGTAAAACACACACTTTTTTATTTGGGTGTAAAGTCTTATATTTCTAAATTTTTTTAATATGCAAAAAATATGAAATTCATGCTCATTTGTGATTTTAGATTAAATTAAAATATTATATAAATAAAAAACAACAAAATCATCCAAAAATTCTCAAAAGACATCATTTTTTAGATGTTGAAAACTTGCTAATACATTTGTAAGTCTAAAAGATATGACATTATATTCAAAATATCCGTATTTGGTTTAAAATATAGTCTTCTATTTATCTCCTTATTTGACGCATACTAGATTATATGTTCATTCTAAATCTATTTTGATATAGATCTTATTTAGATTCAATTGATCAAAAAATCTTAATATCAAGGATAAAAGATATTTATTCTTAATGATAATCTTACTAAATTTTTAATAATTTATATACATTTGAAAAGATCTATCTTTTTTCTCTACAAACAAGACTGAAGTTCTTGTTGGAGATTTTGAATGGCATATGAAATTCTTGGCTAGATTTTCATTAATATATTCTTTGAATTCAGCCAACTCATTTTATAATAAATTGTAGATTGGTCCAAATGGTGGTTGAGCTTCTTTTGAAAGATTAATTGAACAATCATAGATGTAAAGCTTTAGAAGAGTATTCATATTTTTTTTTTTCAAAAATATCTCGATAATCTTGATATTGGCTTAGAATACCACTTGAAGTCTATCTACCATTAGAAACAGTTGTAGCATAAATAATACAAGGTGATCTTTCTTTTATAATATGTAAAAAAATTCTTACACCTACAAATATGAGTTTGATTATACTAAACTTATGACTTTCTATTTGATTAATAATACTCTTACTTATAATTTCAAAAAAATCAAGACTTTAAGAAATCTAATTTATTTGGAGGTTATATTTTTTTAATCATAATAAATCTAAAATACTTGGATTAGAAGAAGATCTAATAATATTAAATATTACTAATATTGCTATTATAACTATTAGTTGCTACTTTTATAAGAAGGATTTTGCAAATAACATCTCCAAAAGATAACAGATGACTATCTATGACTTCTATATAAACATATTTAGTTTTTTTTTACTAAAATTATATTATATCTTTTAAAAAATATATATTTAAAAAATAAACTAAAGCTACTAAATTTAATAAGATAGAGGCTTTTTGATGTTTAAATTCTAAATTAATATTTATTGTAAAACAAAAAGAGGATTTTGAAGAAAAAATAGGACATTTACTTGGTATTGTACATGATTCCAACTCCACAAATCCTATTGTAGCTAGACAAACTTATTTTCTAACATATTGTCTTCTTTGACAACCATACTCTTTATTTTATGGTTGTATCACTTCTTTCGATAATATTGAGCAGTGTACTTAGGTTCTCTACAATATAAGCATAATCTTTCTTATCAATGATGAGTATTTTTTTGCTCAATAAAAGATTTCAATTCTATCACATGAATTTACATATCTTCTATTTTTTACTATATGTATTGAAAAAAAATTAGTACTACCATTGAATTGTAAAAATATTAAGGCCTATTTATATTACTTTCAAATAAAAATTTAAAAAATTAATTATCATATTTCATAGCAAAATCAATTGCTTAATTCAATGTTTGAAGGTTTGATAAGTTGAGCATTAATTTTTTTGCCTAATATTTTAATCCATAAAGAAATCAGCTAATGAGTATAACATCATTCCATTTAATATTAGTAGCAAGTTGTTGAAACTGTGAAGTCCATAATATTATTGATGAATTGCTTTGTTGCAAAATATGAATTATCAAACTTCTTTATCAAAGAAATTATTAGTTTTCTAATGCTTGAATGGTGTTCTACTACAAGAAAAGTAACATGAATTGGTGCAAATATTGAAGCAATTTCAATCATCTTTATATCTTTACTTTCTATCAATCTTATTGCTCTTTGTAATAGTAAATTAAGGTGATGCATTATAAGCATTAATTCTCTCAATTACTCATGTATTTGTGACATTTTACTCTTTATTTTAACAAGTTTTTTCATGATAATACTAGAAATAAATAAATAAATAAATAAATCTTATATTGCTCAAGACAAATAAAAGATAGGAATTGAGAATAAAGAAAATATTAAAAACAATACCAACTTAAAACAAGGAAATTTTTTACATCTAATATACTTATATCTTATAAAGATAAAAGATAATCTACTTTTAATCAAAAAAAGACGAAGCTATAATATTATATGAGTATTCTTGTCAATTTATTAAGAACAAGAACTTGATAATAGCAAATAAATAAGTAAGACTTTTTTCAAAGAAAGATAACAAGATTGAAATAAAAAAGAATGTATATTCAAAAAGATAAGTAATTAGTGATCCTTGAAGCTAAACTAGAAGCAAGAAAGGACTTGACAAGAGTGAATAAGGCTTCACTTTTACCTCTATATATACTATTTAATTAAGAGCAACATGACAACATTCTATTGAACCTTCAATACATGTCCAATTTACAAGAGACGTGTCTTAACTTGCAAGGTAAGTTTTTCATACAACCACTACATAGTTAGCTTGTATCACAACCTCCAATATGTACAATATGTGGTTAACTTATTGGCCAAGTGTTCAACCTACCAATCACCTTCAGACATATATAAAGGTGAAATTGAGTCTATAAAACTTCTAAGAAGTTTTTTTATAAGATATTATCAAATTAATTTACTTTTATATATTTCTATTTATTTATATTATCTATGTAATTATTGAAATAAACACATATGTCTATAATAGGTATTACTTATGAAAAGGATTTTCATTATTTGATTGATAAAAGAAAATAAAAAAATAAGAATAGCAAAAAAAATAAAAATAAAAATAAAAATAATATATATATATAATTATTAAATAATTATTTTAAAAGAAAATATTACATTATTGTAATAAATATAAAATAAATTAGTATATTTTTGTGAGTATAATAGGTGTCACATATATTGTCTTGGTGTATAAACCAATATAACATGGTCAAAAAATATAATCAAAAAATTAATTAAGGTTTAAAAAAATTCATTATATAATATAAAATTTAATCAAATAAGAGATGTAAATCTGGGATTTCTTAGATCTACAAACAAAAATTGCAGGTTTTTTTAATTTTAAGTTATTGAATAATTCACAAAAATAATTCAAGATAAAAAACTTCTACTTGCAAACAATGAATTTTTCTTGTAATAGTTTTGATTAAGTTATATAAGCAAATTTAAACAACATACCTATATGATACTAATTTCAATACTTTACTTATATCCATTTAACTAAAAATAAAATATTATATTGGTATATTAAAGGATCAATTTCAAAATCTAAAAGATTCATAATTTAATTGCAAAAGTAAGAAATAATAATTTATATTGGTACATATATTAATATCTGTTGGATACTACATAAGGTTTTAATTTTTAATTATTACAAAAAGACTAAAGAAATATAAATAATATTTAGATATAAAAACCTTCAACTTCATAATAATCTATCAAATATAATGTGTCAAATATATTATTATAAAATTCAAAAATATAATTTATTTAAAAATATAATTTATTTAAAAATATAATTTATTTAAAATTTTATATTAGGTAAATTCAAATATTGTTAATTATCTAATATAATTTGTTTTATACTACAAACCAATTATGTTAGATAAATTCAAATTTTATATAATATTATAAACCAATTATGCTATTGTAATTTTTTTATTAACATATATATATATATATATATATATATATATATATATAAATATATATATATATGCATGCTTATCTTTAATTTTAAAAATAATATTTTAATACTAAAATTTATTAATTTTTTAAAAAAAATTAAAAATTTGATGTCATTTTGTGATTTTTTATCTAACATAAAAGATTTTATAATATTTTAAAATAGTATCACAATAAAGTTGATAAATTCAAGAAATTTAAATCAATAATATATTTTAAAATTTAAACAATATAAACAATAAGATTTACAAAGTGATTTATAAAAAAAAAATTAAAAAAATCTAATATGGTACTTTTTTAATTATATTTGAAAGAAACTATTAAACACATATGGATAAAGCTCTCTAAATCCTAAATCTCTTAGGCCTTCAAGGACTATTTTGAACTTCTTTATGTTTCACACATATGCAATGCCTTGTTAAATTGTATCACAAAAACCTCACTACTCAATCGATTGGCTTTGCCATTATAGGCCATTGGATCAAAGTTGTTGTTTAGATGCAATCTCAACCACCGATTGGATTTCTAGGAGTGAAGGAAGGAAATATTGGAAAACCAAAGAGGTGGACAAGTTGAAGGTTGAGCAATTTGAAGAACACTGTTGTGTAGTAATACAACTATATGGTGAAAAATAAAAATATAGATATTATTATAGAAGAGCCTTATAGAAAGATATAATAAAAAAATAAAGATAAAAAATAGGAAGATAGTAAAAACTTTACTCTTAATATAATCTTTTTATAGAAGAGATTCTATCTACTTTGTAGAACCATAAATGAACCAAATAAAAATAAATAAGATAAGTAATTAATATAGGCATATTTAGAAAAATAAAATAAAAATAGATTTTAGTAAAAAATATCTAAAAATATGAAGAATTGATACTTAGAGAGGACCAGTTGTGAACTAAGGTCAAAATCAGACCTTGAGGTTTAAAATTGTACACCTACGGCAACTCTAAGGTTCTTTAGTTGATCAAAGAGTAAGGTTTGAAAGAAAACAAGAAAAAGGTTTTATGAGCATTAGTTTCAAGTAATTTGAGTACATAACACCTTTATAAAAGCTTTGCAAAGATAAGATTGTTTTTGAGTAACTTCGGATTTTAAAAAATTCAAAGAATTTGCGCTTTGGACAATTGTGTAAAATGTATAGATGATTTATAGATGAAATTTTGTGATTTAATAATAATTATTGTGTGTTATTTGTATTGCAAGTTTGAATTTGATCTAATTATTTTTTCAAAGTTTATTGAAGCTCAAACATATTGAGATCTTAAAAATTGGGGTTTAAAGGACCAATGAAGGTTACTAAGATATTCTTCAATTTGCATATTAGATTGAAATATAAAAAAAAAAATTACACAAGTGGTAAACTTAACTTCCAACAATCATGCAAAGTTTGAAACCTATTGAACAATGGAATTAAGAGATTTTAGCTTTAGAACATTAGTATCAAGATTGAATAAGAATGCCAGCTAACATCCAAGCAAATTTTAGGAATTATCTTCTATTTTGTATATTCTTCTTCAAAATTTTTTGTACTTGTTGCCAACTTAATTATTAAAAAGTGTAAAAAAATTTAATCAAAATTAATGATTAAATCATTAGTTATTAAAATTTCAATTTGTTATAGGATTTATTAAGAATTTATTTAAGATTTAAGGTTTGATTATAATTTCTTTAGGATTTAGAATACAATCAAGATTTATTTAGGTTTTGATTCAAGATTTTTTTAGGATTTAAGATTTATTTAGGTATATATTAGGATTTTTTTAAAGATTTGATTAAGATTTAATTAAGTTTTAATTAGGATTTGATCTAGGATTTAATTAATATTTTATTATGATTTGATTTAAGATTAATTTCAAAAAAAAGTAATAATAAAAACTTTAAAAGTTCTTACTTTAAACTTTAAGTTTTTATTATTACTTCTTTATATTTCTTTTGTAACTTCTTTTAAATTTGTTTTAAATTGGTTAAAGTTTGATTGGGGTTGTTAAGGATTATATAAGGTTTATTTGAGACTTTATTAGACTTGGTAGGATTTTGTTGTTGCACTTCTACTTACCTTCTACAACTAGACTCCAAGTGCATTCTCAAGCAAGAATACATGTGATGTGATAATGGCAAGTTGGGAACTCAAAAGCCATTCTTCATTAGGCCCACATTGATCCACATTCACATACATAGGTGCTGAAATTTGTGCTACGTCTCAATCCCTCTTTTCAACTATCATTCTTACTTCAAACAATTTGTTTTTTGTTGTTGTACATAACAACACTCAATATACATGGTACTTTTGTTCTCATAAAGAATTCTTGAAACTCATAAAAATATTCTTCTCAAACATAGATATTTTATAAACAAGGATTGATCATTTAAACACCTTTATATCTTTACAAGAATATTATATTCATTAGGATAATGTACAAAAATTACTAATTCAAAATCATGTTTTTTGATAAATTATTTACATGTAAATAATTACATATAATAATGTAATGTAATATTATTAGAAAAATGTAATGTTATTATTACATATAATAACATATATATTTAAATATGTATATAAATAATTACATATAAACATAGATATTTTAAAACCTTCTTTATAAAGTAAATCATAATTCATTTAATTTATAAATAAATTAAAATTTTATATAATTTTATTATTATAATATTACATTAAATTGCTGTGGGACTCCAATGGCTTGGAGTAGGTCGTCTTTTGAAAAAGTTTTTGTGTTATGCAACCAAAGGTAGTGGCTTACAATGGAAGGGCTTGCCAAATCTTGCAAAGAATATTATGAAGGAATGCAATGTTGACCAATATATAGAATTATTCTTTAAAATTTAGATTTTTTTTAAGAGTGTGGATGTAAAACATTTCACTTCATATAAGGATTTAATTTGATTTCATGATATTTCATATGTGATATTTACCATTATGTATAATGAAAAGACTCAGTGTGGGCCCAATGAGGAATGGCTTTTGAGTTCCCAACCTGCCACTCTTCAAAACTGCCTGGCCTCCAAATTGCCCAGCCTCCAACCTGCCCGCCCCCGTGGTTCCCTTACTTTCCCTCACTCCGTTACCAAAAATAATATCAGCGGTTGAGATTGCATCTGAGAATCATCTGAAATCCGATGGCCTACGATGGCGGAGCCATTCAATTGAGTTGTGAGGTTTTTGCGACACCATTCTACGAGGCACGCAGTGTGAACGCGTCGATCGTGTCCGATCGTGTCTGGAGCATCCTCCCCGGAGACTCCAGAACTTGTGCTTTGCAATAGTTCCGATCCGGATTTCGAAGTGTGTTTTGAGAGTTTTTTTTTTTTTTTATCATTATTATTTCTTTATCTCGTCGTGAAGCAAGCCATGGCGATGGAAGGGACACTAACGGCCACGGTGAGATTGGCTACCCCAGCAGATGCTCCGTCTATTGCGAAACTCATCCGAGAACTTGCAGATTTTGAGGAGCTTTCTCACGCGTGTGTTGTCACGGAAGAGAAGCTTCACTCGTCGCTGTGGAAGTTGCCGCCCTTCCAAGGACCTACGGTGCTCATGCTCGAGGTTTGCCAACAGGAAGAAAACGTTGTAGAGGTAAAGGAAGATTGGCATGCGGAGGGAGAGGTCTTTGAGCCGATTGTTAGGTCTGTCGTGCTCAAGAACCCTATCGACGATTCTGCAAGGGAGGGCTTCAGGTCGCCGTCAACTGGCACTCACACAACAGTCGGCTTCGTGCTCTTCTTTCCAAATTACTCCACGTTTCTGGCCAAGGGCGGATATTACATCGAGGATTTGTATGTGCGGAAACCGTACCGGGGCACAGGGTTGGGGACGATTTTGCTGAAGAGCGTGGTGCAGCAGGCGAAGAAGCTCAGGGCTGGGCGAGTGGAATGGTGTGTGCTCGATTGGAATGTGAACGCCATCAAGTTCTACGAGGGGCTTGGCGCGAAGGTGATGCCGGAGTGGCGCATCTGTCGTCTAACAGGCGAGGCCTTGGAAGCGTGTGCGCTTTGACGACTTGTGCTTACTTTAGTGCTAGGGTTGGGATCGGACCAATGGAAGGTGTATGTTGAGATTTAAATGCAGCTAGATTTCTTAACGCTGACTAAAGGTCTCTAAGTTTCTGTGAGCCGTAGAGGAGCTGATGTTGTACAAGAAGGTTAGCGTGCATTATCTTGCTTTCCGAGCTGGGCAACGCATGAATTGTTAGCTGCAAGCACGATGGTAATGCGGTTGCGAGGTCGGAATTGTAAAGTCGATTTGAGCTAAAATGCAACAACCAGGTTGAGGCGTCGCAATGATAATTTGTCTGGTCATTGGTTGCGGTTTCCATGTGGGTTTGAACGCACGTGAGGCTGGTTGGAGTAGGTGCTCGGTGGACGACATTCGTCTTATCTCTCGACCGTGAAGCATTGCGGATGATGAGACACGATTCGGGTACCGTTGTGTGACCGATAAGGTGGTAATTGACATCGTGATATGCTTGGTGGAGCGAATGTGAGGTGACGTGAGTAAGATCCGGGAGCGAAAGTGAGCAGAAACATAAAGAGCAGAAGTGTAAGGCGAGTTGTTGGTGGAGGACGGATCGAGATGAACCGATTGAGAGATTGTGCTCCCGTAATTGGTAGAGGTAGGAATGGCAGAATACGACCTTGTTGAGTGATGCTGATTGTGCAGGCAAAGTGTTGATATAGCCCTGTTTGCATGGTAACACAGCATTGCGGTTGATATGAGATGGTCCTGCGCAATCCCTTTGGTGTCCCAGGGGTGCGGTCGATTGAAGTTGGTGGGCGGGGGTAAAATTTATTTAAAAATCAATCTACTGGGCAATATTTGCCAACCGTGTTCATATGGCCGAGTTGGTCTAAGGCGCCAGATTAAGGTTCTGGTCCGAAAGGGCGTGGGTTCGAATCCCACTGTGAACAAACTCGCCACCTCGCCTGTCGTAGCCCTCCGAGCGCGAGATACCGACCATAGCTCAGTTGGTAGAGCGGAGGACTGTAGTTGTTACAGGCATCCTTAGGTCACTGGTTCGAATCCGGTTGGTCGGAAAGCAATTATTTTATTTTTTCAAGTTTCGACGAGCTACATTCTTTTCTGAGTTATGGGAATGAACGTGTCGCGGTGGTGACTATCTTATAGTGTGCCGTCCTTCAACTTAACTCCTGTAATTGTGCCTCACCAGTGTGTCCATGTCAACTGCTTGTACAGCAGTGTGAACGAAGGCCGATTGACCTTGTTTTAGAAATCTAGACGTTTTTAGGCAGAAAATCTCACCGTGTTTCGTGTGGATGATTGACATAATTGATGTGTGAAGGAACTGCACCACGTTCATTCATACGTATCGTCCTGATAACTTTCTGACTTTCAAGACCCTGAAACTGAGGAGCAATTTAGATCGACCATCCATAAAGCATATTCGTTTGTACTAATCGTGTGCCAAAGTGGGGTGGTTCCGGTGTATGAATGGTACTGAATGGTTTTCTAAACCAGGTGCAACAGATAGTCGCATATGTGTGCGTACTAAAGCGATATGCAAGGGCGATGGTTGTAGATTCGGAAACTGCCATCTATTTGCAGGTATATTTGGCTTTTCATTGGAGGACAATAGACTTGAGAGCTTCATGGAAATAGCTTCTGCCTCTACTTGGAGAAATTGGATATTAAGTTCGTTTCGTAAAACTGGTGTAAGAAATTTGATTGTAATACAGGAGTGAGGGAATTCAACTATACAACTTTTATAGATATGCTGTCAGACTTAGTGAATACTCACAAGAGATGTTCAAAAACATTTATTCATGTTGAGAGACATATATACGTTTATTCATGTTAAGATGTTCAAAAACGTTTGTTGTATCAAAATTTAGATGAGTTATGGCATTTATTTTATTTTATTTTATTTTTAAGAAACATTTTTAATGTCTTTCTTTAATGGTTATGCAAATATGGTGTTTTTTATTTGTATTTTATTTTTCTCTTTTTTTATAATTAATTATATTTGTATGTGTAGTATTGTTTAAAATAAAATTAAAATTTTTTATGCCAAAAGTTTTGTCTTTGAATTTATCCAAGATTTTAGGAGTCTTGTTGGTTTGTTGCCATTTTATTTGTAGTAATGCTTTTGTCTTCTCAAAAAAATTTATATCATCAATAAATATATATATATATATATATATAAGATTGTAAGTAGTTGATAAAAGGTTTTGGTGGTATTGAATTCTACGATTGTAGAAGGTTACATAATATTGAATAATATAAGTCTTAAAATCTTTCTTATTTACCTAAGTTTTTCAAGTTGTTGAAATCTTAAATAGGTGAAATATTATCTTTATTATTGTCTTGTTTCCATCTATATATAAATGTCTTAATTCATTTCTTATCTTAAAATAGTAGATTGTCTTGTTATTATAAACGAATATTATTATAGAGATAGAGTGAGTAAATATATTACATTTAAATTAGAAGCAAGGACAATGAACAACTAATTTAGCTTACAAAGTAAGCTAGGGATTCTATTTAAGATAGTTACATTCTAACAATACATTAAATCAATGAAACAAGATAAGTAAGAGTTTATGAAACCATTTTGCACACATACCAAACTAGAAAATTCTATTTGTAGTATTGTTGTTTAGGAAGTCTCTTCAAGGAAGTTTCTTATCTAACTACTTGGATTTTTAAGTGTAAATTATTTTGTATAAGATTGAAGTTAGTTGCAATATTATATAAACAAAAGAAAAATTTACAAAAACAATTATGTATATATTGCTTCCTTGGTAGAAAAAAAATCCTTTATTTGACCAATTCTCTTAATTAATCTTTAACTTAAATCTAAAGATACAAAATTCTGCAATTTTACACAATAACATATGCAAACAATATTTTTATTTGAACAAAGGCAAAAAAGAATCTAAACAAAAAATACTCTCTATATTATATAATATACCTATATATGTTCAAATTATGGTATTCCAACTTTGACATCAAGTCACCATAGAACCCACATATTAAGTGACTTTATAACCATTCAATTCCCTACTTAGATTATTTTAAAAAACCTTCCACATAAATTTCCTAATTCACACACAATAACCAACATTGGACAAATCAAAGTAGAAAAAATAAAACTCAATTTGTAATTTTGTTTAGTCCTAAACTCAAGTGATGGTTAAAAGTTGGACGTACAAATCACAAACTCTACTATTAAATTTGAAAAAATATATATATATATATATATATATATATCTTACAACAATCTTTTTATTTCCCCAGAAACAAACCACAATATGGAAGGTTGCAAGAGGTAGGCTGCAATAAAACTTTGTGAGAAGTGAACACTTGGAAGAAAAGATTTTGTTCGAGGCCAACGCCTAATACCCAGGAACACGCAGTCCGAACAAATGGCCATGTTCGAGAGGTGGGTACCAGTAAGTCTCTAAAGCACAAGCCCAGATTAAGGATGATGATGTTTCACCATCGTATTGAAAAGAGGTCGTCATAAACCTAACAAGGGAAGGTCAAACTGGCCGCAGGGGAATCAGGGCCTCGCCCTAATCAGGTCTCTTCCCCCTATAGGGCCCGTCATCCAGCCATACTTGTCTGTGATGAGCAAGCTAGCTGTATCACATCAAACTACAGAGCTTTTCATTCAGCCTAACTCCTCCGGGCTGAATAGACTAGCACCTTTCCAGCAAACGGTAAGTGTTAAACCTAGCAGCAACAGTTTGGTGAGGAAAGGTCAACACAACCGCAGAAGTAGCGGAGTTGCAGCCACAAGAGGAAGACACTATCAAAGAGTTGGAACAAAACTAGGGACCCTCGTCAACTCTGGGGTTGGCGGGGATGGAAATAATGAGGTGACTACAGCTACCTCGGAAGAAGTTCCACGGATACTAACACTACACAAACTGGTAATGGAAAGACTTGATGTAACAGAGAACCAAAAATTTGGAGCCAATCTGTCCACGTCGGAACTCCAACCTGCACATTACACATAGCACCTGGGAATTATTCAGTACTTAGAGGTAGTTAGATGTTAAAAGGTTGGAAAGTCCTGACAACAAACAATGGTGTAAGGCCAGAAACAACGGCAAAACTAACACACAACCTACACACCAAAAATGGCAACATCAATAAAAACCATACCAAGGAGTTTGGAGACTACCCACAGCACATCGCCAAGTACCCTTACTAACCTCAAAAATAGAGGATCCACACACAACGACAGTGAAGAATAGGTAGAACAAAACGTTGCGTCCCACATGGACTCAGGCGCCTAATCGCAATACAAGAGCAAAACAAAGATTCTTAACTGCCCTGCGTATGCGAAGCAAGAAACGGAAACCTCCAAAACAACTAGACTGTTCATGTGTGCTTTCCCTTTGCAGTCGTGATTTCCTACAGCATGATGTGACGGTCCTCACGAGACAACGTGCATGGTCTCATAAAGCCGTAAGTTTCCCAATATCAATGTACAGCAGTGGATGGTTGTCATTTGTTCTTGGTGATTGTTTGCATAGCAATAACACTGGCTGCCAGGATGAAAAATAATCTAATCTTAACAAACCACCGACTAAGAGTAACTAAAGCTGTTCCTAGTGACATGAATCGAAATAAGCTTCCCAATGTTGTTCTTACACCCTGCCTATCTGAAGAAGGTACCGTCAATCGCAAGTCATTTCTACTTGTACAGCTAATCGACATAAATATCAATTGACGCAGAAATTTCATAAAATATTCGTAAAGTCTGCCTCCACATAGTACAGAACAGACATCAACATTTTGGTAGATAACTGAAAGCTCACGATTGTGCGTACCTGACACAATTTCTTGGAAATAAGTTAAATACTGCAAGAGAGTATGTAAGACTGGCAGTTGCACGTAGTTTAAATGCCCAAAGAATATCTACCAGAAAATTGAGCATGTCCTGTTAAGCATCAGCTGCTGTGGTTTGCAGGTTACTTTATCAACTTTCCACCTCTACTATTGGAGCATCCCTTTCCATTATAAGTCTGATACAAACAATCACCAAGAACAAATTAGAACCATCAAATACTGCACATGCGGGGCATTGAGATGATCTGAAAACTAAAACTAATACGGTAATAAGGGTTGCGCCATGTGAACACATTCGCATTCAGCTCACAAAAAAAAGTATGGTTGTATCCTCCACAAAGCCGATAGTACGAATAGCAATCTCCTTCACAGAAATCCTTATCATCATAACTAAAAACCGGGGCTTGGATGGTGAAAGTTACATGATCATCTCGAAAACAAACGGGAGAGATAACGGTCAGCCAGAGCAGCCCAAAGCTGTCAACAATCCCCCTCCAGTACGATGAGATCCATTCCTTACGCAGCACACTAGAATTCCATTTCAGACTTATTACTCGCATATGAAACGATCTTATTGTAATATGATCGCTTTCTTTCTAAGCTACACTCCACATAAAAATGTAACGGTGTTTACAATTAGTCCGCAAAGTTCTTTGGAACTCCTCCAGTGTCCCTTAGAAAAGCCCCCTGAAGTAGGGGAACCCAGTTTCAACTGAGACTAGTCAAGATCTTTGACTATTTCTTCGATTTTTCATTTAAAATAATGTTCACTCTTGCAAACTAGTTGACATTTCATAGATTTGCCTGTATCAACAATGAAGTCAGAAGTGCTTACTCCTTGGCTCTCTTGATTTGATATAATCAAAAAAATTCTCTGGTCCCTGTTGAATTTGCAGAGAGAATTTCACGAAGTTTCACCAATCTCCTGAGTTATGCATTGATGCTCTTGCCTGCTGCGCAATATCAACTGAAGAACTCCACACACCGTTGCTGCTACGAGCCTGCTGCTGAGAGGTTTCAACCAGTTTCGATACGTGCAGATCATCTCCATCTGACGTCAGATGGTTTTTCTCTAAAACGTAGCTCGTACAAGAATTTTGATCGAAACCATGTTGCTCCATGTCTTTGACGATCTCTTTAGCTTCTGTGATATAATTTTTTGAAAAACATGCACCTAACAGAATGTTGTAGGTTGTTATATCTGGTCTAAGACCTGCACTCTCAATCTCTTTCAAGAGACCGGATGCCATGCCGGGCTGCAATCCATATCTGCATCGAGCGCTTGCAATTGTATTGAAGGTGATAATGTCAGGTTCACAACCTACTCTCGCCATACGCTCGAGAATAGGCTGCATTGCCTGCCAATGCCCCTGCTTGGCATGAACTCCTAAAATTGCATTGTAAACCTGCAAAAATTCACTTTGATGAGCTTCCACAGTGATATCAAGGAGATCTTGCTTGAAAATCCGGAGACTGCACCAAATAAAGCAATAGCATGTACCAGATAATGAAAATTGATTGCTGAATAAACGCTGAGAAAAAAAATCATAGGATGGAAGTATAGACGGAGAAACCATGAAAGATCACCCTTACACCGAATGGACCATTCACAATGATTGCAGCTGCTAAGTTCTTTAACCTTCCTGGTCAACATTACAATCCAGTTCTCTTTTACTTTTTTCTGAAAATTTCGCATCAACAGTCAATTTGTGCTATCATATAACCTCACCTGTATGCAGGATGTCAACTCCAACTCAGTTTTAGAGAAAAGATCCTGCGCAGCTTCCGGTTGATTAGCCCTGCCTAAGATGTGGATGATCGTTGCAAGCAGGCGTGGATTAGGAGTGTATAATTTTCGAAGATTCAGCCACTCATAAAATTCTAGCGCCCGTTTCCAATTTCGGTCTCCTATGTTCATCAACACAGCAGACATTTCATCATTATTGAGCTGCTCTGGCCAGCCATCGAGCACATCCGTAATTGGCCTCGCTAACTCCAAGTTACAAATCGCAGTGGACAACCTAATTCCTCTGTTCTTGCAATCCGTCACTTTCCTCAGAGCCAATTTGGACATACTTTGAAGCCTCCTGACCTGTGCCTTCTGCAGCTGACGACGCGCCTCTCTTTTCCTAATCCCCTCTTCCCTCTGAAGTCGCCGAGCCATCGCCGTCGGTACCTCTTTACTCACATATTGGTCGCCCTCTTCATGTTCTCCTACTTTCGCATCCGAGCGGCACAATTCCTCCCAGTCTAGCACAAGCCGAGGTGGTATCCGACCTACATTCTCCAACTCTCTTGCAATCCGCTGTCGATTCAATACGTCACTCCTATGCGGCCACCTCTCTTCCGGTTTAGCACGATTGTACGCAAACGGCTTCACCTTCTTGCTTCGACCTACCTCGCATAATTCACTTAATTCGCCCTGAATCGCTCGAACGTGCACACAATCACACTTCGGCTGTGAAAATGAGCGCGAAGCGGGGATGAGCGAGGTTATAAAAACAGGTCCACGAGAGGAACAACGCGGGAAAGCGCTAGCTGCTGCAACTGCGAACGGTACAGAATTAAGATTAGGATAGAGAAAGCAAGCCATAGGAAAGGAGCAGGATGCGAGGAAGCAGCGGGACCGAGAAATGGCGACAGCGATAATTGAATGCCGTGCCCTAACCAAAGCAGGGCTCTAATGGTCTCGCATGAAAAGAATTCTATGTGGAGATTGAAGCAGCCTGTCCCGTCTATAACAACAATTCATACGCCTCCCTCCCTGCCTGCTTGCCATGGAGCATGGCGCGAGAGCTCCATCTCGATACAAAGAAATCTTCTGCAATGTACCGTGGAGAGATAGCTTCGGCTCAAGCTCGAGAGACTTCTCGATGACGAAGTTTTGCTTTCGTCTTTCGTTCGTTTTACGTTCGTTTTCCTTTTTAGTTCGTCAGTGGAGGATTCTGTTGGTCAAATGACAGTGAAAGGAAAATATCTGAAATGGGAAGCTTCGTAATGACGTCCGGAAGCAGCAGCGGCAGGCAATGAATGAAAGCTCAATAGAGTTTTGGTGGAAATGTTTTCTGTTCAAATGCAAATCCAGGGAAACTGAGTATAAAAATATGTAGCTACTGAAATATAGTTTTATTTTTCATTTTTTTAATTAATTTTTTAATTAAATTTCATGAGAATTTTATGGTTTTCTTGGAAGATTAAGTTCATATATTAAATGAGACTCCATGATAAATGATTTTTTTATTATTTTTCATTATTTTTATCAATATTTTGATAAATCATAAACACTTTGTTGAAGCTTGTGAAATTTTAGTTTGAAACTCTTTTATATTTTATCTTAGAATTTTTATTGTAGTAATTTTTTTTTTTATATTAATGTGATAGTTTTTCACTTCTACTTCAAAATATTTGGAGTGTGATATTATTGGACCAGGTATTGTCGACTGACAAAAATAGAGATAAAAACAAGAGCTTTATTTATTTTTTTAATAAATTAGGATTAAGACGTTTTAAAATATATCCTTGATGTAATTGTTGACAAAAACTTCTGACATGAACATTATTGATAGGATTAACTTAGAAGTAAAAATCCCCTGCACAAAGATGAGAAAAAGACACTCTATCCACTTTGTCTTATGATTAACAAGGTCCATATTTTGTTGAATGTCGTAAGTAATACAAAATAATTCCTGTTAAGAAATTCTTCTTCCTTCTATAAAATCTGTCAATTCTACAAAACCGACATCTTTCCAAAAAAAAAAAAAAAAAAAAAAAAAATCTTGAATGCTTGAAAGGATTCTTTTCTATAGAAAAGGCTATTTTGTCAAAGAAGGGCTAGTAGAAAGTATTCATTGTCCCACACAAAATGTCTCATGGCTATTTTTATCCTGAAATATTCTTCCACACAATACTAAAAAGAAAAAATAGCCGTAATAATTAGCCGTTATGCTTTGATTTGTATAATATCTTTTTTTTTTTCGTTGTTCCTTGTCATAAAGTAAAAGTGTTTTTGATCTTTTATGGTACTTAATTCTTATTCAACGTCAAGAAAGTTCTTACAATTATTTCAAAGAAACTGTAAATGAAAATATAACCAATTAAATTTGTAAAGGTTCTATCACACAACAAAAAACCAAAACATAAATTGTTCTTATTTTTATGATTTTCACTACTACTTAATATGTTCCACAATCTCAATATACCATGTACTTCATCCTCTATCTATATATATATATATATACACTTATACTTATTTATTTATTGTTACAAATATCTACAAGTTATATCCCTTCTAAAGTGAATAAAGCAATGTTGCCAACTTTATTACCATTATTTATATCAAAAAAAGATCTACATGTAACAACTTTATATTTTGTAGTGTCCATAATCTAAGTACCAAAATGTATACCAAAAGTCTTTTATTTATATTATTAGTAAATACTGCAAGTCTCCTATTGTATGTAATAGTATCATTCTAATAAATATCATCAGTAAATCATGGCTCTTTTTCTTTCTTTCTTTCTTTCTTTTTATTTATTTATTTATTTAAATAAACATGTCAACCTTTTTAAACTAAATTATTTAAAAACTCAATTGCATTAGTAGCATACTATTTTATTTTTTTATACAATATAAATTGAAATATTTGATTTTATATATTATGCCTAAAATTGTATTTTATAGATATAAATCTTGTCAATGAACAACCTTTTTGCAAAACAATCTGAGGAGTGAAAGTAAAAAGAAAGAAAAAATTAAAAGAAGTAATTAATTTATTCTCTAACTTAAAAACTCTGAAATCAATTTATAATTTTTTTAATATTTAATCTTAATTTCTGAAAAAATTAAAATGACTAATGCCTTTTTAGAAAACACACAAATGTTACTGTATGATCATATAAAAGATTATCAAGCAGTCCTTTACAATTTGCCAATATAATATTCATATTAAATTGAATAATTTTTTATTCTATAATAAAAAAATAAAAGACAAAAATAAAAACATGATAAATTCAATAAAAAAAATTATATCTTCAAATAATCAAAACTCTAACAGACATAGTACATTCTAGGCATGTAAAGAACATTCAGATATTTATTAAAACTACACAATTTAATAGATATTATGTCCACGTTTATGAAAAAATAATGGAACTTATTATTGAACTTATAAAAACATAATTCAATTTTACTCTATATGAGACAACTTTCTAAACAACATAAACATATTTTAACAATCTTATACTTACCAATCAAAGTATAGCTTTTAGATCCATAACAATAAGTTATATAATTTTATTTAAATTGTAACTAAATATATAATATAAAAAATCTACTTTTATCTATTTAAGAACTGATATATCTTTATGTGAATCATGTAGCATTTATGTACCTCATGAAAAACTAAAATTTTCTAAACTTAAATTTTATTTTAACATGAGAAAACCGGATCTTTTATTTATTTATTTTTATTTTTTGAAGAACATTTTTAAGCAACACTATTTTTTAAAAAACATTTTAAGATCATCTACAAAATATTGACTTGTTTTATATTCAATCAAACCAATTAGAAATAATTTATACTTATCTGAAGATCAAATTATCTTAACAAAAATGATCTCCTTTATTTTTTTAAGAACGTACCGAAACCAAGATATCCTTCTACACACATCGTAGTACATTCTTTAGAATAGAAAAAGTTATGGTTTTTTAAAGTGTCACTTTTGGAGAAGGAATCTCAACTACAAAAAAGAATTTATTTGCGGAAATTTTAGAGGTTATTTTAACTGAAATAATTATATAATATGTGATACTAGCGGTGTAATATTAATGGCTTGTAACATATTAGAATATATTCAATTTTAAACAACTTTATAATTCTAACCAATGTACAAAAGTTTATGAAGGTATTTATGATAATTTTTTTTTACAGTAGAATTTAATAAAAAAATTGTATAAATAAACATATTATTTTACAAATTTATATTTTTAGACTAATTAAATAAAATGTAAATACATCTTTGTGATATAAATTATGCTACTGAGTAACAAATACATGCTCTTTGCAATAATATTGCATAAGAAATTTATTATTTCTTATATAACTCTATCATAATAAAATTTTGATTTTTTTCTTTAATATTCTAGTTATGTAAGCAAAAAATATTTAAAGTTTTATAATCAAGAAAATAATTGATTGTTTTTTACTTTTCAATATAAATTCAAAAATTAAAATAAATAATAAAAAAAATTAGTTCACTTCTAAGATCTTTACTTTTGATTAACATAATATCTTCATAATATAATGAAAATGTATTTAACATCTGTTTACAACTTTACTTATGCATTTTATGGTTTTTAGATATGAATAATCTATTTTTATTTAAATATTATATAAGTTTAATTTATATCTATGTCAAAAAGATATTTGACATTCAAAACCTTCTTAATAATTTTTAAAAAAAATTAACATTTTCATATTTAAAAGTTGAAATGGTTTATAACAATCATTTTAATGATTTATTTAAAATTTTATAAAAATAGTTAGATATAGTATAAAAGCAGTACTCCACTCTAGGAACAAGTAAGTAAAAAAATTTCTAGTATACTTTAGTTGAAAGATTTTATAATATTCAAAAATTGCTAGCTACAACAATATAAAATACCTTCTAAAAGAACGATAAGTATTACACCATATCAACTTCCTAGTTATTTTATAATGACTTTAAAGACTATTCCCACTAAAATCTTTTAAAAAATAAAAATGTATATTACAATCTGAAAATGTTAGATTAGATCTTGTGGGCTTAAAATTATTGATTGAATACTATCTAAGAAATTATCCTTAATTTTATAAAACAAAGAATAGAATATCATAAAAAAAAATAGACAATTACATGGACAAACATTCCAGTAACTTAACATTCTTTTTAAAATACTATGTGGCATATGGCATTAATAAGAAATGAGTATTTAAATTTATTTTGCAACAAAAGAACTACTATTAAATTAGATACTTTATTAGACTATGAATTTCTTCTAATATAATATCAAATCTATTTTAATTTATTCAATTAACATAAAAATAAATTTTTTTGGTATTGAAAGTAAATAACATAAATTTAAATTGGTACTTGAGAAATAAATAAATTTTAAGAATTTATTTTAGAAAAAGATGAAATTTCTCCCAATTCTCTTTTTTGATTTAGATGTCTCAAATAAATACCTAACACCAACATAAATATTCCATATTTATAATCAAAGTCTTAAAATGATTATAAAAATAAATAAATAAATAAAATTTTAATAATTCTAAATAATTATTAATAAGATAAGAAAACACTACTTTAGTGCAAACTTAAAATTCACAATTTATTCTGTTATAGAAAAAACAAAGCTAGCTAATAAGACTTTAGAAGATCATATAATTTTCACCACCTATAATTTTTTATAGGACTTCATATTCTTTGTATTTTTTTTGTATTAAATACTAAATATATATATATTTTTAAAAATGAAAATAAATTATGAGAGCCAAATTCTATAAAAAAAAATCAATGCATCTAAAACTCTACTTGGTATTCTATAAAATTCAATTCTATTCTAATTAAAATTATTCTTTATAAACTTATAAAATTTAAAATAATATTTTTTACATTAGGATTTATATAAGTAGAATCTGGTTTTATTAAATTTTTAGGATTGTAACCTTTGATGGTATAAATCCTAGCTTGATTCCTTGAGTTAGGTTAGTTAAGACCAAAATAATAAAGTTTAGAAATAAGAATAGTAATTTAGTTAGTTTTAATAATTTAGAGATTGTTAGTCATTGCTATGAGGGTTGATTGTGAGCCTATAAGTTCACCTACAATCAACTCATATGATTTAGAGTGAATTAGAATTAGAACTTTCTAAAAGATTTAGTGAAGTTTAGCAATGACGGTTTTGAAGTTTTTTCTTCAATTTCAACAAATCCATGCGGCAAAGTAGTTTTTTTTTTCAATTAATGGAGGCTTTTAAATGTGATGGCAGCATTGGATTCACCTCATGGAGTGAAGATAACAAGATCAGCATCTTCTCCTCCAACATACAAGTGGAGCACTGGAATTTTCATTTTTGAAGGATTTTACAATAATTGCTAAAATCTTTAGAGGTAAATTTTTTTGTAATAATTACAAATAAACATAGATGGAGGCACGTGAGTAGTCAATCTTAGCATAAAAAGGTGTTTTGAACACAATGGTGAAGTTAGATTTACAAAAAATTTCTTTTTTGACCACTTACAATAGCCATCAGCCTTCGTAATGAAATTAGCTTTTGAGTGAATGAAGGCTATAGATCTAGATTAGGGATCTTAAAAGTCAAGGGTGAAGATGCAGGCACCCTTCCATGAGCCTCCACTCAATTGTATAAGAGAGGCTTGGTTTTCCAAGCCCTCTCTCTCTCGTCTTTTTGTGAAGGGTGAAGCCATGCCAAAATTTGGCTAAAAATCCTAATCTTAATTTTATTTAGACTATTAAACCTCATTTTAAACTTGTGGACAGGTGTGCATGGATTTTTAGTCATGAATGACAATCATTGGATTTTAAAACATGCTTCATTGTGGTAGATAGCTCCCTTGGCCTCCCAAGTACTCCGAGGGTTTTAAGAGCTTCGGATTTTTCTCAATCAGTCAATTAGTTTTTTTTGTTTCAAGGTAAAATTACTTGTGGTTGTAGCTTTTGTGTTAGCTTTCCAAAAAGATAAGAATTGTTTAATTTGGAGTTGAATTGAAGTTTTTCTGAAATTTTGACTACAAGGGAGTTGACTACCTTTGTAGTTTAGATTAATCGAGTTTGGGAAGGTATTTCTTAGTGTCTTATAATTGGATTCAATTGAAATTTTGGAAGCATTTAGCTTTATAAGCTAAACTTTGAATGGCACAAGTTTTGCTAGATTTAAAGATGATTTGGATTTTTAGCGAATTTCTAAGTGAAGGGGGGTGGTCGCCATGGCAGTTTGGATCACTCAACTTCAAAGGAACAATTCTCACGATTGAATGACTAGATTGCAACGAGATTTATTGAAACAAGAGCGTCTGTAAGTTGATTTTGTAAAAAAATAAGAACTATTCAATTTGAAGCTAGTTACAATTTTTGGCAAATTTTGGAGTAGAAGGGAGTTGCTACCTTCAATCCTTTGATGTTGTCAAGGTACCTTTGCTTTTAACTCTCTTATTTTATTTTTACTTTTATCTTCACAATGACTTGTAATCTTCACAGTGATTCGTAATCTATACATTTTGACTTTTGGATAATAAATTTTAAGTTTTAAGTTTTAACCTATAATATTCTTACTTTAACTTTTAACTTTTAACTTAAAATTTTAAATTCAATTTTTAACTTTAAATTTTAAAATTTAACTTTTAACTTTAATTTTTCATTTTTAATTTTGAACTTAATTTTTAACTTTAACTTTTAAATTTAACTTTAAATTTTAACTTTTACTTTTAAAGTGAGTTAATAGTAATTATATAGTAAGTAAAAATATTTATTCTTCTATTCTATCTCTTGAGTTTGTTGTATAGTATCAATTCCATAGAATGGTGGATTTTAGGCTCACAATGTATTATATATATATATATATATATATATATATATATATTTTTTAAAATATAAATATATATCATGTGTATCTACTTAATAATATATTAAAATTATAATAGTCGTCTTGAATAGGATAATTATTACAAGTATCATTATTATATCTAATATAACAAATTATTATAGTATTGGATTTATAAATTATTGTTATAGACATACATATTTATTCCAATCATTACCTATATGATTAGGTAGAAGAAGGTAAAAATAGGTTAATGTCATAATATCTTCTAGAGAAGCTTCTTAAAAGTTTCATAGATGTAGCTTTGACTTTATATATATTTGTAGTTAATTTGTAGATTAGAAACTTAGTGAATAAGTTAGCCATGTATCATATGTATTGGTAGCTTCTAGAATAAGGTAATTATGTGACGTACATATAGAAAACTTGCCTTACAAATTAAGACATATGCCTTACAAAGTCAAAAAGTGTTGGAAGTCCTATTAAACTATTAAGGACATAGTCCTTAGAACCTTCTAGAACCTTCTAGAAGCTTCTTAATTGTTGGAAGTTGCTTGAGAAGCTTCCTAGTTGGTGGAAGTTACTTGAGAAGCTTCTTAGTTGATGGAAGTTACTTGAGAAGCTTCCTAATTGGTAGAAGTTGCTTGAAAAGCTTCCTAAATAGGAGTATATAGTGGAATCGAGGCTGAAGAGTTCTTCAGTCTCGACAACACATCTCTTGGAGATCTAGCTCACCTCTCTGGTATTGTTCTTGTATTCATCTGATTAATCTAGTTCTTGCCAGTTCTTCTTAAACTTCTTGTTAGATCTCAAGCTTATATTTCTGTGTCCATGACATAAACATTGCAATATAGCTTCTACTTAGTATATATAGAGGCAAGAATGAAGCCTTCTTCACTCTTGTCAATGCCTTTTTATTCTTTAATCTTATTTCAAGACTTTTTAGTCTTCTTCTCTTTGATAATAGTTATTTTAGTTTAATATTATGCTATCTTTAGGAGATTTTTTAATCTTAAAATAGAGCTTTCTTGCATGTTGCAAAAGAAGGATCACCTTGTGTCATTTATGCCATACTTGTTTCTAATGGTGCAAAAACTTCAAGTAGTATTTTAAGCCACTGGTGTATTTGAGAAAAAAAATACAGATACTCTTTCAGAACATCGTCCCTATGACTATTCAATTGACCTTCAAGAAAGAGTATAACTGCTATTTGGACTAATTTATAATTTATCACAAAATGATTTAGTCAAATTTAATGAGTATATTGAAGAGAATCTAGTCAAGAACTTCATGTGCTATTCCAAATCTCTAGTGGGAGCTCCAATTCTATTTATAAAAAATAAAAGATAGATCATTGTAGATGTGTATTGATTATCAAGGACTCAATAAGATCACCATCAAAAACAAGTACCCACTATCTTTAATATCTGAACTTTTTGATCAATTGAATTAAGTTAAAATCTATAAAAAAATAGATCTATAAGGAGCATACAATCTGGTATGCATCAAAGAAGGAAATAAATAGAAGACTATATTTTAAATCAGATATGGATATTTTGAATATAATGTCATGCCTTTTGGACTTACAAATGTACCAATAGCTTTTCAACATCTTATGAATGATTTTTTTCAAGAATTTTTAGATGATTTTATTGTCTATTATCTAAATGACATCTTGATCTATTCTAAAAACATAGAAAAACATGAACTTCATATTTGTTACGTCTTACAAAAATTAAGAGATATAAGAGTCTATGCCATGATAAAAAAGTGTATATTTTACACTACTCAAGTTGTCATTTTAGATTATATAATTTCAAATGATAGACTTATGATAGATCCTAAGAAAGTTCAAATGATTATGGATTGGAAGATCATAAAAACGGTCCAAGATATCCAATGTCTTTTGAAATTTGCCAATTACTATCAGATCTTTATCTAAGACTTCTCTCAAATTACAACTCTATTTACTCGTTTGACTTATAAAGACAAACTTTAATGGAATCAAGAAGCAAAAGTATCATAGGAAGCTTTAAAAATAACCTTAGTTTTTACACCAATCTTGTATCTTGTTGACTTTTCTAAGACATTCTTTATAGAAATAGATGCATCAGACTTTGCTTTGAGTACCATATTATTACAAATCGGAATAGATGATAAACTTCATCCAATATCTTTTCATTCCAAGAAATTTTCAACAGCCGAGATTAACTATGAGATCTACAACAAAGAGCTTCTTGTAATTGTGGATTCTTTCCAAGAATGACATCATTATCTAGAAGGTGCTTTTAATCTAGTCATCGTATATATGGATCACAAGAACCTCAAGTATTTTATGTCAACTCGTATATTGAATCATTGCCAAGCTCATTAGAGCATGTCTTTGTGAAGATTTGAGTTCAATATCATTTATTGGCTATGAAAATAATAAAGTTTGTTTGATGCCCTTTTTAGATATTCTTTTCTTACCTCTAAAGAAAGAAATATAATTTTTGATCAATAAAGGATAATTTTATTGAAGACAGAATAATTTATTCTTTAAGAAGTGAAATCAAGATTGATTGTTGATTCAACTTTTTTCAAATAAATTCAATCAAGTATGTCCTCTGATTTTCTTGTTTATGATATCAAGAATACTTATCTTAAGTTTTGTAATACTTCTAAGTTTGAGTTCAAGAACAACCTACTTTATTTCAAAGAATGCCTATATGTGCGAGAAAAAAAATTACATTTACGTATTCTTCAAGCACATTACGACTTTCTAGCAACAGGATATTTTGGATACAATAAGATTTTGGAGCTAATATCTAAAGATTTTTAGTGGCCACAAATGTCAAAGGATGTAAAAGACTTTGTTCAATCATGTGACATTTGTTCAAGGTCAAAAACTCCTCGGCATTCATCTTATGGTCTTCTTCAACCATTACCTATTCTAAAACAGCCATGGACTTTTATTTCTATAGATTTTATTATAGATCTTTTTGTCTCAGGATTGTGTAATTTTATATTTATAATAGTAGATCATTTTACCAAAATGGCACATTTTGTACCATGCACAAAATCTATCACAAGTGAAGAAATTGCTAAGCTTTTCCTTGATAATATCTATCAATATTATGGATTCCTAAAAGATATTCTATTAGATAAGAAGACTCAATTTGTATAAAAATTTTGAAAAACTCTTTTTAAGATTTTAAAGGTGGATACAAAGCTTTCTTCGGCCTTTTATCTTGAAATTGATGGATAGATAGAGTGCATAAACCAAGTTTTGGAGCAATATTTAAGATGTACCATCAATTATCAATAAGACAATTGGAAAACCTTTTTGCCATTGGCAGAGTTTTCTTATAATAATACGATGTATTCTTCTATGCAACAAACATCTTTTTTTGCCAATTATGGTTACCATCGATGACTTAATACTTTTGATTTTTCAAAAGTTCATAATTCTGCAGCAGTAGGTTTGGCAAATTGATTATCAGAGCTACATGCAACAATGAAGGTGCAATTAAAAGAAGCTCAAGAACAATAAAAGATCAAAGCAAATGCCAATTGAAAGGAACAACTACAATTCAATGTAGGTGATAAGGTATGGTTGCTTCATTGTAATATCAAGACTACTTGTCTTTGTGATAAGTTGGACTATTAGATGCTTGGACTTTTTTTTATTTGTAGACAAATCAATCTAGTTGCTCATCGGTTATATCTACTGGAAGCAATGAAGATCCATCTTGTCTTCCACATGTCTCTTTTTGAACCATATAAAACTATGAATATAGCAAGAAGAAGAGAAGTTCCACCTCTTCCTATAGAAATGGAAAATAATGAAGAGTTTAAAATAGAAGAAGTTCTAGACTTAAAGCAGTGCTGAAATAAATTGAAATATCTTGTTCATTGGTGCAGATATGACATTAAAAAACATACAAGGGATCTAATAAAAAATCTTGTAAATGTAACAAAGGCGCTAGAGGCTTTTCATCGATGGCATCCATCTAAATCAAGATGAAGAATAGTAAATCTTTACTATAAAAGAAACAAGGTTCAAAGAAGATTGCATTCTACCTTCTATTTTTTTTTTGTAGCTTTTGTGTATTTGTGATGCTAAGGAAATGGAGAACCAACAACTAGTAGATTCAATTCAAGAGCTTTTATTTGCGGACTTACTAAATGAGACATTACAATTATCACAACCTTCAAGATAATAAAATCGAGATGAAGATCCTCAAGAACAACATGTCTTTTTTTGCATAGATGACAAGATATAATGTGCTTGATATCATGACCTTGGAAGAGACTTCCAATATTTGATGATTTCATTAGAGGTAGGAAAAACTTCTAATAGTGTTCCAAATATTTTATTTGAAAGAAATTACGAAGGCCTCAACAATAATTAAATAATAGGGTGGTCTTTTCACCTTGGTATGAGATACTATTGATGGCTGAGAGGGTCTATTATCTATCTTTGAAGAGAATAAAGATCAGAATATGTAGCAAATATAATTTTTCACATCTTAGATTTCATCAACATATGAAGACTACTCCTTGTAGAACTCATCCTGAGAAGGGAGAGATAATATCATGGACATACACATGTAAATCAATAATTATTTATATGATTTAGATAATAATAAGTAAAAGTAATTTAGTTCCATAATATCTTTTATAAAAGCTTCCTAAAAGCTTCATAGATATTGTTTTGACTTTATATGTATCTTTAATTGATTTTTAATTTAGAAAGGTAGTCAACAAGTTAGCTATGTGCCACACATGTTCGTAGCTTGAAGAACAAGCTAATTATGTGGCCTATAGATAGAAAACTTGCCTTGTAAGCTAAAGCATGTGTCTTATAAAGTCAACATATATTAGAGGTCCTATAGAACATCGCCATGTAGCTCTTATTTAGATAGTATATATAGAGACAAGACTGAAGCCCTCTTTACTCTTGTCAATTCTTTTCTTGCTTCTACATTAGATTTAAGAGTCTCTAGTTTTCTTATCATTTGGTAATAGCCATTCTAGTTTCCTTTTAATATACATACTACTTTATTTCTATTTTACCACTTTTATTTTGACATAGATTTTTCAAGTTTATGCATCTTCTTCCAATTCATGTCCTTGACACCCAAAACCTTTTGATTGTTGGCATCTTTCCTTCTTTTACTTGAACATTAATCTTTCAATATAAATTTCTATTTATTAAATCATTCAATTGCTTCACAATTTGTGTTATATATAAATATTTTAGTCTAAATTACTTTTTTAAATTTTTTCTTTAATATAATGAGAAAATATTGCTAGATCTTTGAATCACTCACTAATCCTAAATCTAAAATTTTTAAGACTATAATCCACAAAAATCTTCATATACTTCAATTTAACTACTTGATTGACCTCAAATTTTTCACATACATTTATAATAAGTACAACAACAAGATATCCAATTTTCATCCATATACATACAACAAAATTCTCAAAATCTTAAAATTTATAAACTTATTTTTATTTCTCAAAAGCTAAATCCATTGTCTACATTATTAACTTTGAAAATCATTCAAAATTTCAATATTAATCCAAATCACATGAAATGAATATTTAAAAATATTTTTTTAAGTTTTTTTTTAAATATCACTCTTTAATTTGTAAAAAAACCTTGAAAATACCTTAAGTACATGGTTTTGTGCTTTGGAATCTAATTTTGATCCAAATTGACATCTGGTCTTTTTTAAGTATCAATTTTTGATAATTTGAGATAATTTTTATTTTAACTTATTAATAATTTTCTTTTAAACATGCTTATATTAATTTTTTTTATCTTATTTACTTTGATTTAGTTTATTTATGCCTCTATAAAGTAAATAAAAGTTTCTTCTATAAAAGGCAATATTAAGACTAAACTTTTCACTATCTTTTTTATAATTTATCATTGTTTTTCTATTATATCTTTCTATTAGGCTCTTTTATAATAATATCTATATTTTTATTTTTAACCATATACTTGTGTTATTACATGACAATAGATCGATCAGTCTTAAGTTTGTATGGTTTTATATTTGTGATAGTAGATTATTTTATGAAGATGGCAGATTTTTTACCATGTACAAAATCTATCAAAGGTGAAGAAACAACTAAGCTTTTCTTGATAACATCTATCGCTATCATAGATTATCTAAGGATATTATATTGAATAAGAGGACTCAATTTTTATTAAGATTTTGGAGAATCCTTTTTAAAATTTTAAAAGTGAATATAAAGCTTTTTTTAGCTTTTTATCCTCAAAGTGATGGACAAAAAAAGCCTGTTAATCAAGTTTTGGAGTAATATTTAAGATGTACCATCAATTATCATCAAGATGATTGAACAACTATTTACCATTGGCAAAGTTTGCTTATAATAACTAGTTATATTAATCTTTGCTTATAATAACTAGTTATATTAATCTTTTAATTCTTTGAGATTCATGTCCTTAACAGTTTGACAAGAGTTGTAATTCATTGTTCTTACTTTTTTTAAAAAATAAGTAGATTATTTATATTATTATATTTTTAAAGATTACAGACCACTTATTTTTAAACTAACTTATAGTTTTTTAATACTATTTTTTTTCTTAAAAAAATAAGGTTATCTCTCTTTATAGAAATTTTCATGTAATATTAAAGAATGTAGATTACCTTCTTCTAATTTAATTTTTTGAATTTATTTAAGTTGATAATGGAAGAAAAAATTATGGATACTACTTTCAATGGAAGTAAGAATGAATTTTCAATTATTGCAAGTCTTCACAAGCTTGTCAATACTCTTAGGCTAAAATTTTCATGTATTTTTAACATGAATCATGGAAGTAATATTCCTATGCCTATGGAAGAAGTCAATAATAAAGTTCAAAGTTTGTGCCAAAAAGTTGTATAATTAAAAAAAATAAGTAGATCAAATTTATAATTATATTTAAAAAGTCTTTTTATTAAAAATATAAGAAAGACAAAGGTAAGTATGCTTGAGAAGTTTGAAGGAACAAGATCATAGTTTCAAAGGTTTTGACAATAAACAAAGTTCTATTTAAGTTTGCATCCTTTTCAATATTTTAATGGATTTTCTTAAGTTAGATTTATAAAAACACTTATTTCTAAGAATTTTCTTTCTTGGTTTATATCTTTGATGGAAAGAGATTTACAATTACTATATGATTTGAATTCATTCTTAAAAGCACTTATAGCTACATTTAGAAAAAGAGATTGAAAAAAATTAGCAAAGATGAAGCTTATATCTCTATAACAAAGATCACATTTAGCTACCATATATATTATTGAATTTCAAAACCTCACTTGCAATGTGGATTAGAATGAAAAAGCCTTTATTAATCAATTTTGATATTAATTGAAAGATAATATCAAAGATTTTTTATTAATAATATCAAAATTAGATTTATTGAAGCAATTTATTGCTCAATCCATTACATGCAATAATCAAATTTTTAAAAGATAATAAGAATAAAGATTTGGTTGGAGAGTTTTTTTAAATAAAGACAAGTCAAGCTATAGCAACACCTTCTTAATTTATAGAAGCTTATTCATCCAAGCAAGAAATTATGCAAATTGACATAATATATTTTAAACTTCTTTTTGAGCAAAAAAAATTCATCATTGTCAAAATAATTTATATCTATATTGTGGAGAATCCAAGCATACTATTCAATATTGTCCAAAGAAGCAATGCAATCAAAAATTGAAGAGTATGGTTGCTAAAGATGATGATGTGTTAGTAAACAAGTATCTTTGATTTTAGGATTTTTTGATCAACTAAATTAAGCAAAGATTTATACAAAAATAGGCTTATAAAGAGCATTCAACTTGCTATATATTAAAAAAAGTGAATAAAAAATTACTTTTTGAATTAGGTATAGATATTTTGAATATAATGTCATACCTTTTGAATGTACCATTTGCTTTTTAACATCTAATAAATAAAAGTTTTTTGAATTTTTTGATAATTTTATTATCTATTATTTTGATGATATTTTAATTTATTATAAAAATATAAAAAGTATAAAATTTATATTTGTTGTATATTACAAAAATTTAAAAATATAAAATTATATGCCAAGATAAAAAAGTGTATATTCTGTACTACTTAAGTTAATTCTTAAGGATATATTATTTCTAATAGATTTGAAGAAGGTTCAAACTATTATGGATTAAAAGATTTCAAAATTTTTTAGAAATATGAAATATTTTTGAGATTTATCAATTATTATAAGATCTTCATTAAGAACTTTTTTTTCTTCAATTGTAGCTTCTCTTATATATTTGATATATAAAGACAAAATTAAATAGAACAATGAGGCTGAAGTATCTTTCAAAGCCTTGAAGACAATATTTATTTTTGCACCAAACTTGTTTTGGGTCGAATTTTTTAAGGCATATTTTATAGAAACATATCCATCAAATTTTACTATAGGTACAATTTTATTACAAATAGAAGCAGTTGATAAGTTCTACTTCATGGCTATCCATTTTAAGAAATTTTTAAGAGCCAAAATTAACTACAAGATATACAACAAAGAATTTTTTGTAATTAAGGATTCATTTCAAAAGTGACATCATTATCTAAAAGACGCTTTTAATCTAATCACTGTATATGTAAATCACAAGAACTTTGAATATTTTATATTGGCATATATTTTGAATTATTTTTAAGCCCATTGGAATATGTTTTTATGAAGATTGGATTTAAAAATTACATATTGACTCAAAAAACAACAAGGTTTATCAAATGTCTTTTTTAGACATTATCTTTTACCAAAAGAAGGAGATATATCCTTTGATCAACAAAGAATGATTCTTTTGAAGTTAAAGAATTTTATCTTTGAGCAATGAAATTGATACTTGCTGTTAGGGACCATATATAAGACAAGAATTCAAAACCAAAAAATAGAATTAGCTCGACATTAGAATAATAATCAGATACAAGGCAAGAAGGTCCTAACTAGACTACAAGAAGTGAATTGTTGAGATTGAGGATCCCCTCAGCTATGACTTCTATATATATTAGGTCCTAAGAAGCTTCTTGAGAAGTTTTAATGAAGCTTGGAAACAAAGCAAATCTAAGAACTTTCTTTGGCAACTTCTTGAATCATCTAAAGCTTTCTAGAACCTTCTAGGATCTCCCATGCTATTTTAGAACTTTTTTAGAATCTATTAGAAGCTATTGAAACTTTCTAGAACCTTCTAAAATCTACAAGAATCTTCTTAGAACCTTCTTGAACCTTCTTCAGTTGTATGTCTGTAACATCACCTTGTCTTCTAGCTTCGAGGTCTCCGAGAAATAATGTTGTTGCAAGTCAGTATATATACAAAAAATTGAAGATCTATTACATGGTGTCCGCTATATATTCTAGTTATTTTTTGTAAGGCAAAAGATTCATAGGCCCTTATAGCCATTAATAGTGCCTCAAGCCTTCTGCTTATGATCAAGCATGAACTTTGGTATCTTTATTATAGAATTACTTTGCAAAAATTTCTTTTGGATGTCTTTCATAGATAGGTTCTACTTAAAATACAATTACCAACAATCTATTTGTGGATATCCTTTGATGTTTTCATGATTTAGATGGCTCTTCATCTTTAAATCATCTTCGCAAGCTATTTAGTTGAGATGGTGTGACCGACAGGGTGTCTATCTCTTGACTATTCATATCATATAAAGTAGATAAAACCAAAAGAATATAAACTATGGTCATGAATTCAAACTATTGACTTATCATGTTCTAAACATTTAAAAAACTACATCTTCAAAAGTTGCCTCCTCTCTTTCTTTATGAGGCTAAGAACTAAGAATCTTCATAGTGAAACCATCTTACCAAGCTATTGTTCTTTATTTTACCTTTTTTAATCTAGTTGGATGTCGTTGATGAAACTTTTAAACTTTCATTTGTGCATTTATAAGGTTGTCAACTAGTTCCCACATACAATCGTTGATATCATATCTATGCCAATGGATCAAATATTTAAGCCTTTCATGTCTTATCTTTGAATCTAATACCTCTTCTACCTCAAATTCAAGATGATCATTAATTTCAACTATAAGAGGTGGTGATTGTCTTTCACCTAATATGTTTGATTCTTTATACCTTTCTAAAAGTGAAATATGAAAGACTAGATGAAGGTAACTCTAAGCAATAAGTTACATTATTAATTTATTTCTAAATCACAAATGGTCCTAACCTTCAATAGTCAAACTTATGACAGGACCTATTGGATTTTATATTGCCCCAAAGAGGCCATACTTTGTCACCAACTTGAAATGGAAGATGTTCCTTTTCTAATTCATCTACCAATAGCTTATAACGATGTTGAGCCTTTTTTAGGTGAGTCTTCATAGTTGCTTGAAGTTTGGCCATCTTTGTAGCAAACTTCTCTACTATTAGATTTGTTGACTTTGAAGGCTCTATCATATCTAATTTTGGATGATGACCATAGTTTGAATAGAATAGCATTTGTTACATAGATACATGGATTGTGTTGTTATATGCAAACTCTACCAGTGACAAGTAGGAGGTCCAATCGTCTTCTTGATAGTTGATGGTATACCTCAAATATTGCTTACGAATTTAATTGATCCGCTCTATTTGGCCATCAGTTTGAAGATAGAAGGCAAAAAAAAGGTTGATATTAATCTTAAGAATCTTAAAGATTGCCTTCAAAAATCTTGATACAAATTATGGTCCATAATCCGACACAATGTTGTTTGGTAACCCCTGGTAATAATAGACATTGTCAATAAAGAATTTTGTCATCTCTTAACCAATAATTAATTTTTTGTAAAGTACAGAATATGCTATCTTAGTCAATTGATCAATAACTATGAAAATAGTATCAAGATGTGTAAGATGTGTAATGAAATCCATGGAGATAGATGACTATGGTTGATTTGAAATAGAAAGAGGTTGAAAAAGTCCATATAGCTGATGTTGAAGGTTCTTTGACCTTGAATAAGTATCACATGATAGTACAAATTTCTTAATGTCCTTTCACATTTTAAGCCACCAAAAGTCTCTAGACAGAAGTTTGAAGGTCTTATTGAATCCAAAATATCCAGCTATAAGAAAGTCATGGCATATTTGAAGAATGTGCAAGTAAGTTGGTCCTTTAGAAATGAACAAACAATCTTCAAAGAACAAGATGCTATCTTTATACTTAAATTTAGAAGACTCTTCAAGAAAGTTGTTGATAAGACGCTTCATATTAAGAATAAAAAGGCTCCATATGAGGCTTTATGAGCATGATCAAGAAATGATAAATCCACAAGTATTGATACATTAGTTGCTTAAAGATGAAATTGCTAAGGTTTTACTAAAGTTACTCATTGTCGATCATATACTACCTCGCGTTTTCGTATTACGTGCTTTCCTGCTCGAGAACGCGCTGGGCGTCTGGCTGTAGAAGGTAGTATGGAGATTCGCCGATAGTCAAGCAGTCTATCAGTTTTTGACTGCTGGAATATAAACGACTGTAACAATGTACCGTAAATCTATACGGGTGCTCTTCGACTGCTTGTCGAAGTCCTTTTTACCCCAGCCGGTAGGTCTCTAGACGTTACAGAGAACCTCGAACAATCCAAACTGTTAATCTTCAATACCGCTTTGTACTTACGATCTTGTATCCACTGACTGTCTTGTTAGATTAATTCAATAAATTTCATTCACTCCGCATATTCAATCCTATAGACATCCTTTTAATCCTTCAATCACAGACATAACTCGATTTCACAAAACAGTCAAGAGTATTCAAACCCACTTCATTGAAAATCCCGATTCACTATTATAATACTGACTTCAGCAGCGATTGCCTCAGTCTTCCCAAAACTCTACGAAGAAAAAAATCCAAATTCTATGTCTTTCCTTTCCCGACCCGAAGCATGAAGCTCCTCTCTCTAATCTCCTTGATCTCCAAAAAACCTCCAATGAAAACCAAACTAGTAACCTTGCAAAAGCTTTCTGCCGCTCCCCCGATTTTCCTTCAAACTTATTCTCCTCCTAACCTTATCCTCTTGAATTCCTTCAATCTTTCGTCTTGGATCCGAAATTGGCTCCCGCCGTCAGAGCTTAGATCCGAAATTGGCTCACGTCATCAAGGCCTTCTCCTCCGTTTTTACCTTTAAGAGATCCATTTATCGCAAACAACGTTCCCTGAAACGGCACAGAGAACAGGACAGCCTGAAACAAAATCGAAACCCCGTACTCGGGTCCACATTGAGTCGTCCGACCAATTCAGGTCCCATATTGGCAAAGATGCCCATAGTAACCTGGATGTTAGAATAATTGGGTCAAATTGGTCCTCACGTCAGATTGGCTAAGACCCGTACTAAGACCTAGATTTCCCGTAATTAGATTGCATTGGGTTGACCGGCCAATTCAGGTGTCATATTGGATAAGAGTCTAGTAGTAACCTGGATTGGATTCTCGAAATTGGATCCAATTGGCTCTTCGAACCCGTCGTGTGAATTTGTCCTTCTTTTCTTACTGACTCCTGTTATTGGAATTAAATGGAGCATTTCAATATACCCCGGCTGATTGTAACGGGGTGACTGAACCTGGCCACTCAGTATTTGTACAGGAGTTGGTCGTTACTCCCAATATTCGAGGTAACTGAATATTAATAAAATTCCCCTTTCTTTTTATTTTCACTGTATACTCGTGTTACAACACGACATCTACCCCCTCTGAACCTGTGCATCCTCCGATATGCACCAATTTCCCCAATTGCTGTTTGCTTCAGAATATATCCTCTACGTCTTTGTCCAGTTCGTCTTCGTCACCTTCATTATCCAAATCACTTTCATCTTCTTGCTGCGGAATCTCTATACCTTCATTAAGGTCTTCCATATTCATCTCTGCGTGTCTTCGTTTAAATATTTTTACTCGCTTCCCTGCAATTGGTATTTTTAATTTTGTACCATCTAACTCCCGTAATGAGTAAGTCGCATTATCATGAACAGTTGTTACCACATATGGTCCAAACCAACGTTTTGAGAATTTCCACAAAGTACTATGTTGATTATCCAGACTATTGTCATAAACAAGTACCCAGTCACCTTCCTCGATTGCTTTTGGTCTCAATCGATGTTGCTTATCGAATCGCGCCTTGTTTTGTAACCTTGCTCTTTTTAACCTTCCCAATGCTATCTGGACATCTTCCGTTCTTTGCTCTAATTGTCGAATCCTAATAGCCAGAAGTTCTTCTCTTGTCAATCCATGGTAGCATACTCCAAGTAAGTACCTTTTCTTCAATCGGCATAATTAGTTTTTGACCTGTCATAAGTTCTACTGGCATATATCCTGTCACCGAGCTATGTGTTGTTCGATCAGCCCATAATGCAAATGACAAAAGCCGTGGCCACTCTTTAACTTTCCCATTACAAGCTTTAACCAATGCTTTCACAATCGGTGGGTGATCACGTTCGCTTTTTACATTCCCTTCTGGATTATAAGCAGTAGTCAGTGATAGTTTAACTCCACATCTTTCAAAGAACTTACGAGCTTCTTGTGCATTTAATTCTCCATGATCTGCAGTGATTTTTCCTACGCACCCGTAACGGCAAATGACATCTTCAAGCAAAAACCTACAAATCCCCTCTGTAGATTTTGTCCTCAATGCTCTTCCTTCTACTTGATTTGATAAATCTTCACGAGCTAAAACCAAATATCTCATCTGCCATAATCCAACCGGCATAATAACCAAATCAACAACCCATTTAAAATGAATAGCCAGAGGATACGTAGGATGAAGACCATCTCGATGTCGGATATTAGAATACGATTGACAGATTTCACATGACTCTACAAATGAGAGCACATCTCGATACATATTTTTCCACCAATATCGTTCCTTGAGTTTAGCAAAAGTAGCCCAGATTCCTCTATGCCCTGCCCATAAACTATCATGAAACTCCTTTAATAATTTTAGTTTTTCTTCCCTTTTGCCTATCACTCGTTGTGGCATCCCAATTCCTTTCTTCGGTCTCTTCCATAAGAATCCATCTCGAAGTAAAAATCCATATGTTTTTTTTTTCTTATTTGTTTTAATTTTTCTATAGACCAATTCCCCTGCTTAGTCAAGGTATTCAAATAATGACCAATATCCAATAATTCTCCTTCATAAGATTCTTAAAGAAATAGCTTGTCTTCTTTGTTGAGATTTGATATTGAATAGAATTTCAATCCGACATCATCAATGTCTTCAACCATTTCGTCCTCCCTCTCGTATCTTGCTCGAGATAGCATGTCTGCTACTAAATTGTCCTTCCCAATGATATGCTTAAATTTTGGATTTAGTGACTTAATATAAGCAATCCATCTCAACATTGCAATATCTGGCGTTGAACAGTTAATAATCATTCCAAGCAATGGCAAGCAATCAAATAGTCCTTTTCAGCTTTAATAGCCGAAACGACTCCCCAAAGTTCTCTTTTGACTTACGAATATGCATGCTGACGAATACTTAAAACTTTAGCCCCAAATCGAACTACAAATCTACTCCCATTTGAATCATCTTGACCCACAGCCCATCCAACGGCAATTGGACTAGCGTCTACAGTAAGAATCACTGGTCTATTGCACTTATAATCAACCTTCCTCAATATTGGAGGTGACATCAATAATTTCTTCAATCTTTGCATTGCCTAAATATGCCTTTCTTCCCATTTAAATCGGTAACCCTTGCGTAACAGTTCATATAATGGATCCGCTATGTGAGCAAAATGAGGGATCCAGATTCGATATAATACACATGTATCCAAAAACCTGCGAACCTCTGTTAAAGAATCACAATCCTCTTTCATCCTTCCAATTGCATCAACTTTAGTCGGATCTGGTTTTCTTCCGTAAGATCCACATAAATGTCCAACAATTACAACCTCTCGTACTCCAAATACAGACTTCATACCCGATAATGTAAGATGAACTTCTCCAAGCCAAGTTAAAATCTTTTCACAATCTTGTATATGATCAACAACATATCTGCGACACCCCCTCGTATCTAAAGTTTCATCCTTGTCTCCTTCTCTGCACCCTTTTATAAGAACATCATCCAAAAAAGGCATAGTCTTTTCCGGAATAAAATCTCTCAATACCTTATTCATCCCATTCATCATATGCACAACTGAGTTAGTCGCGCCTTGAGGAAGAGTGCACATTCTAATCAATCCAAGCGGTGTCTTCATCGTTGTCATATCTCTACTTCCTTCGGCAAGTTGAAATTGATCATAACCTGAATACAAATCACTCATTGAATAGATCGCCCTTCCAGCAAACGCCTCAGCAAATTCATCTACAATAGGTCCAATTCCTGCATTCCTGACAGTTACTGCATTCACCGGTTGCATATCTTGAATAAACCGTAGTGACCCATTCTTCTTAGGTATCGTAAACCATCGACTAGAATACGACGCAAATGAAGGTTCCAATATTTTCATCTTTATCTTTTCTTTCAATAGTTCCACCAATTTAGGTAAATGTGCCCTCAATACTAGAATCGGTCTTAGATTTCAAGGTACATGCGATACAGTGAAGATAACCATAGGTGTTATAATATTTGGATCCACACACCCAATTTCATGAGATTCAAAGGCAAACGATCTACCTTGTTTAGCCAACATCTTTTTGAAGCAAGTAATTTCCTCCGGCAATAAAGAACCATCAGAACCAATCTTCAATTCTTCAAAAGTCTCTTCAGTAAACTGATGTCCAATACTCATTGGATCTCTTAAACTTGCTTCTTTTGATGCTTCTCCTATTTGTTCTTTAGAATCCTCTGGTAATGGTCCGGCAACAGGCTTTACCTTCTTATCTGCCGTTTTATATCTCGTCTCTACTGTGACTTCTAGTGCTTGAAAAGATTCAAGCATGGTATAAACCTCTCTCGGATGAATCTCAACAATCTTATCATTATCCCCTAACCCAATAGATGTAATCAATTCCAATGAATCTTTCAGTCCATTTTCTTCATAAACACCCAAAATCCTCTCATCATCTTGCAATGTACCTATCTTGCGTAATTGTCCTTCAATATTATATAATCTTTTTCTTTCTTTTCTTTTAAAATCATCAACTTTCTTATACATAATATTTCCATTCTCCAATATACCAATAAAACTCGCATCAAAGGCACCTTTATCTCGTGAGAGTACCTCCTCTTTTATACCTCCATAATCTCGCTTTACAGTGGTACCTCCCCAAAATCCTTAAATCCTTCAACAATCTTTGGCAATGGTTTCTCCCTCAACCTATCTCGATTCCGTTCATAATAGGAGGTACTGTTAGAAATTGTACAGCTTTCCTCTCATCTTCGCTCCGTACCCTTGCATAAGCAGAACCATCGTCAAGTACTTTTGTTTCCATCCGTGTTGCCGTGATATAAGGTTGTCCTAAAATCAACGAATAAGACGTTGTATCTTGAACGAAGAAATGTTGCTCCGTCGCAACATCCCCAATCCGAATTTTGACATTTGGACAAGCTCCATATAATTCGCCCCGTGTGTTATTAGCTGCTCATATTGTCCATCCATGTTCCATATCAATTGGCCATTTTTGCTTCTTATAAAGATCTTTAGACATGAGATTTATTTCAGAACCATGGTCGACCAAAGCAACAATTGGTTCTTCTATATCTCCTACCTTCACCAATACCTCAGTAGTTGCCCTTGCCCAATGCTTTCGAGTATAATGGCTCAAAGTTTCCATTTCCTTATCACTAGAATCTTCGAAATGTACTCGCTGATTATACCCATTCTTTTCATTTGTTGGTTGCTTGTAACCAATATCAAACTCTTCTTCATCTCTACATATTCTTGCATCAATAGCATGACTCATTCCAGTTTCGCCCATTAATTACCTCTTTCGCTTAATGCTGTCAATGATAACATCATGAAACTCCTTCTTTGCAATTCCCAAGACTTCTTTCAATGTGAATTCCACCTTAGCGTTTAATATACGTTCTTCCAACACCCCTTTCAAATTTGTTGCCGCTTCAATGTCAGAAAGTAGCTTATAAGCAATTGATTTGCCCTTATCTTTTGTCTCCATTGTTTTTTCTCCCAATGATGCTGAGGTATCCTTTACAGGCAATTCTTGTGAAGCTGCCTCCCGAGCCTTGTCTCCTCGAGTTTGCCTCTTAAAAGAATTTCCTTCTCTAGTATCATCAAAATTTCCTCGTCTTTCTTCTTCCATCAAAGCTTCATGTTGGCTCTTAGCAATATATGCATGAACTGAAAGAGACTCAACAGAATCCTCCCAACCTGTTCTTCCTCGTATTGTAGCTGCAGTTCTCAATAACGCTTCTCGAGGTAATTTCCCTTCTTGCATTGTAGAAACGGCAGAAGTCCAAAACTCACTAGTTTCCGTACTTCTACCAATTTCATCATCTACTCTAGCACCATAACTTGTACTTTCTAGTGCTACTGTTTCATGCTCTTTTAAGTAATCTTGAACCAATGCTCTCATTCCTCCCTTGCCAAAATTGGTTTGAAGAAGATCCTCTCTATTTTTATATGCTATCTTCCCATCTTTCCAGCAAATAATTCCCTGCCGTATCATATTATTAAATTCATTGCAATCTTTTCTAGTGTGTGAAGCATCATCACACCAAATGCATCTTTGTACGAATCCTTGTTTTGAAACATTCTTCGAATTATTTATAGAAGTATTCTCTTCAAGTCTTGCCAATTTGATTTGAAGATCTCGCATTCCTCGTATAATTTCTTCCATACCCATATCTGCTTTCTTTGACAAGGATGTCGAAGGTTGAACTGTAGGCATTGTTGGTGGTGTTGTACGTACTGGAGCTTTGGGTGCTTGTACTGTTTTCGGAATATTGCTCCTATCCTTCCTCCTTTCTTTTTTTGTAAGCAACCCCACCGCATCTTCAACGTTCTTCCACTTCGTTGTCAATCCTTCATTTTCTTCTTTGTCTTCAAGAAGGGATTCTAATTTCTCTTACAATTCTCCATCAGCAGCTTGAAGAAATAGATCAACTTTGTTCGGCACCAATGTCAATTTTTCTACCTTCGATAATTGAGAGTACTGCCTCTCAAATTCTCTTAGTAGCTCTGTTGCTTGCAAATTCTTATTGGGCCGTTCAATCCATCCTACAAACAGCTTCTTAGTAACGCGATCAGCATCTTCCAAGAAATATTTGTCTTTCAATGCATGTGAAAAATCCTCCCATGAATTCCCATAACGATCCGTAATCGATGTAATGTGGTCCCTTATCTCCGATATCGTGGCAAGTCCAAATAGTGCAACCATTTTCTTCTCAGAAACCCGATTTAATTCCATTTCACGAACATAACATCTTAAATACCTTGAAATATTCCTCCCATCAAATTGATCAATTTTATTGACCACTGCTTGCAATGCTTTGGTTGCCAAAGCTTCCTTTCGATCATTGCTTTGCTGTTGCTACATTGACAATGAGAAGGCTTGAAACAAACTAGCAATAGACGGATCCATGTGGATACCTTGTCCTTTAGAAGACTCCCCACTAGAAACTCCTCCCAAAAATCCTTCAAAATTTTTATTTTCATTTTCCATAAAAATAAAGATAAAATCAACCGAAATCCAATACCTTCCACCTCAAGCTTTCACGTCGGGTTCACCACTTTTTGTCATATTACGTGCTTTTCTGCTCGAGAACGCGCCGGGCATCTGGCTGTAGAAGGTAGTATGGAGATTCACCGATAGTCAAGCAGTCTATCAGTTTTTGACTACTGGAATATAATTGACTGTAACAATGTACCGTAAATCTATACGGGTGCTCTTCAACTGCTTGTCGAAGTCCTTTTTGTCCCAACCGGTAGGTCTCTAGACGTTACAGAGAACCCCGAACAATCCAAACTGTTAATCTTCAATACCGCTTTGTACTTACGATCTTGTATCCACTGACTGTCTTGTTAGATTAATTCAATAAATTTCATTCACTCCGCATACTCAATCCTATAGACATCCTTTTAATCCTTCAATCACAGACATAACTTGATTTTACAAAACAATCAAGAGTATTCAAACCCACTTTATTGAAAATCCCGATTCACCATTATAATACTGACTTCAGCAGCGATTGCCTCAGTCTTTCCAAAACTCTACGAAGAAAAAAATCCAAATTCTATGTCTTTCCTTTCCCGACCCGAAGCATGAAGCTCCTCTCTCTAATCTCCTTGATCTCCAAAAAACCTCCAATGAAAACCAAACTAGTAACCTTGCAAAAGCTTTCTGCCGCTCCCCCGATTTTCCTTCAAACTTATTCTCCTCCTAACCTTATCCTCTTGAATTCCTTCAATCTTCCGTCTTGGATCCGAAATTGGCTCCCATCGTCAGAGCTTAGATCCGAAATTGGCTCACATCATCAAGGCCTTCTCCTCCGTTTTTACCTTTAAGAGATCCATTTACCGCAAACAACGTTCCCTGAAATGGCACAGAGAACAGGATAGCCTGAAACAAAATCGAAACCCCGTACTCGGGTCCACATTGAGTCGCCCGACCAATTCAGGTCCCATATTGGCAAAGATGTCCATAGTAACCTGGATGTTCGCATAATTGGGTCAAATTGGTCCTCACGTCAAATTGGCTAAGACCCGTAGTAAGACCTGGATTTCCCGTAATTAGATTGCATTGGGTTGACCGGCCAATTCAGGTGTCATATTGGATAAGAGTCTAGTAGTAACCTGGATTGGATTCTCAAAATTGGATCCAATTGGCTCTTCGAACCCGTCTTGTGAATTGGTCCTTCTCTTCTTACTGACTCCTGTTATTGGAATTAAATGGAGCATTTCAGTATGCCCCGGCTGACTGTAACGGGGTGACTGAACCTGGCCACTCAGTATTTGTACAGGAGTTGGTCGTTGCTCCCAATATTCGAGGTAACTGAATATTAATAAAATTCCCCTTTCTTTTTATTTTCACTGTATACTCGTGTTACAACACGACAGCGTACTTCTGGTTTAAGGTAAGAACATCTTGATATTACATTTAATAAACCTTGTTGGCTTCTGGATTGATATATGATACAAAAGTCAAATCGTGATAAAAATATATTCTAACACGTTTAGCGACAGTTTAAGACTTAGGCTTATATTAAGTATTTAAGATTCTTATGATCTTTACATACAGTTACTTGATGAGAGGCACCTTCAAAAAAGTGGCACCATTCTTGAAAAGAATTTATGATGGCAAGCAACTCTTTATCATGGATTTCGTAGTTAATTTTTGTCGCCGAAAATTTTCTAGAATGGAATGCAATTGGATGAAGTTTGGCATCTTCTCCATATTGTCATAAGACTGTTCTCAATGCAAAGTTTGAGGCATCGATCTCCATAAAATAGGACTTGTTGAAATCTAAATGTATCATAATTAGAACTCTTGTGAAAGCATCTTTTAAGCTTTGAAAGGCTTTCTTTGTTTTGGGGCCCTAGTCCAACTTGTCTTTGTATGTCAATTGCATCAGTGGAGCACCAATTTTGGAATAATTCCTAACAAAAATCATGTAGAAGTTTGTAAATCTAAGAAAACATTGGACATTATATACAATTTTTGATTTTACCTAATCGATTATTGCTTATACCTTCTTTGGATCCATAAAAAGGCCTTTCTTAGAAATAATATATCCAAAAAATTTGACTTAAGATGCCTGAAATACACACTTCTCCAGTTTTGCATATAGCCCAGTATTTCATAGCTTTTCCAACATAAGGCAGACATATTTTTTGTGGTCTTCTGGATTTTTAGAGAAGATTAGAATAACATCCAAATAAATCACAACAAAATCATCAAGATGCTCATAAAATATGTCATTCATTAAGTGTTGGAATATGGCTAATACATTGGTAAGTTCAAAAGGCATGACATTGTATTTAAAATGTCTATACCTAGTGCAAAATGTTGCTTTTCATTCATCTCCTTCTTTAATGTGTACCAAGTTATATGTGCCTCATAGATCAATTTTTATAAAGATCTTTGCTTAGCTAAGTTGATTAAGAAGTCTAAATATCAATAGCAATGGATATCAATTCTTTACCATGATTTTATTAAGACCACAATAATTGACACACATTTGTAAAGATCCATCTTTTTTCTTTTCAAATAATATTGGAATACTAAGTGGCAACTTAGAATATTGAATAAAATTCTTAGTCAAATTTTCTTCAATGTACTCTTTTAAAGTCGCAAGTTCATTTTGGGATAAATTATAGATGGGTCTAAATGGTGTCGTGATGTAATATGACTATATAGTGAAATTATAATCAAAATTGAATTTCTAATTAATATCTAATTATCTTAGTTTGATTATAATTTGAGGTATCTAAACATGACTTTTATAAAAGCCTCTTAGGTTATTTTTTATCTTAATAGTTAGTAAGTTGAAAGCTAATTAGTAATTTTACCTTCTAGATTGTAGAGACTCTTCTACGACCTTAGAAAGACCATAAATTAATAAAATCAAGTTAGAAGAGGTAAATAATTAATATAGTTGGTACTAGAGTTAAGTTGAAAGTAGAATTGGGCTAAAAAATCCTTAGGATAGGTTTGATTGATACATGGGAGTCGGTCGTTTGTGAGACAAGGTCGAAATCAGACCTCTTGCCACAAAAACTGCAGCTTAGGACAAAATAGGGATTCATTCAAAGATCGGAGGATAGAATTTGAGAGCTAGCTTGAAGTTCTTTCCAAAGGCATAAGGATTGTTTTTGGAAGATTTTTGAGGACTTAGAAATTATTGTTCAAAGTCAAGGTTTGTATTGGTGATTTGGATTTTATGTAATATAATTAAGGCTAGCAATTTTGGCTAGTTTGTGCAATTGGTATAACATCTATAGTTGAAAATTTGATATTTTTTGGATTATTGGGTGTGCTAAGTGTATACAAAATTTTGTAATAATCTAATAGTGTAGTTTAGAGATATCTAGTTTTTAACACAAGTGGATTTTAGAAGTTGGCAGTTTGAGGTTGGATAGGATTTCTATGATATCTAGAGATTTATCAATTGAATCGAGGTGAAATTTGGCATAATATTGAAGGACTTAAAGATCAAGCTGCATATCAATTTTGAGACAAAGTTAATAGTTGGAAAGGGAGAAATCTCTGCTAGGATTTCTGTTTCACTTTTCAAGTTGGTGGCCAAGTAACATCAGTGCAATTTTTGGAGGTTTTCTCACAATTTATAAGTTGGATTGGACTAAAAATTCTTGAGCATATAAAAGACTTACATTGACAAATGCATGCAAAATTTTACATTAAGTGGACAGTCGGATTGGATGTTATAGCTTATTAAAGCTCACTGATTAGGATTGGGACTTATAAGAAAAATCTAAATTACTTAAACATAAAAGTAATAAGGTAATTGGAATTTATGTATGGTTAAGGCTACTAAGAAGAGTATTTTTAGCACTTTTGAATTGAAATTCAGATTATATTCTTTTCATATGGATGAAACCTATTAGGATTTCTTAGATACTTGTGAAACACAACCTCACCTTCCACACCTAGGTGCCCAGTGCATTCTTGAGCAAGACAACACGTAATACGACAACGGTGATTGAGTACCTTTTTAAAGATCAATCATATGATCGTAAGGGCAATGCTTTGGCAAGATGTCTGCATTTTTCATTTCAAATATATTTGTAAAATTCTTATACACCTCTAGAATTATTATTGTAGCAACCATAGGTTTCGATTGTGGATTTGCATAGACAAAAAATATAGTACCTTATTTGGCCACCCTCACAAATACTCTAGCTCCAATAAATAAATATTATTTAAGTTTTGGCTTATTGAGTATTAGAAGTTTTTTCATAGATTTGAGATTCTATAATCTATTAGAAAAAATTCTAACTTTCAAAATACCCAATCTATCCATGATTTGTATTTAACAAGCTATTAAAGTCCTAAAATGACTAAACTTGATGGTAATCTAATGATGTTGAATACCACTTCGTTGCTATGGTTGTCAAAGGTTATTTCTAATGGAATTGTTTCATGAGTGACTATTCTAGAGGATAAAGGTCGACCATCTATTACTTCTACATGTACGGCTTTGGATTTTTTGACCATGCAAATTTTGTGTGATCTAGAAAATTCTTTGTCAATAAAACATGCAAAGGCTCTCAAGTCAATTGAGGCATGATAGTCTAATTTTATAACTTATCACCGTACAGGTATAGAAAAACATCGAAAAATGCTGGCAGAGAATATAAGATCTTTTTTGATTTGTGATAGTGAAGAATCGAACTACACGATCCCTACTATGGTTGGATGCCCTCGTTTTTTTGCAATACTTTTAATGATGTGGCTACATTCTTCTTATAATATGTACACTGACATTTCTCTGAACAATTATTAATCTTATGGCCAGGTTTTTTGTAATATAAGCATAGGTCAAGTTTCCTTTGATACTTTTTTCTTGCTCAAAAAGAGGTTTGAAGAAAATTGCATCAATTTGCATATCTTTTCCTTTCAAATGCTCATTAGAATTGAATGGTGAAGAAGCTACAAAATAATTGGTATATACATTTAGCATAATTGAAGAACATTTATCTTGTTATCATTGAAATAATTGATTATTGCACTTCATAACTTGACTAATGGCTTCATTAAGTATTTGAGGATCTGGCATAGACAACAATAAGCCCTTAACATTGTCTCTTAATCTCTAATGAAATTGGCTCATCAATGCATCTACTCTCCAATTTATATCATATGCTAATTGTTAGAAATCTATGGCATATATTGATACAGAACACGTACTTTGTTAAAGGCTTTGAATTATAGTTGTTGAAGAACAAACCTTATCATGTTCACCAAATGCGGCCAAAAATGCTTCAAAATTATGCAATTTAGGAAAATTCTTTTCAAATAATGGAGCTAATTAAGATAAATCTTGACCTTAGAGCAAGGTTCCAACCAAACCAACAGAAGATACTTTAGTGGAATATTATTGAGGTTGAAGCAAGGTAATTAGTCATACTTGGTTTAAAAAGCCACAAAATTTTGAACAGGTGCCATCAAACTTTTTTGAAAGACTGATCTTTGGTTCTTTTTTTTATTATTGTTGTCAAATCATTACCTAAAGTGGATGCATCTTCCATATTTGAAGTTCTTCATTTTGCTTTGACAAAATCTCTATCTTAATCTTCAATACTTCAAGAGCATTAATAATAGAATCTAATTTAATCTCTTTAAAGTCTATCATATTGACTTTTCTACCTTTTGTCATAGAAAATCAGAGAAACACATGCATTCAAAAGAATTATTTTTTTATATATGGTATAAAGAAAAAAACCAAAAAAATATTAAAAAAAGAACAATATGAATCTAAGAGAGGATAATCTGTAACTTCTAGAATATTATAGTATTTCCAAAAAAAGAAATAATCCACTCTTTGTTAAGAAAGATCAAGCTTCTAATATTATTTTATGAGACTTTTGACAAATTGTTAGGAACCATATAGAAGATAAGGATTCAAGACTAAGAAATAGAGTTAGTTCAACATTAGAACAATAACTGGATACAAGGCAAGAAGGTCCTAACTAAACCATAAAAAATAAGTTGTTAAGACTAAGGATTTTCTCAACTTCGACTCTTATATATACTAGGTCTTAGGAAGCTTCTTGAGAAGTTTCAATGAAGCTTGGAAACAAAGTAAGCCTAAGATTCTTCTTTTGCAACTTCTTGAATCATCTAAAGCCTCTTATAACCTTTTAGGATCTCTTATGACCTTTTAGAATTTTTTTAGAATCTATTCAAATTTTTTGGAATCTTCTTAGAGTCTATTAGAACCTTCTAGAATCTTCTAGGATCTACAAGAATCTTCTTAGAACCTTCTTGAATCTTCTTCAATTGTATGTCCATGACACTTATTTTTGATTCAACCTTTTTCAAGTAAATTCAATCAAATACGTCCTTTCATCTTCTAATTCATGATATTTAAAAATACTTCTTTTAAATCTTATGATTCTTCTAAATTTGAGTTTAAAAATAATCTATTCTATTTCAATAAATGATTATATATTTTAGAAGAAAAAATATGATTACTTATTTTCCAAGCTCATCACAACTTGTAGCCAAATATTTTGGATATAATAAGATTTTAGAGCAAATAATAAGAAATTTTTAGTGGCCTCAAATATAGAAGGCAGTTAAAGACTTTATATAATTATGTGACATTTATTCAATATTAAAAATTCCTCATCATTGATCTTGTGGATTCTTATAGCCATTACCTATTTCAAAAAAACTATAGTCTTTTGTTTCTGTAGATTTTATTATAGTATTGTATTACATATATTCTTACTTGAAAATTCATTGAGTACTTGGTTGTAGAAGATAAGTAGAAATGCGACAATAATTCTATTAAGTTTAATAGAATATTAAATAAACTTTAAATAATCCTTAATAAACTTAATTAAATTTTAATCAATCCAAAATAAATTTAAATGATGTTATAAAAGAAACATAAAGAATTTTCAAATTAATTTCCAAAAAAAATAACAAAAAAATCTTAAAGAAATATATAATATTTTTTAAAAGAAATAATAATAATCTTAAAAAAATATTAGAAATAAAAACTTTTAAAAAAATAATGCCTTATTTAAATACTAAAAATAGAAATTTAAAATAAAGTTAAAATAAATTCTAATAAAATCTAAATTTAATCCTAATTAAAATCCTAATAAAAATCCTTTAAACTTTAATTAAATCCTAGATTAAATCCTAAATCAAATCTTAATTGAAATCTTAAATCTTAAACCAATCCTAATGCATCTTAATAAAATCTTAATTAAATCTTAGATTTTTTTAAAAAAATATATCTAATCAAATTTTAATATAATTCTAATCAAATCTTAATGAATTACAGTCAAATCCTAATCAAATCCAAAAGAAGTCTTAAATTCTAATCAAATCCAAAAAAAATCCTAAATTTTAATCAAATCCTAATAAGCCTTATATTCTAACCAAATCCTAACTAAATATTAAATCTTAAATTCTAAATCAATCTTAATCAATTTTTAATCAATTCTTAAATCTTAAACAAAACTTAACAACTCTATAGCAGATTAAAAATTCAATAATTAATGATTGAATTATTGATCTTGACTTAAAATTTGCATACCTTGCAACAATTAAGTAAGCAATAAGTATAAAACATTTGAAGAAGATTGTACATACTAATAGCATGCAAAGCTCCCAATGTCTTGGATATATACATATAAATTAATAATTATTTATATGATTTAGATAATAGTAGATAAAAGTAGGTCAATTCCATAATATCTTCTATAGAAGCTTCTTAAAAGCTTCATAGATGCTGCTTTGACTTTGTATGTATCTTTAATTGATTTTTTAGGTTAGAAATATGATCAATAAGTTGGCCATAAGCCATACATGTTAGTAACTTGAAGAACAAGCTAGCTATGTGGCTTATATGTAAAAAACTTTTCTTGTAAGCTAAGGCATGTGTCTTGCAAAGTCAAGACATATTAGAGATCTTATAGAACATCGTGATGTAGCTCTTAGTTAGATAGTATATATAGAGGCAAGAATGAAGCCCTCTTTATTCTTATCAATTCCTTTCTTGCTACTAGTTTAGATTTAACAGTCTCTAGTTTCCTTGTCATTTGGCAATAGCCATTCTAATTCTTTTTAATATACATATTACTTTATTTCTATTTTGCCACTTTTCTTTTCATATAAATTTTTCAAGTTTATGCATCTTCTTCCAGTTCAATGTCTTTGACAAATTGACAAAAGTGTACTTATAATATTACAGCTTTTTCATCTTTTGATTAAGAGTGGATTATTCTTTTTTTTTGATAAGACATAAGCATATTAGTTGTAGATTACCCTCTTTTAAACTAATATTATTCTTAGTATCTTCTTTGTTTTCAAGTCCCTTCTTTTACTTGTATTGAGCAATATTAGATAATTATTTTCTAAGTATTATCATGGCAAAGGTTCTTAAAATGAAGAGTGCAATGGCATAAATACAAGAGCAATTGAGGGAGTTAATACTTGCAATGCATTAAATCAACTTACCACCACAAAGAGCAATAAGAATGGTAGGAAGTGAAGACAAAGATATGATTGGAGTTGCTTCAACATCTACACCCAATCATGTCCCTTTTCCTATGGTGGAACATCCTTCTGGTACTAGAGAACTAAGAGTTGCCATGTCCAAAAGTTTGACGGCACGAGATCCAAGTTTTGAAGATTTATCAATCAAGTACAACTTATGATTGAACTTCAACTCCAAAGCTATCCAAATTTAGGATCACAAGTTAGATTCATTAGTACACTTCTTTTAGGTTTAGCATTATCATGGTTTTCATCATTTTTTGAACGACGAGATCCAATATTGGATAATTTAGAGGCTTTTTTAGCAAAGTTTTGATCCATGTATAGAAAACATGATGCAACTCTTGTTGCAACCAACAAGATCTATATTTTACAACAAGGCTATTGATTTGTAATATTATATGCGTTACAATTTTGATAACTTGTAATTCTTATAAAGTGGAATGATATTGTATTAATTAGCAAATTTTTCTATAGATTACAACCTGAAGTAAAGAAAATGATATTCAACATATCTAATCTTCAAACATTGAATCAAATAATTGACTTTTTTGTGAAGTAAGATAATTGACTTTTTGAATTTCAATCTCAGAATCAGATAAGTAGGCTTCAACATTACTATAATTAAATAGCAACACCAATGCCTCTTCAAGACATATATTCAAAAATAGAGGATATAGAAATTAGTGTAGTATATTTCAAACTTCTTACTAAGTAAGAAAAGACTCATCGCCATCATGAAGGATTGTGCTTTTATTGTAGAGAATCTAAGCACACTACTCAACATTGTCCAAATAATTGATGCAATTATAAAATGAGTAGTACAAATATCAAAAAAGATAATATATTCAAAAACAAGTTTGTCTAACTACAATAGGAATCATTGACACATTACGTATTGTCTTGCTTGAAAATGCATTGGGTACCTAGCTGTGGAAGGTGAGATTGTGTTTCACAAGTATCCAAGAAATCTTAATAGGTTTCATCTATATAAGAAGAATATTATCTAAATACTGATTCAAAGGACTAAAACACACTCTTTTTAGTAGCTTCATTTATACATAAACCTCAATTACCTTATTACTTTCATATTTAAGTAATTTAGATTTTTCTTGTAAGTCCCAACTCTAATCAATGTGCTTTAATAAGATGTAACTTCTAATCTGACCATCTACTTGATGTGAAATTTTGCATGCAATTGTCAATGTAAGTCTTCCATATGCTTAAGAATTTTCAATCCAATACAACTTACATATTGTGAAAAAACCTCCAAAAACTACACTTATGTCATTCAGCCACCAACTTGAAAGGTGAAGTAAAAATTCCAACAATGATTTCTCCTTCTCTAACTATTAATTTTGACTCAAAATTGGTTTTCAGCTTGATCTTTAAGTCTTTCAAACCATGTCAAATTTCACCTTGATCCAACTAATAAATCTCGAGATATCATAGAAATCATATCCAAACTCAAATTGCCAACTTCTGATATGTACTTGTACCAAAATCCAAATATCTCTCAATTACACTATTGGATTACCACAAAATTTCACATAAAATTAGAATACCTAATTATCCAAGAACTATCAAAATTTGAATTGTAGATGTGACACCAATTTTATGAATTAGCTAAGATTGCTAGCCTTAATTTTATTACAAAAATCCCAAGTTGCCAATACAAACCTTGATTTCCAATAATAATTGTTAACTCTATCCAAATCCTACCAAAACCAACCTTATGTCTTTAAAATAAGCTCTAACCTAGCTCTCAAATTCTAATCTTCAATCTTCAAATGAAACTCTATTTTATCCTCTGCAGTCATTTTAGTGGCTAGAGGTCTGATTTTGATCCTATCTCACAAACGATCGACCCCCAAGTATCAATTTAACCTATTCTAAGGATTTTTTAGTCCAATCCTATCCTTAATTTAATCTTAGTATCAACTATACTAATCATTTATCTTTTCTAATGTAATTTTATCAATTTATGGCCTTTCTAAGGTAGTAAAAGAGTTTCTATATCCTAGAAGGTAAAAATACTAATTAATTTTTATCTACTTGCTATTAAGATAAGAAAATAGGCTAAGAATATTTTACAAAATTCTTATTAAAATATGTTGAATTCTTGTTGAATTAATATAATATTATATTAATTAAAAAAATATTTTTAGTCATATATTTACTATATAATCATGTCACAACATGACACTATGCAACTAGAACCTTATACAATATCTAATGAAGGTCCTATTCTTTTGTGAGAATCCTCTTCTTGTTTTAATTTAAACATCAATTTAGGACCTATACATTACAAAGCCTTTGTCTTACTAGATTTAAGAGCCTCAGCTTGTTTCTTAGATGAAGAATTAGCTAAAAGACTCAACATATCTTTAGTAAAGAATACTAAACCTATTCATGTAGAAGTCATAGATGGTCGCCCATTGTCTTCTAGAGATGTTACTCATGAAATCCTTCCAATACAAGTAATAACTAATAGTCATAATAGCTTTGTAGTATTTAATATCATTAAATCTCCTTCTAAACCAATTATTTTAGATTTATCATTGTTAAAAAAATATAATCCTTGAGTAGATTAGATTTCTTGTATTCTTAATTTTTTTAAAAGTATAACTAAGAGTGTAGTTAATCAAATAAAAAATCACAAGTCTAATATAATTAAATGTATATTTGTAGTTGTAAGAGCTTTCTTGCATGTTGCAAAAGAAGGATCACCTTGTGTCATTTATGCCATACTTGTTTCTAATGGTGCAAAAACTTCAAGTAGTATTTTAAGCCACTGGTGTATTTGAGAAAAAAAATACAGATACTCTTTCAGAACATCGTCCCTATGACTATTCAATTGACCTTCAAGAAAGAGTATAACTGCTATTTGGACTAATTTACAATTTATCACAAAATGATTTAGTCAAATTTAATGAGTATATTGAAGAGAATCTAGTCAAGAACTTCATGTGCTATTCCAAATCTCTAGTGGGAGCTCCAATTCTATTTATAAAAAATAAAAGATAGATCATTGTAGATGTGTATTGATTATTAAGGACTCAATAAGATCACCATCAAAAACAAGTACCCACTATCTTTAATATCTGAACTTTTTGATCAATTGAATTAAGTTAAAATCTATAAAAAAATAGATCTATAAGGAGCATACAATCTGGTATGCATCAAAGAAGGAAATAAATAGAAGACTATATTTTAAATCAGATATGGATATTTTGAATATAATGTCATGCCTTTTGGACTTACAAATGTACCAATAGCTTTTCAACATCTTATGAATGATTTTTTTCAAGAATTTTTAGATGATTTTATTGTCTATTATCTAAATGACATCTTGATCTATTCTAAAAACATAGAAAAACATGAACTTCATATTTGTTACGTCTTACAAAAATTAAGAGATATAAGAGTCTATGCCATGATAAAAAAGTGTATATTTTACACTACTCAAGTTGTCATTTTAGATTATATAATTTCAAATGATAGACTTATGATAGATCCTAAGAAAGTTCAAATGATTATGGATTGGAAGATCATAAAAACGGTCCAAGATATCCAATGTCTTTTGAAATTTGCCAATTACTATCAGATCTTTATCTAAGACTTCTCTCAAATTACAACTCTATTTACTCGTTTGACTTATAAAGACAAACTTTAATGGAATCAAGAAGCAAAAGTATCATAGGAAGCTTTAAAAATAACCTTTGTTTTTACACCAATCTTGTATCTTGTTGACTTTTCTAAGACATTCTTTATAGAAATAGATGCATCAGACTTTGCTTTGAGTACCATATTATTACAAATCGGAATAGATGATAAACTTCATCCAATATCTTTTCATTCCAAGAAATTTTCAACAGCCGAGATTAACTATGAGATCTACAACAAAGAGCTTCTTGTAATTGTGGATTCTTTCCAAGAATGACATCATTATCTAGAAGGTGCTTTTAATCTAGTCATCGTATATATGGATCACAAGAACCTCAAGTATTTTATGTCAACTCGTATATTGAATCATTGCCAAGCTCATTAGAGCATGTCTTTGTGAAGATTTGAGTTCAATATCATTTATTGGCTATGAAAATAATAAAGTTTGTTTGATGCCCTTTTTAGATATTCTTTTCTTACCTCTAAAGAAAGAAATATAATTTTTGATCAATAAAGGATAATTTTATTGAAGACAGAATAATTTATTCTTTAAGAAGTGAAATCAAGATTGATTGTTGATTCAACTTTTTTCAAATAAATTCAATCAAGTATGTCCTCTGATTTTCTTGTTTATGATATCAAGAATACTTATCTTAAGTTTTGTAATACTTCTAAGTTTGAGTTCAAGAACAACCTACTTTATTTCAAAGAATGCCTATATGTGCGAGAAAAAAAATTACATTTACGTATTCTTCAAGCACATTACGACTTTCTAGCAACAGGATATTTTGGATACAATAAGATTTTGGAGCTAATATCTAAAGATTTTTAGTGGCCACAAATGTCAAAGGATGTAAAAGACTTTGTTCAATCATGTGACATTTGTTCAAGGTCAAAAACTCCTCGGCATTCATCTTATGGTCTTCTTCAACCATTACCTATTCTAAAACAGCCATGGACTTTTATTTCTATAGATTTTATTATAGATCTTTTTGTCTCAAGATTGTGTAATTTTATATTTATAATAGTAGATCATTTTACCAAAATGGCACATTTTGTACCATGCACAAAATCTATCACAAGTGAAGAAATTGCTAAGCTTTTCCTTGATAATATCTATCAATATTATGGATTCCTAAAAGATATTCTATTAGATAAGAAGACTCAATTTGTATAAAGATTTTGAAAAACTCTTTTTAAGATTTTAAAGGTGGATACAAAGCTTTCTTCGGCCTTTTATCTTGAAATTGATGGATAGATAGAGTGCATAAACTAAGTTTTGGAGCAATATTTAAGATGTACCATCAATTATCAATAAGACAATTGGAAAACCTTTTTGCCATTGGCAGAGTTTTCTTATAATAATACGATGTATTCTTCTATACAACAAACATCTTTTTTTGCCAATTATGGTTACCATCGATGACTTAATACTTTTGATTTTTCAAAAGTTCATAATTCTGCAGCAGTAGGTTTGGCAAATTGATTATCAGAGCTACATGCAACAATGAAGGTGCAATTAAAAGAAGCTCAAGAACAATAAAAGATCAAAGCAAATGCCAATTGAAAGGAACAACTACAATTCAATGTAGGTGATAAGGTATGGTTGCTTCATTGTAATATCAAGACTACTTGTCTTTGTGATAAGTTGGACTATTAGATGCTTGGACTTTTTTTTATTTGTAGACAAATCAATCTAGTTGCTCATCGGTTATATCTACTGGAAGCAATGAAGATCCATCTTGTCTTCCACATGTCTCTTTTTGAACCATATAAAACTATGAATATAGCAAGAAGAAGAGAAGTTCCACCTCTTCCTATAGAAATGGAAAATAATGAAGAGTTTAAAATAGAAGAAGTTCTAGACTTAAAGCAGTGCTGAAATAAATTGAAATATCTTGTTCATTGGTGCAGATATGACATTAAAAAACATACAAGGGATCTAATAAAAAATCTTGTAAATGTAACAAAGGCGCTAGAGGCTTTTCATCGATGGCATCCATCTAAATCAAGATGAAGAATAGTAAATCTTTACTATAAAAGAAACAAGGTTCAAAGAAGATTGCATTCTACCTTCTATTTTTTTTTTGTAGCTTTTGTGTATTTGTGATGCTAAGGAAATGGAGAACCAACAACTAGTAGATTCAATTCAAGAGCTTTTATTTGCGGACTTACTAAATGAGACATTACAATTATCACAACCTTCAAGATAATAAAATCGAGATGAAGATCCTCAAGAACAACATGTCTTTTTTTGCATAGATGACAAGATATAATGTGCTTGATATCATGACCTTGGAAGAGACTTCCAATATTTGATGATTTCATTAGAGGTAGGAAAAACTTCTAATAGTGTTCCAAATATTTTATTTGAAAGAAATTACGAAGGCCTCAACAATAATTAAATAATAGGGTGGTCTTTTCACCTTGGTATGAGATACTATTGATGGCTGAGAGGGTCTATTATCTATCTTTGAAGAGAATAAAGATCAGAATATGTAGCAAATATAATTTTCCACATCTTAGATTTCATCAACATATGAAGACTACTCCTTGTAGAACTCATCCTGAGAAGGGAGAGATAATATCATGGACATACACATGTAAATCAATAATTATTTATATGATTTAGATAATAATAAGTAAAAGTAATTTAGTTCCATAATATCTTTTATAAAAGCTTCCTAAAAGCTTCATAGATATTGTTTTGACTTTATATGTATCTTTAATTGATTTTTAATTTAGAAAGGTAGTCAACAAGTTAGCTATGTGCCACACATGTTCGTAGCTTGAAGAACAAGCTAACTATGTGGCCTATAGATAGAAAACTTGCCTTGTAAGCTAAAGCATGTGTCTTATAAAGTCAACATATATTAGAGGTCCTATAGAACATCGCCATGTAGCTCTTATTTAGATAGTATATATAGAGACAAGACTGAAGCCCTCTTTACTCTTGTCAATTCTTTTCTTGCTTCTACATTAGATTTAAGAGTCTCTAGTTTTCTTATCATTTGGTAATAGCCATTCTAGTTTCCTTTTAATATACATACTATTTTATTTCTATTTTACCACTTTTATTTTGACATAGATTTTTCAAGTTTATGCATCTTCTTCCAATTCATGTCCTTGACACCCAAAACCTTTTGATTGTTGGCATCTTTCCTTCTTTTACTTGAACATTAATCTTTCAATATAAATTTCTATTTATTAAATCATTCAATTGCTTCACAATTTGTGTTATATATAAATATTTTAGTCTAAATTACTTTTTTAAATTTTTTCTTTAATATAATGAGAAAATATTGCTAGATCTTTGAATCACTCACTAATCCTAAATCTAAAATTTTTAAGACTATAATCCACAAAAATCTTCATATACTTCAATTTAACTACTTGATTGACCTCAAATTTTTCACATACATTTATAATAAGTACAACAACAAGATATCCAATTTTCATCCATATACATACAACAAAATTCTCAAAATCTTAAAATTTATAAACTTATTTTTATTTCTCAAAAGCTAAATCCATTGTCTACATTATTAACTTTGAAAATCATTCAAAATTTCAATATTAATCCAAATCACATGAAATGAATATTTAAAAATATTTTTTTAAGTTTTTTTTTAAATATCACTCTTTAATTTGTAAAAAAACCTTGAAAATACCTTAAGTACATGGTTTTGTGCTTTGGAATCTAATTTTGATCCAAATTGACATCTGGTCTTTTTTAAGTATCAATTTTTGATAATTTGAGATAATTTTTATTTTAACTTATTAATAATTTTCTTTTAAACATGCTTATATTAATTTTTTTTATCTTATTTACTTTGATTTAGTTTATTTATGCCTCTATAAAGTAAATAAAAGTTTCTTCTATAAAAGGCAATATTAAGACTAAACTTTTCACTATCTTTTTTATAATTTATCTTTGTTTTTCTATTATATCTTTCTATTAGGCTCTTTTATAATAATATCTATATTTTTATTTTTAACCATATACTTGTGTTATTACATGACAATAGATCGATCAGTCTTAAGTTTGTATGGTTTTATATTTGTGATAGTAGATTATTTTATGAAGATGGCAGATTTTTTACCATGTACAAAATCTATCAAAGGTGAAGAAACAACTAAGCTTTTCTTGATAACATCTATCGCTATCATAGATTATCTAAGGATATTATATTGAATAAGAGGACTCAATTTTTATTAAGATTTTGGAGAATCCTTTTTAAAATTTTAAAAGTGAATATAAAGCTTTTTTTAGCTTTTTATCCTCAAAGTGATGGACAAAAAAAGCCTGTTAATCAAGTTTTGGAGTAATATTTAAGATGTACCATCAATTATCATCAAGATGATTGAACAACTATTTACCATTGGCAAAGTTTGCTTATAATAACTAGTTATATTAATCTTTGCTTATAATAACTAGTTATATTAATCTTTTAATTCTTTGAGATTCATGTCCTTAACAGTTTGACAAGAGTTGTAATTCATTGTTCTTACTTTTTTTAAAAAATAAGTAGATTATTTATATTATTATATTTTTAAAGATTACAGACCACTTATTTTTAAACTAACTTATAGTTTTTTAATACTATTTTTTTTCTTAAAAAAATAAGGTTATCTCTCTTTATAGAAATTTTCATGTAATATTAAAGAATGTAGATTACCTTCTTCTAATTTAATTTTTTGAATTTATTTAAGTTGATAATGGAAGAAAAAATTATGGATACTACTTTCAATGGAAGTAAGAATGAATTTTCAATTATTGCAAGTCTTCACAAGCTTGTCAATACTCTTAGGCTAAAATTTTCATGTATTTTTAACATGAATCATGGAAGTAATATTCCTATGCCTATGGAAGAAGTCAATAATAAAGTTCAAAGTTTGTGCCAAAAAGTTGTATAATTAAAAAAAATAAGTAGATCAAATTTATAATTATATTTAAAAAGTCTTTTTATTAAAAATATAAGAAAGACAAAGGTAAGTATGCTTGAGAAGTTTGAAGGAACAAGATCATAGTTTCAAAGGTTTTGACAATAAACAAAGTTCTATTTAAGTTTGCATCCTTTTCAATATTTTAATGGATTTTCTTAAGTTAGATTTATAAAAACACTTATTTCTAAGAATTTTCTTTCTTGGTTTATATCTTTGATGGAAAGAGATTTACAATTACTATATGATTTGAATTCATTCTTAAAAGCACTTATAGCTACATTTAGAAAAAGAGATTGAAAAAAATTAGCAAAGATGAAGCTTATATCTCTATAACAAAGATCACATTTAGCTACCATATATATTATTGAATTTCAAAACCTCACTTGCAATGTGGATTAGAATGAAAAAGCCTTTATTAATCAATTTTGATATTAATTGAAAGATAATATCAAAGATTTTTTATTAATAATATCAAAATTAGATTTATTGAAGCAATTTATTGCTCAATCCATTACATGCAATAATCAAATTTTTAAAAGATAATAAGAATAAAGATTTGGTTGGAGAGTTTTTTTAAATAAAGACAAGTCAAGCTATAGCAACACCTTCTTAATTTATAGAAGCTTATTCATCCAAGCAAGAAATTATGCAAATTGACATAATATATTTTAAACTTCTTTTTGAGCAAAAAAAATTCATCATTGTCAAAATAATTTATATCTATATTGTGGAGAATCCAAGCATACTATTCAATATTGTCCAAAGAAGCAATGCAATCAAAAATTGAAGAGTATGGTTGCTAAAGATGATGATGTGTTAGTAAACAAGTATCTTTGATTTTAGGATTTTTTGATCAACTAAATTAAGCAAAGATTTATACAAAAATAGGCTTATAAAGAGCATTCAACTTGCTATATATTAAAAAAAGTGAATAAAAAATTACTTTTTGAATTAGGTATAGATATTTTGAATATAATGTCATACCTTTTGAATGTACCATTTGCTTTTTAACATCTAATAAATAAAAGTTTTTTGAATTTTTTGATAATTTTATTATCTATTATTTTGATGATATTTTAATTTATTATAAAAATATAAAAAGTATAAAATTTATATTTGTTGTATATTACAAAAATTTAAAAATATAAAATTATATGCCAAGATAAAAAAGTGTATATTCTGTACTACTTAAGTTAATTCTTAAGGATATATTATTTCTAATAGATTTGAAGAAGGTTCAAACTATTATGGATTAAAAGATTTCAAAATTTTTTAGAAATATGAAATATTTTTGAGATTTATCAATTATTATAAGATCTTCATTAAGAACTTTTTTTTCTTCAATTGTAGCTTCTCTTATATATTTGATATATAAAGACAAAATTAAATAGAACAATGAGGCTGAAGTATCTTTCAAAGCCTTGAAGACAATATTTATTTTTGCACCAAACTTGTTTTGGGTCGAATTTTTTAAGGCATATTTTATAGAAACATATCCATCAAATTTTACTATAGGTACAATTTTATTACAAATAGAAGCAGTTGATAAGTTCTACTTCATGGCTATCCATTTTAAGAAATTTTTAAGAGCCAAAATTAACTACAAGATATACAACAAAGAATTTTTTGTAATTAAGGATTCATTTCAAAAGTGACATCATTATCTAAAAGACGCTTTTAATCTAATCACTGTATATGTAAATCACAAGAACTTTGAATATTTTATATTGGCATATATTTTGAATTATTTTTAAGCCCATTGGAATATGTTTTTATGAAGATTGGATTTAAAAATTACATATTGACTCAAAAAACAACAAGGTTTATCAAATGTCTTTTTTAGACATTATCTTTTACCAAAAGAAGGAGATATATCCTTTGATCAACAAAGAATGATTCTTTTGAAGTTAAAGAATTTTATCTTTGAGCAATGAAATTGATACTTGCTGTTAGGGACCATATATAAGACAAGAATTCAAAACCAAAAAATAGAATTAGCTCGACATTAGAATAATAATCAGATACAAGGCAAGAAGGTCCTAACTAGACTACAAGAAGTGAATTGTTGAGATTGAGGATCCCCTCAGCTATGACTTCTATATATATTAGGTCCTAAGAAGCTTCTTGAGAAGTTTTAATGAAGCTTGGAAACAAAGCAAATCTAAGAACTTTCTTTGGCAACTTCTTGAATCATCTAAAGCTTTCTAGAACCTTCTAGGATCTCCCATGCTATTTTAGAACTTTTTTAGAATCTATTAGAAGCTATTGAAACTTTCTAGAACCTTCTAAAATCTACAAGAATCTTCTTAGAACCTTCTTGAACCTTCTTCAGTTGTATGTCTGTAACATCACCTTGTCTTCTAGCTTCGAGGTCTCCGAGAAATAATGTTGTTGCAAGTCAGTATATATACAAAAAATTGAAGATCTATTACATGGTGTCCGCTATATATTCTAGTTATTTTTTGTAAGGCAAAAGATTCATAGGCCCTTATAGCCATTAATAGTGCCTCAAGCCTTCTGCTTATGATCAAGCATGAACTTTGGTATCTTTATTATAGAATTACTTTGCAAAAATTTCTTTTGGATGTCTTTCATAGATAGGTTCTACTTAAAATACAATTACCAACAATCTATTTGTGGATATCCTTTGATGTTTTCATGATTTAGATGGCTCTTCATCTTTAAATCATCTTCGCAAGCTATTTAGTTGAGATGGTGTGACCGACAGGGTGTCTATCTCTTGACTATTCATATCATATAAAGTAGATAAAACCAAAAGAATATAAACTATGGTCATGAATTCAAACTATTGACTTATCATGTTCTAAACATTTAAAAAACTACATCTTCAAAAGTTGCCTCCTCTCTTTCTTTATGAGGCTAAGAACTAAGAATCTTCATAGTGAAACCATCTTACCAAGCTATTGTTCTTTATTTTACCTTTTTTAATCTAGTTGGATGTCGTTGATGAAACTTTTAAACTTTCATTTGTGCATTTATAAGGTTGTCAACTAGTTCCCACATACAATCGTTGATATCATATCTATGCCAATGGATCAAATATTTAAGCCTTTCATGTCTTATCTTTGAATCTAATACCTCTTCTACCTCAAATTCAAGATGATCATTAATTTCAACTATAAGAGGTGGTGATTGTCTTTCACCTAATATGTTTGATTCTTTATACCTTTCTAAAAGTGAAATATGAAAGACTAGATGAAGGTAACTCTAAGCAATAAGTTACATTATTAATTTATTTCTAAATCACAAATGGTCCTAACCTTCAATAGTCAAACTTATGACAGGACCTATTGGATTTTATATTGCCCCAAAGAGGCCATACTTTGTCACCAACTTGAAATGGAAGATGTTCCTTTTCTAATTCATCTACCAATAGCTTATAACGATGTTGAGCCTTTTTTAGGTGAGTCTTCATAGTTGCTTGAAGTTTGGCCATCTTTGTAGCAAACTTCTCTACTATTAGATTTGTTGACTTTGAAGGCTCTATCATATCTAATTTTGGATGATGACCATAGTTTGAATAGAATAGCATTTGTTACATAGATACATGGATTGTGTTGTTATATGCAAACTCTACCAGTGACAAGTAGGAGGTCCAATCGTCTTCTTGATAGTTGATGGTATACCTCAAATATTGCTTACGAATTTAATTGATCCGCTCTATTTGGCCATCAGTTTGAAGATAGAAGGCAAAAAAAAGGTTGATATTAATCTTAAGAATCTTAAAGATTGCCTTCAAAAATCTTGATACAAATTATGGTCCATAATCCGACACAATGTTGTTTGGTAACCCCTGGTAATAATAGACATTGTCAATAAAGAATTTTGTCATCTCTTAACCAATAATTAATTTTTTGTAAAGTACAGAATATGCTATCTTAGTCAATTGATCAATAACTATGAAAATAGTATCAAGATGTGTAAGATGTGTAATGAAATCCATGGAGATAGATGACTATGGTTGATTTGAAATAGAAAGAGGTTGAAAAAGTCCATATAGCTGATGTTGAAGGTTCTTTGACCTTGAATAAGTATCACATGATAGTACAAATTTCTTAATGTCCTTTCACATTTTAAGCCACCAAAAGTCTCTAGACAGAAGTTTGAAGGTCTTATTGAATCCAAAATATCCAGCTATAAGAAAGTCATGGCATATTTGAAGAATGTGCAAGTAAGTTGGTCCTTTAGAAATGAACAAACAATCTTCAAAGAACAAGATGCTATCTTTATACTTAAATTTAGAAGACTCTTCAAGAAAGTTGTTGATAAGACGCTTCATATTAAGAATAAAAAGGCTCCATATGAGGCTTTATGAGCATGATCAAGAAATGATAAATCCACAAGTATTGATACATTAGTTGCTTAAAGATGAAATTGCTAAGGTTTTACTAAAGTTACTCATTGTCGATCATATACTACCTCGCGTTTTCGTATTACGTGCTTTCCTGCTCGAGAACGCGCTGGGCGTCTGGCTGTAGAAGGTAGTATGGAGATTCGCCGATAGTCAAGCAGTCTATCAGTTTTTGACTGCTGGAATATAAACGACTGTAACAATGTACCGTAAATCTATACGGGTGCTCTTCGACTGCTTGTCGAAGTCCTTTTTACCCCAGCCGGTAGGTCTCTAGACGTTACAGAGAACCTCGAACAATCCAAACTGTTAATCTTCAATACCGCTTTGTACTTACGATCTTGTATCCACTGACTGTCTTGTTAGATTAATTCAATAAATTTCATTCACTCCGCATATTCAATCCTATAGACATCCTTTTAATCCTTCAATCACAGACATAACTCGATTTCACAAAACAGTCAAGAGTATTCAAACCCACTTCATTGAAAATCCCGATTCACTATTATAATACTGACTTCAGCAGCGATTGCCTCAGTCTTCCCAAAACTCTACGAAGAAAAAAATCCAAATTCTATGTCTTTCCTTTCCCGACCCGAAGCATGAAGCTCCTCTCTCTAATCTCCTTGATCTCCAAAAAACCTCCAATGAAAACCAAACTAGTAACCTTGCAAAAGCTTTCTGCCGCTCCCCCGATTTTCCTTCAAACTTATTCTCCTCCTAACCTTATCCTCTTGAATTCCTTCAATCTTTCGTCTTGGATCCGAAATTGGCTCCCGCCGTCAGAGCTTAGATCCGAAATTGGCTCACGTCATCAAGGCCTTCTCCTCCGTTTTTACCTTTAAGAGATCCATTTATCGCAAACAACGTTCCCTGAAACGGCACAGAGAACAGGACAGCCTGAAACAAAATCGAAACCCCGTACTCGGGTCCACATTGAGTCGTCCGACCAATTCAGGTCCCATATTGGCAAAGATGCCCATAGTAACCTGGATGTTAGAATAATTGGGTCAAATTGGTCCTCACGTCAGATTGGCTAAGACCCGTACTAAGACCTAGATTTCCCGTAATTAGATTGCATTGGGTTGACCGGCCAATTCAGGTGTCATATTGGATAAGAGTCTAGTAGTAACCTGGATTGGATTCTCGAAATTGGATCCAATTGGCTCTTCGAACCCGTCGTGTGAATTTGTCCTTCTTTTCTTACTGACTCCTGTTATTGGAATTAAATGGAGCATTTCAATATACCCCGGCTGATTGTAACGGGGTGACTGAACCTGGCCACTCAGTATTTGTACAGGAGTTGGTCGTTACTCCCAATATTCGAGGTAACTGAATATTAATAAAATTCCCCTTTCTTTTTATTTTCACTGTATACTCGTGTTACAACACGACATCTACCCCCTCTGAACCTGTGCATCCTCCGATATGCACCAATTTCCCCAATTGCTGTTTGCTTCAGAATATATCCTCTACGTCTTTGTCCAGTTCGTCTTCGTCACCTTCATTATCCAAATCACTTTCATCTTCTTGCTGCGGAATCTCTATACCTTCATTAAGGTCTTCCATATTCATCTCTGCGTGTCTTCGTTTAAATATTTTTACTCGCTTCCCTGCAATTGGTATTTTTAATTTTGTACCATCTAACTCCCGTAATGAGTAAGTCGCATTATCATGAACAGTTGTTACCACATATGGTCCAAACCAACGTTTTGAGAATTTCCACAAAGTACTATGTTGATTATCCAGACTATTGTCATAAACAAGTACCCAGTCACCTTCCTCGATTGCTTTTGGTCTCAATCGATGTTGCTTATCGAATCGCGCCTTGTTTTGTAACCTTGCTCTTTTTAACCTTCCCAATGCTATCTGGACATCTTCCGTTCTTTGCTCTAATTGTCGAATCCTAATAGCCAGAAGTTCTTCTCTTGTCAATCCATGGTAGCATACTCCAAGTAAGTACCTTTTCTTCAATCGGCATAATTAGTTTTTGACCTGTCATAAGTTCTACTGGCATATATCCTGTCACCGAGCTATGTGTTGTTCGATCAGCCCATAATGCAAATGACAAAAGCCGTGGCCACTCTTTAACTTTCCCATTACAAGCTTTAACCAATGCTTTCACAATCGGTGGGTGATCACGTTCGCTTTTTACATTCCCTTCTGGATTATAAGCAGTAGTCAGTGATAGTTTAACTCCACATCTTTCAAAGAACTTACGAGCTTCTTGTGCATTTAATTCTCCATGATCTGCAGTGATTTTTCCTACGCACCCGTAACGGCAAATGACATCTTCAAGCAAAAACCTACAAATCCCCTCTGTAGATTTTGTCCTCAATGCTCTTCCTTCTACTTGATTTGATAAATCTTCACGAGCTAAAACCAAATATCTCATCTGCCATAATCCAACCGGCATAATAACCAAATCAACAACCCATTTAAAATGAATAGCCAGAGGATACGTAGGATGAAGACCATCTCGATGTCGGATATTAGAATACGATTGACAGATTTCACATGACTCTACAAATGAGAGCACATCTCGATACATATTTTTCCACCAATATCGTTCCTTGAGTTTAGCAAAAGTAGCCCAGATTCCTCTATGCCCTGCCCATAAACTATCATGAAACTCCTTTAATAATTTTAGTTTTTCTTCCCTTTTGCCTATCACTCGTTGTGGCATCCCAATTCCTTTCTTCGGTCTCTTCCATAAGAATCCATCTCGAAGTAAAAATCCATATGTTTTTTTTTTCTTATTTGTTTTAATTTTTCTATAGACCAATTCCCCTGCTTAGTCAAGGTATTCAAATAATGACCAATATCCAATAATTCTCCTTCATAAGATTCTTAAAGAAATAGCTTGTCTTCTTTGTTGAGATTTGATATTGAATAGAATTTCAATCCGACATCATCAATGTCTTCAACCATTTCGTCCTCCCTCTCGTATCTTGCTCGAGATAGCATGTCTGCTACTAAATTGTCCTTCCCAATGATATGCTTAAATTTTGGATTTAGTGACTTAATATAAGCAATCCATCTCAACATTGCAATATCTGGCGTTGAACAGTTAATAATCATTCCAAGCAATGGCAAGCAATCAAATAGTCCTTTTCAGCTTTAATAGCCGAAACGACTCCCCAAAGTTCTCTTTTGACTTACGAATATGCATGCTGACGAATACTTAAAACTTTAGCCCCAAATCGAACTACAAATCTACTCCCATTTGAATCATCTTGACCCACAGCCCATCCAACGGCAATTGGACTAGCGTCTACAGTAAGAATCACTGGTCTATTGCACTTATAATCAACCTTCCTCAATATTGGAGGTGACATCAATAATTTCTTCAATCTTTGCATTGCCTAAATATGCCTTTCTTCCCATTTAAATCGGTAACCCTTGCGTAACAGTTCATATAATGGATCCGCTATGTGAGCAAAATGAGGGATCCAGATTCGATATAATACACATGTATCCAAAAACCTGCGAACCTCTGTTAAAGAATCACAATCCTCTTTCATCCTTCCAATTGCATCAACTTTAGTCGGATCTGGTTTTCTTCCGTAAGATCCACATAAATGTCCAACAATTACAACCTCTCGTACTCCAAATACAGACTTCATACCCGATAATGTAAGATGAACTTCTCCAAGCCAAGTTAAAATCTTTTCACAATCTTGTATATGATCAACAACATATCTGCGACACCCCCTCGTATCTAAAGTTTCATCCTTGTCTCCTTCTCTGCACCCTTTTATAAGAACATCATCCAAAAAAGGCATAGTCTTTTCCGGAATAAAATCTCTCAATACCTTATTCATCCCATTCATCATATGCACAACTGAGTTAGTCGCGCCTTGAGGAAGAGTGCACATTCTAATCAATCCAAGCGGTGTCTTCATCGTTGTCATATCTCTACTTCCTTCGGCAAGTTGAAATTGATCATAACCTGAATACAAATCACTCATTGAATAGATCGCCCTTCCAGCAAACGCCTCAGCAAATTCATCTACAATAGGTCCAATTCCTGCATTCCTGACAGTTACTGCATTCACCGGTTGCATATCTTGAATAAACCGTAGTGACCCATTCTTCTTAGGTATCGTAAACCATCGACTAGAATACGACGCAAATGAAGGTTCCAATATTTTCATCTTTATCTTTTCTTTCAATAGTTCCACCAATTTAGGTAAATGTGCCCTCAATACTAGAATCGGTCTTAGATTTCAAGGTACATGCGATACAGTGAAGATAACCATAGGTGTTATAATATTTGGATCCACACACCCAATTTCATGAGATTCAAAGGCAAACGATCTACCTTGTTTAGCCAACATCTTTTTGAAGCAAGTAATTTCCTCCGGCAATAAAGAACCATCAGAACCAATCTTCAATTCTTCAAAAGTCTCTTCAGTAAACTGATGTCCAATACTCATTGGATCTCTTAAACTTGCTTCTTTTGATGCTTCTCCTATTTGTTCTTTAGAATCCTCTGGTAATGGTCCGGCAACAGGCTTTACCTTCTTATCTGCCGTTTTATATCTCGTCTCTACTGTGACTTCTAGTGCTTGAAAAGATTCAAGCATGGTATAAACCTCTCTCGGATGAATCTCAACAATCTTATCATTATCCCCTAACCCAATAGATGTAATCAATTCCAATGAATCTTTCAGTCCATTTTCTTCATAAACACCCAAAATCCTCTCATCATCTTGCAATGTACCTATCTTGCGTAATTGTCCTTCAATATTATATAATCTTTTTCTTTCTTTTCTTTTAAAATCATCAACTTTCTTATACATAATATTTCCATTCTCCAATATACCAATAAAACTCGCATCAAAGGCACCTTTATCTCGTGAGAGTACCTCCTCTTTTATACCTCCATAATCTCGCTTTACAGTGGTACCTCCCCAAAATCCTTAAATCCTTCAACAATCTTTGGCAATGGTTTCTCCCTCAACCTATCTCGATTCCGTTCATAATAGGAGGTACTGTTAGAAATTGTACAGCTTTCCTCTCATCTTCGCTCCGTACCCTTGCATAAGCAGAACCATCGTCAAGTACTTTTGTTTCCATCCGTGTTGCCGTGATATAAGGTTGTCCTAAAATCAACGAATAAGACGTTGTATCTTGAACGAAGAAATGTTGCTCCGTCGCAACATCCCCAATCCGAATTTTGACATTTGGACAAGCTCCATATAATTCGCCCCGTGTGTTATTAGCTGCTCATATTGTCCATCCATGTTCCATATCAATTGGCCATTTTTGCTTCTTATAAAGATCTTTAGACATGAGATTTATTTCAGAACCATGGTCGACCAAAGCAACAATTGGTTCTTCTATATCTCCTACCTTCACCAATACCTCAGTAGTTGCCCTTGCCCAATGCTTTCGAGTATAATGGCTCAAAGTTTCCATTTCCTTATCACTAGAATCTTCGAAATGTACTCGCTGATTATACCCATTCTTTTCATTTGTTGGTTGCTTGTAACCAATATCAAACTCTTCTTCATCTCTACATATTCTTGCATCAATAGCATGACTCATTCCAGTTTCGCCCATTAATTACCTCTTTCGCTTAATGCTATCAATGATAACATCATGAAACTCCTTCTTTGCAATTCCCAAGACTTCTTTCAATGTGAATTCCACCTTAGCGTTTAATATACGTTCTTCCAACACCCCTTTCAAATTTGTTGCCGCTTCAATGTCAGAAAGTAGCTTATAAGCAATTGATTTGCCCTTATCTTTTGTCTCCATTGTTTTTTCTCCCAATGATGCTGAGGTATCCTTTACAGGCAATTCTTGTGAAGCTGCCTCCCGAGCCTTGTCTCCTCGAGTTTGCCTCTTAAAAGAATTTCCTTCTCTAGTATCATCAAAATTTCCTCGTCTTTCTTCTTCCATCAAAGCTTCATGTTGGCTCTTAGCAATATATGCATGAACTGAAAGAGACTCAACAGAATCCTCCCAACCTGTTCTTCCTCGTATTGTAGCTGCAGTTCTCAATAACGCTTCTCGAGGTAATTTCCCTTCTTGCATTGTAGAAACGGCAGAAGCCCAAAACTCACTAGTTTCCGTACTTCTACCAATTTCATCATCTACTCTAGCACCATAACTTGTACTTTCTAGTGCTACTGTTTCATGCTCTTTTAAGTAATCTTGAACCAATGCTCTCATTCCTCCCTTGCCAAAATTGGTTTGAAGAAGATCCTCTCTATTTTTATATGCTATCTTCCCATCTTTCCAGCAAATAATTCCCTGCCGTATCATATTATTAAATTCATTGCAATCTTTTCTAGTGTGTGAAGCATCATCACACCAAATGCATCTTTGTACGAATCCTTGTTTTGAAACATTCTTCGAATTATTTATAGAAGTATTCTCTTCAAGTCTTGCCAATTTGATTTGAAGATCTCGCATTCCTCGTATAATTTCTTCCATACCCATATCTGCTTTCTTTGACAAGGATGTCGAAGGTTGAACTGTAGGCATTGTTGGTGGTGTTGTACGTACTGGAGCTTTGGGTGCTTGTACTGTTTTCGGAATATTGCTCCTATCCTTCCTCCTTTCTTTTTTTGTAAGCAACCCCACCGCATCTTCAACGTTCTTCCACTTCGTTGTCAATCCTTCATTTTCTTCTTTGTCTTCAAGAAGGGATTCTAATTTCTCTTACAATTCTCCATCAGCAGCTTGAAGAAATAGATCAACTTTGTTCGGCACCAATGTCAATTTTTCTACCTTCGATAATTGAGAGTACTGCCTCTCAAATTCTCTTAGTAGCTCTGTTGCTTGCAAATTCTTATTGGGCCGTTCAATCCATCCTACAAACAGCTTCTTAGTAACGCGATCAGCATCTTCCAAGAAATATTTGTCTTTCAATGCATGTGAAAAATCCTCCCATGAATTCCCATAACGATCCGTAATCGATGTAATGTGGTCCCTTATCTCCGATATCGTGGCAAGTCCAAATAGTGCAACCATTTTCTTCTCAGAAACCCGATTTAATTCCATTTCACGAACATAACATCTTAAATACCTTGAAATATTCCTCCCATCAAATTGATCAATTTTATTGACCACTGCTTGCAATGCTTTGGTTGCCAAAGCTTCCTTTCGATCATTGCTTTGCTGTTGCTACATTGACAATGAGAAGGCTTGAAACAAACTAGCAATAGACGGATCCATGTGGATACCTTGTCCTTTAGAAGACTCCCCACTAGAAACTCCTCCCAAAAATCCTTCAAAATTTTTATTTTCATTTTCCATAAAAATAAAGATAAAATCAACCGAAATCCAATACCTTCCACCTCAAGCTTTCACGTCGGGTTCACCACTTTTTGTCATATTACGTGCTTTTCTGCTCGAGAACGCGCCGGGCATCTGGCTGTAGAAGGTAGTATGGAGATTCACCGATAGTCAAGCAGTCTATCAGTTTTTGACTACTGGAATATAATTGACTGTAACAATGTACCGTAAATCTATACGGGTGCTCTTCAACTGCTTGTCGAAGTCCTTTTTGTCCCAACCGGTAGGTCTCTAGACGTTACAGAGAACCCCGAACAATCCAAACTGTTAATCTTCAATACCGCTTTGTACTTACGATCTTGTATCCACTGACTGTCTTGTTAGATTAATTCAATAAATTTCATTCACTCCGCATACTCAATCCTATAGACATCCTTTTAATCCTTCAATCACAGACATAACTTGATTTTACAAAACAATCAAGAGTATTCAAACCCACTTTATTGAAAATCCCGATTCACCATTATAATACTGACTTCAGCAGCGATTGCCTCAGTCTTTCCAAAACTCTACGAAGAAAAAAATCCAAATTCTATGTCTTTCCTTTCCCGACCCGAAGCATGAAGCTCCTCTCTCTAATCTCCTTGATCTCCAAAAAACCTCCAATGAAAACCAAACTAGTAACCTTGCAAAAGCTTTCTGCCGCTCCCCCGATTTTCCTTCAAACTTATTCTCCTCCTAACCTTATCCTCTTGAATTCCTTCAATCTTCCGTCTTGGATCCGAAATTGGCTCCCATCGTCAGAGCTTAGATCCGAAATTGGCTCACATCATCAAGGCCTTCTCCTCCGTTTTTACCTTTAAGAGATCCATTTACCGCAAACAACGTTCCCTGAAATGGCACAGAGAACAGGACAGCCTGAAACAAAATCGAAACCCCGTACTCGGGTCCACATTGAGTCGCCCGACCAATTCAGGTCCCATATTGGCAAAGATGTCCATAGTAACCTGGATGTTCGCATAATTGGGTCAAATTGGTCCTCACGTCAAATTGGCTAAGACCCGTAGTAAGACCTGGATTTCCCGTAATTAGATTGCATTGGGTTGACCGGCCAATTCAGGTGTCATATTGGATAAGAGTCTAGTAGTAACCTGGATTGGATTCTCAAAATTGGATCCAATTGGCTCTTCGAACCCGTCTTGTGAATTGGTCCTTCTCTTCTTACTGACTCCTGTTATTGGAATTAAATGGAGCATTTCAGTATGCCCCGGCTGACTGTAACGGGGTGACTGAACCTGGCCACTCAGTATTTGTACAGGAGTTGGTCGTTGCTCCCAATATTCGAGGTAACTGAATATTAATAAAATTCCCCTTTCTTTTTATTTTCACTGTATACTCGTGTTACAACACGACAGCGTACTTCTGGTTTAAGGTAAGAACATCTTGATATTACATTTAATAAACCTTGTTGGCTTCTGGATTGATATATGATACAAAAGTCAAATCGTGATAAAAATATATTCTAACACGTTTAGCGACAGTTTAAGACTTAGGCTTATATTAAGTATTTAAGATTCTTATGATCTTTACATACAGTTACTTGATGAGAGGCACCTTCAAAAAAGTGGCACCATTCTTGAAAAGAATTTATGATGGCAAGCAACTCTTTATCATGGATTTCGTAGTTAATTTTTGTCGCCGAAAATTTTCTAGAATGGAATGCAATTGGATGAAGTTTGGCATCTTCTCCATATTGTCATAAGACTGTTCTCAATGCAAAGTTTGAGGCATCGATCTCCATAAAATAGGACTTGTTGAAATCTAAATGTATCATAATTAGAACTCTTGTGAAAGCATCTTTTAAGCTTTGAAAGGCTTTCTTTGTTTTGGGGCCCTAGTCCAACTTGTCTTTGTATGTCAATTGCATCAGTGGAGCACCAATTTTGGAATAATTCCTAACAAAAATCATGTAGAAGTTTGTAAATCTAAGAAAACATTGGACATTATATACAATTTTTGATTTTACCTAATCGATTATTGCTTATACCTTCTTTGGATCCATAAAAAGGCCTTTCTTAGAAATAATATATCCAAAAAATTTGACTTAAGATGCCTGAAATACACACTTCTCCAGTTTTGCATATAGCCCAGTATTTCATAGCTTTTCCAACATAAGGCAGACATATTTTTTGTGGTCTTCTGGATTTTTAGAGAAGATTAGAATAACATCCAAATAAATCACAACAAAATCATCAAGATGCTCATAAAATATGTCATTCATTAAGTGTTGGAATATGGCTAATACATTGGTAAGTTCAAAAGGCATGACATTGTATTTAAAATGTCTATACCTAGTGCAAAATGTTGCTTTTCATTCATCTCCTTCTTTAATGTGTACCAAGTTATATGTGCCTCATAGATCAATTTTTATAAAGATCTTTGCTTAGCTAAGTTGATTAAGAAGTCTAAATATCAATAGCAATGGATATCAATTCTTTACCATGATTTTATTAAGACCACAATAATTGACACACATTTGTAAAGATCCATCTTTTTTCTTTTCAAATAATATTGGAATACTAAGTGGCAACTTAGAATATTGAATAAAATTCTTAGTCAAATTTTCTTCAATGTACTCTTTTAAAGTCGCAAGTTCATTTTGGGATAAATTATAGATGGGTCTAAATGGTGTCGTGATGTAATATGACTATATAGTGAAATTATAATCAAAATTGAATTTCTAATTAATATCTAATTATCTTAGTTTGATTATAATTTGAGGTATCTAAACATGACTTTTATAAAAGCCTCTTAGGTTATTTTTTATCTTAATAGTTAGTAAGTTGAAAGCTAATTAGTAATTTTACCTTCTAGATTGTAGAGACTCTTCTACGACCTTAGAAAGACCATAAATTAATAAAATCAAGTTAGAAGAGGTAAATAATTAATATAGTTGGTACTAGAGTTAAGTTGAAAGTAGAATTGGGCTAAAAAATCCTTAGGATAGGTTTGATTGATACATGGGAGTCGGTCGTTTGTGAGACAAGGTCGAAATCAGACCTCTTGCCACAAAAACTGCAGCTTAGGACAAAATAGGGATTCATTCAAAGATCGGAGGATAGAATTTGAGAGCTAGCTTGAAGTTCTTTCCAAAGGCATAAGGATTGTTTTTGGAAGATTTTTGAGGACTTAGAAATTATTGTTCAAAGTCAAGGTTTGTATTGGTGATTTGGATTTTATGTAATATAATTAAGGCTAGCAATTTTGGCTAGTTTGTGCAATTGGTATAACATCTATAGTTGAAAATTTGATATTTTTTGGATTATTGGGTGTGCTAAGTGTATACAAAATTTTGTAATAATCTAATAGTGTAGTTTAGAGATATCTAGTTTTTAACACAAGTGGATTTTAGAAGTTGGCAGTTTGAGGTTGGATAGGATTTCTATGATATCTAGAGATTTATCAATTGAATCGAGGTGAAATTTGGCATAATATTGAAGGACTTAAAGATCAAGCTGCATATCAATTTTGAGACAAAGTTAATAGTTGGAAAGGGAGAAATCTCTGCTAGGATTTCTGTTTCACTTTTCAAGTTGGTGGCCAAGTAACATCAGTGCAATTTTTGGAGGTTTTCTCACAATTTATAAGTTGGATTGGACTAAAAATTCTTGAGCATATAAAAGACTTACATTGACAAATGCATGCAAAATTTTACATTAAGTGGACAGTCGGATTGGATGTTATAGCTTATTAAAGCTCACTGATTAGGATTGGGACTTATAAGAAAAATCTAAATTACTTAAACATAAAAGTAATAAGGTAATTGGAATTTATGTATGGTTAAGGCTACTAAGAAGAGTATTTTTAGCACTTTTGAATTGAAATTCAGATTATATTCTTTTCATATGGATGAAACCTATTAGGATTTCTTAGATACTTGTGAAACACAACCTCACCTTCCACACCTAGGTGCCCAGTGCATTCTTGAGCAAGACAACACGTAATACGACAACGGTGATTGAGTACCTTTTTAAAGATCAATCATATGATCGTAAGGGCAATGCTTTGGCAAGATGTCTGCATTTTTCATTTCAAATATATTTGTAAAATTCTTATACACCTCTAGAATTATTATTGTAGCAACCATAGGTTTCGATTGTGGATTTGCATAGACAAAAAATATAGTACCTTATTTGGCCACCCTCACAAATACTCTAGCTCCAATAAATAAATATTATTTAAGTTTTGGCTTATTGAGTATTAGAAGTTTTTTCATAGATTTGAGATTCTATAATCTATTAGAAAAAATTCTAACTTTCAAAATACCCAATCTATCCATGATTTGTATTTAACAAGCTATTAAAGTCCTAAAATGACTAAACTTGATGGTAATCTAATGATGTTGAATACCACTTCGTTGCTATGGTTGTCAAAGGTTATTTCTAATGGAATTGTTTCATGAGTGACTATTCTAGAGGATAAAGGTCGACCATCTATTACTTCTACATGTACGGCTTTGGATTTTTTGACCATGCAAATTTTGTGTGATCTAGAAAATTCTTTGTCAATAAAACATGCAAAGGCTCTCAAGTCAATTGAGGCATGATAGTCTAATTTTATAACTTATCACCGTACAGGTATAGAAAAACATCGAAAAATGCTGGCAGAGAATATAAGATCTTTTTTGATTTGTGATAGTGAAGAATCGAACTACACGATCCCTACTATGGTTGGATGCCCTCGTTTTTTTGCAATACTTTTAATGATGTGGCTACATTCTTCTTATAATATGTACACTGACATTTCTCTGAACAATTATTAATCTTATGGCCAGGTTTTTTGTAATATAAGCATAGGTCAAGTTTCCTTTGATACTTTTTTCTTGCTCAAAAAGAGGTTTGAAGAAAATTGCATCAATTTGCATATCTTTTCCTTTCAAATGCTCATTAGAATTGAATGGTGAAGAAGCTACAAAATAATTGGTATATACATTTAGCATAATTGAAGAACATTTATCTTGTTATCATTGAAATAATTGATTATTGCACTTCATAACTTGACTAATGGCTTCATTAAGTATTTGAGGATCTGGCATAGACAACAATAAGCCCTTAACATTGTCTCTTAATCTCTAATGAAATTGGCTCATCAATGCATCTACTCTCCAATTTATATCATATGCTAATTGTTAGAAATCTATGGCATATATTGATACAGAACACGTACTTTGTTAAAGGCTTTGAATTATAGTTGTTGAAGAACAAACCTTATCATGTTCACCAAATGCGGCCAAAAATGCTTCAAAATTATGCAATTTAGGAAAATTCTTTTCAAATAATGGAGCTAATTAAGATAAATCTTGACCTTAGAGCAAGGTTCCAACCAAACCAACAGAAGATACTTTAGTGGAATATTATTGAGGTTGAAGCAAGGTAATTAGTCATACTTGGTTTAAAAAGCCACAAAATTTTGAACAGGTGCCATCAAACTTTTTTGAAAGACTGATCTTTGGTTCTTTTTTTTATTATTGTTGTCAAATCATTACCTAAAGTGGATGCATCTTCCATATTTGAAGTTCTTCATTTTGCTTTGACAAAATCTCTATCTTAATCTTCAATACTTCAAGAGCATTAATAATAGAATCTAATTTAATCTCTTTAAAGTCTATCATATTGACTTTTCTACCTTTTGTCATAGAAAATCAGAGAAACACATGCATTCAAAAGAATTATTTTTTTATATATGGTATAAAGAAAAAAACCAAAAAAATATTAAAAAAAGAACAATATGAATCTAAGAGAGGATAATCTGTAACTTCTAGAATATTATAGTATTTCCAAAAAAAGAAATAATCCACTCTTTGTTAAGAAAGATCAAGCTTCTAATATTATTTTATGAGACTTTTGACAAATTGTTAGGAACCATATAGAAGATAAGGATTCAAGACTAAGAAATAGAGTTAGTTCAACATTAGAACAATAACTGGATACAAGGCAAGAAGGTCCTAACTAAACCATAAAAAATAAGTTGTTAAGACTAAGGATTTTCTCAACTTCGACTCTTATATATACTAGGTCTTAGGAAGCTTCTTGAGAAGTTTCAATGAAGCTTGGAAACAAAGTAAGCCTAAGATTCTTCTTTTGCAACTTCTTGAATCATCTAAAGCCTCTTATAACCTTTTAGGATCTCTTATGACCTTTTAGAATTTTTTTAGAATCTATTCAAATTTTTTGGAATCTTCTTAGAGTCTATTAGAACCTTCTAGAATCTTCTAGGATCTACAAGAATCTTCTTAGAACCTTCTTGAATCTTCTTCAATTGTATGTCCATGACACTTATTTTTGATTCAACCTTTTTCAAGTAAATTCAATCAAATACGTCCTTTCATCTTCTAATTCATGATATTTAAAAATACTTCTTTTAAATCTTATGATTCTTCTAAATTTGAGTTTAAAAATAATCTATTCTATTTCAATAAATGATTATATATTTTAGAAGAAAAAATATGATTACTTATTTTCCAAGCTCATCACAACTTGTAGCCAAATATTTTGGATATAATAAGATTTTAGAGCAAATAATAAGAAATTTTTAGTGGCCTCAAATATAGAAGGCAGTTAAAGACTTTATATAATTATGTGACATTTATTCAATATTAAAAATTCCTCATCATTGATCTTGTGGATTCTTATAGCCATTACCTATTTCAAAAAAACTATAGTCTTTTGTTTCTGTAGATTTTATTATAGTATTGTATTACATATATTCTTACTTGAAAATTCATTGAGTACTTGGTTGTAGAAGATAAGTAGAAATGCGACAATAATTCTATTAAGTTTAATAGAATATTAAATAAACTTTAAATAATCCTTAATAAACTTAATTAAATTTTAATCAATCCAAAATAAATTTAAATGATGTTATAAAAGAAACATAAAGAATTTTCAAATTAATTTCCAAAAAAAATAACAAAAAAATCTTAAAGAAATATATAATATTTTTTAAAAGAAATAATAATAATCTTAAAAAAATATTAGAAATAAAAACTTTTAAAAAAATAATGCCTTATTTAAATACTAAAAATAGAAATTTAAAATAAAGTTAAAATAAATTCTAATAAAATCTAAATTTAATCCTAATTAAAATCCTAATAAAAATCCTTTAAACTTTAATTAAATCCTAGATTAAATCCTAAATCAAATCTTAATTGAAATCTTAAATCTTAAACCAATCCTAATGCATCTTAATAAAATCTTAATTAAATCTTAGATTTTTTTAAAAAAATATATCTAATCAAATTTTAATATAATTCTAATCAAATCTTAATGAATTACAGTCAAATCCTAATCAAATCCAAAAGAAGTCTTAAATTCTAATCAAATCCAAAAAAAATCCTAAATTTTAATCAAATCCTAATAAGCCTTATATTCTAACCAAATCCTAACTAAATATTAAATCTTAAATTCTAAATCAATCTTAATCAATTTTTAATCAATTCTTAAATCTTAAACAAAACTTAACAACTCTATAGCAGATTAAAAATTCAATAATTAATGATTGAATTATTGATCTTGACTTAAAATTTGCATACCTTGCAACAATTAAGTAAGCAATAAGTATAAAACATTTGAAGAAGATTGTACATACTAATAGCATGCAAAGCTCCCAATGTCTTGGATATATACATATAAATTAATAATTATTTATATGATTTAGATAATAGTAGATAAAAGTAGGTCAATTCCATAATATCTTCTATAGAAGCTTCTTAAAAGCTTCATAGATGCTGCTTTGACTTTGTATGTATCTTTAATTGATTTTTTAGGTTAGAAATATGATCAATAAGTTGGCCATAAGCCATACATGTTAGTAACTTGAAGAACAAGCTAGCTATGTGGCTTATATGTAAAAAACTTTTCTTGTAAGCTAAGGCATGTGTCTTGCAAAGTCAAGACATATTAGAGATCTTATAGAACATCGTGATGTAGCTCTTAGTTAGATAGTATATATAGAGGCAAGAATGAAGCCCTCTTTATTCTTATCAATTCCTTTCTTGCTACTAGTTTAGATTTAACAGTCTCTAGTTTCCTTGTCATTTGGCAATAGCCATTCTAATTCTTTTTAATATACATATTACTTTATTTCTATTTTGCCACTTTTCTTTTCATATAAATTTTTCAAGTTTATGCATCTTCTTCCAGTTCAATGTCTTTGACAAATTGACAAAAGTGTACTTATAATATTACAGCTTTTTCATCTTTTGATTAAGAGTGGATTATTCTTTTTTTTTGATAAGACATAAGCATATTAGTTGTAGATTACCCTCTTTTAAACTAATATTATTCTTAGTATCTTCTTTGTTTTCAAGTCCCTTCTTTTACTTGTATTGAGCAATATTAGATAATTATTTTCTAAGTATTATCATGGCAAAGGTTCTTAAAATGAAGAGTGCAATGGCATAAATACAAGAGCAATTGAGGGAGTTAATACTTGCAATGCATTAAATCAACTTACCACCACAAAGAGCAATAAGAATGGTAGGAAGTGAAGACAAAGATATGATTGGAGTTGCTTCAACATCTACACCCAATCATGTCCCTTTTCCTATGGTGGAACATCCTTCTGGTACTAGAGAACTAAGAGTTGCCATGTCCAAAAGTTTGACGGCACGAGATCCAAGTTTTGAAGATTTATCAATCAAGTACAACTTATGATTGAACTTCAACTCCAAAGCTATCCAAATTTAGGATCACAAGTTAGATTCATTAGTACACTTCTTTTAGGTTTAGCATTATCATGGTTTTCATCATTTTTTGAACGACGAGATCCAATATTGGATAATTTAGAGGCTTTTTTAGCAAAGTTTTGATCCATGTATAGAAAACATGATGCAACTCTTGTTGCAACCAACAAGATCTATATTTTACAACAAGGCTATTGATTTGTAATATTATATGCGTTACAATTTTGATAACTTGTAATTCTTATAAAGTGGAATGATATTGTATTAATTAGCAAATTTTTCTATAGATTACAACCTGAAGTAAAGAAAATGATATTCAACATATCTAATCTTCAAACATTGAATCAAATAATTGACTTTTTTGTGAAGTAAGATAATTGACTTTTTGAATTTCAATCTCAGAATCAGATAAGTAGGCTTCAACATTACTATAATTAAATAGCAACACCAATGCCTCTTCAAGACATATATTCAAAAATAGAGGATATAGAAATTAGTGTAGTATATTTCAAACTTCTTACTAAGTAAGAAAAGACTCATCGCCATCATGAAGGATTGTGCTTTTATTGTAGAGAATCTAAGCACACTACTCAACATTGTCCAAATAATTGATGCAATTATAAAATGAGTAGTACAAATATCAAAAAAGATAATATATTCAAAAACAAGTTTGTCTAACTACAATAGGAATCATTGACACATTACGTATTGTCTTGCTTGAAAATGCATTGGGTACCTAGCTGTGGAAGGTGAGATTGTGTTTCACAAGTATCCAAGAAATCTTAATAGGTTTCATCCATATAAGAAGAATATTATCTAAATACTGATTCAAAGGACTAAAACACACTCTTTTTAGTAGCTTCATTTATACATAAACCTCAATTACCTTATTACTTTCATATTTAAGTAATTTAGATTTTTCTTGTAAGTCCCAACTCTAATCAATGTGCTTTAATAAGATGTAACTTCTAATCTGACCATCTACTTGATGTGAAATTTTGCATGCAATTGTCAATGTAAGTCTTCCATATGCTTAAGAATTTTCAATCCAATACAACTTACATATTGTGAAAAAACCTCCAAAAACTACACTTATGTCATTCAGCCACCAACTTGAAAGGTGAAGTAAAAATTCCAACAATGATTTCTCCTTCTCTAACTATTAATTTTGACTCAAAATTGGTTTTCAGCTTGATCTTTAAGTCTTTCAAACCATGTCAAATTTCACCTTGATCCAACTAATAAATCTCGAGATATCATAGAAATCATATCCAAACTCAAATTGCCAACTTCTGATATGTACTTGTACCAAAATCCAAATATCTCTCAATTACACTATTGGATTACCACAAAATTTCACATAAAATTAGAATACCTAATTATCCAAGAACTATCAAAATTTGAATTGTAGATGTGACACCAATTTTATGAATTAGCTAAGATTGCTAGCCTTAATTTTATTACAAAAATCCCAAGTTGCCAATACAAACCTTGATTTCCAATAATAATTGTTAACTCTATCCAAATCCTACCAAAACCAACCTTATGTCTTTAAAATAAGCTCTAACCTAGCTCTCAAATTCTAATCTTCAATCTTCAAATGAAACTCTATTTTATCCTCTGCAGTCATTTTAGTGGCTAGAGGTCTGATTTTGATCCTATCTCACAAACGATCGACCCCCAAGTATCAATTTAACCTATTCTAAGGATTTTTTAGTCCAATCCTATCCTTAATTTAATCTTAGTATCAACTATACTAATCATTTATCTTTTCTAATGTAATTTTATCAATTTATGGCCTTTCTAAGGTAGTAAAAGAGTTTCTATATCCTAGAAGGTAAAAATACTAATTAATTTTTATCTACTTGCTATTAAGATAAGAAAATAGGCTAAGAATATTTTACAAAATTCTTATTAAAATATGTTGAATTCTTGTTGAATTAATATAATATTATATTAATTAAAAAAATATTTTTAGTCATATATTTACTATATAATCATGTCACAATATGACACTATGCAACTAGAACCTTACACAATATCTAATGAAGGTCCTATTCTTTTGTGAGAATCCTCTTCTTGTTTTAATTTAAACATCAATTTAGGACCTATACATTACAAAGCCTTTGTCTTACTAGATTTAAGAGCCTCAGCTTGTTTCTTAGATGAAGAATTAGCTAAAAGACTCAACATATCTTTAGTAAAGAATACTAAACCTATTCATGTAGAAGTCATAGATGGTCGCCCATTGTCTTCTAGAGATGTTACTCATGAAATCCTTCCAATACAAGTAATAACTAATAGTCATAATAGCTTTGTAGTATTTAATATCATTAAATCTCCTTCTAAACCAATTATTTTAGATTTATCATTGTTAAAAAAATATAATCCTTGAGTAGATTAGATTTCTTGTATTCTTAATTTTTTTAAAAGTATAACTAAGAGTGTAGTTAATCAAATAAAAAATCACAAGTCTAATATAATTAAATGTATATTTGTAGTTGTAAGAGCTTTCTTGCATGTTGCAAAAGAAGGATCACCTTGTGTCATTTATGCCATACTTGTTTCTAATGGTGCAAAAACTTCAAGTAGTATTTTAAGCCACTGGTGTATTTGAGAAAAAAAATACAGATACTCTTTCAGAACATCGTCCCTATGACTATTCAATTGACCTTCAAGAAAGAGTATAACTGCTATTTGGACTAATTTACAATTTATCACAAAATGATTTAGTCAAATTTAATGAGTATATTGAAGAGAATCTAGCCAAGAACTTCATGTACTATTCCAAATCTCTAGTGGGAGCTCCAATTCTATTTATAAAAAATAAAAGATAGATCATTGTAGATGTGTATTGATTATCAAGGACTCAATAAGATCACCATCAAAAACAAGTACCCACTATCTTTAATATCTGAACTTTTTGATCAATTGAATTAAGTTAAAATCTATAAAAAAATAGATCTATAAGGAGCATACAATCTGGTATGCATCAAAGAAGGAAATAAATAGAAGACTATATTTTAAATCAGATATGGATATTTTGAATATAATGTCATGCCTTTTGGACTTACAAATGTACCAATAGCTTTTCAACATCTTATGAATGATTTTTTTCAAGAATTTTTAGATGATTTTATTGTCTATTATCTAAATGACATCTTGATCTATTCTAAAAACATAGAAAAACATGAACTTCATATTTGTTACGTCTTACAAAAATTAAGAGATATAAGAGTCTATGCCATGATAAAAAAGTGTATATTTTACACTACTCAAGTTGTCATTTTAGATTATATAATTTCAAATGATAGACTTATGATAGATCCTAAGAAAGTTCAAATGATTATGGATTGGAAGATCATAAAAACGGTCCAAGATATCCAATGTCTTTTGAAATTTGCCAATTACTATCAGATCTTTATCTAAGACTTCTCTCAAATTACAACTCTATTTACTCGTTTGACTTATAAAGACAAACTTTAATGGAATCAAGAAGCAAAAGTATCATAGGAAGCTTTAAAAATAACCTTTGTTTTTACACCAATCTTGTATCTTGTTGACTTTTCTAAGACATTCTTTATAGAAATAGATGCATCAGACTTTGCTTTGAGTACCATATTATTACAAATCGGAATAGATGATAAACTTCATCCAATATCTTTTCATTCCAAGAAATTTTCAACAGCCGAGATTAACTATGAGATCTACAACAAAGAGCTTTTTGTAATTGTGGATTCTTTCCAAGAATGACATCATTATCTAGAAGGTGCTTTTAATCCAGTCATCGTATATATGGATCACAAGAACCTCAAGTATTTTATGTCAACTCGTATATTGAATCATTGCCAAGCTCATTAGAGCATGTCTTTGTGAAGATTTGAGTTCAATATCATTTATTGGCTATGAAAATAATAAATTTTGTTTGATGCCCTTTTTAGATATTCTTTTCTTACCTCTAAAGAAAGAAATATAATTTTTGATCAATAAAGGATAATTTTATTGAAGACAGAATAATTTATTCTTTAAGAAGTGAAATCAAGATTGATTGTTGATTCAACTTTTTTCAAATAAATTCAATCAAGTATGTCCTCTGATTTTCTTGTTTATGATATCAAGAATACTTATCTTAAGTTTTGTAATACTTCTAAGTTTGAGTTCAAGAACAACCTACTTTATTTCAAAGAATGCCTATATGTGCGAGAAAAAAAATTACATTTACGTATTCTTCAAGCACATTACGACTTTCTAGCAACAGGATATTTTGGATACAATAAGATTTTGGAGCTAATATCTAAAGATTTTTAGTGGCCACAAATGTCAAAGGATGTAAAAGACTTTGTTCAATCATGTGACATTTGTTCAAGGTCAAAAACTCCTCGGCATTCATCTTATGGTCTTCTTCAACCATTACCTATTCTAAAACAGCCATGGACTTTTATTTCTATAGATTTTATTATAGATCTTTTTGTCTCAGGATTGTGTAATTTTATATTTATAATAGTAGATCATTTTACCAAAATGGCACATTTTGTACCATGCACAAAATCTATCACAAGTGAAGAAATTGCTAAGCTTTTCCTTGATAATATCTATCAATATTATGGATTCCTAAAAGATATTCTATTAGATAAGAAGACTCAATTTGTATAAAAATTTTGAAAAACTCTTTTTAAGATTTTAAAGGTGGATACAAAGCTTTCTTCGGCCTTTTATCTTGAAATTGATGGATAGATAGAGTGCATAAACCAAGTTTTGGAGCAATATTTAAGATGTACCATCAATTATCAATAAGACAATTGGAAAACCTTTTTGCCATTGGCAGAGTTTTCTTATAATAATACGATGTATTCTTCTATGCAACAAACATCTTTTTTTGCCAATTATGGTTACCATCGATGACTTAATACTTTTGATTTTTCAAAAGTTCATAATTCTGCAGCAGTAGGTTTGGCAAATTGATTATCAGAGCTACATGCAACAATGAAGGTGCAATTAAAAGAAGCTCAAGAACAATAAAAGATCAAAGCAAATGCCAATTGAAAGGAACAACTACAATTCAATGTAGGTGATAAGGTATGGTTGCTTCATTGTAATATCAAGACTACTTGTCTTTGTGATAAGTTGGACTATTAGATGCTTGGACTTTTTTTTATTTGTAGACAAATCAATCTAGTTGCTCATCGGTTATATCTACTGGAAGCAATGAAGATCCATCTTGTCTTCCACATGTCTCTTTTTGAACCATATAAAACTATGAATATAGCAAGAAGAAGAGAAGTTCCACCTCTTCCTATAGAAATGGAAAATAATGAAGAGTTTAAAATAGAAGAAGTTCTAGACTTAAAGCAGTGCTGAAATAAATTGAAATATCTTGTTCATTGGTGCAGATATGACATTAAAAAACATACAAGGGATCTAATAAAAAATCTTGTAAATGTAACAAAGGCGCTAGAGGCTTTTCATCGATGGCATCCATCTAAATCAAGATGAAGAATAGTAAATCTTTACTATAAAAGAAACAAGGTTCAAAGAAGATTGCATTCTACCTTCTATTTTTTTTTTGTAGCTTTTGTGTATTTGTGATGCTAAGGAAATGGAGAACCAACAACTAGTAGATTCAATTCAAGAGCTTTTATTTGCGGACTTACTAAATGAGACATTACAATTATCACAACCTTCAAGATAATAAAATCGAGATGAAGATCCTCAAGAACAACATGTCTTTTTTTGCATAGATGACAAGATATAATGTGCTTGATATCATGACCTTGGAAGAGACTTCCAATATTTGATGATTTCATTAGAGGTAGGAAAAACTTCTAATAGTGTTCCAAATATTTTATTTGAAAGAAATTACGAAGGCCTCAACAATAATTAAATAATAGGGTGGTCTTTTCACCTTGGTATGAGATACTATTGATGGCTGAGAGGGTCTATTATCTATCTTTGAAGAGAATAAAGATCAGAATATGTAGCAAATATAATTTTCCACATCTTAGATTTCATCAACATATGAAGACTACTCCTTGTAGAACTCATCCTGAGAAGGGAGAGATAATATCATGGACATACACATGTAAATCAATAATTATTTATATGATTTAGATAATAATAAGTAAAAGTAATTTAGTTCCATAATATCTTTTATAAAAGCTTCCTAAAAGCTTCATAGATATTGTTTTGACTTTATATGTATCTTTAATTGATTTTTAATTTAGAAAGGTAGTCAACAAGTTAGCTATGTGCCACACATGTTCGTAGCTTGAAGAACAAGCTAACTATGTGGCCTATAGATAGAAAACTTGCCTTGTAAGCTAAAGCATGTGTCTTATAAAGTCAACATATATTAGAGGTCCTATAGAACATCGCCATGTAGCTCTTATTTAGATAGTATATATAGAGACAAGACTGAAGCCCTCTTTACTCTTGTCAATTCTTTTCTTGCTTCTACATTAGATTTAAGAGTCTCTAGTTTTCTTATCATTTGGTAATAGCCATTCTAGTTTCCTTTTAATATACATACTATTTTATTTCTATTTTACCACTTTTATTTTGACATAGATTTTTCAAGTTTATGCATCTTCTTCCAATTCATGTCCTTGACACCCAAAACCTTTTGATTGTTGGCATCTTTCCTTCTTTTACTTGAACATTAATCTTTCAATATAAATTTCTATTTATTAAATCATTCAATTGCTTCACAATTTGTGTTATATATAAATATTTTAGTCTAAATTACTTTTTTAAATTTTTTCTTTAATATAATGAGAAAATATTGCTAGATCTTTGAATCACTCACTAATCCTAAATCTAAAATTTTTAAGACTATAATCCACAAAAATCTTCATATACTTCAATTTAACTACTTGATTGACCTCAAATTTTTCACATACATTTATAATAAGTACAACAACAAGATATCCAATTTTCATCCATATACATACAACAAAATTCTCAAAATCTTAAAATTTATAAACTTATTTTTATTTCTCAAAAGCTAAATCCATTGTCTACATTATTAACTTTGAAAATCATTCAAAATTTCAATATTAATCCAAATCACATGAAATGAATATTTAAAAATATTTTTTTAAGTTTTTTTTTAAATATCACTCTTTAATTTGTAAAAAAACCTTGAAAATACCTTAAGTACATGGTTTTGTGCTTTGGAATCTAATTTTGATCCAAATTGACATCTGGTCTTTTTTAAGTATCAATTTTTGATAATTTGAGATAATTTTTATTTTAACTTATTGATAATTTTCTTTTAAACATGCTTATATTAAATTTTTTTTATCTTATTTACTTTGATTTAGTTTATTTATGCCTCTATAAAGTAAATAAAAGTTTCTTCTATAAAAGGCAATATTAAGACTAAACTTTTCACTATCTTTTTTATAATTTATCATTATTTTTCTATTATATCTTTCTATTAGGCTCTTTTATAATAATATCTATATTTTTATTTTTAACCATATACTTGTGTTATTACATGACAATAGATCGATCAGTCTTAAGTTTGTATGGTTTTATATTTGTGATAGTAGATTATTTTATGAAGATGGCAGATTTTTTACCATGTACAAAATCTATCAAAGGTGAAGAAACAACTAAGCTTTTCTTGATAACATCTATCGCTATCATAGATTATCTAAGGATATTATATTGAATAAGAGGACTCAATTTTTATTAAGATTTTGGAGAATCCTTTTTAAAATTTTAAAAGTGAATATAAAGCTTTTTTTAGCTTTTTATCTTCAAAGTGATGGACAAAAAAAGCCTGTTAATCAAGTTTTGGAGTAGTATTTAAGATGTACCATCAATTATCATCAAGATGATTGAACAACTATTTACCATTGGCAAAGTTTGCTTATAATAATAGGATACATTCTTCTATACAAAAAATATCTTTCTTTATTAATTATGGTTATCATCTATTATTTGATGTTTTTGACTTTTCAAAAATTGATAACCTTGGAGCAAAAGATTTGGCAAATCATTTATCTGAGCTGTATAGAATAATGAAGGCATAATTAAAAGAAGTTCAAAAATGAAAAAAAACCAACATGGATGCCTATTGTAAGGAGCAACCTTAATTTTACATTAGCTACAAGATATGATTACTTTGTCACAATATTAAGACTAATTATCTTTGTGATAAATTGAATTATTGTAGATTTGTTCCATTTTTTTATTTAAGGACAAGTCAATTATGTTGCTTATTGATTATATCTATTGGAGTCTATAAAATCTATTTCATATTCCATGTGTCTCTTCTTGAATCATATAAGAGAGTAAATATCTCAAAAAAAAGACAAATGCCACTTTTTCTTATAAAAATAGATAATAATCAAAGTAAAAGAAGTTTTACATTCAAGACAACACCAAAATTGGTTGAAATATCTTATTCATTGACATAGATATGATATTAGTCAATGTACATAAAAGCCAATAAAAAAATCTTACAAATGCAGCAAAGAGGGTTAATACTTTTTATCAATGACATCCATCAAAATTAAGATGAAAAATAAAAAATCTTTGCTATAAAAGAAATAAGATTCAAAAAAGATAAAATTCTATTTTCTATCATTTTTTGTATTTTTTTTTATATTTGTGATACTAATGAGATAGAAAACCAATAAATAGCTGATTTAATTTAAGAACTATTGTTTGTTGAATTGTTGGATGAGATATTGCAATTGTCACAACTTTCAAGAAAGTGTAATTAAGATAAAGATCTTCAAGAATGACATGTCTTTCCTCAAATAAATGGTAAGATATAATGTATTTGATATCATAACTTTAAAAAAACTTATGATATTTGATGATTTATTAGAAGTAAGAACAAATCTTGATTGTGTTTCAAATATTTTATTTGAAAGAAATTATGAAGGCCTCAACAACAATTAAATAATAAAGTGGTCTTTCTAGTTAGTATGAAATACTATTGATGGTTGACAATACCTATCAACTATCTTCAAAGAAAACAAAGATCCAAATATGTAACAAAAATAATTAATTGCATCTTAAATTTTGCCAACATATAATAACCACTCATCATAGAATTCATTTCTAAAAGAAAAAATAATGTCATAGACATATATATTTATTCCAATAATTACTTATATGATTAAATAGAAGAAGGTAAAAATAAATTAATTTCATAATATCTTTTTGAAAAGCTTCTTAGAAGCTTTATAGACATTGCTTTGACTTTAAATTTTTTTTAATTGATTAGTAGATTAGAAATTTGGTCAACAAGTTAGCTACATATTACATGTATTGGTAGCTTGTGGAACAAGCTAACTATGTGATACACATATAAAAAACTTATCTTATAAATTAAGACATATATCTTGCAAAGTCAACATGTGTTGGAGGTCCTATTGAACATTGCCATATAGCTCTTAATTAAATAGAATATATGGAGGTAAGACTAAAGCCTTATTTTATCTTGTCAATATCTTTCTAGTTTTTAGTCTTATTTCAAGACTTTTTAATCTTCTTGTCTTTGACAATAGTCATTTTAGTTCAATATATTACCACCTTTGAATGATTCTTCAATCTTTTTGAGTAATATAAGAGTATATTAATATTTTGATTCTCTAAGATTCATGCCTTTGACGAAGTTATAAATTTGTAATTTATATTCATTATTCTTTATAAAAATCTATATTATTATATATTATTAATTTAATCAATATTTATTCTTTAGAATCATAATTAAAATTATTTTTTTAGCTTTAAGATTCATCTTTGAAATTTAGGTTGTAAAAATATTTTTTTGAATTCTCATCAATAATATTATTTTTAAAATTTAGAATTTATAATCTATTTTTATAGTTGATGGTTTAGGATTTTATCTTGAAACTAGAATTAATTTTTTTTTATAATTGCTATGGTTAGAATTAAAATTTAAATTTTTTTTCTTTAATTATTTTAATTAAAATCCATGATTTATATTCTATTTGATAGTTGATTCAAATAATAGATTTAGATATTTTTTTAGAATTTAGAATTTAGAATTGGTATTAAGATAATTATAATAGAAGACTGTATATTTGCATATAAAACTCTTAGTACCTATAAAAATCATAAACTATTTTTTAAAATTTTTAATTTGCATAAAATTTTTAAAAATAATTATATTTAATAATTAATAACCATCTTTATTTAGAAACTTTATTTCTTATGCTGTTTAAATAAAATAATACTTTTAAATCTTGTATTGTAAGAAAAGATGTTTCCAAAGTTAAAACCACTTCAAGATGTTTCTATACATAATAATTCATAAATTAGCTATGTAAATAAGGTCTTTTTCTTCTTAATCAAATATAAAAAAATACTTAGTGGAATTAAAGATTCCAACTTATGGAATTGGAGCAAGAAAATACTTAAAAACTTTGATTTTTATTCTCTTTAAAAAAACATAGATGGTACAAGATCATGCATGCTTTGTTTATCTAATAGCTTTTAGAAAAAATGCACTCAAAAAAAAAACAACAAAATAGATGCACAAAAAAAAAAAAAACAAAACAAAACAAAACAAATCAAAACAAAAACAAAAACAAACAAACAAAACATAGAAAAAAGAAAAGAAAATTAGCTCTTCAAATCCCTTTGATTATGCTTTGTCTTCCCTTTTTTCCAAACATTATCATTCATTGTTTACTCCTATTCAAATCAAATTGGCTTAAAGTCTTTAATAAAAATTAGAGAACTAACAAGATATATTTTTCTAGAAATTTTATGAAAGTCACATGACTTTGTTGATAAAGAAATTCATGTACAAAACTAAAATTAGCTTCACTACTTTTCTACTTGGAGCCAAAGTAGTACTTTCTGTAAGATCCTCGGTCTTACATAGCAATAAATAAACTTCAATTGTTTCAAAAAAAATAAAATAAGATAAGTAGGATCACCTTAAACACCATTGACACAATATTTTGACTTAAGAGCATTGTTTTAAGAGTGGTTGAAGAAATCAGTTCTTCAACTAACTCATTTGACTCACAAATAAATAATGCCAGGTAAGATGGTTTGGTTTCTTTCCTGGCATTATTTATTTTTTTACAACAAGAGTTATGGAAACCATACCACGAACTTGAACTAATCAACAATTAAACAGGGTTAGAATAATCAAGCTTTCATTGAATCAGCATAATCACCTGATTTTTCCAAGTCCTTAAATGCACCAACGACTTCCTGATTCTTGGCTACCTGGTGCGTTACACACAGAAAAGAGTAACCCTTCAGTTGACATTCTGCTGAGATTCTCAAATAATAAACTCCCAATCCATGAAACCAACCAACCAACCAACTCCATCAAATTCTAGATTACCACCGATCTGCATTAAAGAGTGTTATACAACACAGAATCATATGTTTGCACGTCTCCAATCCTGTGGAATGAATGGAAAAATTCTAGATGCCGTGGATGTTGTGCATGAAGAATGAGGGACTTTATCCTCTAGCCACTAATCCCAAGTGAAAGCATTGAGAGTTCACCCACGTCACCACTTCGCATTTTCTAGAAGAAGAGGAAGTAAAGCAGGGGCAGGATCAATAACCCAACTTCATTGCTATCGTCCTAACCTCCGACATGGGTAGAGCTAAGCTAGATGTAGAGTTCCAGGATGTGTCGAAAAATCCAGTCTAACTCTGATCATAGTACGATCAGTCTTATAAATGCACACAACTCAGGACAAGCTTAATTATCGATGTCAGGTGAGCTTTTCGTTAGAAGTGTCAATGGGTTCTGGATGATGTAAAGCTTAGATCATGGGACAGAAGTTACTGTTCAACACCTGCTCTCATTGTCCATGGAGGGGGATGTTGCAAAGAACTGGCTTTTAATGGGTCACGTATCTAGTTGCAATCGTCTTACCTCGGCGAAAGACGGGTGCTGGGAAGGTATTGGATTACAGCTGCCTGGTAGAAAAAGTGGTAACGATTATAAAAGTTGCAATGGAAATAGAAAAGAGAAAAATATGGGTTCAGAAAATGTAAATTTAATGTAGCTGGCGAAGCAGAATGGTGCAGTGACCCTATTACTTGACAGAGCGACAAGGGAAACGTTCTTACTCGCATTCAAGGTGGCTGTCTGTTTCTCATCCTTTGCTATTATGATGCCCACTTACTTCTGTGGTGAGCCTGGACATTTGGACCTTCCGCTCGCATGGTATTACGTACTCGGTGATTATGACGACTCTCACGTATGCAACATTATAACCTGTGTTGCCCCAGAGCTCCTCACATCTAGCGGGGAGGTGGGGGAGAAGAGAGGGAGGAACCCAGGGCGTCTTTTCCGCATAAGAGCGGAAAGCCTCCAGCTTAGATGCAACACGCGGAGAACAGCTGCTGCGGATCACATGCGGTGCTACTTTTACGTCCGCAGTGCGTAAAACTTTCTGCTGCAGTTCGCGTCACACGTATCTCGGAATTTCTTTTTTCTTGCTTCGGGTGTCTTACATCTATTTGTGCAGCACAAGCATGAGTGTTTCTGTGTCTCCGAGGCGCGCCAGCAGGATAGTGGAAGATGGTCCCAAGGGAGTAATGCGACGGGGTGTACTGGAGTGAAGTGCAGCTGGGTGGAGTGGCTGTGTCAGTGCACTTGTGCGGCTTGAGCTACTTTTAGCTACTTTCTGGTCGACGACGTTGACATCAAGAGGAGGAGGACTGGGGTAGATGGAAGGGACAGAGTCATGAGTTCTAGAGATGCGAGCTGCAGAAGTGTCACGGGATTTTGAAGGTAGGATTGGGCTTAAGTGTTTCTTGAGATGTGACAACATTATCTCATGTTCCACAGCGGGAAGGATAGCATTATTAATCCCGTTCAAATAAGCGATATGAAGCTCTACTCTTGTATCATGCAAAGATTAACTTAGTTCTCAACATTCGATGTCCGCTTTTGGGCAAGGAACCACTAGTTTGTAGGAGATTAAACCTTGATGGATAGAGGGTCTAATTGGCACATATTCAAGCTTTCATGAAAAAAGGGCGCAGAAATCAGAGTACTCTCACTTGGAAGGGCACTCTTGTGACGATATGAGATATCATTGGTGTTTGTCGTTGATAGTTCCCACATATAGTCACTCTTATTATGTACCCTTTCTGAAGCATCCTGTTTCACTTAGGTCGAAGGAATCACAAACAAGAACGAGCGAGCTCGTGCCTAATACAAGGTGAGGTCAAGATGGTTGTGGCGTGGAGCGCTGCAATCCCAGGCTTCAAACTAATTCTGCTCGTATCGCTAATATCGAATCTCCTGGCAAATGTCAATAGCGCAACACAGGTGAGCACTGCAACGAGTTCCCTATTCAAGATATAGTGTATTGTATGGACCATATCTGATTCAATCAATTCTAGCATGACAGCTTGTCAACGCTATGTGAACGCAGCCATATGTGGTGTACATGCGACCTTCTGAATCGGGATTGCTAGATATTGAATCAATCGCCGCTTCCCATAATGAGCTATTAGCTTCAGCCATGAACAGGTACCTACCTGAATCCTTCACCTTGGCCAACGGGCCTAGGTCGCGTTCCATTCTCTCACTTTACACGCACATGTTCACGTTCTATCAAACCAACAAAAAAAATGTGTGCTTTCTGAGTTCATAATTAGAATGAAGGCTTCACTTTCAGTTTCTTAACTATAATGTGTTGTATGTGTGTATGTGCGTGAATGCGCATCTCGTGAGCGTAGCGATGCGGATGCTGCGACATCGGCTATGCTGTATACTTACAAACACATCTTCAACGGGTTCTCTGCAACGATGACCGCCGATGGGGCAGCCGCTCTCGCAGGTATCTTTCCCTTCGCCGAAACAGACCAACTCAGTCGAAGTAGCCAAGAAGCATCCGTTGCGATTTCACTCCGTTTTCAAATAAGCTGCACAACTTCTGGGCAACTCTGAATGGCTCTAAACACCAACAGACCGCAAACATCCATGAACGCACCAAACCCAACGTGATTTGTTGACTGCAGCGTCGCCACAGGTGGTGTCGGTCATTCCAAGTCGACTGCGACAACTGCACACCACTCGGTCGTGGGAGTTCCTTGGGCTGGAGTTGGAGTCCGGCAAGATCCCCAAGGACTCGCTGTGGAAGAAAGCCAAGTTGGGAAAATCGATAGTGGTGGGCATCTTTGATTCTGGTATGGCACCGGAAACCACTCGCACATCTATCCCTTCACCTGCATGCCATGACTTTCCCTGTGGAAAACCAATGCTCCTCTAACTCCTGTTGAGCGTCACCTAAACCGAAAGTATGAGGAAGGCTAGTGCCACGCCTTCCACACCACTCCCTTGCGACCAGCACTTGACGGTGGAAACTTTGTGGTGGTAGGCATTTGGCCTGAGTCAGCGAGTTTCAGCGACGAGGGGGTAGGTCCTATCCCGGACAAATGGAAAGGAGAGTGTGTCCGGGGCGAGGACTTTGGTCCCGAAAACTGCAACAGGTACTGCATGGTTGGCAGTTTGTGGTGAATAGCCATACATCCCATTGAGGTTGTGCTTGAAAAGGCCATTGACTTGTGAGGGAATGTCCCCGTCACCGCGCAGTGTGCGAGCGAGGATGCGAGTGTTTTGCAGCAAGCAGCTGTACTGACCGAAGTGTGGAATGCTCAGAAAATTGATAGGCGCGAAGTATTACCTCAAGGGTTACGAGGCCCATATCGGATCCATCAATGCGACGGACTACAGATCACCCCGTGATATCGATGGACACGGCACCCACACGGCTTCCACTTCAGCTGGTAACTTCGTTGAAGGTAGGAAACCGAGAAGAGATGTGTGTGCAGATATTGACATTAAACGCGTAGGGTATTCTCATGTGCAGAGAGAATGTGCTTCAGCTTATGTACTGATTTCATGTTCGAGATAGGCAAACCAGATATCATTAGAGCTATTGATTGGTGTGCAGGAGCCAACACATTTAATCAGGCTTGGGGGACTGCCAAGGGGGGTGCGCCACACGCCCACATTGCAGCGTATAAGGTTTGTTGGCAGGGTGGTGGATGCGACGATTCGGATATCCTGGCAGCTATGGACGATGCTATAGCTGATGGAGTCGACGTGTTTTCAGCATCTCTTGGAAGCGATCCACCGCTTTATCCTTACTACTCGGATGCTATCGCTGTTGCCACCTTTCACGCCCAATACAAGGGAATCATCACAGTCTGTTCAGCTGGAAACGCTGGCCCAACTGCAGGCTCAGTTACGAACGTGGCTCCATGGATTGTTACCGTGGGTGCCAATAGCATTGACAGGAAATTCCCCTCCCATGTAGTCACAGGGAACAATGAAATATTCGATGTAAGTCCGTGCAACTGATTGTTTTTATCCCCGGGCGCTCTCTGAATCTTCTTTTAACTCATGCATAAAATTGTATCCCGCGGAAATGGCACCAAACTAACAAATATGTTATGTGCGTTCACTTCCACTACTTCCATTTACCAGAACTTGTGTAGAATTTGGTCTGGTGAAATTTCACCAGATTTGTATGAAAATGGTATTATAATGAATACATTATTCCTTCTTCTGTGAAAAACTTCGACTAGATCACGTTTGATGATTGATTTGAAATTCTAGTGTTTGTGGGTGATATGTATGTTCAGGGACAAAGCTCTACAAATGAGAAGCTTCCTGATGAATATTTTCCCCTCGTAGCCGGAGCTGATGCTGGACTATCGGGCGTTGAGATGCTGAGGTATCGTGGAACTATAGCAATCTATAGTTTCTGAAGCTCATCGTTGCATCAGCTTTCAATAATTAAAGATGTTAACTCCCCAATCTTCAGACAGATTGATCAAAGGGCTGACACTCTTGGTTGATCCAGTCAACAGCACTAATACATGACCCTGTCTGGCAGTGCATTGTGCATGAACAATACCTTAGATCCGGAGAAAGTGGCGGGCAAGATCGTGACTTGCATTCGGGGCGTGAATGGGCGAGTTGAAAAGGGTGGAATCGTGAAAGAGGCCGGGGGAACGGGTATGATCCTCGCGAACAATGCTGCGAGTGGGGAGGAGCTTTTAGCCGACCCTCATCTTCTGCCAGCCACCATGATTACGTACTCTGATGGCCTGAAGCTCTTGAGCTACATTAACAGTTCCAGGTTGGATCCTGAACCTTGCAATTGTCATCTTGGGATTTCTCTCCAATGTTGGATTTATCAAATCTTATCTTCCTGAGTTGATAAATTATCTGGTCGATAAGCCTATCGTAATGGTGACACAAAAGAGCCATCCGAGAAGATGTTCCGGTTCCTGCTGCCTCATGTGTCTGTCCCTCCATCTCCACTCAAATCTCATGCAACAGCACGTAGCTCAAGTCAGTTATTACACTAGAAGTTACCTTGGGTATCAGCGGATTTCAGGACGGATGGAGATAGCATAACACTCCAGAGTTTCAGAGTCTTTTGTGTTTTGGCAGACTTTCATGCGTGAACACTTAGGCTCAAACACATCTTAGTAAGATCCACTAAGTCTTCTTTAATGAAACAGCTCCAAAAAGGTTCAGAGAAGAAGCGATTGAATTCGTTGACGTGCATGTTCTCTTGTGCAGGTCACCGATGGCAAAGATCACGCCTGCATACACAAAATTGGGTGTAAAACCTGCTCCAGAGATGGCAGCATTTTCATCACAAGGTCCCAACACTCTCAATCCAGATATTCTCAAGGTATTCTCAACAGCTTGCATTGAATGTCTACAATTGTCTTTCAGTTCATAACTCATTGTCAAGTAAAGGACGCGGATAATTTTTTTAGACTCGTATAATGTCTCTTCACCTTCTGAAAACCTCAAACCCAACCATCCCAAGCTCATGAAGAGACTAAGAATTAACCATCCATGTGTGCATAATTTGTGTGTCCAGCCGGATGTGACGGCTCCAGGGTTGAACATTCTCGCAGCTTGGACGGGTGCCGAGTCTCCAACAGGGTTAGCTTTTGACCCTCGCCGAGTTAAGTACAATATCATCTCCGGAACCTCGATGTCTGCTCCCCACGTATCCGGCGTGGCTGCTCTTCTAAAAGCAAGACATCCGAACTGGAGCCCTGCTGCCATTAAGTCAGCGCTTATTACCACAGGTTAGATTTATATCGCTTATCATTCGACATGTCACATACGATCAAGTTCACCTTAAAAACTTCATCAGTTCTGTAATTCGTTTGTTTCCTGCATGTTCGCAGCAACACAAATCGATAACACGGGTCACCTGGTCAGAAATGGTTCCATGAAGATTGCCACACCTTTCAGTTATGGTGGGGGCCAGATTAACCCAAATGCCGCTCATGATCCTGGATTGGTTTACGACCTTACCCCACTTGATTATACTCTATTCCTGTGCGCCATTGGGTACAACGGGACTTTCCTGCAAGTATTTACAATTGAGCCATTTACTTGCCCGTCTAAAGTCCCCTCTGTATCCGACCTGAACTACCCATCTATTACAATCAGTGACCTGTCGACACGGAGAGCTGTTCGAAGAACAGTCTTAAATGTTGGCAAAGCAAAGCAAACATACAATTTGACGGTGGTGGAGCCATTCGGCGTGCGGGTGGACATCAACCCAAAGCAGCTTGTCTTCAGCCGGAAGTATGAAAAGAAGACGTTCTCGGTCACATTTACGCCGAGAAATGTGACAACTAAAGGATATCAATTTGGTTCATTCACATGGAGCGACGGATACCATCGAGTCAGGAGCCCCCTCGCCATTCAAAATGTATTGTAATGAAAATTTCCTAGTCTTTGTACTCGGATTTTTATGAAGTTAGGAGTGAAATAAAGCAGCTGAATCGTCACGCTGCTGCTATCAAATTACATATGATGTCACATTAACTTTGCGAGCTGGAGTAAGTAATCATGAATGCTGTAATGTCTAGATTGAGTGAGGAATTCTGAGGTCTTTGATAAAGTTGTAATTGCCTGGCGGGGATAGCTGAAGCCAATGCCGCAAACAGTAAAGCAATTTACGATTCGAACAGCATATGTGTGACGCCAATACCAAAGATCTTGTTGGTCAATATGCTTGCTCTCGCTGCCACACAGGCCCCTCTAAACTATTCCCGACTGAAGCAAGAACTCCCTTTCAATTATCGAATCTCTAGGTGGTCAATTCAGTGCTAATTCTTTCAGTTTGTGGTCAGAAGGGAAAAAATCTCGATGTTTCTGGCGTTTTTGCACAGTAAGTTAAATAAGAGAATTGAGTCCGCAATGAAGTACCTACATTATTGCGATGCCATTTCTAAGAAGTATCAGAAAATGCTGTTGTTCAATGCAAAGTCCGAAGTACTAATTTTTTCAGGGTGAACCGTTTCTGATGCCAATTGTTTCACTCAGTCAGAAGCCCGGAATTTGAGACATAAATAACATGAAGTTGGCTTCAACATGTGCTGATGAGGGAACCTGCAGTTCAAAGCTCAAAACTGATTTCAAATCTCTGAGCTGATGTCAGCAGGTCAACACAAGTAAACACAGCATCTTCATTTTCAAATGCTCCAGAAAATGTAGTACGATGTATTCGTCATCTCTAAATCACTAAATGCACTGGATGGGGTTTATTGAAGGATGACACCTTCAATAACTTCATCTTACACAAAGCATACACGGAACCTGTAGAAGCGACATTTCTAGATATTGAATCAATCACCGCTTCCATAATGGGCTATAAATCTCAGTAATAATCAGATATCCACCAGAATCCTTCACTTGGCTCTTCGGCCCTTCACCGCGTTTCATTCTTTCACTTGACAAGCACATGTTCAAGTATAAACAAACAATCGAAATCAATGTGCGCTGTCTTTGTTCATAATTAGAATGAAGGCTTCACTTTCAGTTTCTTAGCTATAATGTGTTGTATGTGTGTATGTGCGTGAATGCGCGTCTTGTGAGCTTATCGATGCGGATGCTGCAACATCGGCTATGCTGTATACTTACAAACACGTCTTCAACGGGTTCTCTGCAACGATGACCGTCGATGGGGCAGCCGCTCTCCCAGGTATCTTTCCCTTCGCCGAAACAGACCAACCCAGTCGAAGTAGCCATGAAGCATCCGTTGCGATTTCACTCGGTTTTCAAATAAGCTGCACAACCTCTGGGCAACTCTGAATGGCTCAAAACACCAGCAGACTGTTGGAACATCAATCCCTACTTCATCATTGAATGAATATTGTATGGATGACCTGAGATCCGACATTTGTGCCGAATACTCAGATCTCTGTACACATGTACTTAAGCCTGCGCTAGCAGTCTTGCAGTAGGTAAGCCCCTTACTGTTCCGTTCTTTCATTTATTGTTCTCTCATGGTATCAGAGCGGGAGATCTCTCCTCTCTTTTCTTTGGATTTTGTTCTTTGTGCTCACTTACTTCCCTTGGTCATGCTAACCACTGTACTCGTCCAAACTTATTTTTCGATGATTTTTCTGACTTGGTTAAAGAATCCATTTTTTTCTCTTCAACACTTTCCATCTGTTCTCAATTTTTCTTTTTCGAGATCTCACAGTTTCTTACATTCTTTCCTTACTCAAACTACGAGGTCATATTTTTTCAGTCCAACAGCCGCTGGATAATCAATCGTTACTTAATTCTCGTTATATCATCAAGAGCATTGTGTTTTCTTTTTCTTTTTCATTTTCTTTTCTTTTCTTTCTTTCTTTCTTTCTTTCTTTCTTGATCAATATGAGCAATCTCGAAACCATCTGCTCAAGAAAAACCATGCTCACAGGTCCGAAAAATTACAAACATTGGGCTATCACTCTCCAGAGTATTTTTGAGAAAGAAGATCTCTGATATCTTATCAAACCACGAGTATTTCCTAGAAAGAAGATCTCTGAGATCTTGTCAAACCATAGCCATCACCTTCTGGGACATCCTCCATCAAACCCAGAGCCAAGATAGTGTCAGATCCAAATCAATTAGATCCTGAAGACTTGAAGACAAAAACGTAGAGCAAAAGCCATTATCCAGCTATCCTTAGTTCCAGATCTCCCCCACATCATCGACGTACTAGATCTACACGACAGATCTCCTTCACAACATCATTGAAATACCAAATCCACACGATGCTTGGCTAACTTTGAGCACCATATTCAACATGAACACCATATCCAATATCATGAATGTATTAAATCGTTGGAAAAATAATTGAATGAGAGATTATCAAGACATTGCAACATTCATGAAGCAGATAAGCAGATAAACGACACAATTAGTGACCTCAAAACCATCAAACAGATACCATCTAATGAAGTTTCAGTGCATCAAATTTTCTAGTAAATTTGATAAATTGGTGTTTCAAATCCAATCAGAGAAAGAAATTCTCAACTTACAAGAACTCTAGAATAGGCTCCATGTAGAAGAAACCAATGCTCTCTTATGGTGACCATGTGAAACCTCTGAAGCAGCATTGGTGATGTGTATATAAAATCTGTTTAACATGAAGTTTCACAGAAACATGTCTCCTTCTAGTGGGACTCAACATCTACAGTGGAACACTTTAGGAGGACTAATCCTTACTTGCTACATGTGTGACAAGATCAAGTATTCCTCAAGACATTGCTGGGCTCCAGCCTCAATGCCCTCTTTTACAAATCAATACACAAATAAGTCAAGGTCCTGTACCTCTTTACACAACAATAATCCACAATCCATTTTACAATTAGGCGTCAATGTAACCAAAGACCTTTTTAGCAAACAAGTTTTGTTCCATTCACATGAGAATAGATGTGGTCAACAAAACTACATACTTATAGCGACTCTGGATTTCTTTGGTAGATTAAAAAGTGGGATTTGAGAGCCAACTTGTAAAGAGATTCTTAAATGTTGGTTTTATATCAATTGAGTTAATATTCAATTTTTGGGGGATTTTCAAAGTTAATAATGTTCTTGGTTGATTTAGATTTTGAGAAATAAAACTATGTTTACACATTTGAAGGTTTCTTGAGTTCTGTGATATGTATATAGATAAATTTTGGATAAAGTGTTGATGTACTAATTATGAATTTTTGTACAAATTTTGAGATCAATCAAATAATTAGATCAAAGAGTGTAAAGGTTTTTGTGGGTTGAGGTATCAATAATTGGAATTTGAAGGTTAGTGAGTTTTTTTGAGATCTTTAGCAATTTGTCAATTGGATTGAAGTGAATTTTTTTTGTATGAAGACTAGACTTGATTTTCAACAATTTAAATGAATTTTGAGAGCAATTCAATAGTTCAAGAAGGAGATATTGGCATTGGAAATTCAACATTTAGATTGGAGTAGGAGGCTAGCCAACATATGAGCAGAATTTAGGATTGATCTTCTAATTGGTAAGTTTGATCTTCTTCAAATTTTTGTGTGCTTGTTGCCAACTTAGTTTTTGAGAGGTTTATAAAATCTTAAGCAATATCAATAATATAATCAATAGATATTGAGGTTCTAAATTGTCCTAAAGTTATGTTAATTTGATTAGAATTTGGTTAGGATTTAGGATTTAGAAATTGATTAGGATTTATTTAGGATTTAGGATTATTTAATATTATTTGGATTTAATTTAGAATTAAATTAAAGACTACTAGGATTTTAATTAGGATTAAATTGAGATTTCATTGGAATTTATTTAAGATATATTTAAGATTTTATTCTAACAATTTTTTTGAATTTCTTTAGAATTTCTTCATGCTTCTTTCATAATTTCTTCAAGATTTCTTTGAATTTTATTAAAGCTTGATTAGAATTTTTAAGATTTAATTAGAATTATTTAGGATTCTATTAGAATTAGAATTTTATTGTTGTAATTTTTTTTCTACCTTCTACAACCAAATGCTTGGTGCATTCTCAAGTAAGGCTTTACATAATATGACACTAAGCTACATCAAAATATCTTATTAATAAGTCAGATAACCTATATATATATTGTCTCCAATAAAATGTAATATTATATCAATCCAAAAACTACTCCATGTTGTCACAAAAGGATCATGAGATAAAAACAATGGTCTATACAAACTTGATTACTTCACAAACAAATCTAAGAGTTCACTCTCATATTTAGTATATACCAATAGTCATTCTAAAATTAACAGTCTCTCTACAAAAGACAAATCAATTTTATAGCATAAACAACTATTCACTTGAACTACCATAATCTCCAAGCATTCCAAAATTTAATTACAAGCATTTCAAAGTTTTTAATTTTAAGTCTCAGTTGTCATATATGTCATGATGTAAAATAGACTAAAACCAATATATCAAAACAATCACTCATGTAAGCATCTTCCTTATTCATTCTTATCTATATGGATGTCTACGGGCCTCTTCTTATAGAATCTCATGAATAAAATTGCTATTTCCTGATACTCACAGATGACTATAGTCATTTTTCTTAGATTTATTTTATAAAAAAAAAAATCAAAATATGAGCATGTTCTTGTGTTTTCACAACATGATTGAAAAACAAACCTCACATCATATTTTTTGTGTACAATCTAACTGCATAGGAGAATTTACATCCATAGAATTTCATTGGTATTCTCAAACGTATAGAATCCTATAACAATTGAGTATTATTTGAATATTCCAACAAAATATGGTACTCAAGAGAAAGAATTGCTATGTTCTTAATTAGGTTTGTGCTATGCTCATTGGTGGATATGTATCTACTTTTCTTTGAATAAAAACAATCTACATGGTTATACAATTTATGAATTCTAGTCCCACCGAGTCGAATGATGAAAAGACTCCTTACAAAGTATTCACATATAAGCAACCAAATCTCACCAAGATCAAGATTTTTTTGCTACGTTTGTATTGTACATCAAGTTTAAATACAAAGATAAAAACTAGAAGTCCGATCCACTCAAGGAATTGACCTACACTTAGATGATATCTCCATAGGCTGTAGAGTTTATTTACCTAATTTTTAAAAAAATCAAATTATATGCAATGTCTTATTTGACAAAGATAATTTTCTCACTAAGGAATCTAAATCTCAAATCAATGCCTTTTGCACTCCTAAACCATCATTAATAGATCATAGATATAGCAACATCAAAATCTATATAAAGACTAGTGATGTTTTTTGTTTGACCTAAACTCCAATATTGAAGAACCACCTTACATTGAAACTCAGATTCTTCACAAAATAGATGTTCTCTCAAAAGATCATCATCAACAAGGGACATCTTCTTGTAAAAATTCACCACCAATAGCAAATTTTGCATCTTACTCATCTAATTTCAATATAATAGATGAGTGGCCAACTTTCAAAGCAATCAATGATATATCTTCATATATAGAAAATAATATCAACACACCTCATTTAGAGCAACTCTACTCTTCCACATCTTTTGAACTATTGGATAAAAAGTTTTATACAAAAATTGTCTAACTTGGCTACAAGATTATTTTTACAATTTTTTAGACCTCTTTATTGAACTAAAATCATAATATGAAGCAACTCAAGATGAAATATGGAGAAATTTTATGATTGATGAGATAAAATCTATTTATAATAATAAGACATAGTCAATTATTATTCTTCTTTTAGAATACCAAGTTATATCAATAAAGTAGGTATATAAAGAAAAAATAAAAATTAATGCTATTTTGTAAAAACAAAATTATGACTAATAGTTTGTAATTTTGAACAACAAGAAAGTATTGCCTATGAAGAAACTTTTGCTCTAGTAGTCAAATGAGATAGTATACAAATGCTCCAAAGATATGATATGACAAAATCAATTCTTTTCTTCAAATTCAAGGATTTTAAAAATGACAAGGTGACTACAATCTTTATGTTATTCACTATTAAGAAAAAATACTACTTCTATTTCTCTATGTAGATGATTTTTTCTTCACAAGAAATTGCATCAAATGGATCATATGGTTTAAATCACAACTTGAATCAAAATTTAAGATGTTGGAACTAAAAAAAAATGATATGATACTCTATCTCAAGGCTAAAATAATCAATATACCAAAAGATCTTTTATAACACAATGGGATTATGCATTACAAGTAATTTTTCACTTTGGCCTTGAAGGATATCAATCTCTCTCAACTTGTAAGATTGAAAGACTAAAATTCACTCTTGATATGAATGAAGAGACTATTGATCCAACTTATTATCGATCTATAGTTGGTAAACTTATACAATTATGTCACTCTCAATCTAATATCTCATATTTTGTTGGAATTATTACTTATTTTATAATGAAACCACAAATACCACATTTCAAAACTTCAAAAAGAATTTTAAGATATATTATAGAAACATTGAATTATAGAAAAGATCTAACTCAGTAGAAAACAGATGATCACTTTCTCCATCCTCACCTGCTACATCACCCTCCTTTAAAAAATCAAGTAACCATTCTCCAAGCATGAGACACCACCCTCAAAGATTGAAGAAAATGGAAAACCTGATCACCAGTTTCGGGATAATCACACTTTGAAGCAGGACTTTTGAATTTTCACACATGAACGAGGAAGTTCGGATTTCACCCACGATCTCCCGGAAAATTCATCAGAAACAAATTCATTTACAGTCTGAATTTCAAGCTCAATACACCATGCTAGAATATTGTATGATGGAAAACAGATAGCCCCGGGAAACAGACTTGTGAACACAAAAGACAGAACCACAACGACAAATTCCACTACCTCCACATAATAAACCCTTGAGATTAACCTTGGACATCTAAAAACAATCAAATTAAATTCCTTCACAAACTAGAGTAACAGAGTACACGTAGTTTCTTAGTAAGTATCAAAGTTGATGATTTCGTAGTGAGGGGGGTGTTGGAACATCAATCCCTACTTCATCATCAAATAAATATTGTATGAGATCCGACATTTGTGCCAAATACTCAGATCTCTGTATACATGTATTTAAGCCTGCGCTCGCAGTCTTGCAGTAAGTAAGCCCCTTTCTGTTTTGTTCTTTCATTTGTTGTTCTCTCACAGACCGCAAACATCCATGAACGCACCAAACCCAACGGGATTTGTTGACTGCAGCGTCGCCACAGGTGGTGTCGGTCATTCCAAGTCGACTGCGACAACTGCACACCACTCGGTCGTGGGAGTTCCTTGGGCTGGAGTTGGAGTCCGGCAAGATCCCCAAGGACTCGCTGTGGAAGAAAGCCAAGTTGGGAAAATCGATAGTGGTGGGCATCTTTGATTCTGGTATGGCACCGGAAACCACTCGCACATCTATCCCTTCACCTGCATGCCATGACTTTCCCTGTGGAAAACCAATGCTCCTCTGACTACTGTTGAGCGAGGACTTTGGTCCCGAAAACTGCAATAGGTACTGCATGATTGGCAGTTCGTAGTGAACAACCACACATGCCACTGAGGTTGTGCTTGAAAAGGCCATTGATTTGTGAGAGGCTGCCCTCATCACCGCACAATGTGCGAGCGAGGATGTGAGTGTTTTGCAGCAAGCAGCTCTACTGACCCATGTGAGGAATGCTCAGAAAACTGATATGTGGGGAGCACTACCTTAGGGCTCCATCCAGTGCATTTGATCAGGCACTGGGGACTGCCATCTTCAATCTGGATTTGCTTTGGTGTTCTTTTCGACTGGACCTGAGCGCTGGTTTAGAAACATCGATTGTTGCAGAATCAGAGGCATTCTCTCAAAGTATTACTTAATAATGAGTTAACTTCTACTTTTTTTTCTTACTTTTAAACTGGCCTTTGACCTCTTAATTCTAGTCTGTATGCAAATCAATATAACCGCACTTTGCAATATCGGTGAATAGAATGGAATCCAGTAACAGCACCTAAACTGGATATTCACGAATCTAGAACTAGTTTTTAAATACTGGAAGAGAGTTAAACTAATTCTGAATAAAAAACCAGTGTGTCGCATCCTTAGAGCTAGCACTCTGTTATTAATTTCTTTTGTTGATCCAATCAATAATTCCCAGGATGAATATGTATTATGAGTGAAATGTGTTGGAAAATGCATGCACAATCAGTTTAGTGAATTTGGTTATATTGAAATATGTGTTCTTAAGTTTATATTTGTAGAATTCAATGGGATGAAATTCAAGTGTATTCAAATTTTATATTAATTTTTTGTTTTCTTTACCATATGGCCAAAGTATCTATAGCTTTGAAGTAATCTATTAAATTGCCTAAAATTGATATTTAATATCAATATTGCAATCTTTCATTAAAAATAAATTTCATGGAGTAATTCTATTAGTGCAATCCACATCTTTTATTTCAATGCTCTTCTTCTTTATTTAAGATTCTTGTACTCTAAGTCTTAGTATAAGTTCCAATATGTTGTAGCAAAACAGAAACATGACCATTGTAAGTGATTCAATAGACATGATTTTTTACATTTATTTGATAGTGTAGTTTTAATTGTAATCTTTTCTTTTCACACTCTACTTTATAAGATAATATTAAATACAAAGATGTTTTGATACACTTAAAAAATCTAGAGTTTAACCAATTTATATGCATAATTTATTATCTTTATAGGTAATCACTAACCAAAAAATAATTGTTTATTAAAAAATTTGTAGTTAGACATCTCTAAAGTTTTTGACTAAAATCAAAGGATTAAAAGGTTTCATAATTTTTTTAATATTTGAATGCTATTATTTCTATCTATTTTGACAAAAAATATATAGATAAAATCCTTTAATTTAAATAAATATAAATATTAATTATAAATTGAAAAAATATTCATAAACATAAATAATATTATAATCACTAATATTTTCTACATACAATAGAAAATCTAATTTTCTTTAATAGTATTTGATTCTTTAAAATTCCTATACTATATTATTTAAGTTCTTGGTAATTTAACCAACTTCTATTAAAATATTATTACTTAAATAAACTTTTTATCATGATTAATTATTTTTATAATATTCTTAATTTATAATTTTTATAATTTTTTATAAAATTAAATTCTACAAAATAATAAAATTTACTCCTAGTCTTTATTATATAAAACATTTATAATTTTTTTTACATATAATTAAAAAAAATAAAATTTTTCTACTAATTAATGAAAGTTAATGTAAAATTTTAATAAGAATATAAAATATAAGTATCTTATTATATAAAAAGATAAATAAATCATAAATTCTAATTAAATTCAAGGAAATGTTTATCTTTATTCTTATTCCAATTAAAACATGTTTTTTTAAAATTATGTGATATTTTTAATAATCGTGAATATTTGTTATAATACTAATTTTTATGAATAAATTGATAAAAATAAACTCCATACTATATTAAAAAGATTGAGATATTTCTCATCTTATATCTTTATTGACAACTAGGTTTTATAAATGTTTCAAGGAGAGGTTCTATTATCTATACAATATTATAAATGTCCAAAGAATCTCCTATAAGTAATTCTAAAATTCTAAAAGAAAGCCTTAGATATTTGTAGAAGACTATTAAAACCTCTAAGAGACTATAAAAGGCTCTTAGAAAATTCTTGAAATAATAAAGATTTTAGAATTTTATAAAAGGTTCTAAAATATTTTGAAGGATAATAAAGACATAAAAAATATTATCTTAAATTATAAAATATCTTAGAAAATATTTTTATATTTCATAAAAATACTTCTTTTATTAGAAATAAAAATTTATTAAAATCTTAATATTCTATTTTTATATTTCGGTATTATTTATTCATTTATTAATTTCTAATTAATCAATATATAAATCCTTTAATCAATAACCATACTTAAAATATTTTGGTATTAAAAAAATTATTCTATTAATTTAGTCTAAATTAAGGCTTACTAAATGTTCTTAAATAATGACCTCTTGTCTACCGTGTTTAGTTTTATCAATTTATAGTAATGTAACTTAGGCTTGAGGCCTGTCTTCAAGGTTTTTATGTCAAAATTGCTTATAATAAGATAGCATTGTTGAAAATATTGTTATTTTTATAATGAAAACATCAAATCCTTAGTTGTAGAAGTATTTTAAAATTTGAATGGAAATAAATTTTTAATTCTTAATGCTATCAAATTATAAAATCTTATTCTAACTTTAAATTATAGAAAATTCTTAATCCTAAAAAAAACCTAAGAAAATTCCAAAAAATAAATTTTAATTAATATAAATTTTAAAATAGATAATTAGATTAACTTTTTAAAAATTACACTATTAGCTTTGTTACCTATGTATATACTTGTACATTTTGAGGAAGATCCAATAAGTTAAATAATAAATATTACAATAAAACTTCTATCAATAAATCTTGGCTTTCTATTCTATATTTAATGAAAAATAAATAAATAAAACCATCCAATAGCCAAATCTCATATTTTTATCATTGATTTCTATTTAAAACTTAGTTTGTGACTGTCTTGTTAAATTCCATATCAATACCTTAAAATTTTATCTCATCTAATGTTTAAAAATATTAGTATCAGAAACCAACAATATTTTTTAAAATTTTGAAATTCTTTTGCATATATAGTCAAATATCTTCTAATTGCACCATAAAGAATGTACATAACTTTCTATCTATAAACTCACAAAAAATCTATTATCTTTATATTTAATTTTTTTTGGTATACTTTGGTCTTTGCTAACCGTTTCACCTAGTAAATGTGTTATAATACAATAGCATAAATATTTTTGTATCTATGTTTCATAGTATAAGAAAAATATCTTAATATTTTTATTCCAAAATATTAAAAGAAGATAAACATAGAATCTAAATTATGTACCAAATGATTATCTGAAAATATATTATTTATCAAATGGAAAAGATTAATTAGAATATTTATAAATAAAAAAGACATAATGTTATATTAAAATGGCATCACTTGATTTAAGATAAAAAATATATATATGTTTTTTTAAATGTATATTAGATAAAATATTCTTCATAAATTTATTTTAGTAGGAACCTTAAATTTTCTTAATTGATTAAGAATCTTCATAATCAAAGACAAAAAATAAACAAATTGATTTTCAATTCATTGAATCTATAATATTATATACATTTAAAAAGATCTTTATTTTTTTCTTACAAATATAATTTACGTAATTTCAAAAAAGATTAAAAATTCAATCAAATCTATTGAAGAAAAGAAGTCTAAAACCTACAAACACTTAACATCAGCAAGGTTTGCACACAAAGAGAAGTGTGGAGTAAAATAACTCTTATTTCCAATATTCTTTACTTATATGTGGTAGTTACTATCTAACAAAGCAACTTCCATCGTTTTGATATTACATCCATTTTTACTTCATCCAACTAAATCCTAGGTGCTTTCTTAACCTAGCTCCCACCTATAAACCCTAGTTGCCACCATAGTAATTTTTTTTAATTCTTTGCTACCTTTTGACTATTAGCAACATACTATGCTTAATCTCTATGTGGTTGTAACTAAGCAAGTACTTGCTGATCTTCACTACTCCCATTTTATTAATTTTCAAAAGGCTTTCATTCCTAATCTTTGTATCAATTTGTGATGTCTATCCTTTACTAAGGCTTTTATAAGTACATCAGTAAGCATGTCATTTTTAGCACAATACTTCATACCTATTATTTCATCTTCAATCTTTTCTCATATGAAATGATGTTGAACATCAATGTGCTTAGTCCTTGAATGATATTTTGGATTCTTGGAAAATGCAAGAAATTCTTGATTGTCACACATAATTAGAGTTGCTTCTAATTGCACTAGTCCAATGTCTTCTAACAGTTGCCTTATCGAACATGCCTCCATTACACAATGACTTGTTGTCATGTATTCTGCCTCTATCATTGATCTTACAATGGTAGATTGTCTCTTGTAATTCCATAAAATAGATCCTACTCCAATAAAAAAGATATATCTCGTTGTGGATCTTCTATCATTTACATCTCTTTTTAAACCTAAAAACCTACTTACAATCAACATTAGATTGATTTACTAGAAGGGGTGTCAATTTCCATGTACTATTGTCCATAAGAGATTATTACTCTTCTTCCATAGCCTTCTCCTACTTGATTATATCTTGGGACTTTAATGCATCACACAAAGCTAACGGATCAATAAAAAGAGTAACATTTGCATGTTCTTTATTTACTTGAAAAAAAATGTGATCCTTCCACCATTCACCATGTTGCCTTCTTTCTTTCAAAGGATATCTCCTTTCATTTGTAAAAGAAGATTCACCTTATTGCACCTTATGTTCTTTTTCAACCTTCTTCTCTCTTAAATCTTGTTGTTTCTCACTCAATGATTGGTACTCCTCATCATCATCATCATCATCATCATAATCTTTAACATCTCCATTTCCTTCATTATTATTCCTAGTAATTGTAGGAGCCTTCATCTTTTCAACTTTCTTTGGTTTTTCATCTTCATCATCTTTATTTTCTTCATCTTCTTGTTTCTTTGCTGAATTCAAAGATGTGTCCACAAACACACCATTACTCCCACTTGGACACATCTCTAAGTACTCACAAGTACTCTTGTGTTCTAAAAATTCAACATCACGATTATTGATGATCTTTTTGGTTTCTAAGCACATTAGCCTATATGCCTTAGTACCTTCATAATAACCAAGAAATACATATTTTGTACCTTTGTATCAAGTTTGGACCTCATACAATCTGGTATTTTTGCATATGCAATGCAACCAAAGGTCTTCATATGGAAAATGTAAGGTTATCTCATACTCCAAGCTTCTTGTGGTATCATTGATACAAGAGTACTTGTTGGACACCTATTTCTTGTATACACTGTATTCACCACATCTTCTATCCAAAACTCATAACCAAGGTTTTGAGCATGAAGCATGTTCTTTTCCATCTCTATAATAGTTCGATTTGTCCTTTCATCAACACCATTTTGTTGTCGAGTGTATGGAATTGTGGTTTTTTAATAATTCCTTCATTCTTCAAATAAACATCAAATTGCTTAGACATGTACTCACTTCTATTGTCTATACATAGCACCTTAATCTTGCATTCACTTTGTTTCTCAACAAGTGCTTTAAATTCTTTAAATCTCCAAAAGCATTCACTCTTGGCTTTAAGAATATAGATCCAAATATTTCTTGAATAATCATCAATGAAAGTGAAAAAATACCTAGATCCTCCAATACTTCTATTCTTTATAGATCCACATACATTAGAATAGACAATCTCTAGTAACTTAGTAGCACATATTACTATGCTACTTGGAAATGAGGCTTTTTGTTATTTGCCTAATATGCATCCTTCACATGCAAGTTGTTTTGTATTTTGGCTTTCCTTACCAAGATCTAAGCTACTTACTATAGACTTGAGCTCTTTCATGTTCTTCACATTCAAATGACCAAGGCGACGATGCCATATATTTAACTTATCTTAGTTTGATGTAAACTCAACAAATGTGGTTACTTCTACTCTGTTCACCTTCTTACAAATGAGGTAGTACAAATTTCCCTCTCTAAAGCCTTTGAAGACCTTGTCTCCACTTAATGTTCTTACAAAACATCCATTCATATCAAATTAAACTTCAAAACCTTTGATTATAAGTTTACTCATTGAAAGTAGGTTTTGCTTCATTGCTACAAAAGCAAAAAGATGGAGAAGGAGAATATAAATAGTATGTAAGATGAGTTTGGAGGACATGATTATGCATTCACAACAATAAATAGAACCTCTATAGCTGCCATGTCAAGATGGATTGTAGATTCAAGTTATTCTAAACATATGACACCTTATAAGTATTCATTTGACACTTATGAGTCTATTCCAACATCAAATGTGGTGTTGGCGGATAGTGGCACATGTGAAGGCATTGGAATTAGCTTTATTATAGTAGAGGTGGTTGTGAATGGACAAACCAATAGGATCAGATTCAAAAACGTCTTTCATGTGCTTCAAAAACCTCTTTCATGTGATTCAAAAACGTCTTTCAACTTCACTTCTAAGACTTCTCACAAGTCTAATGACCTATCTAAATCTCTCAAATCTGTTTTGTCACTCAAATATCACTCTTGTCCTCACAAATCACCTCAATACACTACAAGAGACCTTTTAAGCACAATCAACATCTTTAAGACATGAAACTATAAAGTTAGACCACCAAGGATCTATCTCAGCAAAAATACAATGTAAGTATTTTATAACTTTGCCTTAAAGTAAAAAACCAAATACCAATACCAAAATGCTCTTAACCACAAGTAAGAGCAAACGAAGATCTACATTTAGATCTGAATATGAAAGTTATGTACTTCTAAATCCTAACATCACTAATGACAACTTGATCTATTCTACACATCAACAACAACTTCAAAGAACTTCAAAACACTCAAGCAAATGTGTGTGGGCCCATAATTTATTGAAGAAAAGAAGTCTAAAAGATACAAACACTTAGCATTAGCAAGTTTTGCACACAAAGAGAAGTGTGGAGTAAGATAAATCTTATTTCCAATACTCTTTACTTATAGGTGGTGATTGCTAACCAACAAGGCAACTTCCATCTTTTTGATATCATATGTATTTCTACTTCATCCAACTAAACCTTAAGTTCTTTCTTAACCTAGTCGCCACCTACAAATCCTAGCTGCTACTAAAATAACATCCTTTAATTCTTTATTATCTTTTGACTATTAGCAACATATTATGCTTAATCTCTATGTAGTTGTAACTAAGCAAGTACTTACTGATCTTCAACAAAATCATTATAAGATTTTTATTAATAACTTATTTTATAATAACTAAATTATTTTTTAATAGATTATATATATATATATATATATATATATATATATATAATTGATTTCTATTTTGAAGGTTAATTTTAAAATAATAAGATTGATTTTTTAGTAATATTTTAGTATTTTTTAAAATATATCTTAATATTCATTATAATATCCTAAGATTATAGTACAATTGCTATTTGGATGAAGACTTGATATTACATAATTGACAAATGGATCTATTTTTTATAGATTATATAAATATCATAACTCTAACAAAAAGAAGTACAATCTCATTAGATCTAAGACATGTGTATTATAATGATATTTTCTTAGATATGTCAAGAAGAAATTTAAGACTAAAAAATATCTATTTTTTCTATAGATAATTTTTTTATTTTCATATTAAACCTAAAATAACAAAAATATTTAGAGATTTTATAATATTAAATACTATTAGGCTTTTAAAATATTTAACATTTTTGTACTAATAGTATTTTGTAATACTTATAAAAAAAATTCATTGAAAAAACCAATTAATGTACAAAAATACAATAAGACGAAAGTAAAAATTATATAATTTAAAATCTTAAATTAACTTATACAAAGAAATTAGAAATTAGAAAATAATTTAAGAGATAAAACAAGACCTTTATAAAATAATGTTGTATAAGAATCCAACCACATAGATCTTAATGTCATTAGAAAAGCTAGTTTTTGAATAGATTGTCATCTTTTAGAATCGTATATCTTGTTTTGTGGTTTTTCTGCTTCTTTAGATAGTATTAATAATATATTTTGATTTTCTAGAATATAAATAAAATCCTTCTTATTGGCATTGGATATTTTTATATTATAAATTTGAAGCACATAGAATCAATTGCATATCATCTACATTTGGCTATACATCTTGATTGATATGTCTGTTTTCTAGAGAAGTATAAAAGAATTGAGATGCCATTATATGATCTTTTTTTGTAAATCTTTTAAAACCAAATTATTAAATTAAAATAGTAAAATTAATTTATTCATTTAAATTTGAGAATTAAAAAATCTAAGAAATAATTTCTTTATGTTATATTATAAACCATTATTTATAAACCATTATTTATAATAAAATAGTTATTATAATATAAATCAAATACAAAGAAATTGAAAGTCATAAATTAAGTCTTAAATAAAATTAAGGTCTTTACAAGACTAAGTATAGTTTTGGTTTTACCTTTGTATATACTAGTTAAAAAGTAAGTCATGTAAAAGTTTTTTTAAAACCACAAGACTTATAGGCTAATATCCAAGTCATACAATGCTACTACAATAGTGTTTTAAAATATATAACTTTTTGAGAAAATTGCCTATGTCTATGTGGCACACTTAAGAACATATATAGATCTAATTTACATTTTTAAATATTTTTTTACAATAATTTAAAAATATATTATTTATGTAATATATTTCTACATATTTTTACTCAGAATTTTAATATAAATATTATTTATAATTTTATCAATTTTTTTTCTTAATTTAATTTTTTAATATTTAAAATAAATAATTAATAAAATTCAAATACATCTACAATCCTTATTTAATCCACTTCTACAACATTGCTTAGTTTTTCTACTACAAAACATTTATTTATTTATTTTCTTAAAATTGACTTCCTATATTAATCAAAGCATTGGGCATACCTTGTTTTGTATTCAAAAAAAGAAAAGGATCGACTTCCTGCATGACAAGAGAAACTCCCACCTTTAATAACTACTTTTTACCTCTTTCAAGGAAGAGAACAAGGCGGGTAGAACCTGACAAGAGAAAAGACATCTCGTTTCAAGTAAAGGCGCTTCTAGGGGTCACAATTAAAGGGCTGCCTATGAACTAACAAACAAACAAACAGACATGGCAAGAGTTTAACTTTCTGCAGAAAAAGGAGTTGCAGAAGACAGACACGCAACTACAGAGGAGGAGGAGAAGAAGAAGAAGAAGCTAGGAAGAGTCTATCTGGGCACATAGCAACAGCAGCAGAAGAATAAGAAGAAGAAGAAGAAGAAGAAGAAGCATTTGCTTTTGGCTTTGGCAGAGGTCAGTCAGTCCCTCCCTTCCTTGAGACAGGAATCCGTTTGCCATTCATTGGGTGTTTGTTGCATCTGCACTGGGTTTAGTGAAAGCTACGATTTCGGAGGCATGCACTTTTGAAAACCTATTTCTGTGGTTGTCATAGTCTGGAGGTGCAGACAATGTGAACTTTCAACGTCCGCTGGCATGGTGGTTGCTGATCTCATCAGTTTGTAACGTAGTGGGTGTCGTGGCATGTTCTTCATGTTGAACCAATAGAGTCTGAAATTTATATGGAAGAGTGAGCTCCAGCCCCTGATGCTCCATTCATCCTTGTCTGCACACGTTGTTTGACGGCACTCTTTAGGGAGGAGATTGGCGATGATGCGCACTTGTTGTCGGTGAAGGGTTTTCGGTCGCAGAGAATTTATCGCTGTGACCCCCCGTTAGGATCCTGGTGAGTTGCAGGGAAGAGCTGCCTAGGCAAGAATAAGTAGGGAGAATTTCACGAAATTCATCGCATTCATGGTGAACAATGTCAAAAGAAACTGAAATGATGACGCACAATTCATGCTCCAGTCGCACAGGGTATTGATTCAAGGACACTATCTTGGCGTATGCGAAAGTGATTTTTGAACTGCACAATAACTGAATCACCGAGATATTTTACCGTGCGCACTCGGTATCATCAGATGCTCATACTCAAGCTTCTGAACAAGTCATCAAATAACTGCAGCCTTCTACCCACATTTCTCTGCAAAGAGGTGAAAGCTACGACCTACATGATGTGAACATTAGTTGTGTTGAGGAGGGGACCACACGGAAACATCAGACCTGTGAAGTTGCACTCTAACAGACAAGAGGCACATGGTGGGGCATGGTAATATCATCACCATCACTAGAACAGACCAGATGTGCAGTGAAGACAAAAGATAACCAGACTGAATGCATACGTGAAGAGTAAGACAGCAAAGAACAGTGCTTAATGTATAAAAGATGGGTATTTACAAAAAGATTCATATAACGTCATCCAACCTAATCTGTGGGTACATCATACAGCTTGACAAGAAAAATTTGTCATTGAACGGGTTGATAAGCCCACTGCCTTGCGTGAGCGCTCTCGGCATGTAAGTGGCAATGTGCCACCCCAACAAACCCGATCCGTTTTCGCTATGGAGGAAAGAAAATGCCCTTTACATGCCTCATGAGGCGTGGGGTGACAGGCATCTGCAGAAAATCCCCAGCCCCTAAACCAGAAAATAGAAAAAATGCAACCTGTGCTGAGCAACTTTCTTATATGATACATCTGGAACACCCAACAGCCTAACGAACAAAATCCAAGGCTAAGACCCTGACTACAAAAAGCTGGGTATTCGGGAAAAGGTGTGGGGAATGAAGAAAAGGAAAATGTTATGTACATTGATAGCTCTCTTGCTGCGCAATGTTAATTCCACAGTGACTGTAATGTTGTCCAGTCGCTCCATCAACAGTCACCAACCTCGTTTCAGAATCAAGATTCACATTCGTTATGAGTCCTCCAGACTGTATCTTCTTCGGTGAAAATAGACCCTCCTCCAATTGTACCTCGTCAATATCCATTGGCACAACCCTGTTGCTCGTCTTAACCATCAGCTGTAATCCCTCATCCTCCCAGTCAGTGCGTAGGACAACAAACAAAATTGAGGCAGCACACGCGATTTGTGCTGCCAGAAGTCCATACCAAAGTCCCCCAAACCCTATTCTGAACCAAAAGGCTAGCGCCACTGCAACGGGTGTTCCAACTAAATAAAACGAACCCAAGTTGATGCTCGCCCCCGTCCAAGGCCTGGCACTACCACGGAGAACACCAACACCAGTCGTTTGGGGACAATTGCCAAGCTCACAAAGACCTATCAGAGGTAACACTGCTGCGGTCAAAGCCAACACATTTTCATCTTTTGTGAAGACGTGACCCCATATACCTCTCAGTACGGTGGTCCATGTTAAACTGACCACAGCGACGATAAGTGCACAGCTGAGGGCCACAAATGTGGCTATCCTTGCACGTGCAGGATTTCCCGCTCCAAGCTCTTTTCCGACTCGGGTAGATACTGAAGAACTCAAAGCCTGAGGAAATGTGTACATCAATGCAGTGGTCTGTATGATCACCCCCGTAGTTGCAACAGCCACCTGTGGGTTTGGCAAATATCCTGCTAGCAGCGTCACAATCTCGTACCACCACCACTCCAGGCAGACCGCCAAGCAACTGGGCAGAGCGAGTGTCAGTATCGGCCCCCAACCTCGCAAACATTCGGTGGACCACGGGACCCATCTGTCTTTCAACACATCTGAATACTTCAAATACCCTAAATTGAAGAAAACCATGTTGAAGTTTGTGCAGACGACAGCAATCGCAACTCCAGGCACGCCGAGATCCAGAATGAAAACGAAGAGAATGTTGAGAGGAACATGCAACACCACCGCCAGCGCTGAGCACCAAAACATTGGGGCAGCAAGCCCTACGGACTTCAAGTAGATCTTAAGTGGATGCATGATGCTATTCGCCAGCAAATCCGGAATGGTAAAGAAGCAGTACAAGCTTGCCATCGCGGTGATTTCAGGATCCTGACGAAGCGCCAAGAGTATACTTTCTAGATTATACCATAGCAAACTGATCGGAAGGCATGCGGTAAGGAGAATCAGGATAGTCCTCTGAAGCGCAAGCCCAATCAGGCGGTAATTTTCGGATCCGATACCTTGACTACATATTGGATCCATCCCTGTTGCGAGACCAGATAGCACTGAGTAGCCTGTAATGTTCGTGAAGCCTAGTGAGAGAGCACCTCCTGCGAGCTGCAAGCCGCCTAGTCTGCCTAAGCACAACACAGATACCATGGCCCGAACGTAAAGCACGCAATTCAAGGCAGCCAGCGGGCCTGCAATTTCAAGCAAATTCTTCAATTCTTCGAAAATCTGCATCCAAGACCAGGATCACTTAGCAAGCGCTCAACACATTTTAAAATGAGATTGTGTAATACTAATGTCTAAAAATCTGTTACAACTGAACGATCGATAAAAACGTACAACCAAAATCGAAATTCGTGTGAGAACATGACCACAGTTGCTAAACCCTGATACCAAAGATTCTGTTAACCCCATATATTCTTCGGATTAATACCTCAAACTCAAGAATTTCAGTAACTTGCGCATCTTGCATTAACCTCATATTTTACACGTAGTTAGTCTTAAAAGAATCAAACTGACTCCCACTGCTAGTAACAACAATCGATGTTTCAATACGAGAAGCCACGTCGTCCATTAAATTTCAGAGCTTTACTTCTAAAAGATATAGCTGTCGTTTCGGAGCACATGCTGGACTCGATAAGATAAAGATTTCGACTTCTACTGATCATACGATCCTCACAATCCTATATGAACATGCTTCACATGTGACCGGTATGGGCTATAGATCAATGGGCTAACCACCCATTACGCAATGTTCACTACAGTGGTCACCAATATTCCCATGTCTAGTAAATTAGCAGTTCAACTCAACAAATCGGAAATACTGTAACCCTCGAAGTTTAGAAGATATTTTGTGATGTACTACAATTGCAATGCCTGTCAATCTCGACTCCGAATTCCTGAACAATGAACAAATCAAGAGAACATGTGATGCAATCCTTGGATTCATCCGGGCCGTCCACAAGGTACTAGTTTAAAAAGTCACTGCTGTCCAGAAAACAAGGTTAAAAGGATGCAGCACTTCAAGGACAGAGACGTGGCACATTCCTTTGCAGGAGAATCATTACGAGAGTGATTAAAAAAAACTCTTGGTTGTCAGCAAAGGGACACACCCTAAGGCTGACCTCAAAGTGGAATGAAGGGAATCTCTCTTAGGCATTACTGTACAAATGCCTCAGCGTACGAATTTCAAGATGAATTGATGAAAGCCTAGCTTATCCGCGAGCTAACACTAGTTCCATAGCCCTGATAGATCTGTGAATATCGAATAACGAAAGAGGTAGCTGTTGGTCCTCACCCGACCTGGCAGCTAGCGTCCTTCGAAGCTTCAACAAAATATAGTCTAGAAGGAAAATCAGTTGTAGCAGGAACAATCTACAAATACAGTACCGGGATGATGCTTCCTGTTATACTGATCTTTCGGCTGAAGGAGAGAGTCACTCAGTTCCTTCCTTTCCTTTCCTTTCCTGTCCTTCCAAGAGCATAATCCCCAAAATGAGGGAGCAGGATCCTTGCAATGAATTAACTTCGTTTGGGTTTGAGGAAGAAGAAAAGCAAAAGGTCTAGCGTGTCCTTCTAAAAGACTCATACTCCAAAATTGTCTACAGATCCCGACGAGGGTGAAGAAACCAGTGTTATTCAGCTAGACATGAGGGAAGACGCCAAACCTGATAAGGTGAGGGACATTGTTGTAGAGGGTTTTCCTTGCATAGAGAAACTTCCGATTCATCGTCTGAAGAAGGCGGCGCCTTCGAGTGGACATGAAACAAAGGAATCGATTCATGGGAGTGATCACTGTCCGATTCATCATCCGAAGACGGTACGGCTCTCTCCCTGTCAAATTTCATTGGATTACGCATACTTGAATCCAATAATCCTAGAAATCCGGGTTTCTCGCCTACAAAGCTCTCCAATTCATCGTCTGATGATGGCGGTGCCACTAATTGGACCTGTAGTAAAGGCTCCGATTCCCTGAAGTCACTGTCTGATTCATCATCCGAAGACTGCACAGCACCCTCCGTGTGAAATTGCACAGGATAACCCATACATGAACAATTTATCAACAACCCAGTTGATTGCTTCTATTTATCAGTTTAAGAAACCCACGCTAGCGTCAAGGATCTCACGTCTCCGAGTGAACGAGAACTTCGTAGACCACCCGCAAGAATCACGACACAAGACACCGCTACCGGTCGATATGGAGACGAGGACGATTACCACGAGAGGGAGCAGATAAAGAAGTGAAGCTATTAGAGTTGGCCGTCACGCTCAGATGCGGCAACAGAACCTTCCCGAACTCTTCATAACAGAGTCCTCCCAAACTTCGTCTTCACAACTATCCTCACTGTCGAACTTCGAAACTGTATCACTTACAGAACAAATTTGGAACAGGTTCGGTAGCTGTACGAGTCCACAACAAACGACACAAGACAGAAGGGGAGTAACTCAAGTCGGACTAATGAGAGAAAAAAAGATGGGGAGACAGACGTGACTGAATCCGCACTAAGACACTCAAGTCGACACTGACAGGAGCGAGTAGGCAAGCCCAAAATGGACACAACTCGACGTGGTCCACAACTTGCTCACTGCTTCAAGAAGGTCCACAAAGGTGCGCCTATTACATCAACAATCAAGGTGAAGGAACTCAGAGCGCTACTGCCTCACTACATCAGCAACCGCGCTTGTATATATTCCCCATCAAGAATCAGAAGATTCAATCAATCGTGGACTGATCACTGCGCCATAAACCTCTCGCAAGCCCCTACTACAACGACCACGCTTTATTCTGCAGTAACGCATTACCCGAACCTCGTCGACCTAACCAACGCAACCGCACGAATGCCCTTTACCCCAAACTTCAAAAAACTAGCTCACTTGTGCTCAGTCACGTCTTTCTCTTTCTCTTTCTCTTACTCACTCTCGCTCTCTCCCTCTCTCTTGGCCAGAATGAAGAGCAGGGAGGGAGTAAATAACAACGTCACAGCCAGGCAAGGGGTTAGAAGAAGAGGAAGGAGAAGAAGAAATGCTTGAGGTGGTGACCATGAGGAGTGTTTGAGAAGCAAGCAACTTGGGGAGTGACCCAGTTAGACTAGAAGTGAATGGGAAAAGAAGAAAAAAGAGGCTGAAGCTGCGAGCGAACGTAGAAGGTGGTGGTCTTTTCTCTCGCTCTCGGTCGCTCTCTCTCCTTCTCTCCCTCTCGGTAGCTCCTGTGCTCTCATCAGTAGCCGCGCACTGCGCAGACCCGCAAGCTTTGCTCGCCCCCAGTAGTAACCACTGGCCCCCACTCGAGTCGCGCACGCTATTTCTACTCCATTCCCCCAGTAGCCTCATCATCACTCTCCGATTGCTACAGTCTCACCCTTGGAATCTAACCCCCTCCGTTACAAAAGTGACTACGAGCCTCGGCAACATTGCACCACCAAATAACCCGGAATACCCAAACAAAATAAATAAATAATAAGAAATGAATCAAGAGTCGCAGGGGAAAGCGAAACTAGATTCATCCAAAAAAATTACACCACCCCTATTTCCAAGGTGGAATTATCTTCTTCAGTCAGTTGGAATCCAAAATTGGATTCCACGAAAGGGCCCGCGGCACGGCTATTGCACGAACCACCCCTCCCCTCCCCTCCCCCTCCCGCTTCTCCTCATTTTTTTATTACTTTGTGTTCCGGATAATTGAACTGGGAAGGTGGGCGCCACCGCGTCACGCTCCAGACGCCTTCGCTCTGCGATGTGGACTGACCTCCCTTCACTGACTCCCCCTCTTATTCTTTACAAAAATCCACAGTGCATTCTCTCCCCCTTCACGTTTTCACACACACCAGTAATCTTAACACAATTATTATTATAGATATTATTATAATATATTCTTCCATATCCCAAAAGGCAGGCAAGCAGGCAGGAAGAGAGCAGTTTGGGAGTAAGGGCAGGCACTCCGCGGTCCCGACTCTAGCCCAGCAATCAGAACCAGGCAATACTAGATCCCATTCTCCTATTCTGTCTGCCTGCCTGCCTCTGCCTGGGAAGTGAAAAAGTGGGTCTCCTTCCCTCCCCCAGCTCCCCTCCTGTACTGTAGCACAAGTCACGACGACGAGGAGAAAGAAGGGAGAATAGCAAACTGCTGCTGCTAATATTCTTACCGCTGGTTTGCTATGCACCCTACAAGGCGGCATCAACCCCCCACCTTCATCCCCACTTCCTTCCCGCCACCTTCTGTCCCTCCCTCCCTTCCCTCCATCCGTGCTGGATGGCGCGGCCTTGGCTGTGCTCGGTCCACAGTAATAGGGTATCGAATCCCCATGGGCGCGGAAAGCATGGGGCTTGGAATGTGGGCTGACTGCTTCACGCGTTCACACTACGGCTTTGGAGATGAGAAAAAGCTTTCGTCTCAGCTTCCCCTCTTCACAAACCCATCTTGACCACAGTGTGTGTGTGTGTGTATGTGCCCCAACATGGGATTTTGAAGAGAGCCCAATGGAAAGGGATGATCCCATCCTTGTCCAACACAATTTTAATCGTCACCTACCACGTGGTAATGCCAGACCCATGTATGCCCACTTGACAGGACCTCACCACATGTGGGTGGGCAATATACATACTCTACTCCATAGTTGTAGAAGTAGTAGTCAAGGAGCAGCTTCAATGTGTGTTGACAAAGTATTTTTGTGATCCCACCTGGGGTAGCAAGCACCCCCCTCATTCATTCATTCCCCTCTTTCATCTCGCTCTCACTTTTGTTCTCCCATTGGTAGAGTCCAGAGTCCCATGGAATTTTCTCTAACTCCCTGTTCTTTCATGATTTAGGGTTTTTTTCTCTTACATGATTTGACTTTCATTTTGAAGACCCTCGTCAAGCATTGACCAATTTGGATTGGTAACTGCAAATGGGTTTTTTCAAAGTTCAATAAATGATCACCACAACTTTGTAAAACGTTCTCCTTTAAAAAGCCCACGCAGTTGCAAGATGTGTTAAGAATTTTGATAACAGCTACAGATCTTCAGATTTTGGCCACAGCTCTTTATCGACTTTAAGATCGGGTTTTGGGATGCTTTGAATATGATCCTAAATAGTTCATGTGAATTGAAAAGGACTGATTATTGGGCAATAGATTTTGTTACATGTCAGTCTTCCAATCCACCAAAGGATTCCCCCTAAAGCATTCAACATGACATAAAAAATAAAAAATAAATAAAAAAAGTGAAACAGAAATTAGTATAAAATAAAACTCCTTTTCTTTTCTCTCTCTTCCTTTTTGCTATCTATATATGTTGGATTGGAACCCTGATCCCATTCTCTTCATTTGTTACTTTTTGAGAGCATTACTTTTTCCCTTTTACTTTATTTCTTTCTCTTTATTCATTCATTTCCCTTTTTTGATTCTATTCTCTATTTTTTTATATGACTTCCATAAATCCAAAACAGGGCTATCCAAATTTAGTGTGGTTTGGACAATCATTGTTCTCAATTGCCAATTGCAAAGGTGATGCCAGCTTCTGTAATCATGTTGGGGGGACTCTTTACATGTTTGTTGATTCCAGTGCCTTGAACACAGAGAACAAAATGAAACTCATTCATTATCACAAATATGGAATAGTGCAAAGCCCAATTTCAATAGCTTCATGAAATGGGTGCAAAAGCAGTTTTTGCCAACCCTTTGAGTACCCACAATGGATGGTTGATCCTTGATGATCCATTAATCTTTGGTGTTTTTCACATGGATTTCAATCATCAATAGTGATTTATCTGCAGTGATTTATGCTTGTATATTAGGATTGAAGCAACTTAAGTAAACTAAAAATTATTTGTGTTCTGTAAACAATGTACTTCCTTCATGCAAAACATAACTGCCAGTCAAATTGAACCAGGAAGTGGCACCAGTTCTCATACAACATCCTTTGTTTTTCCCATAAATGCCAATACTCTCCATATTCATTTTCAAAGTGGTTGAAGTGTATAGATGTTGGGGCTTAGATTGTGTTTGTTGAGTTGGGTCCAACAATGACATCAATTTCTGTAGGAAATTTTGTTGTTTTATTTTCCTCTGCTGATTGTGTTAAGGTGAAGGAATTGTTCACATAAACACACAAACTACATGGTGGTAAAATATATATATATATATATATATATGTGTGTGTTGATAATTTTTGTCTTTGGAGGCATGTCTTCTGTGAGTATCAAATAAATTAGAAAATAAGAGCAATTGCAAACCTTACAAGATTTAAGTTATATTAAAAAAAAAATTGAAGACTTGACAGATCAGAGGAAAAAACCCTCCTTTGCAGGCATTCCAAATATTTGAACTAAAGCTTCCAGCAGGCTGCTCTAAAAATACTACCCACTCACAAGAGGAAAGGAGAAACAAAAGTATACAAAAAGTGAACTTTTTCCTCCTTTCCTTGATGTTTGTATGAGGTTGAGTTATCATTGCAATGTATGTATATATATATATATATATATATCTGTTTATGTATTTGTATGTGTTTACTCTCAAACTTGATTATTATAGCATGTAAGTTATTTCTTACTACCTGTAAATTTTTACTTTTTTCATAGGAATAAATGCGTGTACAATTGACTCTCATTATAAAATAAACAAATCTTCTTCAGAATAATAACCTTTAAAACTTTTACAACAACTTAAAAATTGCATGTTGCTGTACAAACCTACCACAATATATATATATATATATATATATATATATATATATATGTAATCCATAACATAATCAAATCCCTTGTTTCTTCAACCTTAGCCAAAGCGTTCCACATGGATCAAAACAAACTATTAATAACTTTAATTATTTTTCTCAAACACAAGCATGTATTGTTGTAAGTGATAAGAATCTTTTTGTTCAGAGAGAGATCTATTATTATAAAAATTAAAAGATTACTATATATTTTTTAATTTAATAGTCATATTCAAGAAGCATATAAAATTGTTATTTTTATGAATTATAAATATATATATATATATATATATATATGATACGAAAGGGCAGCAACAGGGGGTGGAGAAGGCAGCCTTAAGGAATGCAACGCAAACTAATCCACAAAACGCATTTCGAGGTCTCGGTCCCATGGCCGCGACTCCTGGAGCGAGCTTAGGTCCCCTCCAGCTGTAGGTGGGGGGAATATATTTGGAAGAGAGAGAGAGAGAGAGAGAGAGAGAGACCTATCCCTTTTCACACCACACGAATAAGAAGAGGGATTCCGAAGTGGAGGTGTGTGTATTTGAGTGTGTGTTCGCAGCTGGCTACTCATGCACCACACTTCTTCGACGAAAGGGGAAAACCCTAAAATTGACGATGATGCTGGTTTGCGAGCATTGCATCCCCCTCCTCCTACGCCGCAGCAGCAGCATTTTGTTAACCACGGTGCGTCTGTCCACAATAGGGCATCACCGTTTCTGTTTGGGAGGTCCAAGTTCCAAATTACCGTAGTTAGGCTGGTTCTGCGCACAAGGGAGGTGGGGGAGAGATTGTTTTCTTAGATTCCATTAGATACCGTGCTGGAATCAGTGGAAGCCCACACTGTCATTACCCTTCTTTCGGATGTATCCTTCATGGAATCACTGCTCTGAATTCCCCCTATCTAGGAGCGAAAGTCACGGCAGCCTGGATGAAGTTGACGTTGGTGCTGCCTTTGTCGAGAAACCGCCCATGCTCACAGAAGCTCTCGAGGATGCGTGATGGAGTGGTCCGAGACGGACGATGGATCCCGTGTAATTGTATTTTTATACATATTCCTAAACACTGCAGAAAGCTGCGGAGAGAATACACGGTGTCTGCAATCCTCTATCTCTCTCTGCTAAGCACCATTGCCCCCACCCCCCCGTGTTTTGTTTTGTTTTTGCTAAAATTGTGCTTCCAACAATAGCTCCGCTGGAAGTATGTAATTGGAAGCTTTAATTTGGCGTCCCCCCCTCGGTTCCCGGGAGAGTGACTTCCAGAATTTGTCTGGTTCCAAGGGAATAGACCCGAGCTAGAAACACACGGCAAATTCATCGCTGCCTTACCGCTTTGGACCCAGCTGCGAACCTTGTGAACGACATGTAGCAATTCTAGCGCAACTTCAGTGAAACAGAGTCAGCTATTCTAAGACAAAATAAAATAAAATAAAATAAAACAAAACAATAGGGAAGGGAAGAAAACAAGCATTACCATAGACATGCACTCAAACTCTTTGCACAGGTTTTTGTGCTCTGGTCATAATCAGCTTGATAAGGGCAAATTAGCCCCCTGCTGCGCCACACTCGCTGGTCAAGCTTGCGAAAAATCCACATTTCGATGACAGTTTGTTATTTTTTACCACTGACGAGGAAAAATTTAGGATCCTCGGTGGGGCCATCTTAGGGTTTTTAAATTCCTCTGATGGGTTTTCTATTGCAGTACATTCTGTTATAAACCACATGTGTGTGAAAACAGAATGTACCGTGTCAATTGTACAGTGTCCTTTGATTGAACCTATCATAATTGGTTTTTCATTTTTATTGTTCCAATCTGACCGTCATCATATGGCTCTCACAAATCCAAATCACAAGAAACTGATGGATTAGAATCTCAACCCTACCTATTGTGTATGTGTGTGTGGGTGGGTAGAGTGGCCATGCTCCAGCTTCTCAAAAAAATCTGAAGTTAAGATCCACTCTCTCTCTCTCTCAGCATCAGTGTCAGGGCATTTGCTATTGTTATCAGTTGTTGTTTTTTGAAAGCTTACTCAAGAAGCAAACTGGATATCACAGGCTCTTCAGGCTTTTTTGTCTTGTCAGCTTGACATGAGGCTAGAGCATAATTAAGCAGCTTATGGATTGGGCTTAGCCCACGGCAATGATTAGAATCTTCTGAGAGTTTCTAGCTGTGTGGACCCCAGTGTGACTGGCACCCCCTAAACCCTAAATTTATTTATTTATTTATTTATTATTCTCAATGGCCTGCATGTGAGTTTGTGGGTCTGATTTTCAAAGCACAGACAGCATGTCACCCTGCTCATGTCCTCTAAACCTTTTAGGTTTGTAAAAAATCCATGCCTGTGCACATGTAGATTTTACTTTTAAAAATAAGGTGATTACTTTCCACAATGTGAAGACACCATTGAAGTTTCTATCAACTTTTACCTTTACAACCAACAAATTGTGCAAACAAAAGGCATACACATACTTTAGTTTATCAATATAAAAAGCACATATAGAATGTGTTTTGAAGATGGTAATTGAAACCTACCAGTTCATCATATTCATCCTTATCAAGGATACCATTGAATAGCTATAGGATGTAAAAATAATAATTACACTATTGTACATGAAGGAGTATTTTTGGAAAGGATTTTGCAATGCAAGTTGAGGACAAATAGCAAGCATAAACATATGGCATCAGCAATTCATTTGACAATTAGGTATTAAATGTAGTAGTAGTAGTTTTTTTTTTTTTTTTTTTTTTTTTTTTTTTTTTTTTTTTAATTCAATTCTTCCATGTGATCATTTTAAGATAAGCTGACAAGTTCACAATGTGCTCTTATACAACTATTTGTCTGCATCTCAAATTGCTCTTGAAAAATAGTAAACAAAGGAATCCTTTTACTTAGTTCTTTATTTATTTATTTTAGTCAACAACCCAAGTATATTTTTTTTATTGCTTTTAACAAGCACATCACATAAAAATTATTTAATTTTTGCATGCAAGAAATGTGCAAGTGCACCAAAAGATTATCTTAGAAGATACTATGAATAACGAAAAATATGATTTAAATCAAAGAGAATAAACATCATGAAACTTCCACATATTCCGTGCGAACCAAGTTATTTTTTTTCATGAGTTAAAATAAGAAATCGACTATCAGTCACATTCGAGTATCTTTGGCACACACTGGATATGGAAACGAGGAGTCCGTCTCGTATTACCAAAGGCGCCCCTAAACCCGTTCGTGACAAACGGCAGTAGGGGTCTGCTGACTGATTTGGCGGGAACCAGGGGGCAGCGGGGCCAGGGAGTGGACACGTGGACCAACGGGTGTGTATAAACAGGGCAGTGGGGGTGGGACGAGAGGAGAAGAGCGCGGGAATCCTTCCGTTGGGTGGGTGTTGGGATTAAGGAAACCCCAGCCCTGCTCTCTGATGGGGGTCCAACTGCCCCCTCTCGAACTCTCTTTTAGCTCTGTGTCTGTGTAGCCCAACTTAGACTGTGCATTATTATTAGAATCCCCCTCCTCCAAACCCTCCCGCTGCTCCTCCTTGTTTCCGGATTCGAAGAAGAATTACAAGACGACGACGCAGAGCAGCAGCAGAAGAAGGAGTAGAAGAAGACACCAGAAAAAGAGAAGAGAGGGAGAGGAAGGAAGCTCAGGATGATGCAATCAATCTGTGTGTGTTCATCAGAAGCAAAGCATGCAAGCAAACAGAGACAGAGACACACACACCCACAAAGAGAGAGAGCTCAATCTCAGTCTCCCTCTCCCTCTCCTCGGCGTCCTCCTCGTTTTAATTCAGATATATATTATCCTGAGATTTTACATCACAATATGGCAGCACTTTATGAGAAAAAGAAAAAGAAAAAAAGTGATGGTGCTCATGTCTGGTTTAATGCAGACAAATTCATTCAGATTTCTGTGCATGCCTGCATGTTGTGTTTGTTGGTTTGTTGTTATTTTAATTTATTTATTTTATAGTAAAGAAATTTATTTGTTATTATAAAATCAAAACTATGATTTACATCATCATATGATTCGCAGTTATCTTTATAATTCAAGTCGGAATTTCAATAATGTGTATTTACAAAACCTTATAACGGGTTTCTTTATCAATCAGTTGCAACTTATACTTGAAAATGTGCATCATGCTTAAGTAAGTAAAAAAGTTGTATATCTATCTTCTTTCAATTTCCAATGTCCACATTGTCTTTATTATTAACTTTAAACTATTTTCTAAGATTTAATAAACAAAACTAATATTTGTGATTATAGGCTGATTAAAATTGTATCAAATCTTACTTCATGCAATAACAAAGTATTCAAATAAAAATAATCGTGTTAATTATAGAAATGAATAAAAAATAAAAAAGATCCAAAAAAAAATTCTTTATTAATTATTATTTATTATTTTTACATATCTATCTAAGAATGTTATTGTAATCAAATAGAAATTCAACCTACGATTTGGTTTTAAAACACGTATAATTTTTTTCAGAATTGAAATTCAATGTTTCAATAATTCATTTCTTACCAATCAAAATACATACACATAAATGTATGTGTCAAACATTGTTATTATTTAATATATTTATGTGTGTGTGTGTGTGTGTTGTTTTTTTCTAAATCAAATCATCTATTTTGACTTATTTCTCTTTCTTTCTTTTGTTCTTTTCTGTTGGTTGCTTGTTTGCTAGTTATTGTTTTTATTTATATTTTATATTTTATTTTTTATTTGGAGGGGGGGGGGATGGGGATATGGATGGGGTGTGGCAGATCCATGAAGATGGAGCCCATGTTGACAACAAAGGCTGAGAACTGTGTTTGCTGTCATTAGCAAGTCCACTTGCTCTGGCAATCAATTTTAGATGACACAATATTAAAAATATAAAAGCATAAAAAAAATGAAAATTTAAATTTAAAATCTGTAGAGAAGCAAGCGCAGCATTGAAAGGTGGCTTGAAGTATAAATGCCTTGTGCAGACAAAAGGGGAACCTCAGATGTGAGTTGAAAGGCATGTGCAATAATACAGAATAGTATTTGTTTGAAAGAACAATAAATAATAATAACAATCAAATGTCCATGTCTTTTTCAAATGTTCATAAAAGGAAAAAAGAAAACCAACACTTCAATCAAAAAAGTTCAGAGCACAAAGTTAACCTTTCCCCCCTGTAACTTCACTAATAATAACATTGGATTTAAGGGTGTCATGTTTTTGCATGCATACAGAACAAGAAAACTAATTTTAAAATAAAAAGTTAAAAAAATAATTTTATTTCAGAGGAATATTAATACTAAATATTAAGTATTATTGTACTACCTTTATTAGTAGGAATTTTACACTATCATGAAGTATGCTTGCTTTTGTTTTATCTTTAATTTTTTTTTATATTATTAATTAAGGTTTCTCTCCTACCTTCCAATACACTCTTTAGGAAGAGATAGTATCTATAACTAGATATACTCATGAAGATATTTGGGGGAGGGAGAGAAGATGACTAAGTTCAAAGTCAATTTAAGCATTCTGAAAATAAGTGAGTATATGTGTTCGGAAATAAATATATGGCATAATAAAAATTTAAGAAAATAGGCGAGTATGAATGTTTGTTTGATTGCTGATTCTAACTTTGAAATTCATTCAGTACTTCGACCTCAGCAATAGAATACACACCCAAAAGAAACAAACAAATAAATAAGTGAAACATAATAAAATAGTAAAGAACAGGGGTGGGGAAGGGCATAGGGGGGATGAATAGATGGATGCACAAAGAAGATCTGTTGTCTATGGGGAAGAGAAATGAACATGGCTTCTGCAAAGGACAGACGGTTAGTGATGTTGGAAAAAGGGTGACCAACTGACCTGGTTTTCAAAACTACCAACAAACTATGCCAACAAACTAACAAACTAACAATCAAAACCCAACAAACAAATCCCATCAAACTTCTTCTTCTTCTACTATTACTCCTCCTCCAACTACTACCCAGTATTGTTAAATGCCCCTTTAAGAATAAGGAACATCCCCCCCCCCACCTTTGATATCTATCTATCTATCTATCTATCTATCATAGAGAGAGGGACAACAAAAAAAAGAAAAAAAAAGGGAATATAAAAAAAAAAATATATATATATATATATATATATATATTTATGTGTGTGTGTATGTATGTATGGATCAAAAGATGTGAAAAGGAAAAAAATAATAATAATGATAACCAGAGAGAGATTGGAGGGATTTGGTGTCTATTGAATGCACTTGTAGGGCTTGGCTGCTTGCGCACATGAAAACCCTGCAAAACCCTAAACCCTAAACCCTAAAACCCAAGGCAGAGCTCATCTGTTTGGTTCCTCTGAACTAACACAAAATTCTTCTAAAAATTCTTTCTCTGTTATTAATAATATTTATTTATTTGTTTATGATAGAAGGGAAGACTTTTGGAAGAATGGAAAGTTGGTTTTGTGCTTCTTTCTGAAAGTCCATGTAGGGAGCTTTATATATGTATACATAATGTAGTGGGGTTTGTGCATTTGATGTTCTTTCTGTGTGCACTGTTGCAAATTTCTGGGTAGTGGGCTAAACACATGTGATTTAGGATACCCATTGTTGTGTTTGATTCAACACAAAGGTGCCTAAACCCTAAAGCACTCCTTCACAGATGCTGTGTATGTCTGCCCCATGGGAATTGAATGAATTCTGCTCCTTTGGTGCTCAACATGAACTTGAAATTCCTTTGATAAGGACATTTTAAGAACCTCTTTCATATTTTAAAATTATTATCATGCATATTAGTTGCTTATCTCATTTTAACATGTTCATGCACAATAGTAATATTAAAATAAGACAAGTTTCAACGTTTTCTCATTATAATGAATTTGGATTAATGATCCCTTTGAAGATTCCAGCCATTTAAAGGACACTACATGCTATTTGCACACTCTACACTAACATTATTAAAACTGTTTAAAGATACCTTTCTATCAAAAAATACAAATCCTGTAATTTGGCGGGTGTGAGCTTGGAAGTTGTGGTTTCAAATTTTGTGTTGTGGGCAAGAGGTCTAAGAAGAGGAATTATGAAGAAAAAATTGCAAAAAAATGGCGAGGTTGTTGCTTGCACAACAACAATTGCTTTAAACATTTGTTCACCTTTGGCTGTTGCTAATTTATAGGTAAGAGTTGTTTAACTAACAGCACTTTTATGTTACTTGTAGGTCATTTTCTGTTTGAAGGAAAATACAATAAAATAAAATAAAATAAATTGAATTGTTAGTTGAATTTCTACAGACAATTCCCAAAATTTTACAGACAATGCTTGAAATGAGGTAAAATTGATGAATTTGAATCATTCTATTTTCATTACAGATGTTTTTTGTTTTTTGTTTTTATAACTGTAAAGAAGTTGAAAGAAGTTGAATTTCAATGACCAAAGTTTATAGATTACTAATTTTTTTCCCTAGATATACACCTAACTTTCATTTCACGTTTACCCTAATTTTGTCTAGACTATGATCCTAAAACACACAATGGAAGCACAAAATATCCTCTTTTAAGTCCATTTTTATTTTTTTTTTCTTTTTGTTTGTTTTCTCTAGTCAAAGATAGGTTGACACCCCACAATATGCCATGGAACAAGTGGATAATATATATATATATATATATATATATATATATTTCATTCAAACTTTTAATTATTTAATTATTTTTTCTGTTGTTGGAGATAGTGGACTTGTTCCACATGAACCATGCCTCACATTTGGAGGAAAAGAAGGAAGGAAAAAAGAACCAAAAGAAGAAGAAGCAGAAACGTCCATTCAAAGCGCAATGACTAACAAATCAATCAATCCTCAGCAGCATAGCCACACAGTCTGCAAATTCTGTTCACATTTGTGAGGGGGTTTTTATAAACCTATTTGGGTTGGCCATGTGAAAGCACTCTATCAGGGCTGGAAATATTGCCTTGTTCACAGTCTGTAGACTCACCCACAATAGTCTCATGGACTTATGGTCTCTGGAATTTGACCCATAAAGCGAGTTTATAGCCATTGAGCAAGTCGGTTTTGTTTTGTTTTGTTTTGTGCGGAATACAAAATGGTGGAGGTGACTAGAAATGGGAGTGGCCATTAAAACCTCCAAAACTGTTCCATACACTCATTGTGTCTCTTTTTTTATGTAGTTGCCTGAATGTTAGCTGAACATTAACCCCATATTGATGGGTAATATATATATATATATATATTCATATATGTAGATTTACCTGAAAAAGAAAAGTTTGGACAAACTAACTACCATTCAATGTACAAGGCTGCATTGGTAATTTCATTTCATGTTCAGAAACCCTTTCTGTAACTTTCAAAGCTCATAAATATTCCTACAAAGGACATGCAACAGATAACGTGAAGAGTCTGTCAAGGAATATACTAGACAATATATATATATATATATATATATATATATATATGTATATTTTCATGAGTTTCAAACTTCCATATTCATTCTCAATTTTCATTGAATATGATGAACTTTGGGGTATCTGTTTTGCCAATCAATGTAAAGACACACGCATCTAGAAACAACAAACTTGAACCAGTGGACAACACCAGATTTTGGTTTTGTAATTGGTTTTTGTATTCATATTCAGATGGCAAATTCACATCACCATGCAGCAGGCATATTACAGTGTGGTGCATGGCACAAAGCTTAGCCAGTATCCACACATTTCAATCCATGCGAAAGAGAGAGAGAGAGAGAGAGAGAGAGAGAGGGAAGCAAAGCAAAGCAAAGTCAGACCTCCATTCCAGGAGCAATGAAGGGGCTCTTTCGGCAGCAACAGAAGATAGATATGCATGCATGAATTTGTGTGTAGTGGTTATGTGAGAGTATGTGTTGTCAATAGTAAGGTTTGACAATCTCTTCCCCTCTGCAGCGAAGAAAATGTCGCCGTGGCCTTCAGTTTCTCCGGTGGGGCAAAACTGGGGGCACAGCGACAAAGCTGGCGTGAGATAGTGAGCAAGACCAACCTCACACCCACATCTCACACCCATACCCACAGGAGAAGAATGCCAGAATACAGCAAAAACGAGAGAGAGAGAGACCACCTTGAAGTGTGTTTGGGTTTTGTCGCAAGTGAGAGAGCCATACTGTTGCAGCAGCGGCATTGAACTTCCCACCCTGGCCCCCCTGATTTTCGACTTTGCAGGGCCTTATTGTTATTATTATTAATGATATTAATTATTGATAAGGTGTGGCAGAGAGTGTGCGAAAGTGAATGAGTGAGTGAGTGAGGTGCACAGTCTTTTTCTCAGGCAGGAATCAGGAAAGGGAATATATGGGCACTCTGGGGCACGGGGAGGTGGCACACTCCACAAGGATCCACAGCCGGCATCCTCATGTTGACAAAGCTCTCCTCCTCCTCCGACTCCTCCGACTCCGACGAGCGTGAGAGAGGCACAGCTCGGGTGGCCTGGCCCCATCCCTTGCATCTGGCCGGGTGGTGGTGGTGGTCGTAGTAGTCGTAGAAGTGGTAGTGCAGCTGCAGCAGTAGAAGACCGTGCTCCCCATGGTCACTTTTCTTAACAATTGGAATTCGATTTACATGTGTGGGTGTATATTTGTGTGTGTGTGTGTGTATATATATATATATATATATATATAGTGATGGATTGATAGATGTAAGTAAACATGTAAACTGGGGGTTGTTCGGATGAGAAGGAAAATCGAAGATCTCTCGTTTCAGTGCACATCCAATCGGAAGCAATCGCAGAAACTCCTGTGCTTCTGCTTCGTTTTTATTATTGTTATTTTTCATCTTTTTCTGGAGAGCGAAATCTTCAAACCAGATTCCACGACGTTAGTATTTTTTGTTTTCTTGTGTGTTTAAATGCTGAACAAGGTTGAATGGTTCGCGTCTGATGTTTATTTTTATTTTTATTTTTTAAAGAAATAACGAGGCGTTAGATTGCCTACTCCTGGCAAAAGTTACAGGTGGCATGCTTATAAGTGGGTAACAACCAAAAGGGTATTTGAAGAGGATCTGGGGGAACGAGCACCCTAATATAGAAAAAAACAGAAAAAAGAAAAATTAAAAAGCAACAGTCTCCTTCCTATCTGAGAAGATCCTCGTGGTCAAATGAATGAATACCCAATTCAATGTTAAATGGAAATCACTTGGCTGCAGCTGCTGCCACTGCTGTACTTCACTGTCTATGTCAACCTTGCTGCTGCGTCAGCTTCTTCTTCTTCTTCTTCTTCTTCTTCATCACCATAATACTAAGTCTTTCCAACAATTACTTCAGGGTTCTTACAATACCACCAAAGTAGAAATACTGGTATGTTGGCAATGTCTAATTGCAACTGTTCTGAGTAGGAATGACTTCCCCTCATCCGATTTCAGAAATTGGTTGAGATTTCAATTTTGAGAATCGTCATTGTTTGTTTGATTGATAGTATACTTTACCCCACCATTTCTTATGAAGCATTTTTATGAAACTTTTTTGGGTATTCCACAAAACACTATCGTAATATCTTGGGTCACAAGGTTATCAGAACTCACACCTATCTTTACCAAATGCAATTTACTCATCGTTGCTGTACATTTCTATTTTTTAAAGTTTTTTAAATCAAATTAGTTTTTAACGTTTGTGTGGTCACATCACAAAAACATTTTGACAACAACACTTACCAACATACTAGAATATCAATATACTATTTTTATTCATGAGCATGGTTGATGTGTTTTTCAACATCTGTAGCTTATAAATGATGTGCCAAAACTCAAAGGAAGCAAGTAGTTAAGGGGTGTAGTTGTCGTCTTCGTCGCAGTATAAGTCGTCCACGACGATAGTCACTGGCGGCGTCGACGCCTCCACCGGTTCAGCAGGATGGGGTAAACGAATCCGCTGCACTTCATGCGCAGTTCAGGGATCCACCATGCAGACACATCGTCGAAACCAGCTCCAATGTAACGGATGTGAGCACCCTCGGCTCACTCAAACTGAGTGCATTTTACACCGAAAGGACCTGAGAGGGAGAGAGAGAGAGAGAGAGAGAGAGAGAGTTTGGCTGGGTGGCAACTTGAAAGGGAGGAAATCCCTAAGTCTCGTCGCGTGGGAGCATCGCAACTGCACGTTGAGAAGTGATCTGTTTAATTCGAGGAGGAAGATCAGCCATGCGATTGACGCAATCTTCTGTATTCTTTTTTAGTAAAGGAAAGGAGAAGAAGAAGATTTCATTGCATAAAAGAATAATAAAAACTGCATTGTACCAGTGCCAGGAGTGTGCACCCCATGGGACCAGGAACTATACAAAAGGGCGTAAGGGCCTCATTCTGCAGACCAATTCCTGTCTAGATTCTGATGACTTGCACTGCCGGAGAGGTGTAGCTGTCCCTGATTGAATCTTCATGTGGATTCTGGAGCATATCTAGTTATGCTTTTGCCCCATTTTGCATCAATCTGTTTGAAGACCTTTCATAGCGATGGGCCAGCTCCTGGACTCTGCCATGCAATCCTTTGCGTTGTTCAACAAGGCCTCCCGATATTGCAGGTAATATGTCTCCTCCAGAGTTGACGCTATCCTTGATGGCTCTACAAGTACGGCAGGAGATGGACTATTCTTTTTGCCACATTACGCAGGACTAGGTTCCAACCTGTTGGCATCAATCCTGATTTGCATATTGCAGTACTTAGAAAATGGAGTTTCAACTATTGAGGTCAGGCAGTTGCTTGTCTAATTGTAGCAATGAATCAGCGCAAAAAATACCATGTTCTAGAGCATCATCATCCTCAAAGGTTCATAACAGGGTGATGCTTCAACTAGTAGTATCCTGCTTGCAGCTGACCAAGACATATATGTATATATATATATATATATAAATGTTTTGCACTTTCATCAAGACATGTTGACATGATGTTCGGAAAACGGTGACAACTTAGTCTACATACATTTTTCTCACGAGGTGCAGCATCAGTTTTCTGACGAAAGCTCACGTCAAGCACACTGTTTGCATCAGTTTAAGACCAAGAGACATGAACCTAGCTTCACTGATCCCATGAGTGAAGATGGGATCGTGTTGGATTCCAGATTCCGTCAGAGTATGCATTTTAATGCATGTACGCAGACTATCGTGCAATTGTTTAAGCATTCTTGTCTAGTTACAGATTGGCTTCAGCAGCTAGTTCTAGATGAAACCAAGAGCGCTACAACACAACCGTTCTTGAAAATGGAACTCCAGATCGTTTCGAGACGGTGAGAAGTTCATTATGGAAACTGCAATGAATTGTATGCAATGGCTGAATCTTGTCTTTTGAGTTGCAATGCACACGCTGTACATGACTCCATTATATATAGAAAAGGGAGTATATTTATATGTTTGTGTGTATATAAGTATAAGAATATATACATATACATATATATATATATATATATTGGTGATGTAAAAATCATTTCAATATATTATCTATACTAGACACAATTGGAACTGACAGTCTGAAATTGAATCTGGATTTTGATTATTGAATCATGAATTTGTGATTTTCACAAGATGGGTATTGGATGAATGCACTAACCTGACATGTGATTGACACGTAGAAATGATAAATTGCATGGTAACTTGGCAAACAGACATTGCTGAACTTTTGTTGACGGTAAACAGAGATTACAAAAATCTATTATTGATGAATTGGTCTTTGTTCAAATTGGCAAATGCTCATCAACCTAAATCAAAACTGGTGTGTGAGCGAGATTGTAAAAATTGTTCGACTAAAATTGCAAGGACTTCGTTAAAGATCTAATCTTTAACGAAGATATATTCCTATAACTATGTTATGAATGTTTTAAAAACTGCAGCAATTGTGTCAGTTTTTATTTTTATGAAAAGTAATTATATAATTATTTTTTGATGAATTTATTGTATATGTAATACACAATATATGATTCTCTATGATCAGATTTCTAAAAATAAATCATTTACGATATTAATACGTTATGTCAGTATTTTTTATTTTGTTATTTAAAAAAAATTAAAAATGAAACTTAATAATAATAAATAATGATATTTCATATATTTCTTATTATCATTTTTTAAAAAAGGATTTGAACTATTGTATTTATGAATTAATTTATTAAATTAAAATTTGGGTTGATTTGTGACCTATAAAATTTGGATAAATTTTAACAAAATAATAAATTGCTAAAGAAATTCTAGAGTTCTTTTAAGAACATAAATTAAAAATTCACAAATCCAATGAGTCTGAATTTATTTTTCCTAAGTCATTAACACTATCCTTAAAAATATAAACCTTCAAGTAAAATTGGTAGGATGTTTCATGATAATTACAATTCTGTTTAATAATATTAATATTGTTCATTTTACTATTTTAAAGATATCAATAACTGGACCTGCATGTATTTTTGGAAATATGATTAAAGTACATAGTTCAACTAACAAAACATGTTAATATGCATTAAGAAAATAAAAAAGAATCAAATTATTTAAAAATTTACTTTTATGCAATATTGGCTAGAGTTTTCAGATGGCTTTTAAAAAGACATTTTTAGTGGATATTGTATGCTGAGTTTAATAAATAAATAAACACACACGCACACACACATATATATACACATATACATACATACATACATACATATATATTTTTACATTATTAAAATTTTAAGGTTAGATGCTTAAAAGTCATTATTTTTTGTGATGTAAGAGATAAAATAAAAAATAAAAAAATGAAAATTCTATTTCTGGACATTTTTTTAAATAAATCACTGCAAATCAATACCATTTACCATTCACTTTCAGAGCAACAAAATTATTAATGTTAGTATTTTGTCTTTTTTGCAATCTTTCAAATAGAATAAATTTACAAAAAATTATGCATTATCTTTTATATTTAGTGTATTTTGATTTTCCAAGTTTTGAAACCATGTTGTGAAATATTTTATGGATCAATTTTTTTATTTCTATTAATAATTAATATTTTATATTAAAAAGTTTACCAAAATATTGTTATTTAGTAATAAAAGCTTAATTTGATATTTAAAATCATATAATATTGTATTATCTATTAAGTAATCCTAAGTTTCAATTCATTTACAATAGCTACAATTATTCTTAGAAATATAGTAAATTTTTATCTCAAAAAACTATTAATTAATATTCTATATATATATATATATATATATATATATACATATATAATAGATATTAATTGTGTAAAAAATATATTAGACATGTAATATTTAACTCAAGAGGTTAAATTTTTTTTTTATTATTTTTACCAAATTTGTCAAGAATTATTTTCAATGTGTTTTTGTGTTGTGCATCATATGGTCTTTAAAAGCTTATTAGATCCATATATTAATATTTTATTTATTTACTAATTACAATTAATTAAAGAAAAAATAATGTGTAAGAATGTAAGTCAAGTCACAGGAAATCTTTGAAAACTTATTGGTGACTTCATCCTATTATGAACACTTTGCAAAAAACACTCACTTTTTACATTAAAGATTAAAAATGCTTTTATACAATGGTTTAGTTTATGACATCTTTTTACATATCATTTTTTTTTATTGATCACACCACTACATGCCTTAAATTAATAAACACTTTATACTTATTTCACATCACCCATTCAATTATTTCCTTGTGTTTTTGCCTAATTCAAAAAAACACTCATGCACACACACACTTGTAGTGCAAATGAGGTTGAGTATTTATACTTAATCACACACAAGAGGATACTTTTAAGTCCCAAATGTGTAATCAAACTACAATAACTCAAGCATATTTAAACACCCAAGCCAATGTCATTTAACTTAACAAAGGGACTAAACATTCCTTATTGTATTTTCTTACATGTTGCTTTGACATGTTTTACATCCCTCCAACGAAAATTTCATCCAAATCGAGCACGTATCTTTCGTTCCAATTGCAGCCCATTCATCCAAATTTAACGGGCCCGACGTCACCACCACAAGACAGAGAAGTCGATTCAACAAGGTCAACCAAGATAACGCGAGCGCGCGTCTGCATCTGCGTCTGTGTCAGCATTCGCATTCGAGCTCGGTAGCGGCTGATTGCGACGGACACGGCTCTCGAGCTGCAGGTCGTGTGCATTTGAGCTGCGAATTGCGGGCGCTTACGCGCTACCACTTGCAGCTGATCACCAGTTGTGGAGGCGGCGTCAGAGTTGGTAGCCGTATGTGTCTAGATTGGAATGGAGGCTGGATACAGTTGCTGAAGCCGCTTCCACCGGCAGGTGCCGCGGCGTAAGGCTGAGAGTGAATCAGCAGCAGCAGCAGTTGGCCGTGACGGGGCGCGGAAGCAACAACTACAGATCAACGCCGTGCTGGCTACAGTGGGGGGTTCCAGCAGGTCCAGGCATGTTCTCGAGGAGAGAGAGGGGGTTGTAGTTGGTTCCATCGTGCAATGCCCTGCTTCGACGGTTCTTAACCTGACCAAAGGTTGGCCAGTTGGGTGAGAGAGGTGCATCGCGGCAACACGCAGCGCGGTGCACGACGATCGCCGAAATTTTGGCTCTTTGTGATCCAAGGTGCCGCATTATTTAAGGATTTTGTGCTCATAGTTTTGACACAATGTTTTAGAGCTTTTAATGAAAGAAAATATCATATGAATATTTGTGGGAACAAAAGAATAAAAAAATAAAAAGAAATAAAATAAAAAAATTGCAAAATAATTGTTAAGTTCAATTATTAAAGTGTTTGTTGTTAAAGATATGTGGAGGTGTTAAGTTGGGTATTGTAGAAGGTGTGCAAGTTGTAAGAATTGTGGGTGAATTGATTTTGCAAAACTTTGATTTTATGATAAGAAACATACAACAAAACTTTATTTTTGTATTGAAGAACAAATGAAGGTTAAGATGGTTTGAGGTCATACAATAGATTATGGTAGTTGATGGAATAAATCTAAGAATCAAGACAACAAAACATCTAAAAAGTTACAATGTCAATAATGCAAGAAACCAAAATTAATAATGAAGATATATATGTCATTTTTTTAAAAATATCTAAAATTAATTAAATATTAAAGTATTTTTTTTAAAAATTGATGAGGATTGATATCATTAAATGGTTTGTATATTTTGAGTGTGTAGAAAATTATAGAATGGTGATAAATGTATTTATGCATAACTAAAATTTTAAACTATACATCATCTCAAGACAATGAATTTTGTAAAGAAAGATGTACATAATTGAGATTGACTCTTATAGAAATGGCAGTAAACTCTCTCTCTCTCTCTCTATATATATATATATATATATATTTATTGATAAATCAAAACAACATTTTGCAACACCAAGGCAGCTATTATGATATATATATATATATATATATATAAATATATCATAAATATATATTTTTGTAGATCGAGAAAGATTGAATTGTTAATCATTATTGGAAACTTTCTTTTATTTTATTTTTTAAAAAATGATGCTTTTAAGAAAATAACAAAGACTTCAAAATAATGTTCATATCTTGTAAAACCTTGGTAATAAAAAGTGAAAGATTGAATAGTTCTTTTTCTTACAACCTAAAATGGCAAAAAAAAAGAGCTTCATGTGAAGGAATAAAAAAACAAAAGTTTAAGGAATATTAGGATTTTAGGGGAATACAATTGATCAATAGTTTTATAAAATAAAAAAAGTAAGAGATATATTAACGTTTATATAAATAATTCATGACCAGAGGCACCTTAATTGTGTCAAACAAAGCCATAATAAGATAATAAAGAAAAAGAAAATTCTTAAAGATGTCTTTAATATTGAAAAAGTAATACTATTTTTTTAAATTTAGTTTTTAAAATTTTCTCATGTATTGAAAAATCTTTAAAAATTCTAAATTTAACATAGAATATTAATATGGAAAATTTAACCATATTCTATTGAATGTATTACAAAAGAGGAAAAAAATTATTACTATTATTGTTATTATTGTTATTTTTAATCTTAAATTTTATAAAGAGTATTATAGAATAGTCTCTTAGAACATTCTATAATAGGTTTAAGAAAATGTAGGTTATTAGTTAATTTTCCAAAATAACATTAGAAGGTTGACAAAGTTTAGACTTATCTAACAATTGGTCAATGAACAAGATAAAATTCATAAGGTTTGAATTATATCAAGCCTTTTGAAATATTTTGTAGCTTGTCTTAAGATAGAATTGTGCATCAAAATTTCAAAATTTAATTCCACTCATATTCATATTAAGCTAATACCATGACTTTAATTTAATCTGCTAACAACAACTTTTGTGAACTTTTAAAGGGCATTTTGAGTTTGCTGAAGACTTTGTACAAAGTGATTTTTAAGATATTTTAAGAGACACCTCCTAAATTGGTGAAGATAATTCTGTAAAATTAGGACTGTCCTTGAATCTTATCTAAATATCAAGAAATATTGCAACACAATCTAATTGCAATAGAAGTAACAACAAAAGTTATTGATTATTTTATTTTATTTTATTTTAATTTTTTTTTTTTACTTGGAATATTTTCTTGAAAAAACATTCCCAAGATCAATAAAAATTGATTCTCTTTGGAAATTAAATTTCTTTGTTACTTAACAAGTTCTTGTTTATTATGAAAATTATGTTCTTTTATTCTTCTTACTTTTTGAAGTTAAGATATTTTTGGAATTTTAAAATGAAACAAGTATATTTATATATTAAAACCAACATAAAATTCTTTTTAAGGCTAAGATTTTTCAAATACTATTGAAGAGATTAGTTATTTTAAAATTATAATCTAATATAAAATATTTTCTAATTTTAAATCATGGATTTCTTTTCTTGTTCTTCTTTTACTTATTTTTTTCCTTTATTTTTTCTTATTGATTCTGCTTTTTATTTTATACTACTAATTACAAAAACATCTTTGTAGAGATCACCATGTAATTTGGATTAAGAGATGTATTTTACACTCACAATAGTATAATAGATAATAATAATATAGATGTGATGCTTCAAGGACATGAATTTGGATAAACCTCAAAAGATAATATATTCGTATATTAATAAAAAAGATAGAAAGTGAAAAAAAGAAGATATACTTATGAGATAGAATTTATTTATTTTATTTATTTATTATCAAATATAAAGAGATTAAAGAGTCTTAAACAAAGTCTAGAATACATGAAAGGTATTAACAAGAATGAAGCCACAATTTTGCCCCCATATATATTAGCTAGAAAAAAGGTATTATGAAAGTTTTTAAGGACCAAAAGGCTTATTGCCTAAGCATCAAGTGATAGGTTGCCTCTAATGTGATCTCTTAAAGGTAAAAAACTTATAAGATAATTTTTAATAGGTACATTGCATATCTACAATATTCTAAATATCTAATCTTTGGCTAAGAAATTTTCTTGAAGCTTCTTAAGGAAGATATTATCTTTCTAATAAATTTTTACCTACCTCTATTTATATAAGTAATATAAGCATTTGTTACATTATATTTTTACACTGCCTTTATTCTATTCAAATAAATTATTAAAATTATTTTAATTTTATTCTTAATTTATTTTAAATTAAATATAGCTTAATTTATTAATTATAATAATTATGCTATAAAATATATAAGAATAAATATAAATAGATAAAAAAATTCATATAAATAATTAAAATATAAAATTTTATCTATGCTAAATATTTATAAGAATTTAATTTAAGTACTAGCATTAAATTATGTTTTTTTAAAATAATGAAATTTTTTTTTTCTATTATAATTTATTTAAATTTAAATTAAATTTAAATTATATATTTTTTAAATATTTTAAATTTAAATTATTTAATATAAAATTATATTAAATATAAGTATATTTATATTATAATTTATTTATATTATAATTTATTTATATTTTATAAAATATGGATATAATTTTAAATATAAAAAAATATTAAAAAAAATTTATAGAAGATATTTTTTAAGTTCTTAAAATATAATTAAGAAAATTTTAAATTTTCTTTAAAATAATTATTTATATTCAATTTTTTTTAATTTCAATTAATAAATTTTTTTTCTTTTTATAAATTTAATAAGATTAATATTCTTTATTTTATTTTATTTTTTGATATTAATATGAAAAAAGATTTAAAATATAATCTTTTAAGAAAAGATAAATCAATTAATTATAATTTGGTAGATAAATATAATCTTGATGTCTTTAGAATAATGAAATGTGATTGTTAGTGGTTAAATGATTTATTTATAATTTTTTGTAGATAACATAGAAGATAAATTGTTAACATTTTATTCTTATAATAAGTTCTAATTTTTATTAAAATAAAAATTATGATTAAATCAAATAAAATTACTACTATTTTAAAGTCTTTTCTCAATATTAATGGATTTTTAATTTCTTATGAGGTTTTATGATTATACTATGCTAGTATATATTACAATAGATAAGGCAATTTGGCTTTTTTTATTAAATTTTTATAGACTCAGTATGCATAATGTCATAGATATACATATTTATTTCAATAATTATCTAAATAATGTGAGTAGATAGAAGTAGATTAAAGTAGATAATTTCTTATAGAAATACTTCTTAGAAACTTCATAGACATAATTTTGACTTTATATATGTTTGTAATTGATTAATAGGTTGAAAACTTAGCCAACAAGTTAATTGCATATTGCATATATTGGTAACTTGTGGTATAAGGTAATTATGTGGCACACATATAAGAAACTTCTCTTGCAAGTTAGACATGTGTCATGCGAGTTGGACATGTATTAGAGGTCCTATAGAACATCACCACATAGCTTTTAGTTAGATAATATATATATAGAGGCAAGAGTGATGCTTTTCTTGCTCTTGTCAACTTCTTTTTTGTTTTTAGTCTAAATTCAAGAGTCTTTAGTTTTCTAATTTTTAGCAATAGCCATTCCAATTTCTTCTTGAATATATATACTTTCTTATTTTTTATTTATTTATTTATTTATTTATTTTATCTTTTTTTGATACATATCGCACTTATTTATATATATTTTTTGAATTCTTGTCTTTGATATATTGACAAGAATATCCTTATAATATTAGAACTTTGTTTTTTCTTGATTAAGAGTAGATTACTTCTTTCTCTTGATAAAACATAAGAATATTAGAAATTATAGATTATCTACTAATAAATTGATATTATTCTTTACATTTTCTTTGTTCTCACGTCTTTTCTTTTATTTGTCTTAAGCAATATTAGATTTTTTTTTCTTTTATATAATCATTGTAGAGTTTGTTGAAATGAAGAATGCAATGATATAAGTATAAAAGCAATTGATGGAGTTAATACTTGTGATGCATCAACTCAAATTATTACCACAAAAAATAAAAAGACTAGTAGGAAGTAAAGATATAGAGATGACTAGGGTTTCTTCAACATCTATACCAAATTATATTACTTCTATTATGGTGGAACATCCTTTAAGCATTAAAAAACAAAGACTTACCTTACGTGAGAAATTTGATGGCATAAGATTAAAATTTTGAAGATTTATCAATGAAGTATAATTGATGATTGAACTTCAATCTCAAAGCTATTAAATTCTATGATTATAAGTCAATTATATTAGAATATTACTTTTAATTTTTTCTTCATTTTGATTTTTATTTTTTTTTGAATGATATAATCTAATATTGAATAATTTGGAGGTTTTTTTTGGCAAATTTCTAATTCATATATAAAAAATACAATATAATTTGTGTTGCAACCAATAAGATCCATATTTTGTAATAAGGAAATCAATTAATAATTTTATATTCTTTATAATTTTAATAACTTATAAGTAATATTAAGTAGGATGATTCTTTACTTATTAGCCAATTTTTCTATGGATTACAATGTGAGTTAAATAAATTGATGCTTAACTTATATAATCTTCTAACATTGAATGAAGCAATTAACTTTATTTTGAAGTATAACAATCTATTTTTCCTATTTCAATTTGAAAGTTGCATAAGAGAGCTTCAAAATCTTTTTAATTTAATGACAATATCATTACTTTCTCAATACATATATTTAGAAGTGGAAGACATGAAAATTGATATGATATATTTCAAACTTCTTATTGAGGAAGAAAAAACTTATTATTGTGAAGAAGAATTGTCCTTATATTGTCAATAATTTCTTCTCTAGATAATATTGGATAGTGTACTTATATTGTTTATAATAAAATGATATATTTTTTTATTCAATAAATATCTTTTTTTGCTAATTATGATTATCATCTATAACTTGATACTTTTGAATTTTCAAAAGTTGATAATTATATAGCAAAAAATTTGACAAATCATTTATTAGAACTATATGTAATAATAAAGACATAATTAAGAGAAGCTTAAGAAGAATAAAAAATCAACACAAATGCCTATAGTAAGAAACAACTTCAATTCTATACTGAAGATAAAGTATGGCTATTTTTTCCTAATATCAATGCTATTTGCTTTTGTGATAAGTTGAATTATTGTAGACTAAAATCATTTCATATATGTAAAAAAAATAATCTAGTTAAGTATTAATTATATCTATTAGAATCTATGAAGATTCATCCCATATTATACATGTCACTTTTTGAGCCATATAAAATAGTTGATATAACAAAAAAAAAATACTACCTCTTTATATAAAAATAGATAATAATTAAGAATTTTGAATAGAATAAGTCTTAGATTTAAAACAATGCTAATTTAGGTTGGAATATCTCGTTTATTAGTATGGATATGATATTAATGAACATATATGTGAATCAACTAAAAATCTTGTAAATGTAGTAAAGAAGGTTAATGCTTTTGATCAACAACATCCATTAAAAGAAAGATAAAGAATTAAGTAATTCTTTGCTATATAGGAAAAGATGCTAAGTGAAGATTACATTCTATTTTCTATCCTTTATTATATTTTATTTATTTATTTATAATACTAATAAGATAAAAAATCAATAAATAGTAGATTCAGCTTAAGAGCTATTCTTTGCTGAGTTATTAGTCAAGACATTGCAATTGTCACAATCTTTAAGATAATATAGTAGAAATAAATATTCTTAAGAACAACATATTTTTCTTTGAAGAGATAAAAAGACACAACATGTTTGATATCACAACCTAAGAAGAGACTATCAATTTTTGATGATTTTATTGGAGATAGAAATAACTCCTATTAGTATTACAAATGATTTGTTTCAACAAACTTAGAAAGGTTTTAATAATTATAAAAAATTATGGTGGTCTTTTAGCCCTAAAATGAGATATTTTTAAAGTTGAGAAGACCTATTAACTACCTTTAAAAAAACAAAAATTAGAATATTTGGCAAATACAATTTATTACATCTTGGACTTTTTCAACATGTAATCACAGCTTCTCATAGAACTTGGCTTAAAAAGAAGGAATAATATCACGGTGTCATGTTGTAACATGACTATATGATGAAAGATGATAATATGGATCTTATTATACAAGAGCCAAGTTAAAAGATAAAGTAGAAAAATATGGATGAAAGATAGGAAGGTAGTAAAACTTTTAATAGTAGTGTTGTCTTTTTAGAAAAGTGACTTCTATTTACTTTGTAGGACCATAAATAAGGTAAAATAAGGTAGATTGGAAAAATAAAGCATATAAGTATCTTTAAGAGAAAGTTAAGAATAAATTCTAGCAAAAATTATCTAAAAAAACTACATATTGATATCCAAAGAGGGCCAGTTATGAATCAGGGTCGAAATCAGACCTTGAGGCACAAAACCAAGCCTTGACGACGATTCTGGGATTCTTTGGCAGTTCAAAGAGTGGGATTTGATAGCAAACTAGATAAGGTTTTTATGAGCATTGATTTTGTGTGATTTGGATTTTTAATGACTTAGTAAGAGCTTTATAAAGTCAAGTTTTTTTTAAATGACTTGGGATTTTGTGAAATAAAATAAGGTTTATGTTTTGGACAATTTTGAAAGTTTTGTAATAGATCTACTAGTAAAATTTTGTGGGTTAATGGTTACAGTTTTACTTAATATGTGCTATAAATTTTAGCTTGATCTAATGGATAAATTAAATGTTATTGAGGTTTAAATAGGTCATAGTCTCAAAAAGTAGAATTTTAGGTCTAGTGAGGGTTTTTAAGATTTCTTACAATCTATTAGTTGGATTGGAGTGAAATTTATAATAGAAGATAATAGACTTATTTTTCTATGTATATGAGAATTTTGAGATCAATCGAATAGTAAAAAGAAGAGATATTGGCTTTGGGAGATTAGCATCAAGGTCTAAGAAGGAGGCCAACCAATACATGAGGTTGTTTTTGAGGTTATCGTCTATTTGGTAATTCCCATGCTTTTCAATTTTTTTTGCTTGTTTTCAACTTAATTTTTAAGAAGTTTGAAAATTTTGAGTTAAGATCAATGGTTCATTCATTAGTTATTAAGGTTTTAAATCTATTATAAGAATTACTAGGATTTGGTTAGGATTTGGTTAGAGTTTGATTTAGGATTAGGATTTGGTTAGAATTTGATTTAGGATTTAGAGTTTGGTTAGGATTTGATTTAGGATTTAGAATTTGGTTAGGATTTGATTTAGAGTTTAGAATTTGGTTAGGATTTGATTTAGGGTTTAGAATTTAGAGTTTGGTTAGAATTTGATTTAAGATTATAATTTGATTAGGAGTTGATTTAGAGTTTAGGATTTGGTTAGGATTTGATTTAGGATTTAGAATTTTATTAGGATTTGTTTAGAGTTTAAGATTTAGTTAGTTTTTGGCCTAAATTTTGAATGAAGTCCAATAGGATTTTAACAAGGATTAAATTAAGATTGAATTGAGATATATTTGAGATATATTTTTGATCATTCTAATATTTTTTTAAAGATTTCTTATTATTTTTTTGTAATTCCTTTGAGGTTTCTTTGAATTTGATTAAGGCTTTCTTAGCATTGTTATGGTCTAATTAGAGTTTAGTTAGTGTTCTATTAGAGTTAGGATTTTGTTGTTGCAATTTCCATTCTACCTTCCATAGCCAGGTGCTCGGAGCATTTTCAAGCAAGACTTCACATATTACGACAATAGACATAAATATTTGCTCCAATAATTATTTAGATAATATGAGTAGATACAAATAGATTAAAATAAATAATAAATTATAAAAAAGCTTCTTAAAAGCTTCATAGAGGCAACTTTGACTTTATATGCCTTAATAGTTGATTGATAGGTTAAAAACTTGACCAATAAATTAGCTATATTATTGTATTTTGCAAAGTTTGCTTGAGAATGCATTGAGTATTTAATTGTGAAACGTAAAATAGAACTTATAACAAGAAGATCCTAAAAATTCTAATAAAATCCTAAAAAAATTAATTAAATTATAATAATGCTAATTAAACTCCAAAAAAAATCTCAAAGAACTTACAAAAAAACCATAAAAATCATAAATTAACCTTAAAATAATATATAAATAAAAAATTTCTAAAAAATACCAATTATTTTAAAGAAATAATAAAAATAAGAATCCTACTTATATCTTAATCAAACTTTAATATAATCCTCAAAAAATCCTAAACAAATCCTAACCAAATTCTAATGAAATTCTAAACCAATATTAACGAAATTCTAAAAAAATCTTAATCAAATTTTAAAATCTAATCATAGATCAAATTTTAGTGAAACCTTAAATCAGTCTTAATCAACTTTTAATTAAATTTTAATTAAATCCTAATCAAATCCTAAAACTTAACTTTAAATCAAATCCTAATAAAATCCTAAGTCAATTCTAATCAAATCCTAATCAAATCCTAAATCCTAACCAAATCTTAAATAAATCCTAAAAATATCCAAAAACAATTCTACATAAATATTTAAAAAAATTTAAACAAATCTAAGAATATTCTTAATAAATCTTATTAAATTACTATAGCTATTTTGAAACCTCATTAAATATTAATTAAATCATTGATCTTGGCTAAAATTTCACCTAAATTTTAACCCACAAGTAATTTACAATTACACAAAATTTGAGAAGAATCAAACTAATCAATTGAAAGAAAAGCTTTCAAAACCTCTTAGATGTTGGCTGCCCTTCTTTTCCAACTTAAATGTTGATTTCTCAACAAAGATTTCTTCTTTTTAAACTATTTAATTGCTCCAAAATTTAGCTGGTATCTAGATATTTAAGTTTAAAATTCTCTCATCAAGATTCCTTTCAATTAAACAAGCAAATATTGCAAGATTATGAAAATCTTCAATAACCGTAAATTTCAATTATTTGAGACCATAAATCACAAAAACTCTCACAATCTTGAATGTAACAGCTTTATTGACATTAATTTTTATATATATATATATAAATATTTAAAAAAAGCATGATAAAAAATTATCAAATTTTCACTTATAAATAAGCTATGATACTTTCAAAATCATCAAATTTGTAAACTTTGTTTAATTTTTTAAAATCCAAACCTACTAAATACACCTTTTACTTTGAAAAGCTCTTAAAACCTTAATATACCTTCAAATCACATAAAATCAACTTTCAAAAATCTTTTCATGATTTTTCTCTCAAATTCTATTCTCCAATCAACCAAAGTTCTCTAGGGTCACCATAGGTGCACTATTCTGTGCCTTAGGGTCTGATTTCAATCTTACTTCACAACCAATTCTCTCCAAGTATCATTTCTTCATATTTTAAGGTAATTTTTGCTAAAATATATTTTTAATCTTTTCTTAAATATACTTATATTTATTAATCATCTCATTTATTTTAATTTGGCTCATTTATGCCTCTACAAAGTAAATAGAGATTTCTCTTCTAAAAAAGTAGTAATAAGACTAAAGTTTTTATTACCTTATTATTATTATTATTATTATTTTTTATTGTATCTTTTTATTAGGCTCTTCTATAATAATATATATATATATATATATATATATATTTATTTCACTTAATGGATGTGTTACTATACAACAACATATTGCACATATTAATAGTTTGTAGTACAAGCTAATTATGTGGCCCATATATTAAAAACTTCTCTTGTAAATTAAACATGTATCATCCAAGTTAGACATGTGTTAGAGGTTATATAGAACATTGCCATGTAGTTTCTAATTAGATGGTATATATAGAGGCATGAATAAGGTCTTTCTTGCTCTTCTCAACTTCTTTCTTGCTTCTAGTGTAATTTTAAGAGTCTTTAATTTTCTAGTCTTTGATAATAGCCATTTTGGTTTCTTCTTGAATATACATATTTCTTATTTCCATTTTTCTATCTCTCTTTGATACATATTTCACTTGTTTACATATCTTCTTTGAATTCTTGTCCTTGACACATAGTAATTTGGCCAATGAAGTTTTTATTTGCAAATAATAATAAAAAAATAGGAAATAAGGCATAATGTACATTATATAGTTCTTTGTATAAAAGATAATAAAATTCTTGTCTTTTTTGTTGCTTTAGAATCTTATTTTTGAAACTAGAGGCAATTATAAAAGATGTCTAATTTGTAAAATTTGATAGATATAGTAATAATGAAAAAAAATATTTTAATAGTATTATAGAAATTTCAATGATATTATGGTTAAGAAGATTATAATATAATAAGAGTGCAATTAAATCTTGTATGGCTTTACTTGAATATGCAATGCTATTTTTATTTGCTATTTTAATAGCACATTTTAACAAGACTTAAGACTAATAAGAAAATTTAAATCTTACTTTTGTTTGACCTTTGAAGATGGTTATTTTAAAACATGAGATTGTTAGAAACTTAAAATGAAAAAAAATTGTATATTTATTTGTTGAGGTCCATTATAAGAACTTTATTTGTTACTTTGTGATTACTAAAAAATGATAATATTTGTCTAATTGAAAGAGATTTACATTGTTTATGAAAAATAATAACAATAAAAAAAATTAAATTAGTTTTTTTTTTTTTTTTTTTTTTTTTTTTTCTCTCTCTTTTAATTCTAAAGATTCATCATGTAGTATTTAAAAATATAATAAAATAATATCAAAATCTGTTAGAATCAAATATTTTTTATATCTATATTTTTTTATTTTCTAATATCTTTTATTTTTTAAATATTGAAAAGTAATTTATAAATTTCAAGTACTACAAAATTATATTATATATAAATATAATGACAAGCCTTGAATAATAAAAATTTAGAAATTCAAAGCATTAGAAGATTTTATTTTTATTTTTATATAATCATGTTGCAAAGATTTTTTATATTCTAATATAATTTATTAATATACTTGTACTTAAAATATACTACAACTTCATAAGTTCCTTTTATATTATGTTATATACAAGCATATTAAATTACACTCTTATTTGTAATTTTTTTCGATTTGCATGCATTGTAGTTAGTATATTAAATATAAAATTACAAAGAATAACAATATTATGTCATGGTTGGTAGTGCACAAGTATCAAATATAGTAGTATGTCAATTTTTCATATATATTATTATAGATTTTTATTTATTTTTTCATCTAAATTTAATTGTTATAATTATATTCACTTTTGATCTATATATAATATAGTAAAAACCTTGATTATTATATACTATTATAATGATTCAATATCAAATGTTTTATATATTGTTACTTATTTTCATCATATAATTCTTTTGATTTTTTTTATAATCATTACCTTTATTAGAATCATAAAACATAATACTTAAGAAATTATTTGTGTCATTGTATAGTTCATTGTAATAATCATAAAATAAATATTATATAGAATACAACATACTTTTATCTAATGAACAACATACATGTTGTCTTTTTTCTTTTGGAGCTTGTTGTATAAATTTCAAAGACTTTGAATATGCGTAATAGCATACCATTACAATATTTAGTTTTAACATGTATAGTTGAATAAGTAATATTAAGAAAAAAAATCCTTATCTTAAAGATTGAATATGGTCAAATAATATAAAAAATAAAATAAAATTATTATTTTCTAAAAAATAATTATTTTTGGTAATAATTTTAAGTAATATTTTTATAATTTATTATATTAAAATATCTTGATAATATTTAATAAATTAACATTCACTTATAATATTTTTATAATATCACTACTTAAAATAATAAAATTATTATCTTTATAATAAAATTATATAAAATTATTATCTTTATAATAGTTATTTTTACTCTCTTTTGTAGATTTATATGCTAATATAATATATATACTATCTAAAATGCCAATAATCCAAAAAAATACTTATAATTTTAATTTGACATATTTTTATTGTTCTTATCATAGATATATTATACAAGAAACCAAACAAGAAGTTGAATAAAAGAGTCTTAATAAAAAAAATCTTATAAGAACTTAAATAGAAGAGTTTCAGTTAAAAAAACTAGCAAGAACTTGATTAAATGAGATGATTGCAAGATCAATACCAAATGAGGTGAGCTAGAACTCCAAAAAATATACTGTCAAGATTGAGGATCCCTTCAACCTTAACTCCAATATATACTAGGTATTAAGAAGCTTCTTAAGAAATTCTCATGTTGCTTAAAGATGAAGGAAACTTAGGAAGTTTCTCAAGAAGTATCCATGTTGCTTGAAGATGAAGCAATCATAAGAAGCTTTTCAAATAACTTCTTTAATCTCCTTAGAATTTTATTGAATCTGTTAAAGTATTCTAACAAATTAAAATCTTCTAAAATATTTTAGATTTTTTTTAAAAATCTTCTATTAAAATATTTTAAAGATCTTTTAGAACCTTTTAGAATCTATTAAAATATTTTGAGTATCTTTTAGAACCTTTTAGAATCTATTAAAATATTCTAAAAATATTTTTAAAATCTTCTTGTTGGATGTCTATAATATCACTTCTCTTTTTAACTTTGAATTTTACAAAGAACATTGGTTTCATATCTGTAATAGAATGATGAAAACTCAAGTATCATTTTTAAGATTTTTTCATTTGACTTTATTATACTGTAGGTATTTTCTTCCTTGAGAAGGTCCAACTTCACCTTGAGGATGATCTTACAAAAGTTGCAAGAGCTAGAATAATTGATTTAGTAGTAATGATAAGAAAAGCTTAATTCCTTATTGTACTTTGAGATTCATGATCTAAGAAATTTTTAAATACTCTTCAATTAGATATATTAGATTATAAACTAGGTATACTAAATTCTAAGGTTGCTATGAGTAATATTTGCATTCATTGTTATATACAACATCCTAACAATAGCTTCATAGAGAAGTTATTCTAAAATATGTTAAGATTTTTGAAGATAGCATTAATAAACTCTTATACCTTTTTGGCACATTAATTAGATATTGTAGCTGTGCCAATAGATAAAATATTCTAACTTGCCTTTTTTTTTTTTTTTTTTTTTTTTTTCGAGAATAAAGGATTTTTTTTACTTCATATTCTACAAGATTATCTATTTCAAAGCAAGGTAGTGATGGTTTTATTCTTCTTGAAATAATTGATTTTACATATTTATCATAAACATATATATTTATTTTAATAATTACTTATATAATTAAATAAAATTAGATAAAAATAGATTTATTTCATTACATCTTTTAAAAAAGCTTTTTAAAAGCTTTATAGATGTTTTTTTATTTTTATACATATTTGTAATTAATTGGTAGATTAGAAACTTAATCAATAACTTAATTACGTATTATACATATTCATAGCTTGTAGAAAAAGCTAATTATGTGGTGCACATATAAAAAACTTGCCTTGCAAGTTAAGACATGTATTTAGCAAAATCAACACATATTAGAAGTTTTACAGAACATTGCTACATAGCTCCTAGTTTGATAGTATATATAGAAATAATAATAAAGTCTTTTTCACTCTTGTCAATGCCTTTTTAGTCCTTAATCTTATTTCAAGACTTTTTAGTCTTTTTGTCTTTGGAAATAGCCATTCTAATTCAATATATTACTATCTTTGAATGATTTTTTAATCTTTTTGAGTGACAAAAGAGTATTGACCTTTTAGTTCTTTGAAGTTTATATCCTTAATAATATGATAAGAGTGTTAACTTATTTTTCTTATTTTTTTTAGAAGTAAATGAATTACTCTACTTCTATTGTTTTATTTTGAAATTTATAGACTATCCAATTTTAAATAACTATTTAATTTTCTATCATTGATTTTTTGCCTAAAGAAATTGAATTATTCTTCTTTGTAAAAAAAAAATTTGATATTAGAGATTACAGATTAATTTCTTCTAATTTAACTTTTTGAATTTATTTAAGTTATTTTTGGAAAGAAAGATTATTGCTGCTACTCTTAACAGAAGTAAGAATAGATTGGCAACTATTACAAATCTTCATGAACTTATCAACATTCTGAAAGTATAAATCTCACGTATTTTCAATATCAATCATAAAGGCACTATTCCTACACCTATGAAAGAAGTCAATAATGAAGTTCAAAGTCTATACCAAAAAATTATACAATTAAGAAAAACAAAAAAATCACATTTACAATTGAATCCAATGAGTTTTGCTACTATAAGTATAAGAGAGACAAGAATAAGTATGCTAGATAAGTATGCTAGAGAAGTTTCAAGAGTTTTTATAATAGATAAAGCTTTATCTTAGATTGCATCCTTCTCAATACTCTAATGGTTTTATTTAAGTTGCATTCATTGAATTTTTTTTCTAATACTGTTTGTTTTTTGGTTTGCATCTTTGATGGAAAAAGACTCATGACTATTCTATGATTTGAATTCATTTTAAGAAGTGTTTATGCCTAAATTTGGAAAAAATGATTGAGAATGGATAGCAAAGATGAAACTTATATTTTTGTGATAAAAATCGTGTTCAACTACTACATATGCTGCTGAATTCCAAAATCTTACTTGTAATATGGATTGGAATGACAAAGCCCTTATCAATCAATTTTAAAAGAGAATGTTAAAATTTTATTGTTGGAAATATTGACAGAAAATTTATTAAAATAATTTATTGCTCAAGCCATTGCATATAACAATTGATTTTTTGAAAGATGCCAAAAATAAAGATTTTGTTGAAGAAATATAAATCAAGCCATAGTGACATCTTCTAAGTTTTTAAAAATTTACTTATCTAAACCAGAGCCTATGCAAATTGACACAATACGTTTTAAATCTCTTATTGAGCAAGAAGAGACTCATTATTGTCAAGAAGATTTTTGCCTATATTGTAGAGAATCTAAACACACTTCTCAACATTGCTCAAAGAAACAATTCAATTCCAAATAAAGAGAATAGTTGCCAAAGAGAATAAGGTTTCAAAAAACAAGTTTCTATAGCTACAATAGAGATCATGCAATTGAAATCTTGAACAATATCTAATAAAGGTCATATTTTCTATTTAGATCCTTTACCTTGTTTTACAATAGAAGTTTATTTAAGACCAAAAAATCACAAAATCTTAGCCTTATTAGATTTAAGAGAGGGACCAAGATGAATTTGAGGTATTGAAATGTCCAGTTGCATGATCCCTATTATAGTTGGGATTTTTCATTTTTTTGAACAATTAGTCGTATGTTATTTTTTTGGATAGTTTTTAGATTTGTGGCCTTCTTTACTATAATACAAGCATATGCCTTATTCAAATTGATACTTCTTTTTATCTACTATAAGAGGTTTAAATTGTACTACATCAATTTGCATATCATCAAATCCAAAGTATAGAAGTAATGCATTTATTAAAGCAATTAAGTACAAATTTCTAATACATTGCTTTGTCAAAGTCTACAAGCATTGATCTTGATGATATTGATTATTGCACTTTACAACTTAGCTAATAGCTTCATTGAGTGTTTGACGATTAAATAATGATAATAATAGGTCTTTTACATCATTTCTTAGTCTACAATAGAATTAGCTTATAAAAGCTTGTTCATTCGAATTGATATTATAAGCCAATTGCTTTAACTTAGATGTTTAAATTGATGAAGAATAAGACCCTTGATATAATGAATGAATCTTTGTTATTGTCCATCAAACCTTATAATGTTCTCCATATATCTTTATAAATGCTTCTAAAAAAAGCTTCAAAGTTGCTCAAGATTGGAGATCTCTTCTCAAATAAAAGAGCAAATTAAAATAAGGCTTGTCCTATGAATAAGATTTCAATTAAATCAACTCATAATTCCTTATTAGATAGTACTTAGATTGTAGAAAAACTACCAATCAAATTTGGTTAATTAATCCTCAAAACTTAGAGCATATACCATTTAATTTTTCTAGAAGACTAATTGAAGGCTTATTACATTGTTGAATAGGTGAATTTTTTTATTGATGTACATGTGCCACCGCCTATTTGGATGTAAAAGCTTAAGAAAGTGATTCCATCACAGATTGAATTACTCTAAGTCTTGTATCATTATAAAATCTTCCAAAAAGTTCCTAAATTTTAGCAGTTTTATAAGATAAATCATTCAACATGTTCATAATAACATTTAATTTGGACTTGAGAGATTCAATCATATTAACAACTTCAACTCCAACCATCTTAAAAGAGAAAAAATGAATTTTTAAACAATACCATTTTAAAGGATAATACTTTACAACCTTTAAAGTGCTTAGATGCATTTAACAAGAGGGGTAATTTACTTTCTATTAAGCAGAATCAAGCTCTAGAATTAATAAGAAGGCAATTTCAAGAAATTGTAATAGATATACTATATAAGAAACCAAAGAAAAAGTTGAACAAAATAGTTTCAATAAGAAAGCTAACAAGAACTTAATTAAACCAAATGAGTACAAGATTAACATCAAAAGAAGTGACCTAAAACTCCAAGAGATATATTATTATTACTAAGGATTCTTTCAGCCTTGATTCTAATATATATTAGGTATTATGAAGCTTCTTGAGAAGTTCCTATGTTGCTTGAAGAAAAAATAATCTTAGGAAGCTTCTTAAGAAAGTTCCATATTGCTTGAAGATGAAGCAATCTAAAGAAGTTTCTCAAACAACTTCTTTAATCCTCTTAGAACTTTCTAGAATCTATTAGAATATTTTAAGAATCTTTTAGAACTTTCTAAAATATTTTTTAAAAAAATTAGAATCTTATATTAGAATATTCTAAGAATCCTTTAGAATCTTCTAGAACCTAATACAATATTTTAAAAATATTCTTAAAATCTTCTTATTGGATATCCGTAATAATTCTATTAAGATTAAGTATCTTAATAGTTTTTTTTTTTTTTTTTTTTTTTTTGATAAAATTATAACCATAATAATTTTAAAAAATTATAAAATCCATAGCTGAGAGGCAACATCTTCATAATGTCTAAATCTAAATAATTCTGCAACTAATTAAAATTTGACCATATTTTATTGAATATTGCCATAATTGCTTAAAAAAATAAGTTTTATTTTGATATTTTCTAGAAACTTGTAAAATCACTTTCAAGACAATAATAAGTATTTACAAAAAAAATCTTTAGACCAAAAATTTAATAATAATAATAATAAAAATATAATGATAGATATGATTCAAAAGAAACCAAAAAGAAAATAAAAAATATAACCACAATACAATGAGAGAGATTTTTTTTTTTTTTTTTTTTTCCTTTTTTCCTTTTTTAAAATGTGATAAAAGTTTTGAACAAAATATAAATAAATAAGTAAATCTAAACCTATACCACTGAAAAGATTTACTCATTTTATTTTATTTTATTTTAAAATCTCAGATGGTATGTGAAAACATGATAATATCTATACTTTTATCACAGAATATTGATCTTCTGTAATTGCACAAAAATAAAATAGTCTAAATTTTTATAAAAATAAGACTTGATTTTCATCAATGTTTTCACATTTGTTTTAATGACCACTTTAAAAATCTATCTAAATAAAATAATCTGAATTCATTCTCTCTTAACAATGCATTGAGAGCCTAGTTTGTTTTTTTCCAAGCTTATAATCATACTTTTTGGAAATACCTCAAATACTTACTAAGAGAGACACTTTAATATCTTGCTTGTACAATTTAACTTGTGAGCATGTGATGTTAGCTAAATTAATCTACACTTTGAAATAAGTTTGTAGAAACAAAGGAACAAATTCTATGATCTTGAATTTAAAATTTATAAAATACAAATATTTTATGGAGCAATGTGGCATACATACACTTATTATCAAATTAATTGTTGTACAAATTTGGTAATAAGTAATAACAATTGCAAAATAATAATAATCTAGAAAATACCACCTTTATATAGAAACAACAATGTTCTTAATAACAAACTTATATTTATTGTTATTACAATTCTATGTACTAAATTCAACTTGCAAATTATGTAAATTTGGAAGCTGCTGTTTATGAATTCTATGATTCCTTAGTAATTGTCTTACTAGCATGGCTTTAATAAAAATTATTAACTCAAAAACATCATGTATTTTAGTTTAGAAGTAAGACAAAAATATATATTTTTTTAAAATAATTTCTAATATTTCTTTTAATTAAGATATCCAAACCACCAATCTATCAATAAAAGTAATTACTTTTCTTCCGTTGGCTTCTCCATTCTCCAAAATATTTGTAATGAAACCTCACAAAACTTCATGTTTTGAAACCCATTATTTAACTATTCTTGAGTGTCTCGGATTGCGAAGCCAAAAAACTGGCAAGTGTCCGCCACGAGCTTCGGCAGAAACCGGGACTCCGAAGAGCAGCAGCAGCAGATCGATTGATTTCGAGACTAATCGGGCAAGCGAGATGGCGATAACGCCGTGCATGCGACCGCATGAGAAAAATAGAGATCGCCGTGTCGGAACAACCCACCTTTCCGATTCAGCAACGATGCATCGAAATGGTAGATTTACGGCGAGGGAAGTGGACCGGGTGCGCGCAACGGAGCCAGTTGGAAGCGTCGCTCCGAGGCTTTTCGATCCCACACAGAGAGAGAATCCAACCTCCACAATGCTTTCGCGGCGAAACAGTCAACTGTTGCAGTAAAGTGAGGAGGGCTCCAGGGGATCGTTGAGGCATCTCCGCAATAAAACCTTGGCCGCTGCGCAGAATTTCCCAATTCTGACAATGGCCATTTAATAAACTGGAGCAAGAGCTTGCGCCACCTGGTTTGTGGCCGCCACTTGGCATCGCAAGCGTCTCCCACGCCGTTCTCCTCCGCCACTCCATCGCCAAAAGCATCCAAGTATCTAATCTTCGAAGTGCTTCACAAGCTGATTGAATACCAGGGCATAGTTCTATATAATCTGTGAGAGAAAGGAAGAGTTTTGCGATCTTCGAAGCTGAGAAATTCGTTTAGTTGTGATTTATTTTAGGGGTAGTGATCAGATTGCTGCTTGTTTGCAAGTTGTGGGCACATTTTCTGTGTGTAGCGTTGAGTGTACATTTTGAAGAGTAGCTGATTCATTGCTGCAGAACGTGAGTGGTATTCATCCCTGCTGTGCGAGATGGCGGAGACCCTGATGGACGGGAGGTCGTTGAAGAAATTTGTGGAGAATGACCAATTGTGGTCCAAGTTCGTTGATGAGAAATTTGCTAAACTTGATAAGGGCCACACGGGCAAATTGAAACACTCTGATCTCGAACCAGCCATCTCTGGGGTGGGAAAGGCCTTGGGTATGCCTCCTATGGGCAAAGACCCTGAGGCCGATCACATCTACTCTGAGGTCTCAATCCAAAACTCTATGTCTGCTTTAGGTTTTAAGAAAAACAAAACAAGACAAAAATCTTCTTACTGTAGGTTTAAGTTTGCATAGTGGGACAGACGCCAGAGTGTGCATTGAGTGCTGGAGAGCACTTTCTAACAAGAGAGCGTTGCGGCACTTCCAGAATTAGATCTCCGAAGTTTGGATGTGAAAGACAGAAATAAGTAAGATTCTTGTTTCTGTTTTTGATTTTGCTTTGTAGGAAGAAAACCGACGCTTAATCCTAAAAGTGCTAAATCACTTGCAGATGTTCGGCGAATTTACACGGTCAGGGGAAGGGGTAACGAAGGAAACGTTCTCGACTGTGATGCGTGACATACTGTTAGGGCTGGGAGATGGCCTCGAGAGAGAACCAATTGCCATTTCTCGACTGAATGGAAGCAAATTGGAGCAGTGGGCCCGAAGCCCTGAGTTTGAGATTGAGGCCGTGGCTGCCTTCGGTGCTATTGACACCGATGTCAGTGGTCACGTGAAAGCTGGAACTATTAAAAAGGCCATGGGAAGAATTTCCGTGGACCAAGGCATGCCTCCTCAGTCCGATGGTTCGGTAATATTCTAGCCCTGCCATGTTGTAATTTTTTATTTATTGATTTTTTTTTTTTTTTTTTTTTTTTTTTCCCTTTTATGCCGTGATTAGTATTACCTTTTCTGCAACTTCAACTTGGAATTTACTCTTGAAGATGTCACATAGTGCAACACCATGAAGCCTTGCCTCCATCCTGTCCACATTTGGAGCATTGATTCCCGAGGGGGTGTTATCGGAGATATGCTTTTCTCGGTAACATCGAGATTGCGTCAAACAAAACGTGTATTGACAATGTTGATCGTTGCAGGTTTCCGGGTACATTGACAGAGCATTTCAGGAAGTTGGAATCAACGTGAAGCAGGACTTGGACCAGTTTCAGTTTGTGGATGTATACAGGAAGGTGGCACTCGCAGTTGCTAGGCAGATGCAAAACAAACCTCTGACGGTGGCGCATACTGAAAAGATTTTCGATGGTAAACTTATTGGTACTCTCCTGAAGGACAAGGCTGCTTTGGACCTGGTATGTTTCCCTCTCTCTCTCTCTCTCTCTCTCTCTCACTTTGCAGTCTCAAATTTGCGTAATACACGCACTTAGCGTTAGGATTTGCGCATGTATAATTTCTGCAATGTATTGATTTGAGTTTATTCATCCTCTCTTTACATAAAATGCAGCTTCAAGCCACATTATCGATATCATATTCATATCTTCAATATGTGTTTCTGGTATCTACCTATTCATCTATCCATCTAGCTATCACTATCTGTTTATTTCCAAGCCTGCCAATGTGTCTTGTGTATTCTTATCGCAAACTTTTTTCAATAGGCTTTGGAGTTAGCGTGGGAGATCATGCCCAAGACGAGCAATGGTTCTGCACCGAAGAGCTACCTCCGTGTTGGATTGGACACATTGGCGCCACATGCAGGTTTACCCCCTGTAGGAGCAGTGCCTGAGGTAAGAGCTCACTTTGCTCACCTTTAAAATTATGAATCTGACCATTGTATGCGATATTGCTATCCACGCTTCATGTCACAATCTGGCTACATATAGAGCTGCCACCATTGTTACGGGATGTACGCTGTTCAATTTCAGAGCTGGAAATGACTGATGATGCATGGTTTTTGTGCCTCTCCCTCCTCGAATGCCTAGATGTAACGAAATATTTGTGCGTATTCCTAACTTCCGCTATGGTTGCGTAGATGGACAGTGTTGTTAACGAGTCATTCAAAATGATAGATGATGACGCTGTTGGGAGGGTAGATAAACCTGAATTCGATAAATGCATGCTCGAGGTTCTCGGAGGCATCATGCTCCAATTAGAGGGGAAGCCCATCGGGGTCAGAAGCAGTGGCGTAGTGCCTCCTGAAAGGGAGAACAGTTTGAATTCGGGCATGCCGTTTTGAGGAGAGGAACGGAATGGTGGACGATGGCGACGTAGGTTGTGCAGTTGTCCTTCGTTGTCAGTAGAGTTTGCATAAGAATTTTCGCCACATCTTCATGCCTGTATGATAGCCAGCCAAGGAATCACTCTCCAACAAGCTTGTAAACTTAGTTCGTGTTTCTTGTGGCCACGAATAAATCTTATCACGTCTATATTCAACATTCTGTGATAAATTGAAAGACTGTACAGCCTATTGATTTGCGTTTCTACGATTGTTGGTAACCAAGGCGCAATTCTTCAAGCTGTAAGTTAAGACGATACCGATTCTTAGTCACCAACAAACCGCGATCAGAAGCGACAAGTACCACCACTATGGGCTTACATTTCTTGGCTGTGAGAGAATGAAATACTCAAAGGATTTTACATGCTTATCGAATTGGGTGTGGTATACAATTTCTGTTCTGCATTAAAGACACTTCTACCCAATAACCCTAATATGACGGAAAACTACGTCCAGTTTCTTTGGCAAGCTCCTCTTCGTTGCCCAAGGAACATGACAAAGAAATGTCCACATAACTTGCCCACAGCAATATTACCAGTAGTGATCAGAAGAGAGGATTGTTTAAACAGAGAAACGCACTGGTTTAGATTCGATTACAAATTGTCTGATGTTACGCAGAGACGAGGTAAGGCTCGACGTTTGCGTATCCAATGCCTGCTCACGGCGTACATGAACCGATCCGACCACCATCTGGCCCTTGGCTACTCATTCCACCATTGCTCATCTCTAGCGATACACATTGATTGCAAGGTGAAGCTGCTCTTGCCTGTGACACTATTTACAACCAATTCCGTCTCAGTAACATTCTCAAATGCGTCCCTTGACGAACTATCTCAGCGAATTAGCACTCCATCCGCAGTGAATGGCGCTCTTTAAAACTCTCCTGTTGCTTGTGTCGTGTTTAGCATTGTTTCTGCTGGTCACATTGTCTCAGATGGCTGATTCTACCGCAATCCTCTGGGGCGACAAGGAGATGCCACCCACATTGAGGGGCTCTATCCATCGAGGCACGACATTCAATGTGACATCCCCAATTGTGCACAATACCAAGCAAATCCAAACGACAGGCGTTCCTCGGCGACGACCGCCATCAGGGCCAAACCCTGAAGGAAACTTTGAAGTGAACGCCGCTACCAAAGGGAATGGCAAGCATGGAACCATGGTACAGAATGTGGAAAAAAGTGCAACATCTGCTGCTGTCTTGCAAAAAAATACATGAATGAGCAGGCAAAGATCAATGCATGAGCGGTCGCTGAGGGCTACCCATCTGGAACGTCACTCGAAACCGTTGGCAATTTCTCAGATAACATTATCTAGAGGAGATTGTAGCATTGATCCTTCAGATACGTGCTTCTTGAAAGATTTGGATCTTAGACTCGATATCTTTATTATGTGCATAGTACGTCAATTCGTCCATAAAACTTTATCCAGCTGCAAAAATATAAACTTAGAAACATTGCTGGAGGTGAGAGTTTCGTTGGAGGTAGCACGACACTCCGCTAAGAGTGTTTATCAAATACGTTGTCGCTAATTTTCTCCTCAGAAATAGCTAAATTTTGTCAGAATCAAAGATTTGTTTCCGAATAATCTGTGAACATTTGAATCCTGTTGAGTTGTTCCGGAGAGTTGAAGTTCGTTGTTGAGTGCTGCTAAACGAGAAATAATTGAATAGAACTGAGCAAGGTGCAACTTCTCTCCAGAGCAACAACACTATGAAGCAGATCCTCCATATTAAACTAACACCGTCAGGTGGCAACGCCTCTCCTGAAACAGAATCAATTAAGGGAATCAAAAAAACATCTAATCATTGGTTTGTTTTAGAAATACATACAAAAATTGATATTATCTATGGACAAAAAACAATGAACAGTGCAATCTCCAAAACCATCCAACCATAACTCCAAGTTATAACTGCATAATCATCTCACAATTACCACTCTCAAACAATTCCCCAACGGTGAGATGCAACTACAAAGCACAGAGATTCTCTTTTTCATATTCCAAACGACAGCGTCCAAACCCACGCCCCGAAACGAACCCACCCAAATTTGAAACTTCGCATTGAGAAGTAAGAAGAACCTGGGTATCGTTGACGCCATGATATCCATAGTGCAGAAGAACAACTCTTCGTGATTCTGTGCGATGCGGCAGGCCGTTATAACCCATGCGTGCATGCAGTGAACCCCATTGGCAAGTTAATCGCTAAGGCTAAGTTCTAAGCCTCCGCTGTCATAAAACAGTATCCAGGCTCCAGATTTGACTCGGACTCATCAGCCGCCTAGAATCCATAGCTTTACATGCTGCCAGCGTGTGATAGAAAGAGCCAAATTGGACCGAGCTACGACGTGCCGCGCGCCGCATACACCACACAAAACTCACTTTCTATAACACACACACACACACACAGTGCTACTAAAAAAAACTCTACCAGGATGCGGCTACTAGTAAGTGTGTGTGTGAGTGAGTGTGTGGGGTGGGTGAGGCTTTTTCCCTCTGACGAAGCCAAGTCTCGCCCCCACCAACACAGAATCGATGGCCGGATTCTCCACGTCACGAACTGCGAATCATTCACTTCTTCTTCTTCTTCTTCTTCTTCTCCTTCATCATCAATCCCCACACTCCTCCTTCTTTCTCGTTCAGAAGTTTCGCTACCTGGAGAATATCCCTTCTCTGCTGCATCTTTGCTGGTTTGCCATTCATAGAGCTCCTGGATTCTCTCGCCTCGGCACTCCCACTCCCCCGTCTTCCCTGCAAAAGTAACCACTTCTATGCCTCTCGAGATTTGCCGTTTCTCTTCCCCTAGAGTGGACCCCAACGTCGATGTCGCCATGTCTATCCTGATCTCTGATCTTACCCGGACTAGAAAGCTTGTTTTTGCGGTGTTTGCTTTTTTCTGTTGTTTTTGGTTATTTTGTATTTCTTCTCTGTATCTTGGACTTTGTGTTGTCTAACACTGTGTTGAGTGAAAGTGGAAGGATTACCAAGGAACCAAGTTTCATGCTCGCTTGGATACTTTTGCGACTGTTGTTAGCGATGAGTTACAGATCCGATGGTTTGCAGTTGCAGACCTTTTGGCTTCAATCTGGCATTGTACATATCCATAGTGTTTCTGTTAGAAATGAACGAAGCACCCTCTCCCCTGTATATCATTCATCTGAGGGATGACATCAGCAAACAGAGTCAGTTCATATTGTGTGAACTATCTCCACGAGATGAAAGCTTAACCGCGCGCAATTTGTAATAAGGGCCACTACTACTAGTACATCTGATATCCTTTGTATATAAGCCTTTGGCTGAAGACTCAAAATTATCTCTTGAAGTAAAGCTCATCGTTTTCACGGCATCAAAGCGATCCCTGGCCCTGATGAGAGGGTAGGACATGAGGGCTTTGCACGGAAACACTAGAGAGTGTATTCAGAGACCAAAATGAGTGCTGTCCCTGGCCCTGCGAGAAGATCAGCAGTAAAATAGTGTGAGAAAGTGTGACTAGCTTCCGTGAGAGAACATGGCAGAACGGAGAGATCTGTCGGTAGGCGAATCTAATAAACTAGAGGGACTCAGTAATTACCATGTGTGGAGGTTAAAAATAAGGGCCATTTTTCAGAGTGAGAACTCGTGGGAGGTAGTTGAAAGTGCGATCTCACCGACAATATTTTTGGCCGTTCTACCTAGCAGAAGACACGGAACAGAGCAACAACCATGTTACCTGAAGACCATTGCATGCAGAGCGATCACCATGTCAGCGAAAGACTCGCAGGTCGATACTGTAGCAGAACACGAGGATCTCGCTTCTGCATGGGAAAAGCTAAGAGCACTTTATCAAAACGGAGATCCATTCATAGTTTTGTTCGTCACAAACCAACTAAACCAGATGAAGATGCCAGAGGGAGGAGTAATGGAAGAATATCTCAACAAGGCAAGGGAGCTCAAGAATTGCCTGGCTGCGTGGGAAGAACTGGTGTTTGATCACAGATTAGTTCAAGTTGTACTCAATAGTCTACCAAGATCATATGAGTACATCATACCTACAACCACAAATAGTGCGATGTTCCTCACGTTTGATAGAATAAATGTAGTGCTGTTGACAGAGCACCACAAGCTGCAGCACCGAAATCTGCATTTGGGTGATAAAGAAGCGTTGTCAGTGTAGCTTTGCGAAGGAGCCAAAATTACCTCAAGAGGAGGAAGGAGCTCATACAGTCAAGGCTGAGGACGTGCTTTTGCCAGCTACCTAAGCAAGGGAAGTTCACCATTTGAGAAGGCGCATGAGTAAAAAGGGAAAATCGAGGTCGTGTGCTACGTTTGCGGCAAACGAGGCTATTATGCACAAGCTTGCAGAAACCGCTAAGGTCCAATAGAGTTGCATGCAAATTCTGCAAATTCAGTAGAAGATCACGACGAGCAGAATGATGAATCAAAAAAAGAAGCGATCAAAGAGGTACCAGAGGTGGCCTTCATCAAACTGCAAACCAATCTAGACAAAGGGTGTAGCTGATACATGGATTTGGGGGCAACTAAACATGTCACGGGATCCAAACAATGCTTAGAATTCATTGAAAGCATAGGTGATAGGAGAAAATCAGTTACCACTAAAGGAGGAGAGAAACACAAGATTGAAGGAATAGGAGATGGTTACATGTGCACAAGAGAAGACAAATAAAGTTGGATAACGTTATTTACATCCCGTCCTTGAAGCGTAATCTCATGTCAGTAGACACACTGATCGACAGAGGTAACATGGTTGTGTTCATGAAGAATAAATGTTTTGTTCTCAACAATTCTAGTAATAGATTAATCATAAGATCTGGCAGCAGAGGCAATGGTTTCTACATACCACATTAGTCTTATAAGATTTGTAATATTTTGTCAGTTTATATTTTAGTATCTGTACCAATAATGATGATAATATCAAATCTAAGCCAATAATACAAGAAAAAATATTGGCAATAACATTTAAACTTTTAATTCAATTTGTATTTGTGAAGATGTAAGTTACCAATGACATGTTTTGTGTAAGACTATTTCTTGATAGTAGAAGGAATAATGTCAATTTTTTTGTTTTAAAGAAGTAATCTGAGTATTTTTTTAAGATCTTAATATTATGTCCTAAACTAAAAGGCATTAGACTATATTATTCACTCTCATAAAGTATAATGTTTTGAGCAAATTTTGTCTAGGAATATTTAAAAATTAATATTATAAGAAGCTTCTTCAATATTCTTTATCATTTTGTCTTATTAATAGAAGTTAGAGACCTCTTTATGTGAATTCTTGGTATTTTGATGTTTAAAGAGAAGACATGGCTAAAATTGTTTGATAATAAAGTAATCTAATTTTTCTTATAAAGTTAAAGATAAAAGACTGTAAATACTTTATAGAATCTATTAAAGTTATTATTGACTTTTTACAAAGCACAACAAGTAGGCAAATTAATACTTTTGAATTAAGAGGATTAAATCTCAATACTATTGTTATTACAAAGATTATGATATATTTAGGAAGCACAAGGTTTATTGTTGTGGTAAGTCTTATACAAAAAAATAATACTTTTATCTACTATCTTTAATATTTACTATCTTTGAAGTATTACTTTATCTTCTAAAATATATATATTTTAGATAGTAAATGTATTGAATCCTAAGCATAATGTTATATGCTTTACATTCATAAAAAAATAATTTTAAGATTTTAAGAAAAAATTATAAAAAAATGTTCAATAAGATTTTATATATAAAAAAATTATATTAAAATTAATAATCTAAATTATATTTTAATAAATTAAACATAAAAGATATATAAAAAATACTTAGTATTTTATTTTAATACTCAAAGTACTTAGTTTGTTTTAAATTTCCCTTTTATATTTTAACACTTAATTTCTTTGATTTACTCAAACATATTATTTGTTGGTGCCTTTTCACTTCTATTTAATCCTTAAAATATTATTTCTTTCTCTTTACTTTAGCCTCATAAGATAAGATTGTTATTTTTTCTTATTAAGAATCTCTACATATAGTCAAATAAGAAGCCTTGTTATTTGGTCTAATAAAAAGCCTTTATTTGTGGTCAAATAGTAGGCCTCACCATTCATTCCAATAAAAAGGCTTCTCTTGTCTCTCAAACCTAATCCTATGCTATTCATTTCACCTAAGCTTTTGAATTATTAATCTAATTATCAATTACTAATTATTCAAACAAATCAAATAACTCTATATTAATATAAGTATAATTATATATTTGATATAATGTCAAACACATATTCTTATTTTTTAAAAAACTTGTAAACAACTCACATTACAAATTGATTGCATGATAAATATATTAAGAATGAATTTATCAGTTATAACAGAATTGTAGATTTATTGTTAAAAAATCACATATTTAGTTTAACTTGTTGTTTTATTAGACAACATACAACTCAATTGTCATATGTATGTTGTATGTTGTCAACATACAAAAGGTTCTTAGTAACAATAGGTTAAAAAAAAATCAAAACTTAACTTAAAGCTTAAGAAAATTTTGGGCATTTTTGTTCTTATCAAAAAAAACAATAATTATCCATGTGTAAGCAATATCTCTTGCAAAGCCTTTCAAAAGATTTTAAAAGCTTATTGCCAATATGTTCTTTATTCTATTAAAATTCCAATTAAAAATAAAAAAAAATAAAAAAATAAAAAAAACAACCATAATTACTTTTGGAAAGTGTCATTAATTAACATAACTCATGACATATTACAAGTTGCCAAACAATGATAAAATTGATTTGTGGTCGATGCATACACTGTTGTCAGTTAGTAAAACATAATATTTACTGTAAAAATAAACTTCATTAAAAATGTTAAGTAAACTATCTTTTTAACCAAAAAAAAAAAAATCAATAAAGATTACACAACGTTTTAATTATATTATAGATATATTTACTTACATACAAATAGACGTAAAATGTTTTACTCATGTTCACATACACACAAGAAGACTAAGTAACTTCAATAATACATTCAGAAGTAACAGCCATAAGCAACACACTAACTATCCGTAGCTTACTTCACAATGCGATTTGAGGATGATAGCAGCTACCTTGATATTGATACTCATCGCGAACATGTTTTTCGCAACTGATAGCAAGCAGCAGGATATCGTAAGGACTTGACATTGCAAAGACAGCGAAGGTGGCCTACGAATACCAGCGTCTACATTTATGTAAAGATTTTGCAGCAAAGAGTGTTTCCAATACAATCTTACCCATTGCTCAAGAAATGCGAAGACGATCTGCTCTGCCTTCACTGCACTATTCGTTTTGTTGCTCTGTAAGCTTGATGTAGTTCAGGTTGAAAATTTTCGCGAAAGTTGAATGTTGAGTGCTACAGACAACAGTACATTGATACATGTTATTCTTAATATTATTGTTATTTATTAGTAGAGACGCGATTGCAAACGTGTATAAACAACTTCCGTTAGCCCACACATAGGACACTTACCAGCTGCAGTAGCGAGGACGTAAGGCGTGCAACTCAAAGTCTAGAATTCCGATGAAAGCATGAGGTTATCAAGAGCGCAAGTTATGAATACGAGAGCTGCAAGCATGCACTTACGCATATCAACACGAACTAACAGATGCAGAATGGATATGCACCAGAAGTTATTATCCTCTTCTTGCTACATACAAGCTGCATCTACGGATATTGGTAGGCCCACATTAATGCATCACTTGGTTGAACACGCAAATCCCAACAACAGTCATCAATAGCGATAATGTCAGAAAACAGAGGTGTCTACAAAATAGTTGTATTTAGAGAATCCGCCTTGTTGCAGCAGTTTCATTAGGAAGCGTACAACAGTCAATCTAAATAAGTGAAACATTAACGAGTTGTCCTCTCTAAATACCTATGTATCCTTGGTTTGAACAGTTACTCCATCAGAGCCTGCAATGATAACTGCGCTGGCCATGTTCAAGAAAAGACCATGATCTACCACACCTTCTAGTGCAGAAATTGCGTGAGCTGCAGCATTGGCATCTTTAATGGGCTCCTGCAGACAGGTTCAATAAAACAAGTTCAATTAACCACTAAAATCGAACTGAAGATGGTGCTGGGTCTATACATGAAAGGGCTAACACGCTATCACATTGGTAACACATGTTCGTGCGCTCCGCGTAAAGATTCACACATCTCTAATACCTGGAAATAAAGATCGATGATGTAGTTCGAGTTGTCAGTCACATACGGCTTGTCTCCATCCATACGCAGTTCAACCTAGAAGGAGAAACAAAGATGTTGTCAGTATTTAAAGTAGAGACCAGAATAGTTCACCAACAACATGAAGTATTTGAGTCACATATATCGCTGGTACCCAATACCACAAAAGAATCCATTCCGACCAACTGCAGATAGGACAAAACAAAAGTGGAGGCGAATCAGCATACCTCACACCCAGCAACTTCTGGAAGATTCTTCAGGCGTTCAGCGTTGTACTTCCAGCAAAACTGGACAACTTCCACAGGCATAGCCAATCCACTGCCTCCAAGTCCCTTCACCAACTGCAGTATTCACAAGCCATATGTGACTGACAATTCATAAACAAATCATCGCTGCTTACACAGAAATTATGCAAGAAAAACACCAGAGAGGGACATAGCATGTGATGTATCATTATAGGCAGTAGTCAAAACTATGGGAAAGCTTCACAAACTCCAATCGAATCAAAATCGTCCGTCCCTCGTAAGAACAATCATCATTCCCGCAGTAAGAGAGACGAGTAAAAACAATCACCTTGGTTTCGTCAACAATGACTACAAACTTTGCTGATGCTTTCTCCACCATCTATGAAAACACGAACCATCAGAATCATGAGGTTTCGAATCGTTATCAAGCAGTAAGAAATAAAAAAATAAAAAATAAAAAATAAAAAAATACGAGTAGGGATAAAGCACCTAACAAGCATCTAAGTTCATACACAGCGATGCTATCTCTGACAAACACTGCTTCTGTGAGACAAAAATATACCTTTTCACGAAGTAAAGCTCCACCTCGCCCCTTCACAAGATTGAGATCGGGATCCACTTCATCGGCTCCATCGATCGCCAAATCAATCTGATGTCAACATTAGAAAATTCAAGCAAGGTGATGTCAGTGTCTATTTCATTAGTACGTTCAGCATAATTAGAAATTTGCTAATTCCAATACAGAAACCAAGCCTCAAAATTGATAGTTATGAACGAAACACTAGATACGTCCATGCTTACTCAGATACTTCCAAAAGACATTTATATGAATAGGCTTTACTGCAACCATTACCTTAGGATGATCGTCCAAAACAGAAAGAGGAATACCCAGAGATGCAGCCTGTTCTGCCGTTCTCTGCGACATCAACAAGATTTGTGAGTAAACGACAACATCCAGATTCTAATCTGCTATAACAACCATACTAATGGTGAACCTCATACATGTGGATAGAAAAAATCGGTTAAAAGGTTTCAAAGGATGTTTGAGTGCATAAGATCAAGGGATAGACTAAATTCATGACAAAGCTGGACCTACCTTTGAAGTAGGCACTCCAACGATATCCGTCAACTTTCCTTCCTGCAAAATTTGCGGATCTTCAGCACCAGTGTACATCTTCCCAATGAAGAGGCTCAGGCTATGCATTGAAGGGTCACATCCCACCACTATAATAAAAATATGAAAACACGTACAATTTGGAACTTAAGACTACATTCAAGATACACAAGCTTCCGCAACAACGAGGACGATTAAACAAACCTTCAAAAGCTCGCCAATCTTCGCAACTGCAAATGCAGCTGTGGAGCCTGTGCCCAAACCCAAAACCATGCCACTCTTGACATATTCCACTGCCTGCAACCACAAGACACGAATCGTAAATTAAACACGATCGATTTACCCGATAACATTACTAAGCACTAAGAGTACATCGATTTCTCTATAATATCTGACCAAAACAACACGAATTTACTACCAAGGGATATTGTTTTTAAATTATGGTAGAAATCATGCAACAGCACCTTCTCAGCAGCGATTTTCTTCAGCTCATCTTGAGTAAGAGCCTGGGTAGCTGCATTTGAACAACATCCAAACCTGTCAAGTGTTTTGCTACGCTCTGAGTAGACAGGAGGGCGGTGTTATAATTGACCTAGGGATCCCCATTTAGAAGTACTATCTCTTCTCCACAAATGATTGCGATACGATTCACTTGCTACAACTTAGTCAGAATCCTCAAATGTTTCTCACAACATTTACCAGGACACACAATTCACATCAGTCCAGCTGGAAGTAACGAGTAGAATCTATCGAACCAAGTGCTTCCACCAGAAAATCGCAATGGCAGGGCTAAGCTTCATTAGAGATGATTCGAGGACACAGATTCAAAGACTCACGGAAAGGTAAATTGCCGCTGATAACACAAGACATAATCTATTTTGTATATCCTTCAACTCCGTAGTTGCTCTCCAATCAGAAGATCCAGCTAAAACATGGGGTTCGTGAAGCACTACCACAGTTGTGTACATGATTCGCATCCACTTGCGCGACCGGTTTACAATCTCAGTGGTAGAACACATGATTGGAGGGTGACATAATAATTTCAAGTGTAATGGAAACTGTTGAAATCAACAATTTGTGTTCCTCAACTCAACAACTAATTTGCAGAGCATGCGACAACCAGGAGTGAAGCGCATGAAAAGTTATGAAGACATCGTAAGTACGTCAGGACCACGACCTGAATTCTTAAACTCGCAAATTCGAAAGGACAAAAACAGTAAAATCGGCCAGAAACACGTTCATTCTCTCCCAAAACGTCAAACAACTTCGCAATGCAAGCGAGGGTCGACAAGTGGCGGATATGGTCACTTTCCGCAGAGCGACTCAGCCAATGCAGGAAGCTACGAACGAGACAAAGACACACACCACAACTTCTCCAGAGACAAACTACCCGCCCCCCCGCCACGACTAACTGTATTAGACAATACCACAAAAACAAAACCTCTTCACTCCCGACACAATGCCATATCTAGTAGCCAATTCCCCCAACATACCCTACAAAGGACTCCCGAAACGTCACTCAATTATACCAAATGCAACACAAAACGCCCCTCGAAACTGAACCAAAACCACATCACAGCGACTCGCACCTTGCGATTGCGCACGAGGAGCGAACGTCATGGCGTTAGATTTCTTCGGCACGCTCCCGAACCCGGCCTGCTTCTGCACTACTTCCCCGCCGCACAGCAACGTCGACGACGCCCCGAACGACTTGACCGAAAGCTGCGTAGTGGATGACGATGACCCCGACACCGAACTGCGCGGAACCGAGACCACCGCTACGCCCGACGCTCCAGTGGGCGCTTGACTTGCCAACATGGCCGACGACGCCATAGCTGCTCCTGCTGCCTGCTGCTGATGCCGCTACCGCACCAGGTGCCGAACTGCGATTTCGCAAGGGGGGCTCGATCAGGGAGGGAGGGCAGGGGGATGAGGCCCAGAGATGGAATAGAATGTCCAGCAGTTTCGAAAATTCCCTTCGATCTCAATTCAGCTCTCAATTCAATGTTATCCCGCCCCCGCGCTCCGCTTAGCTCGAATATGGGCGGGGTTGGTGCTCTTCATCCTCCTCTTCTATTCGTTCATCAGTCGATTCTTCATTCATCCACCCTGATGTGTGAGGCTTGGCTATGTGAGTGCCTGAGGAAGCTTTCTCAGCCTTAGGAATTGAGATTGGCCTCTTCTTTCATCTCCTCCACATCCTCCTCCTCTTGCTGGGTTTGTGAGTGTGAATGAGTGTGTGTGTGTGTGTGTGTGTGTGCTCTCCCTTTTCTCTTTGACCAATACTGTTCCAATATAGTTGATTAGTTTTTCATAGACTACTTTAATCCCATTCTAGAATACATTGAGAACCTTTGAATTTGGGAAAAATGAATGGGTTATACCTTGAGATGGCATGTACATTACGGACCAAAGTATATATTTCAACATGCTTAGTAATAATGGGAGATTTGATTGATTGATGGGTTGATTGCTCTTCAAATAACTTATTTATGTGTTCTATATGTTTGTTAAAAATCATGACATAAATGTGTGTTGTCCACTCTCTTTTTAATATATATGTAAATACCTGGTAACTTTTAAATTAGAAAAGGAAGCAATGCACATAGTTTATATTGCAACATGGAAATGTTGTGCTTGTTGAATAACATCAATAAAACTTAATGGTCACTTTTGAAACATAGAAGACAGTGTTTATGGTTAGGCTTGGGATTAGAAAATTAAAACATCATGAAATTAATTTAACTTCTATAATCATATAAGTTTCACATCTTTAATTATTTTAATTCTTATAATGAAGAGAAAATAATAATCATATTAAAAACAATAACGACAACATTCAATGGATGTGTTTAAATTTTATTTTAATCCTCTTGAAACAGTTTAAAAGTAAAATACAAGATCGAACAACATTTTAAACTTTACTTACAGAATGATTTGCCCGTAAATTTGCAAAAAAACATTACTACAAATTACTTTTACAAAAAATAATTTAATGACACTGTAAAAAGAAAGCGGCATAAATCAAAATACAGCGTTAACCTGTACTTAATTAGATAAACATATTCTCTATAAATTTGATAACTTCTTAAAACATACAATGTCTTAATTTTATTGGTTTATTAATTACAAAGTTTCTTTTAAAAAATATTACCCCATATATAATTAGTTTTAATTAATAATGAATTGTTGTCCAAGGTCAAGATTATTTTGAGTTCCAACTCAAACATGATAAAAATAAATAAAAATAAAATATATACTTGTCTTGGAAAGAGATTTCACATGAAGAGAATTTGATCTGAAGAATTGAAATTGAAATTGAAATTGGTCTATATATATATATATATATATATATATACACAATTAAAAAATTAAAAACTTTAAGGTTTTGTAATAAATTTATGCAATATATATATATATATATATATATATATACAATAGAAGAGACTTACAAACTCAAGGAATAGCTCGGAATACACAAAAACAAATTCAAGGCGTATTTAAAGAGCTTAAAGAAGGTAAAAATCATCTGTTTTTAATTAGAAGGTTAAATTTGATGCTACAATGTAAAAACACACCTTAACAAGGATTAAAGTTGGAATTTACTTAGCAAACTTAGTTATGTTGTAGAACTATATTTTAAAATATAAGACCAATAAAAACAAGTTAAAATTTTTTGTACTAAGAGAAGAATTTTAGATAATTTTTTTGATCAAGTTAAGAGATTAGAATAGAAATAGAGAATTAGAAAGTCTAATTTGAATCAAGAGCAAAATCAAATTCTGTGATTGCATTTATGGATTAAAGCATTAATTATGCAACTTATTGGTACAGAATTAAATTAAGCTAAAGAAAGAACATATAATTTCTAATTTATGAATGATTGTTTTTGTCAAACTTGTATCAATTTATACTAAAATTATAAAACTCATAAATAATTATTTATACCAATGCAACCAATAAATAAAAATATTTTTTACTCAACAATGATAGGATGTCATTGAGTATGTTGTAGCCTTTTAAAAAGATCAATTTTTTCCAAAACTGCAACTCTATTCAATAATTTAACCACATTCAACTACTCAATACTAGATTGCCTTGGATGCAATAGGCAATACATGCAAAACAATGTTTGAATTTCCGAACAATTACAGAAGAATGATTGCAAAAATATAAAGAAATTATACAAAGATATATATATATATATATATATATATATATATTAAATGTTTTGGAAGTAAAATTAATTTGAAAGGAGGATAATCTTATCATAAGAGTTTACTTAGTCGAATGAAGTTTGGTAGACCTACCTTAGTCAAGTCATATCAATCAATAGTGCTAGCTTTACTAATTGACTTGTTCCAATTCAATGAAATAAATATTTGTAGAGAAAAGATATCAAAAATTGAATCAATCTTAAATAGTAATGAGTAATTCAGATACTAAGAGAATTTATGTAAGGCATACAAAAAATTATAAAGAAATAAAAAATATAATGATATGTAAATTGTAAGATAAAAGAATCTCTTATATGAACATATTATTATTTTATAATATTTTGTAACAAAATGTCTTTTTTTTCTTGGTTATTTTATGTATATATTGCAAATCTTTAGTTTAGAATATTATTTATGATTTTAGAAAAAAATTGGAAATATTTTAATCTCATTTAAAATTAAATTGAGATGTTTTTAGAGATTAAAATAGAAGAAGAAGAATTTTAAAGAAAATTATGCCTGAAGTATCTTAGGTATAAGTTCTATAAATATATAAGATAGTTATATTAGTATATTTGACTATCATAGATTTCTATTAAATCAAAGGAATAAGCAACAATGCTTTTAGAAAAATTGAACAATTGTTAATATGACATTATGATAATCAAATACATTGGTTATTAAAATAATTTGGTTCTTTCTAACTATAAAAAATCATGTTAGATTTAATTTAGACTTTGTTATTTATAAAACATAGACTTTTCTATACAAACTTCATCTTACTTAGATTATCATATTGTAGTTGGTTTGAACCTTGGTATTATGCAATGAGATTTTGTAGTGTATATCAAATAGGATTTCTATTACATCGATCATTATTAATAATATTATGGACAAAAAAAATTAATTGAATTATATGTGTGTGAATATATATATATATATATATATATATATATATGTATATATGAGACTAAAATAATAGTCAAATTTATAGAAAAATAACTTTTATATTTTTAGTTGTACAAGATTCTATTGCAAATCCATAATTAATTTTTTCTATAAATATGGCATTTTATTGGTAGACTAAAAAATAAAGAATAATATACCATTTCAAATTTAATTTGCATAGTAGATTCCATTTGTATAAAACTATAAAATTAATTCAAATAAAGAATTTGTAGAAACTTTTATTTTGTACACATTAAAGAGTAGTAATTGTTAAAATTTTAAAATATTTTTCAAAATATTTATTATTTAATCAATTACTTCTTTGAAAAGTTATTATTTAATTTCTCAATTAAATATAAAAACTATAATATTTATATTCTTATATATTAGTAGCTTAAGTACTTAATTAATATTTAATATAATAATTATAATTTAATAGTGTAATAACATATGTGATTTTTTTAATTGAGTTTCATCTTATTATTCAATATGATATTATTTTTTAATAAAAGAATTTATGTCAAATAAAATTATAGTTTCAATAATTAAAGATATTTTAAAGTTGACTTAGTTTTAAAAAAGAATTATTCTTTGATGCATATATTTAAATTTCAATAAGTATTTTTTTGGATTTTTATATTATTTACTTAATAATTCTATAATTATCATTTACTATGACTCAAGTGGATATTACTTTATAGAATTTTCAAATCGACAAAGTAAAAGTTTAAATATATATATATATATATATATATATATATAATTAAAATAAGATGTTTATATGTTTATTGATTTTTTATTATTTTCTTACCAAAAATAAAATTTTATAAATTTAAAAAATATTTCAAATTATAATTTTAATATTTTTTAACATTTATTCTTATTAAATTTTAAAAAATATAATTTTATATACTTAACATTATGATAAATATAAAAAAATTATATTTTAAGATAAAAATGATATTATTATTAATATTCACATTTTTCTTAATAAATATTTTATTTTTAGACATTTTAACTATCTTACTAATTTCTATATGTATTTTGGTAGAAACTATTACTATCTTCTTTTATTTTTTTATTTTTAATAAAAATCATTGTTTTAAAATTAAGTTTTTTATATTATTTATAATTTCTATTTGATTTTTTAATAAATTAAATTATATTTAGAACCCTAGACATTGAAAAAATATTAGAACTTCGGTTATTGATGTAGAAAGAAGCTAAAAGAAGAATTTAATTTCTTTATATAAGGCAAAACCTTCTAAAACCATCTTATTAACTTATATTTTAGAAAAAATAAATTCTTATAAATAGAAGTGTACATGCTCTAAAATAGAAGAATAGATTATATTCCGTTAATTAATGGATGATTAAATTGTAGTATTTTTCTTTCAAATGCATACTCATTATGTTAGCATTTAAGTAAGTACATGGTACATTTTGCTAAAGCTACCTTCAATTAGTACATTCAAGTTTAGTGTGCAATCTAAAATAATTTAGTATGAATTGGAAATATTTAAAATTTTACAAAACAATTCCTCTTCAAACAATCTTAAGTTCAGGGTAGAAGATTTTATCAAAATAGTATGAATGATTGTAAGATTTAAAGTATAAGAGTTTGGCAAAGAAGATATTCACCTATTTTATAGTAAAAGACTTAATATTTGACCTTAAAATATACTTTTGATATATTGATGAAGATTTGATAGATTTAATAGAGAATACATGTATGTTTACATATAATAAATTAAAAACTAATTGATATTTTTAAATAGAATAGAATCTATAATAAATGAAACAACAAATTATATTTTAATTAAATTTCTAATGTAATTAAAAAGTTATTTGGTTTTATTTTCAAGTATGCAATGAAGTTACCCTAATGTAGTTTGTAATATATAGAAAGATACATGTAAACATATAGAAGGTACAAACTTGTGTAGATGTATAATCTATATGTCATTTCTTTATACCATATAAAATAAAAATAATTCTCCATAAATCTTATAAACTTTTGTAAGTTTCTCAAATTTGGAATTAAATTATCTCAATATTTTAAGTTAGATATAAATTAGAAAAAAATAAGAACTTAATAATATTTCTTATAAAAATAATTTAATTTTACAAACATATCATTGTACAAATTCAATAGGTTTTACACTTTTTAACTATTACTTAGAAATTAATGTCTATAAAAAAATAAAAATTACTTTTATAATTAGAAAAATAAAAGTAACTTGTTTACTTAAATTTCAATACAGTCTTATTTAATTGCAAATGCACAAGCACACACCAAAAATATTATGTACAAAAAGAAAAAAGAAAAAAGAAAAAAGAATTCAAAAAAAAAAAAAAAAAAACAAAATAAATATATATATATATATATATATATTGAAACGAGATAGTAAAATTCTAGGCTTCCAAACCAGCAAAAAAATAAAATAATATCAAGCTCCATCTAATAACCTCATCATCCATAAAGAAACATGCACACAGAAGCCACATAGAAACAATGAGTAGTTTGGATGTAAACTTCTCTCGATCTATTTGCTTTCCCTTAAACCAACACCATGAAGAGCAAATACTCAATGCCCCTTCATCTTCATTCAATTAAAACATCACCCACGACCCCTTCTTTGTATAAATAAAACCAACCAACCAACAAACAAACAAACAAGGACCGAGGTGAGTCTTGTGCTTCACTTCACTTTACTACAGTGCTCTCGCACAGACACACTCCCTACTCTAATGTAGTCTATTCTCTCTTAATGCTGCTGGAGTTGCCTTTCGCCGCGATTAATTTCGCCTCCAACTGTGCCCTGCTTTCTTCTCGCTGCAACCGTCTCTTCGCTCGCTCCATCGCCCGCTCGCTTGCTAGGTTTAATTTTTTTTTGTTTATGTTTTTTGTTTTTTTTGCTCTCTTTGTTCGGCTTTCTTGCAATTTCGGGTTTGATTGTTTGTTTTGGTGGTGTTTTTAGCCCGCTGGAGGGGGTTGGGGTTTGCGAGCACGTGGTTTTGTAGTTGGATATTAGGATTGTGTATAAGAGAGAGCCATTTTCCAGTTCTTGGCTGTGGTCTTGGACGCTGTAGGTTGTGTAGCGTTTTGGATGCAGAGCTGGTCGTTGTTTGTCATGGTGTCGGCTTGATTTAGACTTCAATGTATCTTTGTGTTGTTGTCAGGAGGGATGTCATGGTTAGTGCCCGATGTTATCATTCGTGTAGTGAGTGCTTTTTAGAGCTCTTGGAATATGCACGCCATTTTATGTGCTGACCAAAATGTTGCGCACAGGTGGTTTCAAGAATTTTATTTCGTCTCCGTTCACTATGAGCAAGTCGGGTCAACCTCCAGACCTGAAGAAGTACATGGACAGGAAACTGAACAGTACGTCTTGCCACCTATTGTAGAGGACGTTGCTTCGCAGCGCATCATTTTTGATGCGAATGACATTATAGGAACCCTAATTTGGTGTTGGCATGCATGATAAAGAGTCGAAATTGGTCTTTCATTCATCGTCAGGAGACAAAATTGAAGACTTTATGAAGTTAGAAAATTGGTCATGGGTTTACAGGGGTGGAGCACCATCTTGTGAGGTGTGGGAATAATCTTTCAACCTCATAAGTCCGAAATATTGCCGCACAAGATTAACAGATTGAGTAGCCAGATAACTCCTATTGCAGAATGACGTTGAGTATTTTTATTGATGCAAATATAAAGTTGTGTGTTGGTGCTCTGTAGTCAAGCTCAATGCTGGCAGGAACGTCGTTGGAGTTCTGCGCGGGTTTGACCAATTCATGAACCTCGTGCTGGACAACACCGTTGAAGTTCAAGGTGCTGAGAAAAATGAAATCGGCATGGTGGTATGTCTTCTTCCACCAGTTTGTGTACTCTGGTGTTAACACTAACGTGAACATTATGTCTACTTACATCCTTTGTATTCCCGTATGGGTTCTTATTTATGGAGGTTTTGATATGATCTAATTGGACGCATCATGTCTGTAGGTTATACGAGGGAACAGTGTTGTCATGATCGAAGCTCTTGAAGTTGTGTAGAGTGCTTGACATAAGTGGTCACCTATGTACGCAAGCTACAGATCATATTGGTGATTTTTGTGGAGACAACCTGCTATGTACTCCATGTATTTTTTAACACTATGCTTCGGACTTTTATAAAGGTTAATGGTACATTTGGAAACTCGAGAGGCTCTGTTATTTTTGTTTTTGTTTCTGTTGAGGTTTCATCCGAGTGGTTTGATGCAAGAAACATCCACAACTCGAAAACCATAAAATGACTTAGCAGTTGCTTGCAATGCTGTACACATGAATTGTAGGTGAACATTCAGTGCGATGAATTGTTGGAGCATATGCATTGTTACTGATATTCAATTCCAGGCAATTTAAGTTTCAGAATTACACTGAATGCTGTTACAGTATGCTGCACACGTTTTTTGGAAGTTTAAAGATATGCATGATTTGACTAGACATTTTGTATCTTCCTAATTCAGACAGTTTTGTTTGTCCTTACAAATGGCACTTACATCATACCAGTCTACTTGTGAACTAGGACACCAAAACTATCTTTTCACAGGAAGCGATGTTTTATGCCGAATGGAGAAGGCTGGAAACAAGTACCGTGTTAGTACAATCATAGCTCTACGAAGTTAGGCCACTACCTATCTAATCATTATACACTATTATACATATATACTCACTAGACTCTATGTAGGCATTACTCTACGTATTCAATACATATCACTTTGTAGGATATATATAGTCAATATTATACGTACTCCGTATGTGTGTACCAAAGGAGAATATGTAGTGAAATACAGAGCATACATTGAGTATGATATATTCAGTATAATGTATGATACCAAGAGTATTTAAGCATGGTGAGGAGCTAGACTCTTCATCTTTTGGATTTCAATCCTCACTTGAATACCTTCATGGTATGAGAGCATAAAGAACATTAGAACCAAGCTCAAGTATGAGCAAGGTTAACTCTTAGCTTCTACGTGAGAGGCCATAAGAGTGTTTTGTGCTTGTGTTCTTTTCTTCTTAAACTCTTTTCTTTGAGAGAAGTCAACAAGAGAACTTACTATCTCTATACTAAGATTACTCAAGGAGACAAGTGGTGGCTCTCCTTCACCGCATGGATGGGCCTTCGTTTATGTTTTGTGGAGTTCACAATCCGTTTTACAGTTGATCACAGAGTTCTACAGGGTGTTTTTCATGGTGTTTCACACTGATTTTCTCCTCCTCAAATTTATGCATTTCATACTATGATGCAATCATATAGACACTGGAAAGGCAAATACATCGGGGAAGGCTCAACCTGTATTTAAGTTTTGTGTTTCGAGTAAGAGCAATGTGTTCTGTGTGTTTCAAAAATTGGTTTCGAACATTGGTGTTTTGTCGAATTTATGTATTACGAATTATTGTCATTGTGCTTTGCAATCAAAATTTCAGAAGAATTTCATCGTGGATTAACAATACGGGTTCATTGTGGATCGTGCTTTTGGGAGGTTTCTTTGTTATCCCATCAGGGATAAAGCAACAGCATGGGCTTACGATCTTGCTGCTCGAATCAACTTTTGTATTTATAAATTGCTGTTTTTACGGATGTATTCATTTACTCCAATTGTCTGGTGGAACTTTCTTCGAGGAGGCTGGAGTTCTAATTTTATGATATTTATGATATTGCAGTGAAATGTTGCGGTGAGTATTGCTGAAATATTGAAAAATTTGTGTTTCTGTTTAGCTTTTTGAGTTTGCTTGTTTGTATGTTTGTTCTTTGTTTTGTTTTGTTTTGTTTTTTTGATTTAATGTTAGGATTTGTTGTTGGATTGGTGAAATGTGGGTTGGGCTGAAGTTCTGTGCATAAAACTGGATTTTTAATTTTTTTTTATTTTCAAAAACAAATACTGTTGGGTTGTATGTGTGTGTGTCAAACTGGATTGTCTGTAGGATTTTGTTTTAGATGTTGCATGAATGCGGAATTGTTTTTGTGTTTCTGTTTAGCTTTTTGAGTTTGTTTGTTTGTTTGTTCTTTGTTTTGTTTTGTTTATTTTTTGATGTTTAGATTTGTTGTTGGACTAGAATAATGTGGGTTGGACTGAAGTTGTGTACATAAAATTGTATTTTTAAATTTTATTATTTTCAAAAACTATTAATTATGTATCATAATTTATGATTTTAAGATAGTGTTTTATTATTTTAATATTTATCATTTTTAATATTTTAAAAATTTATAATATTTATTTTTTAGATAATATTGTGTTTTATTATTATTATTTTTTTATTTTTTCATTCATTTTTAAATTTTATTGGTTATTTTTTATTATTTTTAGTTTTAGTTTTAGTTTTATTTTTTTTATTTTAATTTTTTTCAAGAACATTTAATTTTTTTATAGTTTTTATCTTCATAGTTACATAAATAGTTTTTATTTGTAACAACAACATGGATTTAATTATCCTACTTCATACATGAAAACTCCATTGTGTAACTTTTTTCTTTCTATTTGTATTTTATTGTATTTGAATTTGAAAAATATTCTTTGACTCACAAAAATAGCTTCATTTTAGTCAAACTTTTTGTGACAACAACACGGGTTCATCTAGATGAAATAAAATAAATCTAGATGAATCCATGTCATTGTTAAGAATACTTATTGTTAAAAATACTATAATTATCTATTTATATTTCTATAAAAAGATGTCAAATATATAAATTTATAATTTATATATAATATATTTATATATTTATATATAAATATATAAATTATAATATTATAATATATCATATATATGAATAACTATATATATATATATTTTAGATGAAATATATAAATTCTACATATATTTTATAAACTATATAATATATAATACATCAAGAATACTAATATATTATATATATAAATATATTATATATACAAATATATATAAATAAATATATATATATATATATATATATATATAATATGGTATCTATATATATCATATTATATATGATCTTATATATTCGGGATATATATATTATATGGAAAATAAGTATAGATTATATATTATATATAATCTATAATTATATATTTGACATCTATTTATATATCTATAAAGTATTAAATTATTGTTAAAAATACTTATCTATTAAGATCACTCAAGGAGACAAGTGGTGGCTCTCCTTCACCACATGGATGGGCCTTAGTTTTCATAAAAAAGGTTCATGTTTTATGGAGTGCACAATCCATTTTATAGTTGATTGGGGAGTTCTATAGGGCATTTTTCATGGCATTTCATATTGATTTTCTCCTCTTTGGATTTATGCACTTCATATTGTAATCATGTAGATATTGGAAAGGCTTTTGTGTTTCGAATAAGAGCAATGTATTCAGTGTGTATCTTGGTAATTTCCAATCTATATCTAGCCTATGCAAGTACAATACATTGGAGAAGGCTCAACAAGTTGTTTGAATTTATGCTATACACAAATTTATGAATTGCAAATTATCATTGTGCTTTACATTTAGAATTTCATAAGAATTTCATTGTAGATTAGCTTTTGGGAGGTTTTGATTGTGGACTAAAATTTCTTTGTTATCCCACTGGGAGCTTATGACGAGAAAGAAGCAGCAATATGGGCTTACAATCTTGCTACTTGAAAATATTGAAAATCAAGAACTATATTCAATTTTAAGATGCACCTATATATCTTAGAGGAGGGTGGAGCTCTAATGCTCAAAAATATTGGAAATTAGGAACTATAATCAATTTTAAGATGCTTGTAAATTTCTTCAAGGAGGCTGGAGTTCTGATTCTATCCATCAAATCAATGCTTGGATTTGTGATGGACTGAAAGAGCATTGTATTAAGCATGAAATTTTATGATATCCTTGGAATTCATCCCAAGAATATTTTATAATGTGGTGAAAGTATTGCTGAAATATTGTGGTGAAATATTGCAGTGAAATATATTGCTGAGATAATGCTGAAATCTTGCGGTGAAAAGCAAAAACCTTAGACCTAGTTTTTGTAAGCAAACCAACAAATATTCTATGATATTAATGCTTGGATTCGTGATGAACTGAAAGAGCGTTGTATTAAGCGTGAGATTTTATGATAATCCATTCCAAGAATATTTTATGATGTGGTGAAAATATTGCTGAAATATATTGCTAAGATATTGCTGAAATGCTGCAGTGAGTAGCAAAAAATCTAAACTTGGTTTTTATAAGCACATTGTGTATAATAATAGGTGAAATTGATATGTAGTTTAGTGATTGTAGCCCATTTTTTGAGCTTTATTAAAGCAAACAATGGAACTCAATTGAGAAAGCATAGTGCTCAAACCACATTTATAAAAAGATTCTGTGTTCTATGATATATTACATATCAACATAATCTATCTGTATACTATTGGATTGTATGTGTGTGTGTAAAACTGGATTGTTTGTAGGATTTTGTTTTAGATGTTGCATGAATGTGGAATGTAAATTTTATTTTGTAACGCTTTCGACGCTAAGATTGCATTGAATCAGTTGTTTTTATAATATGGTGCTTTGTTTTGTGTTTCTGTTTAGCTTTTTGAGTTTGTATGTATTGGGTTGCATGTGTTGGGTTGTATTGTTAGCTTTTTGAATTTGTTTCTTTATTTGTTTGTTCTTTGTTTTTTCTTTTTTTGATTTGATGTTTGGATTTGTTGTTGGATTGGTGAAATGTGGGTTGGACTGAAGTTGTGTGCATAAAATTGGATTTTAAAATTTCATTATTTTCAAAAACTATTTATTCTTTATAATTTCAAGATAATATATTAAAATTATCTTAAAATTATAAATAATAAATATTTTTTGAGATATTTTCAGATAATATATTAAAATAATATAGTGAAATTATCTGTAAATTATTTTGATCTAGTGAAATTATCTTAAAATTATTTAAATATTTAAAATTTAAAGATAATATTTTATTTTGATTTAATTATTTTATTTTAATTTTATTATTTTATAATATTTTATTATAATTTTATAATTTTATAATTTTAAGATAATATTTTATTTTATTTTATTATTTTTAAAAGTTTATTAATTATTATTATTATTATTATTTTTCTGGTTATTTATTTATTTTTTATTTAAAAGAAATTTTTCTAAAATTAGAAACCAGAGCAAGTCAGCCTAAATGATATCTACATAGTACATGGAATCTGGCATACATCCAAAACAGTCACCGTGCCCAAAGCCACTTTTACACCGCCTTTGATTTGTTGATTGCAAGGTCAAAAACTCAAATTTGGGCTTTCTGTTTATTACAAACGAAGTCAAGTTTCATTGTAGATTGGATATTTTGGGCTGTCTTGTTCCAGAGTAAGAAACAAAATTTGAGCAAAATTTGAGCAATTATTATTTTTTAGATCTCTAAAGTGTAGACATGAAGACTGAAAAGGAAGAATGATTACTTTTCATAAGCCACCATAAATAAAAGAATTTTGTATTTGACTTTTTTGATTTTGCATTGGACTCATTTCACATCCTTCAGCTATTATCTTTCTCTCTTCTATAACAGAAGCTAGGATATCATTGTTAAATATAGATTTATAAAAGAATCTCAAAATCATTTTATTATTTTATAGTTTTGTATTAATAGTTTATATCTTTACAGTTAATTTTTTTTTATATAGTTTTTAACTTTATAGTTATATTTATAATTTTAACAACTTTCATAGTTTTTCTATTACATTTATTATATTGTATTTCATATTATATCTTCATTGTAAACAAAATTCTTCAGCAACAAAGTTTTATTTTAATTATAGGAGTATTGTCAATTACAACAAGAATTTCTGTACAAAAATTAAATTGTACAAATTTTGTTTCTTACTCTTATATGGAATTTTTAATAATCAACTTCATATGTATAAAGATATATATATATATATATATATATATATATTTATCTATTTGTGTATATAAATAAATAAATAAAATAATAATATATTTTTAAATAAATAATTAAATATTTATTATTTTATTTATTCATTTTGATTTACAAAATATAACATTTTGAAAAAATTGAGCTTTTTGTTATAAAAAGTTGTTGTAAAAGTATGTATAATTGTAATTTGTAGGAATATATAGATATATAATATTTTTATTAAAGTATTGTGGCATTATAATTTGACTAATTAAGTTGTATATGCTCATTTTTATTTTATTGGTATTATGAAGTTTTGCTAAAATACTTGAGTAATAAGGTTTTATTAAAATTTTATGGAGGTATAATTTTGACACTTACAAGCTTATTCCAATTGTCTACTGGAACTCATGCCATTGTGAACAGTCCAATTTTAATAATGAATTGGAGAGCAATTGCTCAATGACAATGTAAGGAATATGAAAGAGCTTAAAGAAAAGCTGAAATAGTTACAAGTATTGAAGCCATACATAATCTAAGGAAGATGAAAGTTTTGTGTCATCATTATAATGCATTGCATTTGTTTGATGAATATTTAGCTCAGTCGCAAAAGGAGTTGCTATTATTTAGACAATGTTGTTGTCAAGAAAAAGTTTCTTTATCATTTCTATCTTCTTTGCCTTTGCTTTTGAGACGCTTATTTGAAAACCAAGATGCAAGCATAAGAAAGTTCCAAGAAAATATCTGTCAGTATAATGTTACACATGTGTTTACATCCTTAGGTACAAATAATGATCGATTTGTGCTTTAGGAAAATGCTCTATATAGATTTAGAATAAATGGAGAGTTGTACAATTTAATAGGAGCATTATTACCAAAAGAAGGTATCAATCTAATTCATGCACAATTCTATATCTATGATGTATCATTTATATAAGATAGAAGAATGAGTCATAATTATGGATTATTGAACTAAACTATATAGAAAATTAGAGAAGTTTTGAAAGAAAATAATTTGTTTATTGGATTATATAGATAGATACATGAAATACTATCTCAAGTGTAGAATGAAGGATTAGTGGAAGTAGATCTTACTGTTTTTTTTGCACTTCATGAATAAAAGCGATAGACTTTGACATAATATTTCTACCACTTTTGAAAAAATTGCTATTATATTGCTTGGAGATGGATTGGAGCATAATGTACTTTGTGATATTATTATTTGCCTATGTAGTAATGGACTATTAGAAAGGATTCATGAGATTCATCTTATTTATTTGTCCCTTTATCATATTTTCTTTTTTCCACATAGAATCCTTCGATGGCATCTTGGCTTAAAGGCATAAAATGTAATAATGGATATTGTTGAAGAAAGAAAAGGTTCTAGACAAGAGGATTGGAAAATCAACAACCTTACACAAATGGATTATTTTGCTTATCAATTTTTTTTAAGGCTTATCAAATATTTTATAATTTTACATAAAAAACTATTATTAGAATTTATGGTTGATGGATAGACAACAATTGAACAATCATATTTACAATATCTATATTACAATCAAAGAAACTACGTGCTGATTTATACCAAGGATTGGTAGATGCTACTGTAACTTATCAAAGTATTGAGCATGGATAAAGACAATATGTATTAAATAATTCAAGATGTAGGATCTTACTTCCATCATCGCATATTAGAAGTGCAAGACATATGATAGAAATACATTAAGATTCTATGGCAATTACAAGATTTTAACAACATCTTGATATTTTTATGACATTGATAACAAATTAAAGATGGTTCAAAATGCAAAATAAATTATTTCAAGAACAACGAACAAGTCATTGGCCAAATTTGGTTGCCTATATATTTGAACTCAAGAGATGTGTAATTAGGGAAGATTTAAAGAAAGGAGTTAACTTTGGTCATATTATTGCACATGTTTATACCATTGAATTTCAAAAGAAAGGTCTATCTTATATACACATCTTGATTTTTTTGGATAGAGAAAGCAAGATTAAATATGTTGGAAATGTGAATTGTATGGTTTTTGCAAAGTTTTCAAATAAAGACAATAATAAAAAGCTATTTGAAGTTATTTAAGAATACATGGTATATGGTCCATGTGGAATGCAAAATTTTCAAGTACCTTGTATGAAAGATAATTGATGTACAAAAAGATATCTAAAGGTATTTGTAGAAGAAACAACAATGGATGCAAATGGATATTCTTAATATTGATGAAGAAATGATAGAAGAATATTTAAAGTTCAAGGAATGGTTATTGAAAACAATGATGTTATTCTATTTTGTCCAAAACTACGTCAAAAGTATAATTATCATATTAATATTGAGGTATGTGCATCTATTTGTGTTATCAAGTAGATCCACAAATACATCTATAAAAATTATGATTGCATTATAATAAAATTTGAAAACCAATAAGTATCAACGATATGAACTCCAAAGAAAGATAATCTCAATACACTCTTGTGTCACTCGAAAATACTTAGAAATCACTCAAAGGTGATAATATATTGAATTAGAATGGCTATTGCCAAACACTAGAAAATATGACGATTCTTGAAACTAGACTAGAAATAAGAAAGGAGTTGACAAGAGTGAAGAAGGCTTCACTCTTGTCTCTATATATACTAATTAACTAGGGGCTACATGGCGACGTTCTATAGGACCTCAAATATGTATTGACTTTGTAGGACACTTGTCTTGACTTACAAGGCAAGTTTTGCTACGTGTGGGCCACATAGTTAGCTTGGTCTTCAAGCTAACAACATGTGTGGTATATGGCCAACTTATTGACCACATTTTTAATCCAAAAAGTCAATTAAAAACACCTATGAAGTCAAAGTAGCATCTGTAAAGCTTTTAGGAAGCTTTCATATAAAATACTATAAAATTAGCTTATTTTTATCTATTTTTACTTACTTCTACTTATTTATATATGTAATTACTAGCTTACATGAGTATGTCCATGACATTATCTCTCCTTCTAGGGAGGAGTTTTATGAGGAGCAATCATCATATGTTGAGAAAATCTATGATGCGATGAATTGTATTCGCCACATAAATTGATCTTTGTTCTCTTCGAAGATCATTGATAGGACCTCTCAACCATCGGTAGTGTCCCATACCACCGTGAGAAGACCACCCAATTATTTGGTCGTTGTTGAGGCCTTCATAACTTCCTTCAAATAAAACATTTAGAACACCATCAAGAGTTGTTCCTATCTCTAATAAAATCACCAAACATCGGGAGTCCGTTGTCGTGTTGTAACACGAGTATACTGTGAAAATATAAAGAAAGAGGACTTTTATTAATATTCAGTTACCTCGAATATTGGGAGCAACGACCAATTTCAGTGCAAATACCAAGAGGCTAAGTTCAGTCATCCCATTACAGTCAGTCGAGGCTTACTGAAATGCTCCGTTCGATTCCAATAACGGGAGTCAGCAGAAAGGAAAAGGACCAATTCAACGACGGATGAGCGTGGTTCGAAGAGCCAATTGGATCTAATTTCAAGACATCCAATTTAGGTCTTACCCAATATGAGACCTGAATTGGTCGGGCAATCGAATGCAGTCCAATTGCGGGAACATCCAGGTCTTACTACGAGCCTCTTAGCCAATATGAGACCTGAATTGGTTGGGCGACTCAATGTGGTCCCGATTACGGGGTTTCGATTTTGTTTCAGGCTGTCCTGTTCTCTGTGCCGTTCTAGGGAACGTTGTTTTCGGTAAAAGGATCTCTTAAAGATAAAAACGGAGGAGAAAGCTCTGACGGCGGGAGCCAATTCCGGATCCAAGAGGAAAGATTGAAGAAATTCAGAGGCTAGGATTTGAAAGAGGGGAGAATTAGGATTAAAGGGAAAGATAGATTAAGAAATGGAGGGGGAGAGAATAAGTTTTGAGGGTTTTGAAGGATCGGAGGGCTAACTTCATGCTTCAGGGTGGGGAAAAAAGACAGAGAATTGGATTTTTCTTTCTTCATAGGGTTTTGGGAAGACTGAGACAATCGTTGCTAAAGTCAGTGTTAGAATGGTGAATCGGGATTTTTAATGAAGTGGGTTTGATTACTCTTGACTATTTTGTGAAATCGAGTTACGTCTGTGATGAAGAATTTATAGGGTGTCTATAGGATTGAGTATGCGGAGTGAATGAAATTTATTGGGTTAATCTAACAAGACAGTCAGTAGATACAAGATCGTGAATATAAAGCGGTATTGAAGATTAGCAGTTTGGATTGTTTGGGGTTCTCTGTAACGTCTGGAAACCTACCAGCTAGGACAAAAAGGACTTCGGCAAGCAATCCAAGGGCATCCGTATAGATTTACAGTGTATTCTTGCAGTCGTTTATATTCCAATAGTCAATAACCGATAGACTGCTTGAATATTGGTGAATCTCCATACTACTTTCTATAGCCAGACGCCAGACGCATTCTCGAGCAAGAAAGCACGTAATACAACACCGTTGCAAGGCCGTGTTACCAAAAGTATTGTATCTTACCATCTATTCGAGGAAGAACATGTTATTCTTAGAGATCTTCAGCTCGATTGCGTCGTCTTGAGGGTTGTGACAATTGTAATGTCTCGTTTAGTAGGTCATCAAATGAAGGTTCTTGAATCAAATCCGTAAGTTGTTGGTTCTCCATCTCCTTAGCATCACAACTACAAAGAAGCTACAAACAAAGATTGAAAGTAGAATGTTATCTTGTCTAGATTTTGATTCTTTTATAAAGAAGATTTTTTATCTTGGTTTTGATGGATGTTGTCGATGAAAAGCCTCCACCGCCTTTACTACATTTATAAGATTCTTTACTGGCTTCCATGTCCATTCACTAATATCATATCCGTACCAATGGATAAGATATTCTAATTTATTTTGGCGCCGCCTTGAATCTAAGAATTCTTCAACTTCAAACTCTTCACTATTGTCCATTTCTATGGAAAGAGGTGGAGCTTGTCTTCTTCTTGGTATGTCCATTGTCTTGTATGGTAAAAAAAGAGACACGTGGATTATCGAATGGATAATCATTGACTCCGGTAGATGGAAACAATATGCAACTGGATTGATTTATGTAGAAATAGAAAATGGTCCAAGCCTTCGATAGTCCAACTTGTCACAAGGACGAGTGGTCTTGATATTGTGATGAAGTAACCATACCTTATCACCTATGTGGAATGGTGGTTGTTCCTTTTGATAGACATCTACATTTATCTTTTGTCGTTCTTGAGCTTCTTTTAATTACACCTTCATTGTTGCATGTAACTCTAACAATTGATTTGCCATATCTTCTATCATAGGATTATTAACTTTTGAAAAATCAAACGTGTCAAGTCGTGGATGATAACCATAATTGGCAAAGAAAGGTATTTGTTGCATAGAAGAATGCACCATATTATTATAAGAAAACTCTGCCAATGGCAGAAGAGTTGTCCAATCATCTTATTGATAGTTGATGGTACATCTTAAGTATTGCTCTAAGACTTGATTTACGTGCTCTGTCTATCCGTCAGTTTGAGGATGAAAAGTCAAAGATAATTTTATATCTACTTGTAAAATCTTAAAAATGATTCTCCAAAATCTTGATACAAACTGAGTTCCCCTATTCGATATAATATCCTTTGGTAATCCATAATAGCGATAGATATTGTCAATGAAAAGCTTAGTTGTTTCTTCACTCGTGATGGATTTTGTACATGGTACAAAATGTGCCATCTTGGTGAAGCGATCTATTATCACAAATATAGAGTCATAAGAACCTGAGCTTAGAAGATCTGTGATGAAGTCCATAGAAACAGAAAACCATGGTTGTTTTGGAATGGGTAATGGCTGAAGAAGTCCAAAAGATCGATGATGAGGAGTTTTTGATCTTGAGCAAACATCACAGGATTGTACAAAATCTTTGACTGCCTTCCACATTTGAGACCACCAAAAATCCCTAGATATCAGCTTCAAAGTCTTATTGTATCCAAAATGTCATGCTGCTGGAAAGTCGTGACGAGCTTGAAGAACACGTAAACGTGCTTCTCCTTCTGGAACATATAGGCATCCTTCGAAATAGAGTAGATTATTCTTGAACTCGAATTTAGAGAGATCATGAGATTTAGAAGAATTATTCTTAATATCGTGAACAAGAGGGTCTGAAGACATACTTAATTGGACTTGCTTAAGAAAAGTTAAATCAACAATCAATGTTGATTTTATTGCATGAAGATGAAATTGCTTCGACTTCAAGAGAATCGTTCTTTGTTGCTCAAAAGCTGCATCTCCTTCTTTTGGTGCAAGATAAGAATGTCTAGACAAGGCATCGGACAAACCTTGTTGTTTTCCTGGTCGATAAGTAATGATGAATTTGAATCTTGATAAAGACATGCTCCAACAAGCTTGACAATAATTTAATATGCGTGCTAATATGAAATACTCAAGGTTCTTATGATCTGTGTACACGGTGATTGAGGTGCCTTCTAGATAATGACGCCATTCTTGAAATGAATCCACAATTGCAAGAAGCTCTTTATCATGGATTTCATAATTAATCTCAGTTGTTGAAAATTTCTTGGAATTGAAAGCTATTAGATGGAGCTTGTCATCTACTCCTATTTGTGACAAAACGACATCCAAGGCAAAGTTTGATGCATCTGTTTTCATAAAAAATACCTTGGAGAAGTCGATGCGATACAAGATTGCTACAGAAGTAAATTCCTTCTTTAAAGCATCGAATGCTACTTCAGCTTCTTTACTCCACTCAAATTTGTCTTTACAAGTCAAATGCGTAAGTGGAGCTACAACTTGAGAAAATTTCTTGATGAAGGTTCGATAGTAATTTGCAAAGCCCAAAAAGCATTGCACATCTCGTACTATTCTTGGAATCTTCCAATCTATGATAGTATGGACCTTCTTGGGATCCATCATCAGGCCTTCGTTGGAAATGATGTATCCTAAAAAGTCAACTTGAGTAGTGTGGAATACACACTTTTTCAACTTGACATATAATCATGCATCTTTTAGTTTTTCTAACACACGACGAACATGGAGTTCATGTTCTTTTATGTTTTTAGAGTAGATTAGAATGTCGTCTAAATATCAAACGATAAAATCATCTAAAAATTCACGAAAAATATCATTCATAAGATATTGAAAAGCAACTGATGTGTTTGTGAGTCCAAAAGGTATGACATTATATTCAAAATGTCCATATCTAATTCGAAAAGCAGTCTTCTATTCATCTCCTTCTTTGATGCGGACCAAGTTGTATGCTCCTCGTAGATTTATTTTTGTATAGATCTTTGCTTGATTGAGCTGATTAAGAAGTCTTGAAATCAAAGGTAAAGGATACCTTTTTTTGATGGTGACCTTGTTAAGGCCCCGATAGTCTATGTACATCCATAGAGATCCATCTTTTTTCTTCACAAATAAGATCGACGTTCCTGTTGGAGATTTTGAATGGCGTATGAAGTTTTTAGCCAAATTCTCGTCAATATACTCTTTTAGTGCAGCCAACTCGTTTTGTGATAAGCTATAGATTGGTCCAAATGGTGGTTGAGCTCCTTCTTGAAGATCAATTGAACAATCATAAGGTCGATTTTTTGGAAGAATATCTGCATTCTTCTTCTCAAAAATATCTTGGAATTCTTGATATTGACTAGGAATATCACTTGACATCTTTTTACTATCTGAAATGGGCATGGCATATATAGCAAAAGATGACCCCTCTTTGGCTGCATGCATGAAAGTTCTTGTTCCTACTAGTAAGGGCTTAGATGCACTAGACTTATGTATTTCTTCTTAACTAATAGAATTTCAAAATAAACTACTAGGAAAGTTAAGGTTACGGGAAATCTAATCTATCTGAGGGTTTTATTTTTCTAACCAAGATAGTTCTAAAATGATTGGATTCAAATGAGATCGTATCACATTAAATATTACTATATTATTATGATCTTTAATTACTACATCTAAAAGAACAATCTCATGGGTAACATCACTAAAAGATAATGAACGACCATCTATGACTTCTATATGTACGGTTTGATTTTCTTAATTAATGATATTTCTTATTTTTTCACAAAGTCTTCGTCTATAAAACAAGCTGAGGCTCTTGAATCTAATAATGCAAAGACTTTATGATTTTTGGATCCTAAACATATATCTATTATAAAACAAGGTGAGGGACCTGAGGAGAGAATAGGACCTTGACTAGGTGTTACACATGGTTTCAGTCGTACGATCCCTATTGTAGCTAAAAGAACTCGTTTTCTGACACATTGTCTTCTTTTGCAATCGTACTCCTCATTTTTGTGATTGCGTTGCTTCCTTGGACAATGTTGAGCAGTAAATTTAGCTTCTCCGCAATATAGATATAAGCCCTCTTGACGTCATGAAGTCTTTTTCTGCTCCATGAGGGATTTAAAACGTATTGTATCAATTTGCATTGGCTCTGGCCTTGATGGAAAGGTTTCCAAAAACTTAAAAGGTATTGCCATAACTTGACTTGTTCCTCTCCAGCCATATCTTTGTTCTTGATGTCTTTCAAATAAATGATTATCACATGCAATAGCTTGAGCAATGAATTGTTGTAAAGAATCTGTTTTTGACATTGTCAATAACAAATCTTTGACATTATCCTTTAATCCATAGCGAAATTGATTGATAAGGGCTTTATCATTCCAGTCCACATCACAAGCAAGACTTTGGAATTCAACGGCATACGTGGTGTCTGAACGTGATTCTTGTCGTAGTGATACAAGCTTGGTCTTTGCTATCCTTTTTCGATCACTTTTTCCAAATATAGCCATAAATACTTTCAAGAATGAGTTCAAATCATAGAGTAGTCGTGAATCTTTTTCCATCAAAGGTATAAATCAAAAGAGAACACTTCCAGATAGAAGTGCGCCTATGAATCCAACTTGAGTAAATCCATCAGGGTATTGGAAAGGATACAACTTTAAGTAGATTTTAACTTGTTGCAAAAACCCTCAAAAACTTGATCTTGTTCCGTCAAACTTTGTAGGCATATTAATCCTTGCCTCCCTCGAGCTTGTAGAAGCAAAATTCTCAAAATTTGGTTGCAAGGCTAATCGACTAGTTTTCTACAACTGCACAACTTCTTGGCGTAGACTCTGAACTTCTTCCATAGTAGCAGGAATAGTGCTTCTATGGTTGGTGTTGGTAATGCATGAAATTTCGGTCCTAAGAGTGTTGAAAAGCTCATGAAGATCTACAATAGTTGCAAATCTATTTTTACTTCTACCAAGTGTAGCATCCATGATTTTTCTTTCCATAGATAACTCAAATGAATTCAAAAGTTAAATAAGAGGAGGATAACCTGCAACCTCTGAAAACAAATTCCACAAAGAGGGATAATCCACTCTCTTTAAGGAAAAGATCAATGTTAGAAAACAAGATTTTTTGTTTAAAGATGGGTAATCCGTAACCTTCAAAATACAATAATAGAGGTGGGGTAATCCGCTCACTTCTAGAACAAGACAGAAATAATATGTTAGCACTCTGTCAAACTATCAAGGACATGAACTCCAAAGAAAGGTAATCTCAATAAACTCTTGTGTTACTCGAAAATACTTAGAATTCACTCAAAGATGATAATATATTGAACTAGAATGGCTATTGCCAAAGACTAGAAAATATGATGATTCTTGAAACTAAACTGGAAATAAGAAAGGAGTTGACAAGAGTGAAGAAGGCTTCACTCTTGTCTCTATATATACTATCTTACTGGATGCTACGTTGTCGTATTACGTGCTTTCTTGCTCGAGAACGCACCGGGCGTCTGGCTGTAGAAGGTAGTATGGAGATTCACCGATAGTCAAGCAGTCTATCAGTTTTTGACTGCTGGAATATAAACGACTGCAACAATGTACCGTAAATCTATACGGATGCTCTTCGACTGCTTGTCGAAGTCTTTTTTTTTTTTTTTTTTTTTTTTTTTCCGAGCCGATAGGTCTCTAGACGTTACAGAGAACCCCGAACAACCCAAACTGTTAATCTTCAATACCCCTTTGTACTTACGATCTTGTATCCACTGACTGTCCTGTTAGATTAAGCCAATAAATTTCATTCATTCCGCATACTCAATCCTATAGACACCCCTTTAATCCTTCAATCCCAGACGTAACTCGATTTTACAAAACAGTCAAGAGTATTCAAACCCACTTCATTTAAAAATCCCAATTCACCATTACAACACTGACTTCAGCAGCGATTGCCTCAGTCTTCTCAAAACTCTACGAAGAAGAAAAATCCAAATTCTATGTCTTTCCTTCCCCGACCCAAAGCATGAAGCTCCTCTCTCTAATTCCCCTGATCTTCAAAAACCTTCAATAAAAAAAACCGAACTGGTAACCTTGCAAAAGCTTGAAAACTAGCTTCCCCCCCGATTCCCCTGAAAAAAAAACCCCCCCCCCTCAAAACTATATCCCCCCTAACCTTATCCTCTGAATTTCTTCAATCTTCCGTCTTAGATCCGGAATTGGCTTCCATCTCAAGCTTGGATCCAAAATTGGCTCTCGCCGTCAAGCTTTCTCCTCCGTTTTTACCTTTAAGAAATCCATTTACCGAAAACAACGTTCCCTGAAACGGCACAGAGAACAGGACAGCCTGAAACAGAATCGAACCCCGTAATCGGGACCACATTGAGTCGCCCGACCAATTCAGGTCCTATATTGGGAAAGATGCCAGTAGTAACCTGGATGTTCCCGTAATTGGGTCAAATTGGTCCTCGCGTCAGATTGGCTAAGACCCGTAGTAAGACCTGGATTTCCCGTAATTAGACCACATTGAGTCGCCCGACCAATTCAGGTCCTATATTGGAAAAGATGCCCGTAGTAACCTAGATGTTTCCGTAATTGGATCAAATTGGTCCTCACGTCAGATTGGCTAAGACCCGTAGTAAGACCTGGATTTCCCGTAATTAGAGTGCATTGGGTTGATCGGCCAATTCAGGTCTCATATTAAATAAGAGGACCCGGATTGGATTCTCGAAATTGGATCCAATTGGCTCCTCGAACCTGTCGTGTGAATTGGTCCTTCTCTTCCTACTGACTCCCGTTATTGGAATCGAAAGGAGCATTTCAGTATGCCCCGGCTGACTGTAACGGAGTGACTGAACCTGACCACTCAGTATTTGTACTAGAGTTGGTCGATGCTCCCAATATTCGAGGTAACTGAATATTAATAAAATTTCCCTTTCTTTTTATTTTCACTGTATACTCGTGTTACAACACGACATCCACCCCCTCTGAACCTATGCATCCTCCGGTATGCACCAATTTACCCAATTGCTGTTTGATTCAGAATATATTCCCTACGTCTTTGTCCAGTTCGTCTTCGTCACCTTCATTATCCAAATCACTTTCATCTTCTTGCTGCGGAATCTCTGTACCTTCATTAAGGTCTTCCATATTCATCTCTGCGTGTCTTCGTTTAAATATTTTTACTCGCTTCCCTGCAATTGGTATTTTCAATTTTGTACCATCTAACTCCCGTAATGAGTAAGTCGCATTATCATGAACAGTTGTTATAACATATGGTCCAAACCAACGTTTTGAAAATTTCCGCAAGGTACTATGTTGATTATCCAGACTATTGTCATAAACAAGTACCCAGTCACCTTCCTCGATTGCTTTTGGTCTCAATCGATGTTGCTTATCGAATCGTGCCTTGTTTTGTAACCTTGCTCTTTTTAACCTTCCCAATGCTATCTGGACATCTTCCGTTCTTTGCTCCAATTGTCGAATCCTAATAGCGAGAAGTTCTTCTCTTGTCAATCCATCTTCCCATGGTAGCATACTCCAAGTAAGAACCTTTTCTTCAATCGGCATAATTGGTTTTTGACCTGTCATAAGTTCTACTGGCATATATCCTGTCACCGAACTATGTGTTGTTCGATCAGCCCATAATGCAAATGACAAAAGCCGTGGCCACTCTTTAACTTTCCCATTACAAGCTTTAACCAATGCTTTCACAATCGGCGGGTGACCGCGTTCGCTTTTTGCATTCCCTTCCGGATTATAAGCAGTAGTCAGTGATAGTTTAACTCTACATTTTTCAAAGAATTTATGAGCTTCTTGTGCATTTAATTCTCCACGATCGGCAGTGATTTTTCCTACGCACCCGTAACGGCAAATGACATCTTCAAGCAAAAACCTACAAATCTCCTCTGTAGATTTTGTCTTCAATGCTCTTCCTTCTACTTGATTTGCTAAATCTTCACGAGCTAAAACCAAATATCTCATCTGCCATAACCCAACCGGCATAATAACCAAATCAACAACCCATTTAAAATGAATAGCCAGAGGATACGTAGGATGAAGACCATCTCGATGTCGGATATTAGAATACGATTGACAGATTTCACATGACTCTACAAATGAGAGCACATCTCGATACATATTTTTCCACCAATATCGTTCCTTGAGTTTAGCAAAAGTAGCCCAGATTCCTCTATGCCTTGCCCATAAACTATCATGAAACTCCTTTAATAATTCTAGTTTTTCTTCCCTTTTGCCTATCACTCGTTGTGGCATCCCAATTCCTTTCTTCGGTCTCTTCCATAAGAATCCATCTCGAAGTAAAAATTCATATGCTTTTTTTCTTATTTGTTTGAATTTTTCTGTAGACCAATTCCCCTGCTTAGATAAGGTATTCAAATAATGACCAATATCCAATAATTCTCCTTCATAAGATTCTTCAAGAAATAGCTTGTCTTCTCTGTTGAGATTTGATATTGAATAGAATTTTAATCCGACATCATCAATGTCTTCAACCATTTCGTCTTCCCTCTCGTATCTTGCTCGAGATAGCATGTCTGCTACTAAATTGTCCTTTCCAGTGATATGCTTAAATTCTGAATTTAGTGACTTAATATAAGCAATCCATCTCAACATTGCAATATCTGGCATTGAACAGTTAATAATCATTCCAAGCAATGGCAAGCAATCTGTTTCAATTACTACTACTGCCCCAATCAAATAGTCCTTTTCAGCTTTCATAGCCGAAACGACTCCCCAAAGTTTTCTTTTGACTTGCGAATATGCACGCTGACGAATACTTAAAACTTTAGCTCCAAATTGAACTGCAAATCTATTCCCATTGGAATCATCTTGACCCACAGCCCATCCAACGACAATTGGACTAGCGTCTACAGTAAGAATCACTGGTCTATTGCACTTATAATCAACCTTCCTCAATATTGGAGGTGACATCAATAATTTCTTCAATCTTTGCATTGCCTGAATATGCCTTTCTTTCCATTCAAATCGATAACCCTTGCGTAACAGTTCATATAATGGATCCGCTATATGAGCAAAATGAGGGATCCAGATTCGATAAAATATACATGCATCCAAAAACCTACGAACCTCTGTTAAAGAACCACAATCCTCTTTCATCCTTCCAATTGCATCAACTTTAGTCGGATCTGGTTTTCTTCCGTAAGATCCGCATAAATGTCCAACAATTACAACCTCTCGCACTCCAAATACGGACTTCATACCCGATAATGTAAGATGAACTTCTCCAAGCCGAGTTAAAATCTTTTCACAATCTTGTATATGATCAACAACATACCTGCGACACCCCCTCGTATCTAAAGTTTCATCCTTGTCTCCTTCTCTATACCCTTTTATTGGAACATCATCCAGAAAAGGCATAGTCTTTTCCGGAATAAAATCTCTCAATACCTTATTCATCTCATTCATCATATGCGCAACTGAATTGGTCGCGCCTTGAGGAAGAGTGCACATTCTAACCAATTCAAGCGGTGTCCTCATCGTTGTCATATCTCTACTTCCTTTCGCAAGTTGAAATTGATCATAACTTGAATACAAATCACCCATTGAATAGATCGCCCTTCCAGCAAACGCCTCAGCAAATTCATCTACAATAGGTCCAATTCTTGCATTCCTGACAGTTACAGCATTCACCGGCTGCATATCTTGAATAAACCGCAGTGACCCATTCTTCTTAGGTACCGTAAACCATCGACTAGAATACGACGCAAATGAAGGTTCTAATATTTTCATCTTTATCTTTTCTTTCAATAGTTCCACCAATTTAGGTAAATGTGCCCTCGGTACTGGAATCGGTCTTAGATTCCAAGGTACATGCGGTACAGTGAAGATAACCATAGGTGTTATAATATTTGGATCCACACACCCAATTTCATGAGATTCGAAGGCAAACGATCTACCTTGTTTAGCCAACATCTTTTTGAAGCAAGTAATTTCCTCCGGCAATAAAAAACCATCAGAACCAATCTTCAATTCTTCAAAAGTCTCTTCAGTAAACTGATGTCCAATACTCATTGGATCTCTTAAACTTGCTTCTTTTGATGCTTCTCCCATTTGTTCTTTAGAATCCTCTGGTAATGGTCCGGCAACAGGCTTTACCTTCTTATCTGCCGTTTTATATCTCGTCTCTACTGTGACTTCTGGTGCTTGAAAAGATTCAAGCATGGTATAAACCTCTCTCGAATGAATCTCAACAATCTTATCATTATCCCCTAACCCAATAGATGTAATCAATTCCAATGAATCTTCCAGCCCATTTTCTTCATAAACACCCAAAATCCTCTCATCATCTTGCAATGTACCTATCTTGCGTAACTGTCCTTCAATATCATATAATCTTTTTCTTTCTTTTCTTTTAAAATCATCAACTTTCTTATACATAATATTTCCATTCTCCAATATATCAATAAAACTCGCATCAAAGGTACCTTCATCTCGCGAGAGTACCTCCTCTTTTGTACCTCCATAATCTCGCTTTACAGTGGTACCTCCCCAAAATCCTTAAATCCTTCAACAATCTTTGGCAATGGTTTCTCCCTCAACCTATCTCTATTCCGTTCATGGTTAGGAGGTACTGTTAGAAATTGTACAGCTTTCCTCTCATCTTCGCTCCGTACCCTTGCATAAGCAGAACCATCGTCAAGTACTTTTGTTTCCATCCGTGTTGCCGTGATATAAGGTTGTCCTAAAATCAACGGATAAGACGTTGTATCTTGAACGAAGAAATGTTGCTCCGTCGCAACATCCCCAATCCGAATTTTGACATCTGGACAAGCTCCATATAATTCGCCTCGTGTGTTATTAGCCGCTCGTATTGCCCATCCATGTTCCATATCAATTGGCCTTTTTTGCTTCTTATAAAGATCTTTAGACATGAGATTTATTTCAGAACCATGGTCCACCAAAGCAACTATTGGTTCTTCTATATCTCCTACGTTCACCAATACCTCAGTAGTTGCCCTTGCCCAATGCTTTCGAGTATAATGGCTCAAAGTTTCCATTTCCTTGTCACTAGAATCTTCGAAATGTACTCGCTGATTATACCCATTCTTTTCATTTGTTGGTTGCTTATAACCAATATCAACCTCTTCTTCATCTCTACATATTCTTGCATCAATAGCATGACTCATTCCAGTTTCGCTCATTAATTGCCTCTTTCGCTTAATGCTGTCAATGATAACATCATGAAACTCCTTCTTTGTAATTCCCAAGACTTCTTTCAATGTGAATTCCACCTTAGCGTTTAATATACGTTCTTCCAACACCCCTTTCAAATTTGTTGCCGCTTCAATGTCAGAAAGTAGCTTATAAGCAATTGATTTGCCCTTATCTTTTGTCTCCGTTGTTTTTTCTCTCAATGATACTGAGGTATCCTTTACTGGCAATTCTTGTGAAGCTGCCTCCCGAGCCTTGTCTCCTCGAGTTTGCCTCTCAGAAGAATTTCCTTCTCTAGTATCATCAAAATTTCCTCGTCTTTTTTCTTCCATCAAGGCTTCATGTTGGCTCTTAGTAATATATGCATGAACTGAAAGAGACTCAACAGGATCCTCCCAACCTGTTCTTCCTCGTATTGTAGCTGCAGTTCTCAATAATGCTTCTCGAGGTAATTTCCCTTCTTGCATTGTAGAAACGGCAGAAGTCCAAAACTCACTAGTTTCCGTACTTCCACCAATTTCATCATCTACTCTAGCACCATAACTTGCACTTTCTCGTACTACTGTTTCATGCTCTTTTAAGTAATCTTGAACCAATGCTCTCATCCCTCCCTTGCCAAAATTGGTTTGAAGAGGATCCTCCCTATCTTTCAATGCTATCTTCCCATCTTTCCAGCAAATAATTCCCTACCGTATCATATTATTAAATTTATTGCAATCTTTTCTAGTATGTGAAGCATCATCACACCAAATGCATCTTTGTACATATCCTTGTTTTGAAACATTCTTCGAATTGTTTATAAAAGTATTCTCTTGAAGTCTTGCCAATTTGATTTGAAGATCTCGCATTCCTCGTATAATTTCTTCCATACCCATATCTGCTTTCTTTGACAAGGATGTCGAAGGTTGAACTGTAGGCATTGTCGGTGGTGTTGTACGTACTGGAGCTTTGGGTGCTTGTACTGTTTTCGGAATATTGCTCCTATCCTTCATCCTTTCTTTTTTTGTAAGCAACCCCACCGCATCTTCAACGTTCTTCTACTTCGTTGTCAATCCTTCATCTTCTTCTTTGTCTTCAAGAAGGGGTTCTAATTTCTCTTGCAATTCTCCATCAGCAGCTTGAAGAAATAGATCAACTTTGTTCGGCTCCAATGTCAATTTTTCTACCTTCGATAATTGAGAGTACTACCTCTCAAATTCCCTTAGTAGCTCTGTTGCTTGCAAATTCTTATTGGGCCGTTCAATCCATCCCAGAAACAGCTTCTTAGTAACGCAACCAGCATCTTCCAAGAAATATTCGTCTTTCAATGCATGTAAAAAATCCTCCCATGAATTCCCACAACGATCCGTAATCGATGTAATGTGGTCCCTTATCTCCGGTATCATCGCAAGTCTAAATAGTACAACCATTTTCTTCTCAGAAACCCGATTTAATTCCATTTCACGAACATAACATCTTAAATACCTTGAGATATTCCTCCCATCAAATTGATCAATTTTATTGACCACTGCTTGCAATGCTTTGGTTGCCAAAGCTTCCTTTCGATCATTGCTTTGTTGTTGCTGCATTGACAATGAGAAGGCTTGAAACAAACTAGCAATAGATGGATCCATGTGCATACCTTGTCCTTTAGAAGACTCCCCACCAGAAACTTCTCCCAAAAATCCTTCAAAATTTTTATTTTCGTTTTCCATAAAAATAAAGATAAAATCAACCGAAATCCAATACCTTCCACCTCAAGCTTTCACGTCGGGTTCACCACTTATGTCATATTACGTGCTTTCCTGCTCGAGAAGGCGCCGGGCGTCTGGCTGTAGAAGGTAGTATGGAGATTCGCCAATAGTCAAGCAGTCTATCAGTTTTTGACTGCTGGAATATAAACGACTGCAACAATGTACCGTAAATCTATACGGATGCTCTTCGACTGCTTGTCGAAGTCTTTTTTTTTTTTTTTTTTTTTTTTTTTTCCGAGCCGATAGGTCTCTAGACGTTACAGAGAACCCCGAACAACCCAAACTGTTAATCTTCAATACCCCTTTGTACTTACGATCTTGTATCCACTGACTGTCCTGTTAGATTAACCCAATAAATTTCATTCATTCCGCATACTCAATCCTATAGACACCCCTTTAATCCTTCAATCCCAGACGTAACTCGATTTTACAAAACAGTCAAGAGTATTCAAACCCACTTCATTTAAAAATCCCGATTCACCATTACAACACTGACTTCAGCAGCGATTGCCTCAGTCTTCTCAAAACTCTACGAAGAAGAAAAATCCAAATTCTATGTCTTTCCTTCCCCGACCCAAAGCATGAAGCTCCTCTCTCTAATTCCCCTGATCTTCAAAAACCTTCAATAAAAAAAACCGAACTGGTAACCTTGCAAAAGCTTGAAAACTAGCTTCCCCCCCGATTCCCCTGAAAAAAAAACCCCCCCCCTCAAACTATATCCCCCCTAACCTTATCCTCTGAATTTCTTCAATCTTCCGTCTTAGATCCGGAATTGGCTTCCATCTCAAGCTTGGATCCGAAATTGGCTCTCGCCGTCAAGCTTTCTCCTCCGTTTTTACCTTTAAGAAATCCATTTACCGAAAACAACGTTCCCTGAAACGGCACAGAGAACAGGACAGCCTGAAACAGAATCGAACCCCGTAATCGGGACCACATTGAGTCGCCCGACCAATTCAGGTCCTATATTGGGAAAGATGCCAGTAGTAACCTGGATGTTCCCGTAATTGGGTCAAATTGGTCCTCGCGTCAGATTGGCTAAGACCCGTAGTAAGACCTGGATTTCCCGTAATTAGACCACATTGAGTCGCCCGACCAATTCAGGTCCTATATTGGAAAAGATGCCCGTAGTAACCTAGATGTTTCCGTAATTGGATCAAATTGGTCCTCACGTCAGATTGGCTAAGACCCGTAGTAAGACCTGGATTTCCCGTAATTAGAATGCATTGGGTTGATCGGCCAATTCAGGTCTCATATTAAATAAGAGGACCCGGATTGGATTATCAAAATTGGATCCAATTGGCTCCTCGAACCTGTCGTGTGAATTGGTCCTTCTCTTCCTGCTGACTCCCGTTATTGGAATCGAAAGGAGCATTTCAGTATGCCCCGGCTGACTGTAACGGAGTGACTGAACCTGACCACTCAGTATTTGTACTGGAGTTGGTCGATGCTCCCAATATTCGAGGTAACTGAATATTAATAAAATTTCCCTTTCTTTTTATTTTCACTGTATACTCGTGTTACAACATGACAACGTGATGACGTTCTATAGAACCTCCAATATGTGTTGACTTTGTAGGACACTTGCCTTGACTTACAAGGCAAGTTTTTCTATGTGTGAGGCACATAATTAGCTTGGTCTTCAAGCTAACAACATGTGTGGCACATGGCCAACTTGTTGACGACATTTTTAATCCAAAAAATCAATTAAAGACACCTATGAAGTCAAAGCAACGTCTATGAAGCTTCTAGAAAGCTACCATATCAAATACTATAGAATTAATTTATTTTTATTTACTTTTACTTACTTCTACTTATTTATATATGTAATTACTAGCTTTTATGAGTATGTCCGTGATAACAATGCAATGTGAGAACTTGCACAAAATTTCACCCATTATCAAAAAATAATTTGGAGATACTATTGAGAGCGAAATAAAGACGTTCTGCATTAATAGAAGGAGGATTAACTGTAAGAAGGTATGAATAAGATATTTCTAGTGCTGATACATAGAGATATGTAATTTGAATCATATTTGAAAAGTTTCTAAAAATAAGGTTAGTTTGGTGGTTTATGTAGAATCTACCATAGAACATTATAGATAGGACTTATGGCGGTTATTTAGATGGGATCTACTATTGGGAACATTTGAGAAAGTTCAAAAATGATTAAATAAAGTATAAATAGGACTAGCCATGGCCATTTGGATATTTAGTTAGGTGTCGCTTCAATCTCTTTCTCTTAGTAAAATTTTTCAATTTTTTATTCAATTCTATTTTATTCTCTTTTGCTCTGTTTTATCTTTCATGTTCCATTTTGTTTAGTTTTTTTTTGGTCTAGGTTGTCCTATATTGTGAGAAAATTTATATTTCTATAGATTGGAAGGGTCTTAGATCTTAGAGATAGTTTAGTCTTGTTTCAATATATATATATATATAGATAGATACATACATATAATTTATAAAAATGATTATTTATTTATTTGATAAAAAACTATACATATATATTTATATATTTATATATATATATATATATATATATATATATACATCAATATTAATTTATATATAAATATATATATATATATATATATATACATCAATATTAATTTATATATATATATATATATATATATATATACATCAATATTAATTTATATATATATATATACATCAAAATTAATTTATATAAATATCTATAAGAAATTTATTTAATTTTCTATATTGTAAAAAATACATATCAAATTTAAATTTTTTAATTACATTGAGAGATGTTCAGTAAATAATAAATAAATATAATTGATAAAAAATTAATAATAATAAGTAATTTCATGGTTTGTGTGTTATTTGAAATCTTATAATTTATTACATGGATACTTTTTTTGTTTATGTAGCAATGAAAAAAAAAAAAAAAAAAAAAAAAAAACAACGACAACAACAACAACAACAACAACATAAAACATACAAACAAACAAACGAAACAAAAACAAAAACAAAGAAACAAATTGATCATGATTGTAATTTATGTGAATTTCATGATTGCAAATCTTAAAAATTAGATGCACTAGAAATAAATTATACTGATTTAATGAAATATATATATATATATATATATATATATATAGAAAATTTGGATATTGATTGCCATAACATGATTACTAAACTAATTTATTATAATTATTTTATAAGTTACTTTAAGCTACTAATACTAATTGTTTTAAAAATCATAATATACTTACTATAACGAATTAAATTTTTGTTTCTGAAAAGGTAATTGATTATCAAAAAAATTATATTACAAATACAAATTATTATAAAATATTATCAATTCATACTCTTGCAAGAAATACAAATAAGTAACTTCATTGTGACTATATTATTTGACAAATCTCTTTTAAGCCTTGCTAATTTTGTGGTTTATAAGCCTTTTTGTATCTTTAAATGCCATTACGCTACCTTCTTATATTTTAGCATAGTTGTATCATTACTTTTGCTTGCTATTTTGAAGAATAGATTCAAATTTATCAAATTATTGAATTTGTGACAAAAACTTTAGGTATAGTAATTTAAATAATAATAATATTAAATATAATAAAAAAAGATAATTAATTTAAGTTATTTTAATAGCTTTAATAATACTATTATTTTATAAAAAAATTATAACATATTAAAAATTAAAAATTACCAAAATTTAAATAGCATTCTTCCTCACTTTAGTTATAATCTAATATATTTTTTAAAATGTTTTCACAAATAGTTGGATAAAAAATTACTGTGTATTTAAAATATAGTAAAAAAAATTCAAGGTGGTGAGTGCCACGTAATAAATTAAGTCCACTGAAAAAATCAAAAAATAATTGAAAAAAAATTATCATCATTATTTTAACTAAATTAATTAAATTGTATGTGTCTCATGTAACTAAAAACTGTGATCCAAAATTTTTGTGTATACAAATAAATAGGTTTTTGAAATGATAAATCTAATTAATGCTATCTAATTTTTTAAGTAATTACAAACTAATTCTTGTTCTTTGTATTAAGTTCAACCAAAAGAATATGAAACATAAATTTAATATATATATATATATATATATATATATATGCATACATACATACATAAATACATGCATAGGAAGCTAAGATTTAATCTTGTATTTGGTTCAAAACTTTCATAATATAGATAAACTAGAAAATTATTTAATATTTGTATTATTAGAAATTTTATAAATCTGCCTAAAATATTATACATTATTTTGTGTAATTTAATCTTGTTTCAATGTTTTTATATGTTTTTTTCCAACAGCATTGAAGAATCAATATGAAGAAATTATTAGTATCCAAAAAAATAAAAGATAAAGAAAACATACATATATAATGTTATGATAAATGTTCATAAGCCAAAATTTTGAGCTATTAATTATATACTTCAACCAATTTATATTTTGATAAGATCATGGTTATGGTAATAAAAATAAATCATAATATGTTCTTCGTCAATGAGCATGACCTCATTTTGAATGGTCCTGACAAAATCGGTGTTTTCGTCCACATAGGAGCAATTGCCTTCGCAGGCCGACGTGGAATGAGCTGACATGGACAGCACAAGGAACCCTCCCCCCTCCCCAAATGAAGCACGTCAGCAAGCTGACGTGCAAGGAAGCCAACTGAGACACGACATGGCGTGGATGCCAGAGGCAACCCCGCGAAGCACGCCAACGAGAAGAGAGTGCTAGAGAGCGCGGGCACCGGATTCCGTAAGACTAACTGACTGACCGACTGACTGAGTAAACAAACAACGAACTTCCTTCCCGAGTCAGAGCAGGGACCAGGAAGGAAGGAGAATCTAGCACAACAAGCAAGCAAGGCTCCCTTTTTGCCCTATTAATAATAAAGCAAGCAAGCAGATCTTGCTGTTGTTGTTGACGTTGTTGCGGTTGTCCCTATCGTGCGTCGGTGATGGACTGATTGGGCTGCTACTGCTGCTGCTTTCTTAACATCACTCCACAGTAGAGTGATCTGAGTGATTGCTTGCGCCAACTGCAGAGTGAGTGCCCACCACCAATCATTGATGCACTGACTGATTCCCACCCTCATCCGTATAATAATAGAAACTTAATTCCCATCCTGTTGACCCCACCCACGCATCCCTGAATCTGTTGCACAAAAGAAGAAAGAAAGGCATCCTCGGAGGAGAATGACCGTTCCAACATCAACAAAAACAACAACAAAAGCAGCAGCAGCCTCCTCCTCCTCCTCTCACCCCCTCCTACTAGCCAGCCCCCGCCCTCCCTCCCTCCCTCCCTCCCTGCCTGACTGAAACCGACAGATTGTGTCCGTTTCAGAAGTTTCATACGCAAATTTAGTGCTGCTGCTGCAGTTGCTGCTCTTCGTTGCCTGGTCCTCGTGGCCATGGTTTTTTTAGTTTTTGCTCTGCTTTTCTTTCTACACAGTCTGATCCACCACCTGTGCATCATTTCTAGTTCATGAGAAGTGTGATTTTAATGTGGAATGGTTTTCTGATGCTTCAGATTAATTGAGGAACAATGGTGGAGTGTCTTAGGTCACTAAGGTCTTTACATCTCGTGTTGTCTGTATTCAAGAGCATGAAGTAGATAAAACATAAAGCCTGCGGAGGTAATCCTAAATTGTCTTAGGATTCCATCATTTCATGTCCAATTAGTCTACATTTTGGAATTTCACCCAATATTCATTCCAATTTATACACATGTCATAATTTTATTATTATACATGATTTTCTTTACTTTAATGATGATAAATCATTATTTTTATTTTAATATTAAAATATTATTAGAAATAACCACTCTGAGTTACATGATATTAATATATACATTTTTCATACCAAATTAATTTAAAAAATATTTTATTAGTAGAGAGAAACTAAATTATTCATAAGACAATATAATATATGTTATATAAATGGTATTCTATATTGATAAAATATAGGCAATTGAAAATTTTTAAAAACTTGATCAACAAGATGGCTACGTATCGAGCACAAGAATTTGATGAAAGTAAATAAACAAGTGAGATTTTTTCAAAGAAGTATAACAAAAAAGACTTTATTCTTGCCTTTATATATACTATCTACCTAGAAGCTGCATGGTGACATTCTATAGAACTTCTAAAACATGTTGACTTTATATGACACATATATTAACTTAGAAGACAAGTTTTTTATATGGATACTATATAGTTAGTTTCTTGGGCAAGCTACTAACACGTGTGGCATGTGGTTAACTTGTTGACCAAGTTTCTAACCTACCAATTAACTATAAACACACATAAAGTCAAAACAACATCTATGAAGCTTCTAAGAAGTTGTTTAAGTAGATATTTTGAAATTAATTTACTTCTATATATTTATATTATCTAAGTAATAATTATAATAAATATATGTACATAACACCATGTATAGCATATGTTGACTACTTACTTTACAATATATATATATATATATATATATATATCTTGCAAGTTAAAAATGTCTTGAATGACTTCTAAAAGATTGTCATGTAGCTTCTTAATTAAATAATATATGTAGAGACTAGAGTGAGGCCTTCTTCACTCTTGTCAATGCCTTTCTTATATTCTTGTCTTAGCTTAAAGACCTCTATTCTTTTTATATTCAGTAATAATCATTCTAATTTCTATCTTATATATATCATTAATTTTTCTACCTTCTTTTTTTAAATATTATAAGATTCTATTTTTTGTTTAGAATTTTATTATGATTTATGCCATTATTATTTAGTAAGAATAATAATTTTTTATTCTTCTTTTGTTTTAAAAATAACTGGATTATTTTATTACATATTATTGTATTTTAAAGATTCTCAACTAAATTCTTTTAAAATATTTTTTTATTTTTTTAATATTGATTCTTTTCTTAAAAAGAGTTGAATATCCTTTTTGTGAAAATTTTCATTTTATATTAGAGATTGAAAATTATCTTCTTTTAAATTGACTCATGAATTTGTTATAGTTTTTTATTATACATATGAAAGGAAAAAAAATTATAAATGCTTCACTTAATGAAAGTAAGAATAGATTTACAACTATCTTAGGTCTTCACAAGCTTATTGTTATTCTTATGAAAGAAATTTTATATATTACTAGTGTCAATTATCAAAGTATTATTCTTATATCTATTAATAAAATTAAAAATTATCTAATATTTATACCAAAAAATTATGGAATTGAAAAAAATATTCAGATCAATCTTATAATTGTAAAAAAAAAAAAAAAAAAAAAAAAAATCTTGCTACTATAAGTATAAAAAAATAAAGATTAGTATATTAAAAAAGTTTGATAGAAAAAAATAAAAAATTTAAAGATTTCTATAAAAAGTTAAGCTTTATTTAAGATCACATTTTGCTTAATATCTTAAAAGACTTATTCAAAAGGAATTTATATGTGTATTTTTATCTAAAAGTATTTTTTTTTTCTTATGATGGAAAATAAATCACAACTTTTATATGATCTAAACTCATAAATGGATTTTTTACAACTACATTTTAAAAAATTAATTAAAAAAAGATAGCTAAAAAAAAATTCTAATTTTATAACATAAATTACTATCAAATACCATCTAAGTTGCCAAATTCTAAAGCCTTGCTTGCAACATGGATTGAAATAATAATGCTTTTATCAATCAATTTGGATATGAGTTAAAAAATAATGATAGAGATTTATTATCAATATTATAAATAAACTATTATTTAAGCTATTACATACAACAATAAATTCTTTGAAATGCATCAAAAATAAGTATTTGATTAGAAAAGAAGAAACCAAGTAACAACAACAATTTCCAAGTTTTTAGAAACTTATTCATTAATTTAATAACTTATAAAAATAAATGCAACACATTTTAAATTTCTTATTGAGTAAGAAAATATTCAATGATATTAAAAAGAATTATGCTAATATTATAGAAAATCTAAGCACTTTATTCAACATTGTTCGACAAAGTGACACAACTATAAAATAAAAGCATAGTTATCAATAAAAAAAAAATGTATCATAATGTTTTTTTTGTCTGGCTATAATACATATCATGTAGCTAGAATATTTTATAATACTTAATAAAGTTTCTATTTTCTTTTTAAAAATATCATATTATTTTATAATAGATATTTTTTAGGATCTAAAAATTACAAAGTCTCTACTTTATTACATTTAGGATCATGAATTTGTTTTTAGATTAAGACTTTGTTTAAAGATATATTATATTTTTAATAAAAAAACAAAGTCTATACATGTAGAAGTCGTAGATGATTGTGTTTTGTCTTCCAAAGATGTTATCTATGAAATTATCTCTTTAGAAGTAGCAAAAAATGATATTAATAATTTAATAAAAATTTATATTATTAAATATTCATCTAACCTAATTATTTTAGGATTATTATGATTAAAAATATGTAATCTTAAAATAGAATTGAATTCTTCTAATCTTGATTTTATTCATAGTATAACCAAGGCTTTTGCTAATCAAGTAGAAAGTGATAGGTCTAGTACAACCAAATTCTTATTTGTAGGTACAAGAGCTTTTATACATGTTGCAAAAGAAGTGTCATCTTTTCTTATTTATGCCATACTTATTTCTAATACTAAAAAGACTTCAAGTAGTATATTAAATCAATATAAAGATTATTAAGTTGTTTTTTTAGAAGAAAAATATAAATATTCTTTTAGATCTTTGTTCTTATGATTACTTAATTGATATTTAAGATGAAATTCAACCACCATTTAGATCAATGTGCATCTTATTACATAATAATTTGACTTCAATCAAAGATTGTAATGATGAAAATTTAGCCATGAATTATACATGCCATTTAAAATCTCTAGCAAGAGTGCCTATTTTATTTGTAAAGATAAAAAAAAAATGAATCACTACGGATATATGTAGATGATCAAAGATTCAATATAATTACCATAAAAAATTATATGTTTTATTTTTAATATCATGACTTTTAGATCAGTTAAATAAAATAAAGATTTGTACACAAATAAATCTACAAATAATACACAATCTTGTATATTTTAAAAAAAGAAATAAATAAAAGAATATATTTTGAAACATGTATTAGTATCTTGAACATAATGTCATATATTGTAGATTCACAAATGTGGTAGTTATTTTTTAAGATCTAATGAATGATTTTTTTTAGAGTTACTTAATGATTTTTTATTTTTTAATTTAAATAATATTTTAATTTACTTAAAGAATTCAAAAGAGTATAAACTTTATAATTATATATTATAAAAACTTAGAGATGTATAATTATACAAAAAAATAGAAAAGTGGATATTTATTAAAATTTAAGTTGATTTCTTAGGATGTATTATTTCAAATGATGGACTTATAATTGATTTAAAAAAAATTCAAACTATCATAGATTGAAAGATTTAAAGAATAATAACAAATATCTAATATTTTTGGAATTTATCAATTACTATCAAATCTTTTTTATGATTTTTTTTCACATTGTAACTTCATTTATATAGATGACTTATAAAGTCAAAAATTAGTAGGATCAAGAAGTTAGACTAGTATTTCAAGCTTTGAAGTAAATTCTTATTATAACACAAATCTTAAATTGCGTTGAATTTTTCAATGAATTTTTATATAGAAATAAGTACAATGGACTTTGAATTGGAAGTAATATTATCATAAATAAATATATCAAAAAGAAAAATAAATATTACTTTTTTATATAGAAGTCAATATCAATATATTAAAATAAAAGAGACTTTGAGTTCAAGAAAAGACTATTAATTTTTGGTAATATTATAAGAAGTAGGAACCACTTAATGGTGTTTCAAATGTTTTATTTGAAGGAAGACATAAAAACTTCAAAAATAATCAAATAACATGGTAATTTTTTTGTCTTTGTATGAAATACAATTGATGGTTGACTAGACCAATTAACTATCTTCAAAGAAAATAAAGATCAAAATATGTGGCAAATATAATTTATTGCATCTTAGACTTCTTCAATATATGATCATTGCTCCATGTAGAACTCAATTATATAACAGAGAGAATATCACAAATATATTAATATTATTAAAGATTAATAAATCATGTAGAAATATAAATAAATTTAATAATAGCTTTTAGAATAGATTATAAAATTAAATTTAATAATAGATATGGATTCAACTTCCCAAATATTTGTAGGTGATTGATATGTTGAAAACTTAATCAAGAAGTTGACCAAATATCACACATGTTGGCAACTTGCTTTATAAGTAGACTATGTGGCACACATATTAGAAACTTATCTTGTAAGTTAGACACATGTTGGATGATTTATAAAGAATCACCACATATTTTTTTTTTTTTTTTTTATTAAGATGGTATTTATGGAGGCAAGAGCAAGGCCTTCTTCACTTTTGTTAAGGCATTTCTAGTGTTATTGTCATAAATTGGTGATCTCTAGTCTCTTTGTATTTGGTAATGGCCATTCTAATTTCTATCTTATATCTATCTTTGATTTATCCATTTTCTTTTTTTAAGTGTTACAAGAGTGTATTACTTCTTAATAGTTTTGTTATGATTCAAGTCTTAGACACAATATTATCAATCAAAATTAAAAACATCAAATATAAAATTTTAAGAAATAATTATTTATAAATATATTTGAAATTTGAAATTAAGTAATAATTTGCAAATAATCAATGATTTTAAATTTATGATCTTAAAATTTTATTTAATCTTTGATTCATAATATAAATATTATTATTAGGTACAAGTTTAAATTTATTATTTATAAAATCTTAAAATAAAGTATCTTTTATTAAAAGAGATATAAAATAATAGTGTCTACGAATATTTCATTTATCAAGTATTATAATATATGTATAAAAATTAATATTTTTTTAAAATTAAAACTAATTAAAAATTAAATATATTTTAGTTGTGAGACAAATAAGCATATTTTATCTTAGTAAAAAAAAACATATAAGCACTTGTTATTAATTGTAAATAATATTTTAAAAAAATTATAAATAATAAGTGAGGTTTTTTGAAAATTTTAATAAATATTTTTACTACAATAAAAATTTATAAAAAATTTAAAAATTTAATTTATTTTTTATAAAAAGATTTAATTTTAAGAACTAAAATAATAAATAATAAATTTTTAAAAAAAATATAAATAAGTAAAATATAAGTAAAAACATGCTAATTTTATATAATCTTATATTCTATATAAAATTAAAATATTGATAAGAATTTTTTAAAGAGAATTACAAATGTCTTGTCTTAGTTAAGTTAATAGTACATATAATTTTTAAAATGCTACATATGGTAACTTCTAAAATAATTATGATTTATCGTGTTATATAAATAGATAATTTTGGATCTTCAACTAAGTTCTTCTAATATTTATTATTTTAATGATCTAAAATATTAGAGAAGAAATTACATGAAGAAGTATTTAGCTTGAAAATTCATACAGATTTTTTTCTTCTACTAAATAAATAAATAAATTCTAAGAATAAAATCTGTACTTAATAAATTTCAAATTCAAAAAGTATGAAATCTATTTTTTTTTATTTTTAGAATCTCTTTTTGTAATATAGCATATGTAAAATTGGTAAAATTGGTGAAATTAAGAAATAAAAATTTTAGATGTTTTATTTGAATATTAAAAGATAGACTTTTGGACAAGTAAGGTAAAAATAAAATAAAATAAAATAAAACAAATGCAGCATTGCTGCCGAACCTGAGTGACATCGTAATGGAACAGCCACTGGATGCGGGTCCACAAGGGAATGGATGCGCACGCACCGGAAACGAGACACGCGAACAGAGTGGGGAACGCGACGGACAACTGGCGACGTCCGTGAGGGCTCGTCCAACGACCGACGGAGAAAGCGGCGTCGGAGGGATGACGGCGAGGGAGTGAGTAAGGGAGGCGCAAAGCAATGGAGCTCGGAAGCGAGGGCGAGAGAGAAAGGGAGCTGTGGTGGCGCAAGAGAAGGAGGAGGTAGAGGAGGTGGAGAAGGAGCAATCGGATCCTACGGAGAGTGTTATCAACGAAGATCTTGTAGCAGAATCCTTGCATGCATGCATGCACATGGGGAGCGAGTAGGGTAAGAGTGAGTGCGTGGGCGAATGCTTCTGTTCCTAATCGCGAGACGAGGGTAATGTGTGGCTGCAACGGGCAGGTTCATCGCAACGGAATGGATCGACGCCGCAGGGACGCAACTGCCCACGTGGAATCCTAAATCTGTGGGACCGATGAGATAGATCTGGGAGTCGTTTCGGGAAAGAAGCCAATCTCAACCGGACTGAGGGCAGTTCAGAAATTCAGAAGCTAGGGTTTAGTGGTGGACCCGTGTGTCTATCGATGTGGGCGCCATAGATTATGCTGCTGCTGTAGGTCTCTCCAGCTAAGTGCGCTAGCATGCTTGCCGTAGTGTGTCGCTTTTCCTTTGCGAATCTGTTGGGGCGTAACTGGTGACGAGTACTGCAGTTATTCAAAGTGAAAGGGCCCGCCCAACTTCCCGAAAGTGTTTCTGTCGCTCCGACACGTCACTGGACTGGGTGTTGCAGAATCTACATGTGGACGAATGGGTTGGAGTTGGTGGAAGGGATGGTGGACGAACGTGGACTGGGTTTGTTTCTAGAAATGTGACAAATGTGGAGGAATTGTGGAGTGGAGGAGGGAATGGTCGCCGAGGGTCGACGAGTAGGAGGAGGAGGTGGAGGAGGGAGAGGCTCGAAACTGGAGGTTCCCCGCTTCTTCCTCCGGCATTAGGCCCTATCACATGCGCTTCGCAATCAGCGCAGAAAGGCTACTAGGATTGTGATAGTGAGAGCAGTTGCGAGCAGAGTTTGGGGCTAAGCAATTGACGGCGTGTTGCACCGGACAATTAGGGTTTGACGTTGGCGGTGAGTTTTCGCTGAATGGAGTGGCGGTGTAGATGTAGGTGAGTTTTGGGTGTGAGCTTGGGATCATCACATGGTCGGAGCCGCGCGGGGGATATGGACTTGGAGAGGTGGCAGCCAAGGGATGTCAAGGAATCAGTTTGATGGTGTAAGCGGGTGTGGGATACTGTGGATGTGATGAAGGTGGTGTAGGTGAAAGTGGATGCTGCTGTGGCTGGCCTTTGGGTTTGGTCTTGGTGATGGGGGTTTAGATGGCGATGACAGTGGGAGAGACGAGGTGTGATGAGGAGGAACGGGGTGGAGCTGCGAATTCCTCTTGGAAAGGACAGAATGCACTTTGGCTGGACGAGCAGCCTGATTTGTCAGGTTTTCGTTGTGAATAGCCTGGTGGGGGCTTTAGCTTTGCAGCAGTGCTTGTGCATATCGGTTTACAGGTTTGGAGAATCTGTCTTTTTGCGGACACTCTAAGCCGCTTGGAATGCGGCACTGTGCTGGTTTGCGAGTTCAACAACGGTTGTTGGAGTTTGGGAGCATGTTTGTGTATGGACAACAGGACTTGGTTGGTAATCGTTTTACTTGCGATTCACTCTTTACTAGCTTGGTTGAAGGATTATCTTGTTAACTTTGAGACTCCTCCTCATATCACAGGCATGGTTTATCTATTCGCTTGAAGACAGTAGTGTATTCCTGTAGGTCGACTAGTGTACCTGCAGCTGCCATCGTCAGCCTAGGCGGGTGGTGCTGCTCGTTTGACTTTGCTTAGCGTTTCTTCAGAGCACGTTCCTTGCAGAATATCACAGAGGCACACGCCTCAAACGTGGCATTCAGATGCCCATACTACACGTGCTCACGCTTCACATTTCTATAACTCAGTAATAGGCAACATGCGGCGTTCCCATGCATGAATTGTGCCTTCCGCACCGCTATTGTGTAGATTTGAAGGTTGGACCTCATTATGAAGCGATTTGAAGAGCTAATTGTTGGTCGTAAAAGTAAAATTTAGGGGCAATTACGTTTTTGAGGACAGTTTGGTTGTGTTTTGGAAGAACATAAAGCCTTTTAGATGTAAAAGAAAGAAAGGAGGTTAATTGCAGCTGTTCATTCATAACGTGAAATCCGATGAACATGCCGCATTCAGTATTTGGAGTTAGAATTTTAGTTCTGACTGGTTGAAGCACTGAAGGAGTGGCTAGGTTTACGAGTTGCCGCCCTCAGGTCTTCTGCATCTTCATATAATCTGAGGGGTATGGAAGATTTTAGTGGCTGCATAATCACGGTTCTTCTATCAGTTTACCGTATCTAGGGCTGGAACTAATTGTATGGTAGTATTTACACTTGAATCTATTTTTGAGAATTACGTTCGGAGGCGTAGTTGGTCGGATCTCGAGAGTGCAGGAATATTGCACCTTAATTTTTAATTTTTATTAATTTATTATTTTTTTTGTCCTTATGCTCTATGGCTAAACATGTAGTTAAGGAAATCCTTGCGTTTTACTGGCGTTAGGTCCGGCCTTGCTCAATAACTTAGTTTTTGGGCAAGAATAAAAGGCTCATCTTTGGCTTAGTTCTTTTGATTTAGCTCGATGTAGTTGCTTACATCAACTAATTCTTTTTACTTTTTTTTACATTCTCTGAACGCGAGACCTTGGTAGGGCATTTAGGTCTTCCAGGCGCGTCTTTTGATTCACCTTGCCTTTTTACTTATATTGCGATATTCAAGTCATTCGGGAACTTTGTTTAGAATTTGATGGAAGAATGAGATAAATGTTTGTCTTTTGTTTATTCATGTTAACATCATCAAGAGGCAGAGCAGAAATTATATGAATTTTCAATTGGAATTCTATGTTGGGTCTTGTTTGCGAGTAGTTTATGGTTCATGTCATTGCCTCCTGTTGCGAACACTTATTTTTTTTGGCTGCACATGCAGGTGTACATCAGAGGCTGCGGTATTGGTTGGTTAAAAATACTACTCTACATTCACAACTTCGTATTTGCGGCACCGTTGATACGAGTACTCTCGTGAAATTTTTTGGAATCAATATTGAACGGGATGAAAGATCTCATGGTGAGGAATTAGAATCTGTGGTTTCTCCTCAAATTTTCAGAGCTCGTTGGCAGGAGCTGACTCTGCATGTATAATCTAATGCATTCAGCACACTGTTTGTGCTTTCTTTATACGAGATGACGGAGAATCAGTTGAAGTAAAGATCAACTTGATATATGGAGAGTTCGCAGCTTAGTGAAGCTGAAACAATAAGATACAGTTCTTCATCAGCTTTGGGGTTCACGACACTATTTTTTACCAAGGATCCTAGTTTATTTAAGGTGCTGTGAACCGTCTACTTCCTTGTACAAGCTCCACAACGTGTGCTGCAATACGAATGTTCAAGTACTGCTTTACTGGACATATCTGTGGGGGCTTGAGATATATAATATAGATGGAGGTGGATTCACACTACATTTACAGTCCGCTTCGTAGTGAAGTGCGGACTTCAAGGCGAAGACAATGCCTTCGATGTATTAATACTCTAATGCAGCTACCAAGGTTATTTTATGACTACATCTTTTCTAGCTTTACGTTTGATAATTCTCCACGGGATATTCAGGCTTACAAGAAATTATTACAATTAAACTTGTGTGCAGTCATTTCCACTACTCTTGGAGGCATTTGTCTATTTGAGCTTTCTGCTAAGCCACTGATCCAGGCAATGGACCGCTCACCAATTTTCCCCCTATATTTTCCTCATGCTATTGGGTTAGCTCTTGCGTGCAAGTATCAGGGTTCTGTTCTGATGGGAAATTTTTTGGGGTTTTACCTCTCTCGCCTCTATCTGGTTATACGTGGACCCACTTACTTGAATGTTAGTCGAGCTCTCTTCCTTATCATGATAGCATTACTTGGAGTGTTGGAGACTCACATCGGGGCGTGGTTGATGCATCACTACTTGTGTCGAGCCCACGCTATACGGAAGATGGTGCCAACTATCGACAATGTAGCTCAAGCCTTCTTTTATATTTTGATCGTCCTCGGTACGACCTTGGTTTTCGACTCATTGATCGCTGTAGTTGTTTGCTTATCAGAAATTATCGCCTGGACCAGTTTCTTACGGTTCTGGGCAACATGGTGGCTAGGCGTAATTGCGGGAATGTTGACTGTCTCCCCTGCAATCATTCATCTTCTGGCCATAGAAATACCCACCTCCTTTTCAAAGCCACCAAATTATTTTAATTTGGTGAAGTCCATTGTTCTATGGGCTGTTGTGCTTGTTGTTCTTTTTCTGGTATTCTTTTTTTCAGTCCAGAGCATCATAAGGCCGTTACCGTATCTGGTGTTCCCCCTCATTATATTTGCCTCTTTCCGATTCAATCGTGTCGGATGGGCCTTAGTTGTAGCAGTTATCTCTCTCTCCTGTGCTTGGGGTACACTACATCGGAACAGCTCTCTTTACTATATGGCTGGGGCTCCAGCCGATAAGGCATCGCCAAGTCTCATTCTTCAGATTGAACTTTTTGTATCTGTAATGGGGTTAGTCGGCATAGTGCTGGCTGCTGCAGTCAAAGAAAAGATACAATTGACAAATGATCTCAACAAAGTGAATAATGACTTGGAAGAGACTGTTGCTACGAGGACAAATGAATTAGTGAAGGCTAATCACGAGCTCATGATATCTCAGAAGAGGGCAGAGCATGCTAGTCACGCAAAATCAGACTTCCTTGCCAACATGAGCCATGAAATAAGGTAATTTTTTCTCTGAGCTTTTGTTTTGGCACATAATGCAGGCCATGGGTTTCTTCAACTAACTAGGTTTCCTGTGACTGTTTTAGCAGTTATTCCAAGCAATGCAAGAAAAGTAGTCTTATTCATGGATTATGTGGAATGACTACACGGTTTAGAGTTTTGACATCATAATTAGTGATTTGACTCTTGTTACCTTCATGCAGTTTGTCATTGTTTGTGAGTCCACAAGCTGCTATTATAGTTGCTAATCAGCTTTCCTGAGTTTTTCTGTTCCTATTTTTGAAACCATGTAACAAATGGCATGCGTTTTGTTCTTTGATTTGATTAATATCGTACTTCTCGGTTCTGACAGTAACTCGAAACTGTACAGGACTCCTATACACGGAATACTTGGGCTAACTGCACTGTTGCTCGAGTCTCAACTGACTGCTGATCAGCGTGAAAGTTTGATGTCCGTGAAAGAGTGTGCTGACTTGCTTCTGCACATCATAAATAGTGTGCTTGATCTTTCTAAGATCGAGGCGGGACGCTTGGAAGTCGAAACTGTCCCATTCAGCATTCGGAAAATGGTTTCTAGTACTCTTCGAATTATGCAAGCACGAGCGCAAACTCATAATTTGCAGTTGCTATGGCACATTGATGGTGAAGTACCAGATAGTGTTGTTGGGGATCCAGGGAAGCTTCAGCAGTGTCTTTTAAACCTCGGTATGCTCTTTCTCGGCTTTATGGTTTTAGTTACTCTTTTTACTTACCATCCTTTAAAGTGCGCATATGCACCTCAAGACATAAATCCCTCCATTGATACCGTTGAAATTATCTTCGCACAACAGCTGCACTACTTGAGTTTTGTCACTGCTGCATTTGACTAATATGCTGTTTGCTTTGTTGTTTTTTTCTGGTAACAAAGTTGGAAATGCATTGAAGTTCACCAATGAAGGCTCGGTGACTGTATGTGTGAGTATGTGTTCACGGAAGGCTCCTCGCACTCCTGCAAGTATCCGTGATCGTTATCGTGATCGTGATGAATCTCAGACAGCTGCACACCAGAGTGTTGAGGTTCATCCTGTTGAAGTGCCTCCACTCTTTCCACGCCTTACTAAACCACCCTCTAGGTTGGCCAAATTGCGGAGTTGGGCAAGCTGGCCGGGGCCTTATTTCAAATTAGACACAGGAAGGTCTCAAAGCTGCACAATTGATGTGCTTGAGTCCCCTGAAAATGATGCTTATTACAACATGCCATCATCTAAAGTGGCTCCTGTTCTAGGTACAGAAATTTGTTCCCAGCCTTCCACCCCAGAAACAGTGGATGTTGAATTTGAGATTCATGATACTGGAATTGGTATCAGTAAGGAAAAACTCCAAGATATGTTTCATCCTTTTACTCAAGCAGATGCATCCACATCACGCCTCTATGGTGGCACGGGGCTCGGGTTGTGTATAGTTCAAAGGTGCCTTTCACCACCTATGATTTGTTTGAATATTTTGCTATCGCCCCACAAGAGTAGAAAAAGAAGGGTTTAAGAGCATAGAGTAGGATATGTATTATACCTCTGATGTTTGTGCTCATTCATTGTGCGATACATATTCTGAGCTAAGTGGTGGCATTATTTTTTCAGAGTATGTACTCATCTAATTCAGTTATGTAGTACAGGTTCGTGGAGCTCTTAGGAGGCGTAATTTGGGCAGAAAGCGAAGTGAACGAGGGTAGTACTTTTAGGTTTAGGGTACCGTTCCGAATTTCTTCTGATACGGACTTCAGCTTCAAGCCTGCAGTTCATCGAAGACAAGGACCGATGAGGTTCTCCTCACTTGATGGTTCTATTCCCCACAAGCATGTACCCAAGAACGGGCTGATGAGACGGGCTCACTCATTGGACGTCCTAATGAGAAATATGAAGTTCACCTTGCCGTCTCTTATTGAAGGTAACGATGGTGAAGAGTCTGTTTCTAGCAAAGGCTCAGGTGGTGCAGTTACAGGCGACAGTAGCAGAAGGGGTAGTTCACTTCAGCGCACCACTGCTGAGGAGGCTATAGCTATATTGCCTGATGAAAACCCCTCTAACGAAAATTCAATTTTGTCTTCTGAGAAACAAGCTTTAAGGCCTGTGAGCTTAGTACCTGGTGGACGGGTGAAATCTGATAGAAGGTCAATGAGAAGTGATTCTGGAGTCTCGGAGGTGACCAGATTAGCTACCAATAGTTCACCTCCAGAGCATAGAATAATCGTCCATCGTGAAGGTCTTCCATCTAGTGTACCAAAGGTTAAATTACATAAATATGAGAAGTCTTATGTTCGGCCTAGAAGCAGTGAAGAGAAGCGTAAGCTATTACCAACTGTAGCATCCTCCACCGAAAAGTCTTCTGTCGAGGGGTCTCAAACTAGCAATCCCTTGACTTTTATCAACGTCGATGACAAGACTCGAGAACCTACCGGAGAGAAGTCTGTGAAAGACGTCACTGTTACAATGCCTAGGGTTGATGAGGGATCAACCTTAGAGCAGCCTTCCAATTCTGTGCCAGCTGAATCATCACAGCAGTCAGATGGAAGTTCTACTCTTAAGAGCAAGTTACTGCCATCACCATTAAGTTCTGATTCGGCGAAAGGGCCCATGATGTCTAGTATGGAGGATGGTCAGCGACCTTTACATATTTTGCTTGCTGAAGATAATCCCATCAATCAAAAGGTTGCTAGCAGGCAGCTGCAGCGCCATGGGCACAAGGTTACGATTGTGAATGATGGCAAGTTAGCTCTGGAAGCTGTCCAAGTGAATCACGAGATGTATGATCTCGTCCTCATGGACGTTCAGGTACAAATTTTTCAGTTCTTAGGGCTCATTGAAGTGGTTATTGGAGTTGCTTGACATTGAGAGGCTCTAACACTTCAGTATGCGATGTTGCTCGAGTTCTCAATACATGCATGATATGTAGTTTCTTTGAACTCAGTATTTTGTGTTGGAGCTATTGTTCATCTTCGTGGTTACAGAAGTTCCACTTTGGTCTGCAGATTGATCATCCTTGCTACGTGATGGTTTTGGGCCTTGTGTTATTCTGTGTAAGAGGCTTTGCCTTGAAGGTCTGCTCCTGGTTCATGGTGGAGTGGTTGTGCATTGCAGATGCCAAACATGGATGGTTTACAAGCGACTGAGATGATACGGGACTTGGAAACTGAGAAAAATTGGAGAAGATTGCCAATACTTGGACTTACCGCCCATGCCATTCAAGGTTATCAACAGACGTGTCTTTCTCATGGCATGGACGGGTACTTGGGTAAGCCATTTGAGATAAAACAGCTGCTCCGGCAAATGCAAGAGCTTCTGTTCTCGAACAGAAATCCCAGAGAATACGGATGATGATTCCATTAGGAAATCTTCGATGCTTTGTAATGTACACATTTTAGATTTCTTCTCCACTTCGGTGCGACAGGCCAAAGGCTTTGTGATACATTCTTGCAATTTTTCCATCGAAGTTGCAATATCGTTGTTGGTGAAATGTGAAATGTCTAGTAGAAGCTTCATCACGCGTCATGTCCATGTGGACGACGCAACTGCCAGCTCTATGCTCATTTTTGAGGACTAAGTTATGCTGGAAACACAGCTGTTGCAACACATCAGAAGCCAGATGTGCCAGCGTTGAGGGGTAAGATTAATGTGATTTGTGAAGCTTGAGTCCAACTTGAATTGTACCTATTTAGCTTTGGTTCAAATCTGTTTGTGAAGCATTGATTTCTACATCTGTGATGTGTACTAACTTCTGTGGGAGCTTCTTTCAGTACTTCAACCTATGTGGAATCCATGTATGTATTCCTGAGCCCCAAACCTCGCTTAATTTCCACTTTCTTTTACTGTTTGATTGCACATTCCTAACCTGTGAAAATGTAAGATAAACTGAATCTGGAGGTTGGATCCTCCAATGTTTGTGATAGAACACTAGACCAATGTCCAACTCAAACCATCGTTTGTGAACTTCAATTAATACTTTCTTGGACCTGAAACATTTCTTGTCAAAAAATGTTGATCCTGTAACTGATGAAATGCAATACAAAAGTTACGGCTTGTTTATTTTCTGATTATTATATTTAAGCATCTTATCACATTGAGCACAAATATATTTTTCGTAAATTCCATTCAATCTCATGCTTTGGAGAAGTGTTCCATTCTGGAGACGCATGTTATATAATTTCATTGAAAACTCTGATTGGTAAATTGAAAGTAAACATTTATGAAACTCATATTTAGTTATCTCGTAAATTTTTATATTGCACACAAAATTATTCCTTCTTTCATTATATAGATTGCATATGCTAGATATAAAAGAAATATCCATGCTGCAGAGATCAAGTAAAATAGTATAACTCTTGCTTCATTACTGAATTACCAAACACAATGTTCACACTAACCATCAAATTTGGTTCCCAAAATACACAAGGATAAATAAAAAAAAACATGCAATAAGTGGCTTCCCCCCCCCCCTTTTTTTTTTTTTTTTTTTTTTTTTTTTCCGGTAGAACTGTGGACAGAAATAATAACATCATTCTGAACAATAATTACCCGCTTTATTTCTAATGAATGATTGCAACAACCACAAGCCTTGATCAATAAATGTCCCTTTTTCAACAACAAAGTCCCAACAATCTCTATTTTATTTTATTTTTTTATTTTTTTTTTCTATTTGGTGCACACAATTTGATGCATTTCTTGATCATTGCCTTGCATACAATGTGCAAAAGCAACTGTAATCAGTTACTATTACCAATTTACAATTAAAAGCCTAAATTTCATCGAAAAGTTTTTGTTTGTTTGTTTGATGTTACTGCCATTTGATAGAAAGAAGTAAACTTTACAATGGATAGAACTTTTTTTTCACTTGTTACAAGTATTAAACGTAAATGGAATATAGAATATATAAGATTCCTATTTAAAACAAATTAAAAAGAACATGAACAAATACATAAATGAAATGCTTCTAACAATATTCTAATGCCTCAGAGAATAAAATTAATAATGAATTTGGACTTTGTTACAAAAATTTAGTTCAGTTTCGTTGTTAGTTTGTTTATTTCTTTTGTTTCTTTATAATCTTTTTGCAATCATAAATGGAAAAATGAATCACAAAGATTTTTTTATGAAGGGTTAGGAACAAAAAATGGAAAATGGAAAATGGAAAAAAATAAAAAAATAAAATAGAAAACCCAATACTTCACTCCCCCAACTAAACACAAAAAAGGGGAATTTTATCTATTTATTTATTTAATTTCCACTCCATGTGCCAAGTTGAGCACTTTCAAGTGGGCAAGTTGTCACCATGAGAACAAAAACTTCATTCATCAAATCAACGACGTTCATCCACAATCGCCAACGCCGCGAACGGATCGCGAGAACGCAATGGGAACAACGTTCTCAGAAAGTGGATGAAGTATAAATAGACGAATGAATAAATGAACGAAGGACGAATGAAATGGGATGGATGACGTATGGACGGATGATTACAGGATGGATGAGAGGATGGCCAATGTGTGGATGAATGTATGGATGGATGTAAGAAGCCTCCCCTACCCCCTCTCCCCTCGTGGGGGTGTGTGTGTTGGCTTCCCTTCCTCCGTTTCCGTTTCCATTTCTTCCCGAGCTCGGAGGTGAGAGTGAGTGAGTGAGTGAGTGAGTGTGATTCATTGCTTCCCTTCCTTCCTCCTCTTGCTCCCTCCCTCCATTCCTCCTGCGCTCTTCTATTTGCCTACTTCTTCTTCTCCTTCTTCTCCTCCTTAGCCCTAGTATTTGGATCCCCTTTGATCGCTGCTTTGTGTCCATTGCAGGAGGAATTTTGGCTTATTAGGAGATTGAATTTGACCTTTCCACCAGGTACGCTGCGCTTTTCTTTCGTTTATCTTATTAGTAGTATTTGTGTTTTTATTACATTTTTTAAAAATGTGTTTTGGTGGAGTTTTCAATTTGGAGGATTAGAGATCTGTTTTAGCTTGGCGATCTGAGGCGCGGGGTCGGATTGGACGGGGTTAAGGTTGAGAGCAGCGAGAGAGAGGTTAAATTGCAGTGGTGTTGGCTACGACATGGTGCTTCGTTTTTTCTTTAGGAGTGCGGCATAATCTGATCTGTGGTTTTATTTTTAGCTGTTAATTGAGCTTCGAGTTGCACTGCAGCTTAGGGTAGGTTGCGTTTCTGGCTGAGAAGTGTTTGATTGTGAGAAGTCGGTGCTTGATGATCTTCATGCGTTTGTTTTTGTTTGTTTGTTTGTTTGTTTTTTCTTTTTTCTTTCTCAGCGGGAAGTTTCGGTTAGTTGAATGCAGAGAGGCGGGTTTTGTAGTAGCGCAGAGTTTTTGTGGACGCTGGCAGAGGAGCAGAGGGCCTGGAGATAGTGTGAAGTTGGATCTATCTCTAGTGAGTGGCGGACTGCAACTAGCATCATGGCGACAAGAGCTCGGGCTGACAATTACGATTACCTTATCAAGCTGTTGCTGATTGGTGACAGTGGTATGTATCACGTATCTTTGTTGCACGCAGGAAATCAAATTCTTTTGAAGCATGTGGCTTCTTCCATGTTTTTTCTGTTCGTTGAGTTTCATGCCAGAATGTACTTGAGTTTGTTGTTGAGTTATGTGAGGTTACCCTCATTGCATAACTTGAAACTTGAGTTTTTAAGGGATCTTTTATTACAAGTCAATGTATGCGAGCATGTTCTTGTGGTTATACGGCACGTAGTTTTCATTCAGCTAACCCGATTGTTCAATCCTTCAGCTAAATGTAGTGGTTGGTCTATTCAGTATTGCTTTGAGGTATAGGTCGTCTTGGAAAAAAAATTAGCTGTAGGAATGCCATCTGCAAATGACACTCTCTTGATAACTTCATAGTTCGCATATCCATGCTAAGCCTTGCTAATGTAAACCATATGCAAGACATCTCGAAGCACATTACTTGGTTCGTTGATCTGCATTCGTGTTTGGTTTTGGATTTGGGCATTTTAAAGTCGAGAATTGCTTAATTAGGTTTATAGGAGTGCGTAAGCTTTGTGAAATGGCTTTTGTTGCACTTAGCCCTGACAAGTCTCCTTTTCAACTAATTCATGCCGAGTCAATGACTTCTTGATTCGTATCAGCGTTATATTCAAGTTGAAACTAGTGTTTGTTATCTGCAGGGGTTGGAAAATCTTGTCTTCTCCTTCGGTTTTCCGATGATTCCTTCACAACAAGTTTCATCACCACGATAGGGTACGCCTTTTCGGACACGTACTTAGAGCATTTTGCGGTCACATGGAAATAGGCAACTGCTGATTGAGACATGTAAGTATTTTGAATTGGCCTTTTTCTGCTACCTGGCAGCATCGATTTCAAAATTCGGACCATCGAGCTGGATAATAAGCGCATCAAACTTCAGATTTGGGACACCGCTGGACAAGAGCGATTTCGCACAATCACAACAGGTACTTAGCGTTGAACGCAATCGCTGGTATGCACCCCTTCTTTTTGTTTTTTTCTTACCTTTGGCCATGATTGTGGCACCCTGGTGTTGATTTGTGCTGGTCAGGATGGTTGGCTATCGCTCTAGATATCTGTATTATATTTTATTGCAGTATTTATTGTTAATAATTCTTTTCTTTTAAATTAAAATTTTACTTATTTTGGTTTTGCAGCATATTACAGAGGAGCAATGGGAATACTGCTGGTTTACGATGTGACGGATGAATCTTCGTTTAACAGTATCCAATCATTACCTAAATTTGGTTTTTTCTGGTGTCAATCAATATTAGAACATTAATATGTGCTGGCGGTGCTGTATCCATGTTTTAATACGACGTGAATGAGAGATAAGAAAAGGTGATGTGGCCATGACTCAGCTGGTATCAGACATTAGGAACTGGATCAGGAATATAGAGCAGCATGCATCTGACAATGTAAATAAGATTCTGGTGGGAAACAAGGCTGATATGGACCCGAGCAAAAGAGTACGTTTCTGTGACCCAGTCCTACCCTCTTGCTGTACACCTAGTGTGTTGTTAACCTAACGTTGTAACTGGGTATTGTTATCTTGAAGTATACATGGGTTTCAAGTTCTGTGCATCTGGTTTTACTCGATCTATGCCGAGATCGCTGTGAAGCTTAGTGCACCTTTTTGCCAATGGACAGTTTGAACACTTGAATAATTTCAATGTGTGCTTTGGTATTCAGTCCTGGTTTGTGTGTCCCAAAATGTTACCTTTCTGACTGAAGCATGAAATGTGTAGTCTTTTTTACTGGATTCAGTAGTAGTAGGTGGGTGTGATTAATTTGAATCTAAGGATTCTTTCTGATATTGTGGAGTGATTTGGATTCTCTTTACCTTTTCGTTTATTTTTGTTTGCCAGGAATAAAGAATAGACGTCTTTGGTTAAGTTTTGTCATGAGCCTATAAATGGTGGCAGCTGTGATGAGTGATCAACCATGATCTTTTATTTTGTGGTATTTAAAAGGTAACTTGGTCACTTGTACAGGCTGTTCCTTTTGCCAAAGGTCAGGCGCTGGCCGATGAATACGGTATCAAGTTTTTTGAAACTGTAAGTTCTGGAATAGTTACTTCAACTTTGAAAACACTTGCAGTGCATTCGTTGGTGCTGTATGTTGGTTATAATAGTAATTTCTGCACTAGGTTGCCGGTTTTCTGTGTGCTCCATTTTTATTTTATTTTTTTCCCTTTTGAATATCCATGTGCATGATAAGTGGATTTGATTCATGTATGCGTTCCAGAGTGCCAAAACAAACATGAACGTAGAGGATGTTTTCTTCACAATTGCAAGGGACATCAAGACGAGGCTGGCCGAGAGCGATTCTAAACCTGATGTAGGCTTTGTTTTCCAATGATCAACAGCGTTTCATTTGTTTATAGATTTCACGTTACTCGAAGAGTTTCAATTTATCTCTTTAGTGCGCTTGTATAAGAGGAATAAGCCGTTAATCAGGGCATTGTTATGACATGTTCCCTCCACAGGCCAAAAATGCGGCGGGCAAACCAGATGTGAAGCTTACTCCAGGGGGCGCTCAACAAAAGCCAGCGTCTGGCTCTTGCTGCTCATAGGTGACCGGTTATTTTTTGTGACATAGTTTAATCTCTTGGATCTATGTCGAGACGAACACATTTTTATCTCTGTCTTGAACTGGCTCCACCAAACAGCTCCTGAAGGCGCTGTGGAGTTGATGCTTGGTTGGGGATTGTAAGCTCGTTGTCCCCGCGCAGAGACTGAAGATTCTTGGGACCATTTCGGAGGTCACATGGCGCTGAAGCATTTAGCCAAATTCTCTTCACCATTTTTTTGAAGCAGCATTGCACAAGGTTTTAGGTTTCTCAATGCTCTTGCAGAATGAGACGCCAAGGCACGAGATGGGCTTCTGCAATGGGGTAACTTGATAATTTTATCAGATTGACTATTCTAGGTATATTTCCTTAGCTTTCATTTTCTTAGTCTCTTTAAAAGTCAAAAGACTGATGACATGTCTCGTGACGTAACTCAACTGTGTAAAATCACCTGGTATTTAAGATCGCGAGGTGGAGAGGTATCAAGTATTGTGAGCAAAATCCACAAAATTTCAATGACTAAATACCAATGGTGTTTAATGCATTTTAAAAAAATTACTGGATATCTTAACCTGATGTCCATATTCTTAGTAGTTTGTTGTCATTGCCGTGTATATGTTTCTAGAAAGCGAAGACTCAGCTTAAGACGGTAAAATATATCACAGCAAGGTGATATGAGCCTGCATATTGTAGCTCTATTGATTTCTGGTTATGAAGTGTAAAATGATTTAGTTTTTTGTGCTCTATTGCGTAGTCTAATACCTTCTAAAGCTTTTTAGGTTGTATTACTTGATTGACATGCTTTGCTTTCCTTCTATTCTTACTTCATTTTATAACATCTAATTATTTGCTTACTAAAGAACCCAAAATAATGTGTTTCTAAACTTTCATATGATCCCAAGTCAACAGCGTATCGGATGATTTTTCTGTACGAACCTATATTATTAAATTTCGACAATTCACCAAAAATGCACCTCCTACTCAACAGCGTGTACTAATAGGTTAAAACTTGTTTCACAAAATGTGATAATGTATTGCAAAAATAATTGAACATTTTGTAATATTTTGTCCACATTTGGTTTTCACATATATATATATATATATATATATATCCATGCACTCACCTTTTGTTACTTTGAATAAAATACACATTATCTTTGAAATTCATTTAATTGATGTTTTGTACTAATCATCTACAAAAATTATAAATCAGTTACTTACTAGCATGTTTAAAATTTGGTTCTTAAAAGCTATATAAAAAGATTCGAATAAAAATAAAAATTTCATGTGCATTCCTCTCTATGATGTATTGCTAAAATTAGGACCATAATTAATGTGCTGAACTATCTCTTAAAATAGTTACACATGCCTTATTCATCAAACTAATATTAGACATCTATTTTTATATATATATATATTTAAAAAGAGATTTACAAAGAATTAAATGTTTAAATTCATTATTCCATTTCAAATTCTTTCTTAATGTCAATAATATAATTATTGATCCTGGTTTATTTTGATTTTGATTTATTCTATTGTTTTTCTATTTCTTTATTTTTATTTTTCTAGCAGTATCATTTTCTATTTCTATCATTTTTCTATTACTTTTTTTTTTATTTTTTTTAATTGTTTTTCTATTTCTTCGATTTTTCCCCATACATAAAATAAATGTAAAGCTGTCCCTTTGTAATATTTGCTACATTCTTAGAGACATTTGCAATTCAGTCAAGGGTACATGTAACAGATTTTAGAGAACATTCGTATTTACCAATTTATATTTTGTACTGTTTTCAAATACATACATACATACATACGTACATACGTACATGCATAATATGTCATTGTCCTTAAATTGGGTCCGTTCTCTCGTTTTTTTATTATAATTTGCTAAACTCGGATTTTTTTAGTTACCACCACACGTTTTTAACAGTTTACTCAAAAGTTGCAAAAATTCGTGTTCATCATACTGACGCATATTTGAAAAAAATCAATAAGTCCCATCGAGTACTGCAAAATCAACTACATCTTTTTACGTCCACTTAGTTATCTAAGTTTCAACGTTTAAATTCTATTTAAGTTTCTACTTTCAATTTCATGAATATTATCTGAAATCTGATATCCATGGATTTATTTTAAGATAATTGTGAAATGTTCAAACATGAGGTGATTGGGGCTTCATAAGAAAAGTAAGTCATTGACTTCTCGAAGAAAAATCTGCAATTTACTTTTCACACAGTCTAACTCTGGGGCTTTGAAACAATGAAGTCCACCCCTTTAATGACAGAAAGCTTAAAAAGGAATTTCATGGATGGAATTTCATCTCCGTTTGTGTTGTTTTTGGAACTATGAAACAATTGGTTTCCGTCAAACTTTTTCCAAAACCTTATACCAGTTGCAAAAGCCAAGTGTATTCTGGTTCAAATTTTACTATATTCTCGAGCTGTGTAAAGAAGTTTGGCTTTAGCATCAAAAGCATGATAAAAATGACACAACATCCAACACGGTTCCAAACAGATAATGGTTCGATTTTAAAAAGTCTCAGGCAAGGTCTCCAAGAAGAAGAAGCTGTCTAAATATACTTAAAACAAAATCAACTAAACCCAAATTAACCTCACCTTACCATTTTTTCAAATCTCACTGCCTCCTTTTTCCTATCTACTTCTGCACCCATATATATATATATATATATAGGCATGAATCGGAAGTTGCAAATGTACCACATGAATGGATATATATATATATATATATATATGCACACACAATAGGACTGAATGAAAGGGGAAGTAGCAAATGAGGTTGGTGGTGGTGGAGAGATGGTGGATAAGTGACAACCCCCGATCCCCAGCTGATATTGTGTGGTGTGTTAGCAAAGACATAAAACAACACATTGCAAAATCATGCCAATCTGTGTTGTTGTTGTCAACCTTTTTCTCACTCTCTCCAGGTCAAAACCTTTCTCTCTTCTCCTCCCACAACAGGACAAGCAAAATAAATATAAATAAAAAACCAATAAAAACAAACAAACAACTTCCTCAAAACTTGCACCCATGATGATGATGGTGGTCAGAAGCAGAAAAAGATAGAAAGATTCCTCGAGGGCAAAGTCAACAGGATGCCTCCTCTCCGATGCAATAAAACACACACACACATTAATAATACTGTGTTTATTTTAAAACTGGGTCCTGTAGTTAAACAGAAGGAGCAGCACCACCAACACCACAAGACAGGGAAGGCTGTTGCTTTTGCTGTAGGCGGCAAGGAAGAGCTCCATGTGCCCCTTTCTTCTTCTTCTTCGTCTTCTACTTGTGGGAGAAATAACATTTTACTGCCTTGTCATTGCGTATGATGTCATGTACATCTCCATAGCAGACATACACACACACACCCACAAACCCAATAATGCCAACCCCTCCTTTTCTGCACGGAATCCTCTAGTCCCCAATTCCCTCTTGCCCAACACACTCACAGATGTGTAAATATATATATATATATATATATATGTGTGTGTGTGTGTGTGTATTATGTAGCTTGGGGCGTTGAAATCTAAGCTGTTTTGTGTGAAGGGTTGATTGGAAAAGGCTAGAAGCCAAGTCGGCCGGAGAGATAAGGATGCTCTAGCGAAACACCGCAACTGGGTCCCCGAGGCTGCGCCAGTTGGTGTAATTCGAGAGGGGTGGTGAGCTTAGCTAATGCCCCCTCTCCCCCTGGTGGAAAATAATTAAAGTCATCCTGACTTCCATGTCTTGAGCTCCGCTTGATCGTGGAGAATTATTTGCCGGAGGATGAATGTGGCCACGTCGAAATGGGGTTTTCCTTGGGGTTCGTGATGCGGATGTGTCGTCGCCGCTTTCTTTCATTCGGCAGCTTGAATGTTTGCCGACGGACGATTTAGTAGCGAAGAAGGAAGGAGATGACGAAAGCTAATCCTAATTCTGTTTTGGTGCCTTGTAGTGAGACGAGGTGGATGATGCTCGGAAGTGTAGATTGAAATTCTTTTTTTCAATTACGGTTTACTTTGCACACTAACGGCGAGAGAGTGAGTTTGTTGATTCGGATCATGAAAACGGGGAATTATGTGAGTTGCTCCATGGCAGCAGGAGCTATTCGAGTTGCATGTGAGTAGGAGATACCTTGGCCCTCGACATGAATGAGGCATCATGAATGGTGTTGTTGAGCGTCAGAGAAGTTTAATTGAAGCATCATGAATGGAAGCAAAAGAATCGACCGAGAGAAACTAAGTGCCATAAAAGCCCACGAGTGTTCATTAAGAAGTGGTTAAACTTGGATGTACGCAGGCGCAATAATAGATCCCCCCAGGGTTCATTAGAGGGGGCTGCCGAAGTAGGTCACCAGTCTCACGTGGAATCATCTTCTAATGTGCAATCATACTGCTGAACAGCATTCTGCTAAACACACCCTCAGAAGATCCGACATAAATTACAACTCGAGATTATAGTTGCAAAGCCACTGAAAACCAAACGAGCACTGAAAGTGTGCTGCAGCAATCCAAGTAATTGCGGAATCTAATCTCGTTATTAGGCAAACCTAAATTGGGCTGTGGTGTGCTATAGTAGGCGACAATGAGCCGGAAATGAGCTCCGAAATGCTGACTGAAACCAGGGAGTGGAGCCTTGAAATGGCAGGAGGCGAGCTATTTGCGACGCTGCTCTTCCTCGGCGCCCACTTTGCCATTTCCGTTACCACGCGGCAAAGCGCATGGAACTCCGTCGCCAGTGGGTCCTCACGTCCGCATGGAAAGCGCACGGCGTTGGCGCGCAAGCCAGGCGCAGAAAATGACTCTGAGAACGAGTTTCATCGGCTTTCAAACCCCGCACTTCACACCCCACCCAATCCTGCCTCGTAACAAGTTGCGGTTGCCGCTGGTAAAACTGATCGCAATAATTTAGCACCTTTATTGTTCCGAATACGCCAATTAGTCGCGTTTCTGCACGACATTCGCGCACACAATTCCAATTCTTTTGAGACTAATCCTTAAGCGCCCTGAACCAGTAAATCCTCTACACCTGGTGCTTTGCGTGACGACTGGTTCAACAAAGCCCGAAGAAGAAGTTAGTGAAATCGTTCCAATTGGCAAAGTCAAGCCATGACCAAAAATTGCAAATATCTTCGTGTGACGAATTCAATTAAGCTTCGACCCATCTCAGGAGAGCCGTGGATACTCTGCATGCGATGCCCCCACCGAGAGGGGATGTTCCATCCAGGTAGTTGCGGGAATTCGTCGTGAGATGGGAAGCATCATCATCGCGTCGCAATCCAAAGCGGTAGTGCAATCTTGCTTTCGGATACTGTACTGATGAGATCCTGGTGAATGAGATGCGAGTGCAATGTGGAATGATCTCAGTTGCAAGTCCAGCAATGCACAGTTGGTTGCAGCATGGCATAGAAGACTGAGATGGATTGATTTGTCCTCTGAGTTGCGGACTCTAGAGGGTAGAAACTGAGAGAGCGTGGGCGGGGTGGGCGAATGTGTGTGACATGGGTTTGCGCTTGATTCTGTCGTCGTGGGCTCGTGGGTTACTACGGAAATAGTGAGTTCACATGTCCTGGATTCTTTTGTTATACATTTTTCTCGGTTTTACCCGGCGTGTGAGAAAAAAGATCCAATCAGGTGCGTGGCTTTCTGCAGTGCTTCGTGGGCGGAAGCACCGAAATTTACTGCCACGCGTAGCTGTTGTGGTTGCGAGTCACAACTGACTCCCTCCCGCTGCCCGACAATGGGTGGCTGGTTTTGCGCCTGGTCTTCGCGGAAGCCAAGCAGGCGCTTCTCCAGTGCTTGCTTTACAATAGAAAGCGCGCTGGCGGTGGCGAACCTATCGCTCGCGAATTGACCCGGGAAGCCTTGGTTTTCATCTGCTTACCCTCATGCCACCCGATTTCTGAATCATCGCGAGGTGATGTTGTCTGGAGTTGCTAGCAAGGTGGAAGAGATCGGGGCGGAGGTTATTGACCTGTTGGGCGGGAATGTGAGCTCGCGCTGGGTGATCCGTGCGAGGATGTCGGCAACGGTGTGCGGCAATGTTGACCGTGGCGTGTGCCTCCGTCGTCGCTAGAGAGTGTGTGTGTGTGTGAAGAGCAGGATCATTGCCCTGCCGTATGCCATCTCCAAAAAGTTTTTTCGTATCGTTATTGATGGGACCAGTTTACTTGGGAATGAGGAAATGATCATCTGTGGGAGTTCGTCATATTGCAATTCTAGTCCGGACTACTCTTTGATCTTCCTAGTCACTGACTTCTTCGTCCCATCGGCGCATCGATGGTCACAACGCGAACGAGGGGGGAACGAAGACGAAGCATTCAGTGTTTGCCAACATTAGTTGAGCTCGTCGTGCAGGTAAGCTGGAGATTTCCTCTCTTTGCCGCATAGGTTTCCTCTCATTTATCTCCTCCCTTCGGAACTCTGGTTCTCATCGAACGTGTAGCTCCAAAAACTGGTATTATAGCCAGGACACCAGTCAAACGTGGTTTGCATGTCGCACAAGTGAATAAAAATGATTTTACAGTTATAATCTGTTAGAGTTCAGGTTGAGTGAGCTTAGTGCAGGGTAGACTGATGGTTGTGGGTTTATCGCGATTCTTTTTGTGCACTTTTGTTCTCTTGTATTGCACCAGCAGTTTGCATGGTGAAACTGGCACATAAATCTGCACACAAGTTGTACTTAGAGTTATGGCTCCTCAGGCCCTACATTACATCATAGGACTGGACTGTCGACGTTCTTAAGTACTCTGGAATTAGGTACTAGACCTAGAGTCTTAGACTATTGCAATCGCTGTCGTTACGATGTCAGTACTTCCTAGATGATATGAAAGGGGAGTTTATTAGATTCAACATACGTCGCTCCGACAAGCAGTTGAAATGCAACATCAGGGTCAAGTAGTCGTTGTGGTCAGAACAGTAAGGATGGCGCGCTGCTTTCTTTCTCATGCATTCCGGAATATTCTCTTGGCTTCGTCGATGCTGGAAGACGTATAGTGTGCAATCGTGGCGCTAGATTAAGATTTTTCTATATCTAGCAGTAGATTTGTTGGTAGTCAGTGCGGGTGGTGCAGAGGAGCTGTTGTTGTACGCCGACGATAAGTTCTGATCACGATTGAGATCACCAATGTAGTTATTGTGCACGCATTGTGGCTAGGTTGAGTCGTTGCAATTGAACCATTGTGTTGTTTATTTTATTTATTTACTATTTTTTCTTTTCTTTTCTTTTCTTCAGGTTAAGTATGGATGTAGTGCACGTGTGGATAGGAGATGGAACTGGAGGGTTCAGGAATCCTCAGCAGTTTAGGCTACATAATGGCCTGGAAAGAAAAATAAGAGTTGGCTTTGTTTAAGGATGTGGCTATAGGCGAAAATGGTAAAACCTTGATCAGTATGTAACTCTCAAGCAATATTTTCCTCGTTTCATTCGATTCCTCGAAGACTACGATTTGCAACATTCTTCGTCATGAAGACTGCCACGCCAAGGGTAACTTCGAAGCCCATGACTAGGGCGACGAATGGTGGGACGTGGGAGCGGGCTTCTACTGCGAAGAGCTCAACGAAGTCACCAGATCCATCTCCTAAGGCCGCTACTCCTCGATCCTCAAGCGCCATTCCAATCCGCCAATCGACTCCCACAAGGAGGGCAACTGGCAATAGAGCTGGTACTCCTCGGGAAGGAAATGGCGCTAGTCAAGGGAATTCACCCAGCAACGGCGCCACCAGATCCTCGTCTGTATCAAAGGTGAGTCCGACGATTTCCAAAGAGAGCTCTGCAACAATGCCACACAGGTCAAAGCAGATTCTCAACCACGACTTCTTGTCGAAGACTCCTAAAAATCGCGGTCCGTCCATGCTCGGTCGTTCGATAGACGACCCATCCGCCATTCATCAGCTCAGACGCCATAGTGTGCCTTTAAGCAAGGTTCACGATTATATGTCGAGGAGTTACGACCACGGCTCCCTCATTTCACTTAAGAGCAACGACCGAGGCAGCAACTTTATGTCACGAAGCCAGGACCATGGGCCAAAGTTCTTATCCAAGAGCCAGAATCAGGGCCCTCGGAGCCTGTCCAAGTCGCAGGACAGGGGGTTGATGTCCAGGTCCCAGGACAGAGGATCCCTCACTTCTTACACAAAATTTCAGAGTACTGGCCCGCGTAAGTTGACTGTACCGGAGTATGGATATGATGGCCGGCGATTGTCCACTGGAAGCAAGGAGACGGTGCAGCAGACCCCCCGCGTGAGTACTGCCATGCAGAATGCGCTTCGGGGAGATCGCGGTTCTATCCATTTGCAAATGGGGAGGTCTGTAGACTCCACAGTAAGTCTATCTACAGCGGCGTCGTCCCCTAGTGATCGTGGACGAGGAGGGCACCAGAGCTTTATGGATCCGTACGAACGTAGGCTAACCCCTTTGCAACTCTCTCAGTCGCAGGAGTACAGAAGCGGCGATATAACCCCGGAAGACACTTCGCCGTTGGACGCACGGGCTCCGACGCGCGGCGGGACGAAGCATCGACAGCTCAAGTCGCCTGACTTCTTCGACGTGAAGAAATTGAACGGAGACTGTGGTGTGATCACTGCCGTCTCGAGAATGCACAACAAGGCCAACGGAGTGAGACCGAAGGCATCCGAGGAGGATCACGATATCATTCCAGACAAGCATCTCCACTCGGAAGCGTTTTATGAAAACAGGCGTGATAGTCTAGCTGGCTCTGCAAGGAAGGCTTTTAGCGTGGAATCTGACTCCGCAGATGGAAGCTCGCATTCCAGCGAGATAAACTACAAGTTGGACAAGGAGTTGAGTGGCGCTAATGACTTGCTTGATATAGGATCCTGGAATGACGACGATGAGGAGTATCTCCGGATCTACAAACTTCACGATCGCAGTGCCGATGGGTCTTTTGTTGACATTTTAGAGGATACAGCGTCCGAGTCTGCTGCAGTCGGCAAGAATAACCACGTCGAGGGCACGAATACATCTTCAGGCAGAAAGAAATGGGGGGAATTCTCCAAAAATTCAGTGGTTAGCAACCATGACGGAGGATTGTACCGCAAGAGCAATACTGGCTCTGAGTTGGATACTTCAACGCAACCCTCCCCACAAGAGTCTCCTCCAAGGGGCTCACCTCCTCCAAAGGGCATTTCGGCAACAAACACTGATGCTGTGAGCAGAATTTCGTCGACCTCGGCGACCAGCATTGACTTGAACCGCAGCACAGATACAACTTGCTCTACTCACAGCCAGTATGACAACACTTTCTGGAGCGATCCTCCTATTAATGGGAATTTCAGACCGTGGAATCCCACACGCGAAGCAGAGATGACGCCTGCTGTAGTTGCGGCACGGTCCTTGCCCATGGAGGAATTCGTTCCTCCTCAGGCAGCTGCGGTACTTGGTTCTCAAGGACCTGCTGACAATTTCGCATTGAGCGAAAAGAGGGCATTGAGATACGACGACGGGTTGGAAAGGCTCACGAGCTACATGAAAAATGCTAGCCAAAGTGCTCGGAAGAAGAGAGGATTAAGCGATGACTTGACTTCTCAAACTTCAGGGTGTTTCGATTATCTTGTCGATTTCTTGGAAACGCAGACGAGTCTCGCGGATGTGCTCGTTTCTGCACACGGTGAGTCTAGGAAGGCCGACTTCGGTGGACTTGCAACTGGAACCGATAAAGCAGATTTTGCGAATGCCAAGGCCATTAGACGCGTGGATTCTAACCCGACAAACGATACAGGTTTGCTTAGCAACAGATCCATGGAGAGCAGGATCACAGATTTAGGTAGTGAGGCTAGCTGGGAGTCCGGTAAGAGTAGATCTGTACAAACACTTGGAACTACAGGGAGAGTCATGGACCAAATTACGGAGAAAGTCGATTCTCTGTCATTCGATAGCCCTAAACACTTGTCCACTTTCAAGTTTGGCCTCAAGAAGACCACAGTAGGAGCATTCGAGACTATTACTAGCTCTGAAGACCAAGGGCGTCAATCCAAAGCTGATGGACGTCAAGAGATGTCGGCCCCGTCTAGCAGAGCTACATCGGAGCGGTCGTTTCCCCTGCACAAGATGTCGGCACAACTCAGCACGCCTCAGTCTCCAATTTCTAGCTGGCGCTCACATACAGCACCTAATTCGCACAAAACATCGCGTAATCCATCTCGAAATCCTTCTTGCAATCCGTCACCTAGTCAATCAAAACGCACGCACTCAGGTAATTTTGGGATTGCGTTCTCCAGTTTCAATCAGTTTCTGTAAAGAAATTTTTTGTAGTTGCAACGATAAACCCCTTACTCACTATTTCTGCACCTACTCCGCTGACACGATGTGCTTGCAAAATTGTGGCAGATGAGAAGCCCTTGAGTAACAGCCATCAAATGCCATCGCCTCTATCCATGTCTGCACGACATATAAGCGTTGTGTCAGAAGGTGATGTTGGGCTGAGAAATGGAGAGGGTGTGTCGAGCCCGTCTAGCTTCGACAAGCCAGTCCCCGAATTAAAGCCAAGTAAAGGCAGGGAAGCGAAGCAAGTGAAGAAAAGCTCTGTTGCTTCCATGGAGAAGAAAACGGAGGGACCTGTCTCACCGACAGTCGAAGCTCCAGTGAAGTATGTGAAGATGCATCCTTCTCACGATGGCAACAGCGACCAGAAAAGCCCAACGCGGGTTGAGCAAGTGAATGCGACTCCATCAAAAGGTATAGGCAGAGGCGTTGTAAAGCATGACGATAGAGAGAGCCTCACTCATCAGCTTAATCAGGCCAATCAAGGTTGCGGTTGCAACATCTTGTAATACTTAGGCTGTAACATTGATCTACACAACAATTTCTCGCACAACAGTGCGTACACAATATTGTCCATCGGCGTACCCAGCATTCATCAAATGACAACGTCCAGTACAATCAAGCAAATTATTAAATGGAATATGCTAAAGATTTCGAAAAACAGGGAGATCCCTATTCTCAACAGTTTACAAAACTGAGTACAATGGACAGCCACCAACTAATACTTGAAACGCTACAAATAATATAACTTTGGTTTTACAGACTGCAGACTGCTATTCCAGGTCCTCAAGCTCTACATCGGATGCATTACTTGTAAACAATCTTCTCATGCAATTGAAAGAAGTTGCTCGTTCAGAAAAGACTTGCTAAAAGCTCACTAGCCTGCATTCCACTAAGTAGAGCACTCTCTACCTTTGGTGCTACGCAGAAGTCCCCACATAGAGCAATACGTCGATCTTCAATCAGCACACACTTCTCTTCGGGAGCTATGGGAGTTGTTGGAAATGCTCCTCCCCTGCAACAATCCAGATCAACAGTCTTATCCTTCAACCCGGTACTAAATTATTTAGAACTATTACCTGGATATTATATCTAAGTGAGGCTCCATAAACGTGCATAAAAGAGGACTGAATGAAGAGCAAAGATTAGTACCATCGATGTGCTTTCATGTAGATGGGTGTCGGCATATCTGGAAGCAGGGATTGGAATCCTGTCAGTAAGTCACTGGCTACAGCAGCAAGCAACTCATTCGAAGGCTTGCCCATGCCTGCTTGCGCAATTATACCAGCAGCGTACTCTGCAGTCGAGTGCACCACCCAACACTCACTGCACCACATATACTCAACAAAAATCAGCTACTGGGTACTTTAGATTGAATGAATATACCCACGTGACGTTTCAACTACTTAGAAAAATAAATAAAAAGGGTACCGCTGCAGTGAAAGGTTTTTAAAAGTTAATCAATACTCATATTAGAGACAGCCGGAGAGCTTATGAGTAACCTTGAAGTTTTGGCTCGGCCGGGTTTACAGCTGTCACGGGCTGCCCAAGAGACTATCTTTGATCCCTCTACAACGAAACCATCCAACGGTATCTACATGAAGACAAAAGCGAGTCATTCAAGGGAAATCATGAAGTAAAGGTAACAAAACCATACAGACTTATAGATCTAACACAATCTGAAGATAAAAAAAAATAGGGATGGAAAGGTTGAGTTCATAATCAAATGTATTTAACGTCCATCGTCAAAGACCATACGCTCCTCTAGCTCTGTTAATGATTCAAAGATCAACAACGAAGTTGTCACTGATCGAGAACAAGGAGCTAACAACCATTCATTGCCAGCTGCTTAGAGTAAACTTACCAAGGTAAGAGGCGAAGAGAAGGCCATCATTACAGCAAAGCAAGGTGCTGCCTTCACAGCAGCAACTTTCTTATGCCATTCAGGAAATCCAGCTCCCTCTACGTTAAGAGCACAAGTAAATGAATCAAATGTTGCGACTTAGCACTTCCAGGATTACAAAAATCAACGCAAAGTGAGTGGAGAGCATTATTGAATCAGCTAGATGATTGCTAACATGCATCGCAACTTCAGCTTTCTAAAAATCCATTGAACAACCTTCGTACAAATCACTAGAAAGTATCAGACATTTATTGACCAGAAAAAATTAGAGAAGTTGAATCCCACTCGATATGGTGAACGCAAACGGCATACGGAATTGATAACCACTTACCAAGGAGAAGTTTAGCTGCACCTTTGTCGGCCACAACAACAGCAGTGAAATTTCCCAAGTTCTCCCCATCTTTGAATTTCAAGCTCCATGTATCCAGACCTTCCACCCAGTCAAGCCCAACGACTTGAGCACCATACTTGGCTTGCACGCCTAATTTGCAGCTCCCACAGTTTCGTCAATCAATACAGTCATCAGGTGTTGCGGAAAGATTTTCCAAACCGAAAACTTGTTTAATATAGGCAAATTACAACAAACATCTATACACAATTGGTCAACATATCTACCTGGATGAGGAGAAGAGGTAAAACCCTATTAGAAAATGGGGTAAAGCCCAACTTCACAAATTTAATTCTGTCAGACCAAACTAGGATAAGCATCACGTTGGTTATATTCTTGTACATAGTGGGTAACCGAAATGATACCTGGTGAGGTCGTAAGGGCCTTGCATATAGCATTCATTCCCGGAACACCTACATACCTCTTCTTTACATCCTGTTGAACATACAAAAATGTGTCCAAGATTAAACATGTGGTGCTGTAGACAAACAAGAAACATACTGCATTTTAACTCCAGATTCTTAAAACCAAGTGCTCGTACCGTATCTTCAACAAATTCTCCAGTTGCGACATTCAAGGTCCCAAAACGACCTTCCCAATCAGCAACAATTCCTGAGGCTTGCCACTTATCAACGAGTTGTTGAACTTCCGCAGTTTTCACAGTGAAGTATTGAGCTCCGTGATCAAACATAAGCTCTGATCCATCTTCAACTTTCTCCCTATTAATGGATACAATACATAGCTTATTCACTTTCTCCAGTGATAGTGGCATGCATGAATATATTAATCCTGAAATAGCTCTTCGCAATCGACTTGACGTGTACGTCATGAGGAAGAAATAAATTGTTTACTTACCTGCGTTGGGACATACGACCACCTGGGCCACGCCCGGAATCAAAAACTTTCACACCCAAACCCTTCGCAGCTAGTAACGAGGCGCATACTGAACCCGCTACTGCATAACAACCAACTCAATTTCCGTCAAATTTAACATAAAAGATGGGAGCTGGCAAACCTTGAAGTCCCCTCCGGAGTTATAAAATAGCACCGAAGTGCAGCACCACGTCTTTTACTACCTCTCTGATCAAAACATTCAACAATTCAAAGCCAGACCAGATCCCAACAAAGAAGTCATGTGTGTGAACGTTTGCTTGCCTCGAATTGGACACTCTCCGAAAATAAACCCCAAAAACCCAAATACTTCAACCAATTGCAAAGCAACCTATTACAAGCCTTAATCACTAGACCTACACACGCTTGCCCGAGACAAAACAACCACTACAAAAATGATTTGTATTCAGCGGAATGTGCAACACTAAAAGCTCAATAGGTTGTTCAGAAAGCTACATGCACGATCACATGAAAGCAAGAAACAAAATATCAGGGAGATAAACCCACCTCCAGCACCAATGACAGCTACCTGGGGAGGTGACGAATCTTGCCCAGAGAACTCCATGGACGAATGGGAGCTGCTAAAACTTGCTCTACATGCATACAAACTCCTCCTGCGGCAACTCAAAGCCGCGGAAGATTGAAATGGGATAGGGAGAGACGAAATACAGAGACGGTGCAGAAGATGAGCAGAGTGGAGACGACGCAGCAGCATTGCGTTGGCTCAAAACTGAACTACACCATCACTTGCGACATTTGGCCAGGTGCTAATGACTCCAGGCGGAATTACTGACCATAATGATACACCCACAGCTGGCTATTGAATCTCTTCACCAATGTACATGGAAACGTATCACTTTCCACGCTATGGATGAGAAACCAGACTGCAAAATCGTGGAAGGTCCAATTTAGGGAAATCGGTGACCAGACTGGAGATGCGCCGAGACTCGAGTCCCGACTAGCTAGACCTGAAAAAACAGAATTTCTCATTATCCTAAGACGGCAGCCTTCATCTTTCCTTCAGCCAGCAGTCTTGCGAAAAATTATTCGGATCATAAACTTTATGCACAAATGTCTGGAAAGAAATCCAGAAGAGCGTTCGCTCAGCCAATGAAGGACTTGCCTGGCAACACTAAGTCCATCGGTGTATTTCAGCGATAGTTGGGCTGCTCGAAAGGAGTGTAAGTAAATTAAAAGTGAGATTATATGGTTTATGGAAATCGGAGAATAGCTGGTGGACAATGAAATCACGAAGTATTATATTTCTTTCTTTCTTTCTTTCTTCTCAAGCTTCTTATTCCGCAAATTTCTGAATATCATGTGGTGGCCCAATCGTTTACGGCTGAATTTCCCGAAGATGGATTATTTCCTTTTGTTATTAATTGACCTGCACAAGAGTTACGTATGCTGTGCAGTGAACTAATTGGCAGCAAAACAGTTTTGACAGGAGTTCCTCAAGGCCGATGTGTTTGTACACTTTGGACACTTCCATCATTCTCGTCTTGAGTAACAAGTTGGCGGTCTGTCGAGTCCCACTGGTTGTCGACAGGCAAATAAAGCCAGGACCAAGTGGTGCAAATATGATATAAACGCTGATTTCAGAAACTTTGATCCAGGCTTTTTATGGTGTTGGTCACGAGGCTTTTTTATTCAGTACTCCTTCAAAACTCTCCGAGCTACATTTATGCCCCCTTTCATCGTTCAGGTCACCAGCTTCACACACTCTACGAAATATGCTCAAGTCCTTAAGTCTGAGCCAAATGCAAACCTCGTAGTGTCGCAAAGACAATTTCCATTCAGTAACAAATATCATAAATGCGTGTCAAGAAAAAATGTAACCTCACCGAGATTTTCGATACAATTTCGTAATTGCAAGGACCTTACAGATTCAAGAACACGGAAGAAAGTGTAGAATCGGAATGACCAGCACCACCCAAGGAATGTCTTTGGGTGTTAAGAATTGAAGATCCTAACATACAACCCGAATGAGAAATCTCTTCTACATAAATGTTTGGCGCAGATATACCCTCCGCAAAAGCTCCTTATTATCAAAACTGGTTTTTAAGCAGAGAAATCACAGTCACAGAACGAAAGTAATTCTGAAAGAGCAGACACCTCCGCCAGCCCTGAAAAAATTGTTTAGGCAGGAATTGCTCCGAGGTTTCTTAGATTATCCTCGACGAAAGGATACATCCGTTGAATTTTGCTGAAATAAAGCCTTCTGTGCTTGAAGAACAGGTCCGTAAAACGCAGAGTGGGCCACCATACAATCTTTTAAATAATGTGTCTTCTGTGCGCGTGTTCACTGCAATGTTCACGTCTGCAGTCTGTGCATCGTCAACACAAGTCTCTCAAGCCTGAAACCGCTTTCCGCAAGGACCAGACTTCATGAAAAGACAAAATCCGCATTCCTCTCCGTCCAGCTGCACGAGTGATTATGCTAAATATCACAAGCGACATAACTCGGACACATTCGGTATTTCCCGGGCTAGAAAAAATAGAAATGCAACCTAGGTGTTTTAATTCGGACCTCTAGAACTCTTCGCTTCCCACATGGAGGATACAATTCAACAGCTAAATAACGACCCATAGGGCACAACGAAGTGCCAGAACATATCCAAATCTCAATATTATCCATCACGAGTCTCCACTTTCAAATCTTCTGTGGTGACCCAATTTAAACTCAATTTCCTAGTTCATTGCAATCCGCTTCGAATAGTACACAAAGTCCATACTTTTCATGACAGCGAAGCAATGAAACCATGAAATTGCACTTCGAACTCAATTGTCTGGAATGAAAATTACAGTTATGAATATTCCGGACTTTGTAATTATAAATCCATCCCATTTCACCGGTATTGCCATTGACAGAGTAGGAATCGGGGAGGTAGACATGGATGACCAGAACTTGAAGGTGGATTCAATTCCCTCAATTAGGATTAATCATTAGAATATAAATTATGCGTTGTCATTTTGTAGGGAATCGGCGGGTCCATACAATGTAGTCTCCTCTCGAGTGAAGGTTCGCTCCACATTCACCTCTTCGTGACAAGTTCCTTCAAATCACCACCGTGCTCAACAACTATGACCGCAGCAATCACCGGTTCACAAAAGGGCACTTCCTCCTGCTCTGATACACAATCTTCAATGACTTGATCAAGAATGAAGAGTCCGGCTCTCCCCGTAGTAGTCTGACATTGAGCTCGAAAAGGGCCTGTCATGACAAGTCTTTAACATGGTATCAGAATTGAGAGCACACTCTTTCGATTCTCAGGTAAGAACTACGCGGGATGGAGCCAAAGAATGAAGATCTACCTGCAGAAGGAGAAGCTGTGGTACGTCCTACAGCTGGATGTGGTTATAGAAGCTGCAATGAAAGCAGACGCAACAAAGAAAGAGAAGTGGTCAAATGATGACCTCCAAATCAGAGACATGCTGATGATGATTCTGGATGATTTTTAGCTTCGCATTGTCCAAAGGAAGAAGACGGCGAAAGAGATGTGGTATGTGCTCAGCAATTACCACCAAGAGAAGCTGACAGCCAACAAAATGCACCTGCTGGAGAAGCTGCATAACTTCAAGATGAGGCTTGGCGAACAAATCAGTGAGCTGTTGACAAGGCTGGAAGATCTCATATCCCAGCTTGATGCTTTGGAGCAATCCTTGAGTGATGATGACTTGCTCATCACAATCTTGAAAGTTTTCAGACGAGAGCATTCCCATGCTGTAGAGGCACTGCAAATGCAGGCGAACCTTTCCCTTGATGAGAAATCTCCACAAGTTGGATGTAAGAGGAGAAGATGATGCAGAAGACAAGAGTCTGAGCATATTTATTGGAGCGGGAAAATGCTTCAATTGTGGCGAGTGTGGCCACATGAAGAAACACTGCAAGAATCCTCTCAGATGCTTCAAGTGCACTAGCATTTGGCACATCTCTTCAGATTGTCCAAAGAACAATACTCCAAGCCGGGGCAGAGGCCAAGGTCGTGGACGTGGCAGATGGAGGAGTGGAGGATGCGGTGGTGGAAGTGGTGGTGGTGCCTATAACGTGGAAGAAGAAGAGAAGAAGCAAGACACTGGAAGAAAGCCTAGCTTCACCTTCCATGTCTCAATTGAAGAAGACGAAGCTGCTGCTGAAGAAGATATTCTAACAGCTCAAGTCAATGTTATAGGAAGTCAAAATGAGTGGCTGATTGACTCAGGGACAAGTCAGCACATCTGCAATGAAAAGTCCTTGTTTTTCAAGATGGAGAAGCTGCACAGACCGAAGCTACTGGTCATGGGAAACGACAGTGCAAAGACAGTCGAGTATGCTGGTGCAGTCAGGCTTGACTTTCAAATTGAAAAAAGAGTACTGCAGGCAATCATCCCTAATGTCCTGTATGTATTGCAGATGGAAAGAAGTCTCTTCTCTGTGAAGATAGCAGCCAGGAAGGGAGTGAGAACAGAATTCTCTGATGAAGGCTGCATCATGAAAAACAGAGAGAAGGTCGTTGGAGATGGATAGTCTATGAGAGGTGACTTGTACAAGCTTGTGTGGAGGAACCTGGACACATTCAGATGAATCTAACTGAGAAGGACAGCCTAATGTTGCGACACAAGAGGTTTGGCCACCTCAGAGAAAAGAATCTGAAGCTACTGTTGAGCAAACAGATGGTGAAGGTATTGGAAGTCAATCCAAGTAGAGAAGTCACACCAGACTGTCATGGATGCACAGAAGAAAAGCAGCACCATGACTCCTTTGAAGAGAAGGATCAACATAAAAAGTGAAACAAACTGGAGTTCGTTGAGAGATGTCAACCCTGCAATTTGGGCGAGCAATTCTTACGCACTGACTCTCATGGATGATGCCACCAGGAAAGTCTGGGTCTACTTCATGAAGCAGAAGTTAGATGCTCTTGGCATCTTTCAAGAGTGGAAGACGTTGGTTGAAAAAGGGAGTGGGAAGCAAGTCAAGATCCTCAGATCTGACAATGGAAGAGAATTCACTTCAAAATAGTTCAAGCAATTCCGCAGAAGTGAGGGCATCAAATAGTAGTTGACTGTCAACATGAGAAACAATTCTAGACCTGTTACTCAACAGAACGACTCAACAAGACCCTGGTCGAAGCTGCAAGAGCAATGGTCCATGATGTTAAGCTGGATAAGAGATTTTGGAGAGAAGCAATGTTCACATTTGCCTATCTGAAGAACAAATCACCCTGCGCGAGACTTGACTGGGTGACACCATAAGAAGCATGGAGTGGAGAAAAGCCTGATGTGAGTATCTTTGGGAGCAAGTACTCAATTCACATATCAAGAAAGAAGAAGTCATGGAATGGAATCTTCATGGAATACTATTGGGAGAATTATACTATATAGTACACTAGTCTCATGTATAGAATACTATCTACTTTGTATTGACCTTACACCAAGAGTTGTGACTCTTGATGTCACCCTTGTACACACAATATATTGTATATCAATATATCATATTAATAATACTATTGTTTCCAACATGGTATCAAAGTAATAGAAAATTCAATCTTTAGAAAAAACTTTGGTGAATACTTTATTAAGAAAAGAATTGTTGAAATTACAAAATAGTTTATAATGAAAATAATATCAACAGAATTCATTATAATAGAAAATTTTGATGAAGAACTTGAAGTTCTTCAAAGCATGAGAAACAATTCTAGACCTGAAAATGGCAACATACAATCCATAGCAAAGATAAAATTGAATTGATTAAAAATAGATTTATAAATAATTTTAATTCTATTTTAAATTAAGAATTTTGAAGATGATACAAAAAGTGGACATCAATCATGTTCCAAAATTTGATGGTTCATATTTTAATATATAGAAACATAGATTAATATTAGCTTTCAAGGATGAAAAATTATAGTCCATAGTAAGTAGTGAAGAATGCTTACCAATAGAACCAACAGTAGCTGAAATTGTTGCCGGAGCCCCAGCTTTACCTACCATAGGAGTAGATAGTATAATCACATGGGTAGACAAGAATACCTTGTCTTTAACCATAATCAACAATTGCCTAAAAAACAACATTGTTTCACATATACAATCTTGCACATCAGCAAATTCAACATTGTAAGAATTTATAAAAATATTTGAATCACATGATGCAGTAACTAAGATGTATTTAAAAGATAAATTATAGACCTTAAAAATGGAGAAGGTGATAGTGTTATTAAACACATACATACTTTTAGAACATATATGGAATAATTGTTGGAAGGAAGATCAGCAATTCCAGATGATGAAGCAATTCTCACTTTAATGAGAAGTTTGCTACTAAGTTATAGATCCTTCATTAGCTTTTTAAGAATATAACCTGAGATCACATTAGCATCCTTGATAACACATTTCATCCACGAAAAAACATTCATGAAAAACATGAGTTTAACATCTGATAATAATTTAGCCTTATATGTAGGTAAGAAATTTGAGAATAACAACAAGAAATCTTATTTTAATAATAATTTCAGAAAGAATTCACAAGGAAAGAGTAGTACCTCCAAACCACATGAAAAGAGCAATTTTGCTATTGACAAAAAGTGTTTTTTCTGCAAGAAATCAAGTCACTTGATCAAAGATTGTAGAACAAGAATAGCAACTGAAAATTGCAATAACAAAAAAGAAACAAATGTTGTTACCAAAACAAATAAATTATATGTAGCAGCACTTATAATTAAAGAAAACCCAAATTCAATGTGGTATGTGGACTTGGGAGCAATTCAACATATGTGTCAATAGTTAGAAGAATTTGTTGAATACATCAAAAGTGAAGACAAACAAGTTGTCTACTTAGGAGATGATACTACATCATACATAATAGAAGGACATAGTGATGTAAATATCAAACTTACAAATGGTGATGAAAAGATCATATTTGATGTATTACATATATCAAGACTTGCAAAGAATTTATTCTCTGCCAAACAATTAAATAAAGCAAGAGGAGAAATTTGCATAAGAGCTGGCATCACTACACTTATAAATAAATTTGGTCAAATCATTGCAATATGTAAATTAAATCCTTATTTATATAAATAAGTTACAAAAATACTTTTAAATAAGCCTTAAATTGCTATTCTAATAACAATATAATTAAATAAAGCTAATTTATGGGACCTAAGACTAGGACACATAAATCCTCAAAGACTCAAACAAATACAAATCATGGCAAAGATGATTGATTCCTTTGATGAAAGAAAAATTATCTTATGCCAACCTTACATAGAAGATAAATAACATAAGAAAAAGTTTCCTACATAAGATGCACAAAGAGCTATCCAATTATTAGAACTTATATATTTTGACATTTGTGGTCCTATGCAAGTAGGAAAACATTCAGGATGTACTTACTTCATTACATTTATTGATGATTTAATATGATATTTCCAAGTGTATTTGATGAAACATAAATCTGAAGCATTTGTAAAATTCACCTTATACAAAAAAAAAAAATTGTAGAAAAACAAACAAGTTTCAATATCAAAACCTTAAAATCTAATTATGGAGGTGAATATACATCCAATAACTTTAAAGATTTCTATAAAAAAGAAGGTATTAAACAAAAATATACTATAGCTTATACACCACAATAAAATGGTATTTTCAAAAGAAAAAATAGAATATTAATAGGAACAATACTTGCAATGCTATTCTATTCAAACTTATCTAATTTTTTTTGGATGAAGCACTCCAAACAATAAATTACCTCTAAAATAGGAGCCCTATAAAATCTATATAAGTTACCAAAATACCATTTGAATTATGGTACAAAGAACAACCAAATTTATCATATCTTAAAATATTTGGTTGCAAAGCTCATGTATTCATTCCTAAAGAAATCAGAAAGAAGTTAGATTCTCATTCATAAGAGGCTATCTTTGTAGGCTATAGTGAAGAATCTAAAGCCTATAGACTTATGAATACACAAAATCAGCTAATTCTTATTTCAAAAGATGTTCTTTTCAATGAAAATCTATAAGATCCACAAACAACCACATACTTGTAAAAAGACAATAAAGAATTTTTACTAGATTAAAATTATTCAAACACCCTTCAATAAGTATAAGGACTAATAAGCAAAACATACCTCATGTTCAAGGCATTTCTTTCCTACCAATGCCACCACCACAAGAAATACATGTATTTGATCAACAACCAATACATAGTACTTCTTCAAATGTGGGAGAACAATCCCCTTGTCACATTGATGTCATAGAAGACTCTTCTCAACCATCATTACTAAATGATCAAGAGATCTTACTTCTTAAAGATGATGAAGTCTATTCTACATTACAAATTCCAAATCTTCCTTTTTGTTCTAGACCAACAAGAATTATTCAACCAACCATAAGGTTGTTAGAGTCTATACAAGGCAAAAAAGAGTATAAACAACAATGTAATTGGCACCATCAAGCCTACCTTCTTTCTAGTCATATACAAGTTCTAAACTCCATTCAAGAAGCAATAGAGAAGGTTGATACTCAAGAATGGCAAAAAGCAATCAATAATAAAATTACATCCTTAAATAAGAATAATACATGGTACATGACAAATTTACATCTTTATTGAAAACCAATGAGTTCAAAGTGGATTTTTAAAATAAAAACTAAAGCTGATGGAAGTATTGACGAATATAAAGCAAGGTTAGCTACAAGAGGTTTTATCCAAGTTCAAGATATTGATTACACAGAGACATACTCTCCTATAGTTAGACTTAATTCTATCAAAGTTTTTCTTTCTTTAACTGCTCAACATAATTTGAAAATACATCAACCAAATGTTAAAACAATATTTTAAAATGGTTTTATAGAAAAAGACATCTATATGAATATTCTTGAAGGATTATCTTTTACACATACTAATAAGGTATGTAACTTAAATAAATCCCTACATGGTCTTAAACAATCATCTAGAGCATGGTATCAATGATTAGATCAATACTTAATCCTTCACAAATACCAACGCCTCAAATCAGATACAAACATATACATCAAAAGAGAAAAAAATAAGGATTTTATCATAATTATAGTCTATGTTGATGATTGTATTCTTATCAGTAACAAGCTTCTTTTAATTCAATAAATCAAAGACATTTTCTAGTAAGAATTTGACATGTCTGATGAAGGAGAAATCCATTACACTTTAAGAAATGCCATACTAAAAAATAGAAAAGCAAAATGGATCATCCTCTATTAAGCCAAATACTTAATAAATAAACTTAATAAATTCAATATGTTGAATTTCAATCCAATAAGTATTCCAATTCAATGAAGAATTTATTTAAGTAATGAAGACTATATTATTTTTTTTGATTATTTCTATTCTGAAGTTGTTGGTAGTTTAATGTATGCCATTGTTAACTCTAGACTCGATTGTGCTTATACTATCAACAATTTAGTACAACATCTTTCTAAACTAAGACTTATACATATTCAAATTTTGAAAAAAACTATGAGATATATAAAAGGTACATTAAACTTTGGAATAAAATATCAACATTAATCTCAAGGTGATATTCTCCATGGTTATTCTGATGTTGATTGGATATGTCATAAGGACACCTATTTCTCCACTTTTGGATTTTTCTTCTTATTGGCTAGAGGAGTTATTTCTTGGAATAGTAAGAAATAACAATCTATTGTTTTATCTTCTACAAAATTAAAATATATGGCTTTAACAAAAGCAACAATTGAGGCCATATGGTTGAAAAAATTATTACATGAACTTAGATTCCTTCAACATGCACCAACTATCATATATTCAGATAGTCAAAGTGGCATTGTTTTTAATAAAAATCCCAAATATCATTCTTGAAACAAACATGTAGACACATAATATCATTTCACTAAAGAGAAGATTCTTTCTAAGGAAATCAAACTACAATATGTGTCAAACATACATATGATAACAAATATATTTACAAAATCTCTTCCAAAAAAAATATTTACAATGCCTATCAAAATTAGGCATGTATCAACTTCCTCTAAATACAAAACAAGCAAATTGTTGTACAATCATTTAAGTATTATTAGTCTCTTTCAAACAATACAATTTTATATAACATAAATATTTTGATACATTATAGAGAGGAAGACAATCTAGTAAGATAAATTATTCCAAATCCATGACATATCAAAATACTAAAAAAAACCTATCTATTCACACTTTTAGGAGAGAAATTAGATCCCTTATAGGCTTGTTGTACAGTTCATAGTCAAGATTGCTGTAGGGCCGGTAATAGAACCCATTGTAGATCTTCCAACTAAGCTTACTGCAGAGTCCACTATAGGACCAATTACAAGATCCATTGCAAGACCAGCTGCAAGACCCATTGCAGAGCCAATTGTAGGATTTGCCGTAGAGCTTGCAACTAAGTTTACTATGGAGCATGTTGTTGTGCTTATTGTAGATCCTGCCAACGTACTTGCTATAGAGCTTGTTGTTAAGGTGATTGAATCTACAACCAACTTTGCTTAGATGCCTTCTTAGGAACTTATTGTTGCATATGTATTCACAATGCCTCCTCTAACAACAAAACAATCAAGAAACAATAAAAAATAAATAAATAAACATATAGATAAGAAACAAGAAGCAACAAACAAATACAAGTCAATGAAAAAATACATACCTTCTCAAATTTGAACAAGGAGTGGGAAAGCTACAAAAGAGCTTCATAACAATGCAATACCAAAAAAGAGATTGAAATCCTATATTTTTCACATATATTCTTTTTTAAAATGGATGAAATTTTTCTATAGATGAAATTTAATTCAAGGATGAAGATTAGTATACTAGTAAGAGTATTGAGAGAATTATAATATATAGTATACTAGTCTCTTATATAGAATACTATCTACTTTGTATTGACCTTACACCAAGAATTGTGACTCTTGGTGTCACCTTTGTACATATAATATATTGTGTATCAATTGATCATATTGTTAATAATATTATTTCTAGCACATACTTTATAAATAAGAAATCCTATTGTATGTGGGATTTGATGAAGCAAGAAGTAGTAGCTACAAGAGATGTTAAAATGTTTGAATCTTTGGAAGAAGAAAGTATCACATTAGACTTGAAGAAGTCATAAGAGAATCTTTCTAGGCCATTACAACTAAGAGAGCAGTTATTGCCGCAATTAGAAGTGGTGCAGCAACCTCAATTGCAACCAAAAGAGGTACAATATCTAGAAGGGGCTACAAAACTTAGAAGATTGAAAAAAGATAAAATAATCCCTCTCAAAATGACCATTGAGAAGCTTGAAAAAATTCATTATATCAATCTTATGAGAGTAAATATTGTGACCATAGAAAAGTCTTAAAATGCTAATGAAGCAATAAAGAGAGGAGATGCAAAAGAATGATTAAGAGCCATGAATGAAGAGCTAAGAAGCTTAGAGAAGAATGGCATATAGAAGTTATCTAAGCTTCTACTTGAAAAGAAAGCCATATGTTACAAGTGAGTATTTAAGATCAAGAAAAAAAAAATAAATAGAAGCATGGAGAGATACAAAGTGAGATTGGTCATAAAAGACTATGCATAGAAGAAAGGCATCCACTACATAGAGACCTTTGCTTTAATGATGCAGTTCTCATCGTTGAGAACTTTCCTAGCCATTGGAGCTACTAAGAAGATGCAAATCTATCAAATAGATGTCAAGACTGCCTTCTTAAATAAGGACTTGTAAGAGAAGAGCTACATGCAATAACAAATTAATAGAATTACCATAGTAGGATAAAAATACCTTGTATGTAAGCTAAAGAAGTTGATGTATAGGTTGAAGTAAGCTCCTAGAGAATGATGTATAGGAAGATTGATAACTTGCTACAAGCTAGAAGTTTTGTGAAATTTCAATTTTTTGATGGCATTTATATAAGAAGTGATGATGGTAGCAAGGTAATCTGTAGCATTTATGTTGATGACCTGATTATCGTAAGTAAAGATCTAACAAAAGTAGACAAAGTCAAGCAAATGCTAAAAAATCAATTTGAGATGTCAAACCTTAATGAAGTTAGTTATCTACTAGGTATTCAAATTTAGAAGAGGCAAGATGGCTTCATTCATATATATCAAGAAAAGTATGCAAATGAGGTGCTAAAGAAGATTAGTTTGTTAGTTTATAAACCAAGTGATATACTCTACCTATTGGAATCAAACTAAGTACAATGTTGGAACTAGAAGAGTAGATGATCTTAAGTGGTTATATAGTCTTTGATTGGAGAGGATGACTAAGCATAGGATGGAGCATAAATAGATATGACTTTCTATATGCATGAAGAGCAATAAGTTGGAACAAAAGAAGTAGAGCATTGTGGCTTTGTCCTCATATAAAGTGACAATATACATGCATCTAAAAAAGTTGAGTGGATAAGACTATTCTTAGAAGAAATAAAATATGAAAAAAATAAAATATTCATGATAAGTGACAATACAAGTACATTGAATTTGATGAAAAATCTTATTTATTATGTTAGGACCAAACACATTAACATTTAGTATCACTTTATTAGACTAATAATTGATAAATAAGAAATAAAGTTTGAGTTTATGAACACCAAGTATCAAGCTGTTGATATGATAAAAAAAGCAATATCTCTAGTGTACTTGAAGATGTGCAAATAGCTAATAGGATGGTACTAAGTAGAGATAAAGAGAACTAGCAAACATTCAAAAAAAAGAGGTGTTGAGATATTGAGCTGTTCATTGTATGCTTAGCTAATTTAGAGTAAATATCTATGGATTCTACAAGTGAATATTTATTAGAGTTCTTCATCAAAAAAGTAGTTGAATTAGTCGCACCGCCAATGCAGAAGTTAAGATACAATGGTTGTACAATCAAACTAAATCGATTCCTATGATTTGAAGATTGTAGAGCTGTCTACTAAGATGTTCTATGCTAAAGATTAAAAAATTGATAATTACAAGAGAAAGTATCCAAATGAAGATATTTATAAAAAAATTAATATAAAAATATGATGTATAGATGTACAATGTATTAATTAGTCTTAAAGTAAAGAATAGTATGAGGCCCATTTAATAAATAACAAATACCATTGAGTTGAATTGATTTTGGTCCATGGTGCTTGAATTGCTTATATAGCACATCAATCTATAAATTTAGAAGTTACTTATATAACACATCATTGTTTGTTTAGCTAAATTAGACTAAGTTTGTCTTTAAGAGAACTTAATCAAGAGTGTAGAATCTAGCTTTCTTTCTAATATTCTAACATTGAGTTCAAAGTAGGTCTTTTATGGCAAGTCTTCAATAATATATATATATACACAAACATATATTTTATAATTTATAACCTTAATGAATAAAATTTTTATAAAATATGCAAGGTTTTATAATTTTAAAGATGCTTGAGATACTAATCATGCAAAAAAGAATTGTAGCAGAAAGAAAAAAGTAAATGTGTTATAGAAAATTTGAAGAATTGAACTATTGACCTCTTATAACCTAGGTAAGAATTATAGCACTAGTGTTGATACCTTCATTCACTAAATCTTTTTACTACTTAAAATTACAACTATAAGAACCAATTATAACTATTTTTTTTTTTTTATAGCCATGCACTCCTCACAACAAGGACAAACTATCACGGACATATACATTTACCTCAATAGTTACTTATATGATTAAGTAAAAGTAGGTAAATATAGAATAATTTCATAAAGTCTTCTAAACAAGCTTCCTAGAAGCTTCATAGATGTGGTTTTGACTTTAGATATGTTTGTAGGTTAGAAACTTGGCCAAAAAGCTAATCATATATTGGTAGCTTGTGGAACAAGTCATCTTCGTATAGTAGCTTGTAAAACAAGCCAATTACATGGTACATACATAAATAACTTGCCTTGCAAGATAAGACATGTGGCTAGCAAAGTCAACACATGTTGGAGGTCCTATAGGACATTGCCACGTAGCTCTTAATTAGATAGTATATATGGAGGCAAGAGTGAAGCCTTCTTCACTCTTGTCAATGTCTTTCTAGTCTTAGTCTTGTTTCAAGACTTTCTAGTCTTCTTACTTTTGATAATAGCCATTCTAGTTAATATTACACCATCTTTTGAGTGACTTTCTAGTTCTCTTCAGTAATAGAAGAGTGTATTGAGGATTCTCTTTCCTCAAGATTCATGTCCTTAACAGTTTGACAAGAGTGCCAACATATTGTTTGTCTTATTTTAGAAGTGAATGGATTATCCCACTTCTATTGTTGTATTTTGAAGGTTGCGGACTATCTACCTTTAAACAAAAAATCTTGTTTTCTAATACTGATCTTTTCCTTAAAGAGAGTGGATTACCCCTCTTTGTGGGATTTATTTTTAGAGGTTGTGGATTACCCTCCTCTAATTTAACTTTTGAATTTGTTTAAGTTGTCTATGGAAGAAAAGATTATAGATACTACTCTCAACGAAAGTGAGAATAGATTTACAACTATGGCATATTTTCATGAGCTTGTCAATACTCTAAGAGTAGAAATCTCACGTATTTTCAACATGAATCATGGAAGTATTATGCCTACGCCTATGGAAGAAGTTCAGAGTCTATGGCAAGAAGTTGTACAGTTGAAAGAAGCAAGTAGATCAACGTCACAATCAAATCCAAAGAGTTTTGCTTCTACAAGTATAATAAGGATAAGAATTAATATGCCTAAGAAGTTTGATGGAATAAGATCAAAATTTTGAGGATTTTTCCAACAAGTCAAGTTCTATCTAAGGTTGCACCCTTTCCAATATCTTGATGGATTCATCCAAGTCGGATTAATAGGCACACTACTATCAAGAAGTGTTCTTTCTTGGTTTGTACCTTTAATGGAAAAAGATTCATGACTCTTTTATGATTTGAAATCATTCCTAGAAGTGTTTACGGCCACATTCTGAGAAAGTAATCAAAAACAAGTAGCAGAGACTAAGCTTTTATCCTTACGGCAAGGATCACAATCAACTACTATATATGCTGTCAAATTCCAAATCCTTGCTTACGGTGTGGATTGGAATGATAAAGCACTTATTAATCAATTTCGATATGGATTGAAGGATAGCATCAAAGATTTATTATTAACAATACCAAAAGTAGAATCTTTGGAATAATTTATTACTCAAGCCATTATATGCCACAATTGTTTATTTAAAAGGTGTCAAGAATAAAGTCAAGTAATAGTGGCACCTCCTAAGTTTTCTGAAATATATTCGTCAAAGTCGGAACCAATGTAAATTGATATGATATATTTTAAATCTCTCACAAAGCAGGAAAAGACTCGACGTCACCAAGAAGGATTGTGTTTATATTGTGGAGAAGCTAAGCTCATTCTTCAATATTATCCAAAGAAGTAATGCAATTACAAAATCAGGAGCATAATTACCAAAGAAGATAATGTGTCAAAAAAACAGTTTCTCCATCTATAATAGGGTATCAAGGACAAGAACTCGATGAAAAAATAATTCAAACAAGTGAGCCTTTCACTCAAAGAAAGGTAACAAAACATAAATAAAAAAGTATGTATATTGAAAGAGAAACTGGAATGGCTATTGCCAAAAGACAAGAAAACTAGAGACCCTTGAAACTAGACTAAAAGCAAGAAAGGAGTTGACAAGAGTGAAGAAGCCTTCACTCTTGTCTCTATATATACTATCTAACTAGGGGCTATGTGGCGACATTCTATAGGACCTCCAATATGTGTTGACTTTGTAGGGCACATGCCTTGACTTATAAGGCAAGTTTTTCTATGTGTGGGCCACATAGTTAGCTTGATCTTCAAGCTAACATGTGTGGCACATGGCCAACTTGTTGACCACGTTTTTAATCCAAAAAGTCAATTAAAGACACCAATGAAGTCAAAGCAGCATCTAGGAAGTTTCTAAGAAGCTTCTATATTAAATATTATAGAATTAACTTACTTTTATCTACTTTTATTTACTTCTACCTATTTCTATATGTAATTATTAGCTTACATGATTATGGCCGTGACATTACCCCCCCTTCTAGAGACGAGTTCCACGAGGAGAGGTCATCATATGTTGAAAAAATCTATGATGCGACGAATTGTATTCGCCACATACTCTGATCTCTGTTCTCTTCAAAGATGATTGATAGGGCCTCTCAACCATCGATAGTGTCCCATACCAGGGCGGGAAGACCACCCAGTTATTTGATCATTGTTGAGGCCTTTGTAACTTCCTTCGAATAGAATATTTAGAACACCATTAGGAGTTGTTTCTTCCTCTAGCAAAATCACCAAACATCGAGAGTCCCTTCCCAAATCGTGATACCAAACGCGTTATATCTCACCATCTATTCGAGGAAGAACATGTCATTCTTGAAGATCTTCATCTCGATTGTGTCGTCTTGAAGGTTGTGACAATGGTAATGTCTCATCCGACAGGTCAACAAATGAAGGTTCTTGAGTTGAATCCGCTGGTTGTTGGTTCTCCATCTCCTGAGCGCCACTACTACAATGAAGCTACGAACAAGAATTGAAAGTAGAATGTTATCTTGCCTAGATGTTGTTTCTTTTATAAAGAAGGTTTTCATCTTGTTTTTGATGGATGTCGTCGATGAAAAGCCTCCACCACCTTTCTTGCATTTGTAAGATTCTTTATTGGCTCCCATGTGCATTCACTAATACCATATCCATGCCAATGGACAAGATATTCTAATTTATTTCGGCATCGCCTTGAATCTAAAACTTCTCCTACTTCAAATTCTTCATTATTGTCCACTTCTACAGGAAGAGGTGGAACTTGTCATCTTCTTGGTATGTTCACTGTCTTGTATGGTTCAAGAAGAGACACGGGGAATACTGGATGGATTTTCATTGACTCTGGTAGATGTAAACGATATGCAACTGGCTTGATTTGTGTAGAAATAGAAAATGGTCCCAACCTTCGATAGTCCAACTTGTCACAAGGACGAGTGGTCTTGATATTACGACGAAGTAACCATACCTTATCACCCAAGACGAATGATGGTTGTTCCTTTCGATAGACATCCGCATTGGCCTTTTGTTATTCTTGAGCCTCTTTTAACTGCGCCTTCATCGTTGCATGTAGCTCTGATAAATGAATTACCAAATCTTTCGCAGCAGGATTATCAACTTTTGAAAAGTCAAAAGTATCAAGTCGTGGATGATAACCATAATTAGCAAAGAAAGGTGTTTATTTTCTGGAAGAGTATACCATGTTATTGTAAGCAAACTCTGCTAATGGCAAAAGAGTTGTCCAATCATCTTGTTGGTAATTAATGGTACATCTTAAATATTGCTCTAAAACTTGATTAGCACGCTCCGTTTGTCCATCAGTTTGAGGATGGAATACTGAAGATAGTTTTATATCCACTTTAAGAATCTTGAAAAGAGTCCGCCAAAATCTTGATACAAATTGAGTTCCCCTATCTGATATAATATCCTTGGGTAATCCATGATAGCGATAGATATTGTCAAGAAAGAGCTTAGCTGTTTCTTCACCTATGATAGATTTTGTACATGGTACAAAATGTGCCATCTTGGTAAAACGATCTACTATCACGAATATAGACTCATAAGAACCTGAGATTGGAAGATCCGTGATGAAGTCCATAGAAACAGAAGACCATGGTTGTTCTGGAATGGGTAATGGCTGAAGAAGTCCAAAAGGTCGATGACGAGGAGTTTTTGATCTTGAGCAAACATCACATGATTATACAAAATCTTTAACTGCCTTCCACATTTGAGGCCACCAAAAATCCCAAGATATCAGCTCCAAAGTCTTATTATATCCGAAATGTCCTGCTGCTGGGAAGTCGTGACGAGCTTGAAGAACACGTAAACGTGCTTCTCCTTCGGGAACATATAGGCGTCCTTCAAATAGAGTAGGTTGTTCTTGAATTCAAATTTAGATAGATCATGAGATTTAGAAGAATTGTTCTTGATATCATGAACAAGAGGGTCTGAAGACATACTTAACTAGACTTGCTTAAGGAAAGTTAAATCAACAGTCAATGTTGATTTTATTGCTCGAAGATAAAATTGTTCGGGCTTCAAGAGAACCATTCTTTGTTGCTCAAAAGCTGCATCTCCTTCTTTTGGTACAAGATAAGAACATCTAGACTAGGCATCAGATAAACCTTGTTGTTTTCCTGGCCGATAAGTGATGATGAACTCGAATCTTGATAAAAACATGCTCCAACGAGCTTGGCGATGATTTAATACGTGTGCTGACATAAAATATTCGAGGTTCTTTTGATCCGTATACACGGTGATTGGATTAGAACGGCCTTCTAGATAATGACGCCATTCTTGAAAAGAATCCACAATTGCAAGAAGTTCTTTGTTATGGATCTCATAATTGATTTCTGCTACTGAGAATTTTCTTGAATGAAAGGCTATTGGATGAAGTTTGTCATCTGTTTCCATTTGTGATAAAACCGCACCCAGAGCAAAGTCCGATGCATCTGTTTCCATAAAGAATGCTTTGGAAAAATCAACATGATACAAGATTGGTACAGAAACAAACGCTGTCTTCAAAGATTCAAAAGCAACTTCCGCTTCTTGATTCCATTGGAGTTTGTCTTTATAAGTCAAACGTGTAAGTGGAGCTGCAACTCGAGAGAAGTCTGTGATGAAGATCCGATAGTAGTTGGCAAATCCCAAAAAATATTCGACATCTCTTACTGTTTTTGGGATCTTCTAGTCTATAATAATTTTAACTTTCTTAGGATCCATCATAAGTCCATCATTTGAAATGATGTAAGCTAAGAAATCGACTTGAGTAGTGTGGAATACACACTTTTTTATCTTGGCATAGAGTCCTGCATCTCTTAATTTTTGTAACACATGGCGAACATGAAGTTCATGTTCTTTTGGATTCTTAGAATAGATCAAGTTGTCGTCTAGATAATATACCACAAAATCGTCCAAAAACTCTCGAAAAACATCATTCATTAGATGTTGAAAAGCTGCTGGTGCATTTGTAAGTCCAAAAGGCATGACGTTGTATTCAAAATATCCATACCTAGTTCAAAACGTAGTCTTCCATTCATCTCCTTCTTTGATGCATACTAGATTTTATGCTCCCCGAAGATCTATTTTTCTATAGATCTTAGCTTGGTTCAGCTGATCAAGAAGTCCAGATATTAAAAGTAGTTGATACCTATTTTTGATGGTAATCTTGTTGAGTCCTTGATAATCAATACACATTCACAATGATCCATCTTTTTTCTTCACAAATAGAATTGGAGCCCTTGCCAGAGATTTAGAATGGCGTATGAAATTCTTGGCTAGATTTTCTTCAATATACTCCTTGAGTTCAGCCAACTCATTTTGTGATAAACTATAGATTAGTCCGAATGGCGGTTGTGCCCCTTCTTGAAGGTCAATTGAGCAATCATAGGGATGATGTTTCGAGAATGTATCCGCATTCTTTTTTTCAAATACATCTTGAAATTCTTGATATTGGCTTGGAATGCCACTTGAAGTCTTTTCACGAGTAGAAACGGGTGTAGCATAAATAATGTATGGTGATTCTTTCATAGCAACATGTAAGAAAGCTCTTGCACCTATAAATACGGGTTTAATTGAACTGACCCTATGACTCTCTACTTGCTTAATTACACTATTAGTTATACTTTTAGAGAAAGTAAGAGTTCAGAAAATCCAATGTATTTGAGGGTTGTATTTTTTTAACCACGATAAACCTAAAATGATTGGATTAGAGGGAGATCTAATGATATTAAATACTACAAAACTATAATGACCATTGATTATTACTTCTATAGGAAGGATTTCGTGAGTAATATCTCCAGAAGACAATGGACGACCATCTATGACTTCTACATGAACAAGTTTAGTTTTCTTTACTAAAGATATGCTATGTCTTTTAGTAAATTCTTCATCTAAAAAACACGCTGAGGCTCCTGAATCTAACAAGGCAGAGACTTTGTAATATTTAGGTCCTAAAATAACATTTAATGTAAAACAAGGAGAGGGCTCAGAGGAGAGAATAGGACCTTTACTAGAAGTTGTGCAAGGTTCCAGTCGCACGGTTCCTATTATAGCTGGACAAACTCGTTTTCCGACATATTATCTTCTTTCATAGCCATACTCCTCATTTTGTGATTGCGTCGTTTCTTTGGACAATGTTGACCAGTGTGCTTTGGTTCTCCATAATATAAACATAATCCTTCTTGACGAAGACGAGTCTTTTCTTGCTCAGTAAGAGGTTTGAAACGTACTGCATCAATTTGCATATCCTCTACTTCTGAATGTATGTGTTGAAGAGGTATTGGTGTTGTGTCATGGCCATAATCATGTAAGCTAATAATTACATATAGAAATAGGTAGAAGTAAGTAAAAGTAGATAAAAGTAAGTTAATTTTATAATATTTAATATAGAAGCTTCCTAAAAACTTCCTAGATGCTACTTTGACTTTATAGGTGTCTTTAATTGACTTTTTGGATTAGAAACGTGGTCAACAAGTTGGCCATGTGCCACACATGTTGTTAGCTTGAAGATCAAGCTAACTATGTGGCCCACACGTAGAAAAACTTGCCTTGTAAGTCAAGGCATGTGTCCTATAAAGTCAACACATATTGGAGGTCCTATAGAACGTCGCCACGTAGCCCCTAGTTAGATAGTATATATAGAGACAAGAGTGAAGGCTTCTTCACTCTTGTCAACTCTTTTCTTGCTTCTAGACCAGGTTCAAGAGTCTTTAGTTTCTTGTCTTGTGGCAATAGCCATTCCAGTTTCCTTTTAATATACCTACTTGTTTATATTTTGACTTATTATATCGAGATAGCCTTTTTGTGTATATTTTCCCTCATCGAGTCTTTGTCCTTGATAGATTGACAAGAGTACACTTACAATATCAAAGCTTTGTTTTTCTTAAATGAGAGTGGATTACCCCTTTCTCTTGACAAGACGTAAGCATATTAGAAGTTTGCGGATTACCCACTTCTAAACTGATATTGTTCTTAGTATCTTCTTTGTTATTAAGTCTTTCTTTTCTTTTGTCTTGAGTAGTATCAAACAAATTTTTCTTCTTAGTGTCATTATGGCAGAGCTTGTTGAAATGAAGAGTACAATGGCACAAATGCAAGAGCAAATGAGGGAGTTAATGCTTGCGATGCATCAACTCAATTCACCAAAACATGAAAGAACAAGAATAGCAGAAAGTGGAGATATAGAGATGATCGGAGCTGCTTCAACATCTACAACAAATCACGTTCCTTCTCCAATTGTACAACACCCTATAAGCACTGGAGAACCAAGAATTGCCTTACCCGAGAAATTTGATGGTACGAGATCTAAGTTTTGAGGGTTCATCAATCAAGTATAATTGGCAATTGAACTTCAACCGCAAAGCTATCCAACTCCAGGATCACAAGTCAGGTTTATTGGCACTCTACTTTCTGGTTCTGCATTATCGTGGTTTTTGTCTTTTCTTGAACAACAAAATCCAATATTGGACAATTTGGAAGCTTTTTTGGTGGAGTTTTGATCTATGTATGGTGAACACGATGCAACTCGTGTTGCAACAAATAAGATCCAAATTCTGCGACAAAGAAATCGCTCAGTAACAGTGTATGCTTCACAATTTTGACAACTTGCAATTGACATCAAGTGGGATGATGCTGCACTCATCAGTCAATTTCTTTATGGATTGCAATACGAAGTAAAGAAATTGATGCTCAACTTACCTGATCCTCAAACTTTGAGTCAAGCAATCGATTTTGCGATAAAATGTGATAATCAACTTTTCAAATTTCGATCCGAGAATCATTCACGGGAACCTCAATATTATTACTCAATGGCAACACCAACATCTTTGCCAAACGTACATTCGGAAGTAGAAGACATGAAAATTGACGCGGTACGTTTTAAACCCCTAACTGAGCAAGAAAAGATTCGTCGTCATCAAGAAGGATTATGTTTATATTGCGGAGAACCTAAGCACACTGCTCAACATTGTCCAAAGAAATGACGCAACTATAAAATGAGGGGTACGACGGTCAAAGAAAACAACATGTCGAAAAACGGATTCGTCCAGCTACAATAGGGACCATGCAGGTGGAACCTTGTACAATTCCTAATGAAGGTCCTATCCTCTCCTCAGAACCCTCTCCTTGTTTTATAATAGACTTATATTTAGGACCTAAGAATTACAAAGCCTGTGCTTTATTAGATTCGGGAGCCTTAGCATGTTTTTTAGATGAACAATTTGTTAAAAGTTGTAAAATATCCTTTGTACAGAAACCTAAACCAGTACATGTAGAAGTCATAGATGGTCGTCCCTTGTCTTCTGGAGATGTCACTCATGAAACTCATCCTATAAAAGTAACAATAGACGGTCATGATAGCTACATAGCTTTTAACATAATTAAATCCCCATCCAATCCAGTTATTTTAGGTTTATCCTGGCTAGAAAAATATAACCCTCGAATAGATTGGAATTCGCATAAACTTGCCTTATCCCAGAGCGTTATTAATAGTTCTACCAACCAAGTAAAAAATTATAAGTCTAGTATAGTAAAATCTGTACTGATAGGTGCAAAAGCATTTATACACGCAGCAAAAGAAGGATCAACTTTTGCTATTTATGCTGCACCTATTTCTGAAAACGTAAAGACTTCAAGTGGCATTCCAAGTCAATATCAGGAGTATCAAGACGTTTTTGAGAAAAAAAATGCAGATATTCTTTCTGAGCATCGCCCATATGATTGTTCAATCGACCTCAAGGAAGGAACTCAGCCACCATTTGGACCAATTTACAGTTTATCGCAAGATGAGATGGCTGAACTCAAGACATATATTGACGAGAATTTAGCGAAGAATTTCATACGCCATTCAAAATCTCCAGCAGGAGCTCCAATTCTATTTGTAAAGAAAAAAGATGGATCTTTACGAATGTGTGTTGATTATCGAGGACTCAACAAGATCACAATCAAGAACAGGTATCCATTACCTTTGATATCAGGACTCCTTGACCAGTTGAATCAAACTAAGATCTATACAAAAATAGATCTAAGAGGAGCATATAATCTAGTACGGATCAAAGAAAGAGATGAATGGAAGACTGCGTTTCGAATCAGGTATGGACATTTCGAATATAATGTCATGCCCTTTGGACTCACGAATGCACCAGCTGCTTTTCAATATCTCATGAATGATGTATTTCGTGAATTCTTAGACAATTTTGTCGTCTGCTATCTAGACGATATCCTGATCTATTCTAAGAACGTCGAAGAACATGAAATACATGTTTGTCAAGTATTACAAAAACTTAGAGATGCAAGATTGTACGCCAAGATGGAAAAGTGTGTATTTTACACTACCCAAGTTGACTTTTTAGGATACATCATTTCAAATGATGGTCTCATGATGGATTCTAAGAAAGTCCAAACAATCATGGATTGGAAGATTCCAAGGACAATAAGAGATGTCCAATGTTTCTTGGGATTTGCCAATTACTATCGGATCTTCATCAAAGATTTCTCACGAGTTGTAGCTCCACTTACACGCTTGACTAGTAAAGACAAATTCCAATGGAATCAAGAAGCGGAAGCAGCATTTGAAGCCTTAAAGACATTGTTTGTCTCTGCACCAGTCTTATATCGTGTTGACTTTTTCAAGGCATTTTTTATGGAAACAGATGCATCAGATTTTGCCTTAGGTGCAGTTTTATCACAAATGGGATCAGATGACAAACTTCATCCGATAGCTTTTCATTCAAGAAAATTCTCAGTAGCCGAGATCAATTATGAGATCCACGATAAAGAACTTCTTGCGATCGTGGATTCCTTTCAAGAATGGCGTCATTATCTAGAAGGTACTTCTAGTCCAGTCACTGTATATACAGATCACAAGAACCTTGAGTATTTCATGTCAGCACGCGTATTGAATCGTCGTCAAGCTCGTTGGAGTATGTCTTTGTCAAGATTCGAGTTCATTATCACTTATCGGCCAAGAAAACAACAAGGTTTGTCCGATGCCCTATCTAGACGTTCTTATTTTGCACCAAAAGAAGGAGATGCAGCTTTTGAGCAACAAAGAATGGTCCTCTTGAAATCGGAGCAATTTCATCTCCGAGCAGTGAAATCAACACTGACTGTTGATTCAACTTTTCTCAAGCAAATCCAGTCCAGTATGTCCTCAGACCCTCTTGTTCATGATATCGAGAATAATTCTTCGAAGTCTCATGATCCTTCTAAGTTCGAGTTCAAGAATAATCTATTATATTTTGAAGGACGCCTATATGTTCCAGAAGGAGAAGCACGTTTACGTGTTCTTCAAGCACGTCATGACTTTCCAGCAGCAGGGCACTTTGGATATAATAAGACTTTGGAACTCATATCAAGAGATTTTTGGTGGCCACAAATGTGGAAGTCAGTCAAAGACTTTGTACAATCATGTGATATTTGTTCAAGATCAAAAATTCCTCGTCATCAACCTTACGGACTTCTTCAGCCATTACCTATACCAGAGCAACCATGGTCTTCTATTTCTATGGATTTCATCACAGATCTTCCAAGCTCAAGATCTTATGATTCTATATTTGTGATAGTAGATCGTTTCACCTAGATGGCACATTTTGTGCCATGTACAAAATCTATCACAGGTGAAGAAACAGCTAAGATTTTCATTGATAATACCTATTGCTATCATGGATTACTTAAAGATATCATATCGGATAGGGGAACTCAATTTGTGTCAAGATTTTGGAGGACCCTTTTCAAGATTTTAAAAGTGGACATAAAGCTATCTTCGGCTTTCCATCCTCAAACTGATGGACAAACAGAGTGCGTAAACCAAGTCTTGGAGCAATATTTAAGGTGTACTATCAACTACCAACAAGATGATTGGACAACCCTTCTGCCATTGGCAGAGTTTGCTTATAATAATACGGTACATTCTTCCATGCAACAAACCCCTTTTTTTGCCAATTATGGCTATCATCCACGACTTGATACTTTTGATTTTTCAAAAGTTGATAATCCTGTAGCAGAAGATATGGCTAATCGGTTGTCAGAGTTACATGCAATAATGAAGACGCAATTGAAGGAAGCTCAAAAACGACAAAAGATAAACGCAGATCTATATCGTAAGGAGCAACCACAACTCAACGTGGGTGATAAGGTATGGCTACTTCGTTGCAATATCAAGACTACTCGACCTTGTGACAAGTTGGACTATCATAGGCTTGGCCTCTTTTCTGTTTCTGAACAGATCAACCCAGTTGCATATCGGTTACATCTGTGGAGAAAAAGAATACTATAAGCATAACACAAGTAAGTAGAAATCAGCAAGGTTGCACATAAGAGAAGTGTGGAATGAGATGGTTCTCTCTTCCAACTCTCGTTACTTATAGGTGGTGGTTGCTGCCCTAAAAGGACTTCTTCCACCATTTGACTTTTACACATATGCTCCTTGGATCCTTTGGCTCATACCACGAGGGTATCCAAGGATCCTAGGATCCTATGGCATCTTTTATACCACGAGGGTATCCTATGCCATATACTAATTACTCTTATCTAGTTCTTTGGATATTCCCTAGGACACACTTTATCCTCTTGACTTTGACTCTTTGTCCTTGACCGCATCTTATGTCCATAGGATGCTTTTTCTATATGCCAAGAGTCAAGCCTTTGACCATTAGTAACTTACCTAAGGTAATATCCTTTACGAGGTAACTTATTTTACTTTAACTATTATCTATTCATCTTTATCTTTTACCTCAACACTCCCACTTTGCTAATTGTCAAAGCCCTTCAAACCTAATGCCTTTGTCAACATATGATGTCTATCTTTGATCAATGCCTTTGTTAACAAATCAGCAAGTATATCTTCTGTTGCACAATACTTCAAATCAATCACTCCCATTTCAATCTTCTCTCTTATAAAGTGGTGTTGAATATCAATGTGCTTGGTTCTTGAATGATGCTTTGGATTCTTTGTAAAAGCAAGGCATCATTGATTGTCACAATTCAATAGAGTTGCTTCTAATTGCACAAGTCCAATGTCCTCCAAAACTTGTCTTAATCATGTTGCTTCCATTGCACCATGGCTTACTGCCATGTACTCCGCCTCCATTGTGGACCTTGCAATTGTGGGTTGCCTCTTGCAATTCCATGAAATTGCTCCTACTCCAAAAAAGAATACATAGCCCGTTGTTGACCGCCTATCATTTGCATCTCCTGCCCAATTCGCATCACAATAACCATGCAAAGCAATACTTTCACCTCTAAGGTACAATTTGAAGTCCAAAGTGCCTTTCAAGTACCTCATGATCCTCTTGATGGTTGCCCAATGAATTGGTCCTGCTTTTGACATGTGTTGACTTACGACACTCACCGCATAAGCAAGATCCACCCTTGTGCCAACCATTGCATACATGAGTGACCCAATTGCTGCCTTGTATGGAACATCTTGCATTTGGCCTTCAAATTGTGCAAACTCTTCATCCGTGAGCTTCATCAACTTCAAATTGGATTCCAAAGGTGTTCCAATAGGCTTGCAATCCTCCATGTTGAACCGTTTCAACACTCCTTCAATGTACTTCCTTTGGCTCATTGTGATGGTCTTGTTAGCACGATCTCTTGCAAATTCCACTCCTAAGCAATAGTGAAGCTCTCCCAAATCACTCATCTCATATTCTTTTTTTAACTTTGCCTTCAACCAATCCATCATCTTTAGAGTATTGGTTAAGAAGATTAAATCATCTACATAAAGAATAACAATCATCAACAACTCTTTTTATTGTATCACATACATAGAATGGTCAGCCTCACTTCTTTGGAATCCCTCATTAACAAAGAATGTGTCAATTCTTTGATACCATGCCCTTGGAGATTGCTTGAGTCCATACAAGGATTTCTTCAACTTACAAACAAGATGTTGCTTGCCTTCTTCTACAAATCCTTGAGGTTGATCCATGTAGATGTCTTCTTTCAACTTTTCATTCAAGAAAGCCGTCTTCACATCCATTTGATGCATTTCCAAGTCCATTGCTGCCCCAATTGCCACAATGGTTCTAATGGTGGTGAACTTAGCCATGGGAGCAAATGTCTCATTGAAATCAACACCAGCAACTTATGAGTATCCTTTGGCAACTAGCCTTGCCTTATATCTCACAATATCACCCATTGCGTCCCTCTTGGTTCTAAATACCCACTTACAACCAATTGAAGATCGATTTGATGGAAGTTGAGTCAATTCCCATGTTCCATTGCTCATGAGAGATTTGTACTCTTCTTCCATAGCCTCCTCCCACTTCAACGCATTCGTAGACTTCATAGCATCACATATATTTAATGGATCAGCAGAGAGTGCAACATTGGCATGTTCTTCACTTACTTGAGGAAAGATGTGGTCCTTCCACTATTCACCACGTTGTTTTCTTTCTCTTGTGGGATATCTCCTATCATTTGAAGAAGATTCACCTTGATGCTCTTCAACCTTCTTTTCTTTTGAACCTTGTCTCTTTTCACTCAAAGGTTGGTATTCCTCATCATCATCATCATCTTCAACTTCTTCATTGTTTGTCATACCAATGGTATATACTTTCTTCTTCTTCTTCTTCTTCATCTTCTTTGGTTCTTCATGTTGATTCAAATCTCCACTATCTTCATTGTCTTCATCTTCTTCTTCTTCTTTCGTTGCTGAAATTGAAGATGTGTCCACAAACACACCATTACTCCTACTTGGACACATCTCCAAGTGCTCACAAGTACTTTTATGCTCCATAAATTCAACATCACGACTTTTGATGATCTTCTTGGTATCCAAACACATTAGCCTATATGCCTTGGTACCTTCACAATATCTAAGAAACACACATTTTGTACCTTTTGCATCAAATTTGGATCACATACAATCTGGTACCTTTGTATAAGCAATGTATTCAAAAGTCCTCATGTGTGAAACACAAGGTTTCCTCCCACTCCAAGCTTCTTGTGGAGTCATTGATGTAAGTGCATTTGTAGGACACCTATTCTTTGTATACACTGCATTCACCACAGCTTCCGCCCAAAATTCATGCCCAAGGTTTTGAGCATGAATCATACTCCTTGCCATCTCCACAATAGTTCGATTTGCTCTTTCAGCAACTCTATTTTGTTGTGGAGTATAGGGAGTGGAAGTTTGTCTTACAATACCATGAATCTTCAAAAACTCATCAAAATGCTTTGACAAATACTCACCTCCATTGTCTGTACGCAACATCTTGATCTTGCACTCACATTGCTTCTCCACAAGTGCCTTAAATTCCTTAAACTTTGAAAAGCATTCACTCTTAGATTTAAGGATGAAAATCCACACCTTCCTTGAAAAGTCATCAATAAATGTAACAAAGTACCTTGATCCTGCCATTGATGGTATCCTCATAGGTCTACAAACATCAGAATGCACAATCTCCAACAATTTGGTTGCACGTGTTGCAACTCCACTTGGAAATGAAGCTCTTTGTTGTTTGCCTTGAATACAACCTTCACAAGTAAGATTTGTGCATGAATGACCAAGATCTAAGCCACTAACCATGGATTGGAGCTCCTTCATACTTTTGGCGTTCAAATGACCAAGGTGTCGATGCCAAATGCCAAACTTGTCTTGATCTTGTGGAAATTCAGCAAATGCCACCACTTCAACTCCATTCACCTTCTTACAATTGATGAAGTAAAGATTGCCATCTCTAAAGCCTTTCAAAAGATTATCTCCATCTATTGTCTTCACAAAGCATCCATTCATATCAAATTGCACCTTACAACCATGAGAAACAAGTTTACTCACCGAAAGAAGGTTCTTCTTCATCTTTGGCACATGTAATACTTCTTTCAATCTGATCTTCTTCATTTGATTCTTCACAACAATCTCCACCACAATGGAGCCAATTCCAATGGCTTGCACCATGCCATTATCTCCTAACCATACTTTTGTTGTTGGAATAGTCTCATAAGTGTCAAATGAACACTTGTATGGAGTCATGTGCTTGGTAGCACTTGAATCAATGATCCATTTGGACATGGCAGCCATAGACGTGCCTTCATTTGCCATGAATGCATAATCATCTCCACCAACTTCATCACATGCATTGTTAGCATTTTCTCTATCTCCTTTCTTGGCCTTGTAGCAATTTCGTGCAAAATGACCCGGTTTTCCACAAATGAAGCAAGTTCTTGCATTGCTTCTCACATTGTCACGTTGGTTGGAATAGATACCTTTGCCTTGTCTTGAGAAGAGAGCTGAATCTTCACTTTGATGCTCCTTCTCTTTCCTTTTAGTTACTTCATGTGCAAGTCTTGATGTCACATAGTCCATTGTAAGCTCCTTCAACCTCAAAGACTCCAATGCCACAATGAGGTAGTTGTAGGACTGGGGAAGACTCATGAGTAGAGTCATGATAATGTCACCATCCTCTAAAGGCTTATCAACAATTGCTAGTTGATTTGCAAGAGCCTTTACCTTATTAACATGTGCCATGAGGTCTTCACCTTCTTCCATCTTACAAGTGAAGAATTTCCTTTTTGTGAAGAGGATGTTGGACAAGTTCTTACTCTCATATATGTTGCAAAGTGTCTTCCATGCTTCCGCTGGTCCTTTGCAATGGATAATGTGAGAAAAGTTGGCTTCATCCAAATTTGTGGCAATCATGCCAAAAGCCTTCTTTTCACGTCTTTTGAAGTCCTTGTGGTCCTTAGGGCTTGCATCTATGCTGGGAGGGTCTTCACTCTCATCTACAATATCCCAAAGGTCCAAAGATGCCAACAAAAACTCCATTTTGACCTTCCAATGGTAGAAATTGTTGCCTCTAAACTTCTTAATCACTCTCAAACCTTCACCCTCACTAGAAGCCATGTCTAAGGAGGAGTGTATCAAAAAATATTGAGAAAAGGAGTCTCTAAAAGCTTAAAATCACCAAACGAAGTTTGCACTAGCAGAATCTCAGAATGCCCTGTTATGAACAAAAGAGTGGTATCTCACTGGAAACACTTTCAACTCAACTTGTGAAGCTTTCTTCAAGTAATTGCACCCTCATGGAACTCACAATCACTTGTCTTAATCACTTTCTCATCAAAACACTCAAGAATAATGAAGAAACTTCACCAACTCAAAAGACACTATCAAGGTCTTTCTACAAAGTCTTAACCTCACAAAGCAAGGAGATAAGAACCCACAAAGCAATGTTAGAGATGTACAAGCTTAATACCAATAGCCTCCTTATACCAACAAACCTAACATCAACAAATACCATAAGATCTAATCCATACAAAAGCAACAAAGAGAAAATGACTTCAACTTACTTGAATAGCACAACAAAGAGTGTGTGGGCCCGTAACCTGTGGAGAAAAAGAACACTATAAGCATAACACAAGTAAGTAGAAATCAGCAAGGTTGCACATAAGAGAAGTGTGGAATGAGATGGTTCTCTCTTCCAACTCTCGTTACTTATAGGTGGTGGTTGCTGCCCTAAAAGGACTTCTTCCACCATTTGACTTTTACACATATGCTCCTTGGATCCTTTGACTCATACCACGAGGGTATCCAAGGATCCTAGGATCCTATGGCATCTTTTATACCACGAGGGTATCCTATGCCATATACTAATTACTTTTACCTAGTTCTTTGGATATTCCCTAGGACACACTTTATCCTCTTGACTTTGACTCTTTGTCCTTGACCGCATCTTATGTCCATAGGATGCTTTTTCTATATGCCAAGAGTCAAGCCTTTGACCATTAGCAACTTATCTAAGGTAATATCCTTTACGAGGTAACTTATTCTACTTTAACTATTATCTATTCATCTTTATCTTTTATCTCAACAACATCTACCGAAGTCAATGAAGATCCATCATGTATTCCACGTGTCTCTTCTTGAACCATATAAGACAGTGGATATACAAGGAAGAAGACAAATGCCACCGCTTCCTATAGAAGTAGATAATAATGAAGAATTTGAGGTGGAAGAGATATTAGACTCAAGGCAGCGCCGAAATAAGCTGAAATATCTTGTTCATTGGCGCGGATATGATATTAGTGAACGCACATGGGAGCCATCCAGGAATCTAGCAAATGCATCAGCTAAAGTGAAAGTTTTTCATCAACGACATCCATCAAAACTAAGATGAAAATCTCTCTTATAAAAGAGATAAGATTGAGGCAAGATAACATTCAATTTCCTATCCTTGTTTGTAACTTCTTTGTATTTGTGACGCTAATTAGATGGAGAGCTAACAACCAGCGGATTCAACTCAAGAACCTTTGTTTGCTGACCTGCCGGACGAGACATTACGATTGTCACAACCTTCAAGACGACGCAATCGAGATGGAAATCTTCAAGAACGACATGTTCTTCCTCGAATAGATGGTGAGATATAACGCGTTTGGTATCACGATTTGGAAAGGGACTCCCGATGTTTGGTGATTTTGCTAGAGGTAGGAACAACTCTTGATGGTGTTCCAAATATTCTATTCGAAGGAAGTTACGAAGGCCTCAACAATGATCAAATAACTGGGTGGTCTTCCCGCCTTGGTATGGGACACTACCGATGGTTGAGAGGCCCTATCAATCATCTTCGAAGAGAACAGAGATCAGAGTATGTGGCAAATATAATTCGTCGCATCATAGATTTTCTCAATATATGATGACCGCTCTTCGTGGAACTCGTCTCTAGAAGGGGGGGTAATGTCACGGCTATAATCATGTAAGCTAATAATTACATATAGAAATAGGTAGAAGTAAGTAAAAGTAGATAAAAGTAAGTTAATTCTATAATATTTAATATAGAAGCTTCTTAGAAACTTCCTAGATGCTACTTTGACTTTATAGGTGTCTTTAATTGACTTTTTGGATTAGAAACGTGGTCAACAAGTTGGCCATGTGCCACACATGTTGTTAGCTTAAAGATCAAGCTAACTATGTGGCCCACACGTAGAAAAACTTGCCTTGTAAGTCAAGGCATGTGTCCTACAAAGTCAACACATATTGGAGGTCCTATAGAACGTCGCCACGTAGCCCCTAGTTAGATAGTATATATAGAGACAAGAGTGAAGGCTTCTTCACTCTTGTCAACTCTTTTCTTGCTTCTAGACCAGGTTCAAGAGTCTTTAGTTTCTTGTCTTGTGGCAATAGCCATTCCAGTTTCCTTTTAATATACCTACTTGTTTATATTTTGACTTATTATATCGAGATAGCCTTTTTGTGTATATTTTTCCTCATCGAGTCTTTGTCCTTGACATGTTGCCATTGAATCATAGTAACATTGAGGTGCACTTGTACGGTTCTCAGATCGGAATTCAAAAAGGCGATTGTCGCACTTCACAGCAAAGTCAATTGCTTGACTCAATGTTTGAGGATCAGGTAAATTGAGCATTAATTTTTTTATCTCATATTGTAATCCGTAGAAAAATTGGCTAATAAGTGTAGCATCATCCCACTTGATATCAGTTGCAAGTTGTCAAAATTGTGAAGCATATAACGTTACTGATCGATTGCCTTGTCGTAAAATACGAATCTTATTGGTTGCAACACGAATTGCATCATGTTCTCCATACATGGATCGAAACTCCACCAAAAAAGCCTATAGATTATCCAATATTGGATCTCGTCGTTCAAGAAAAGATAAAAACCATAATAGTGTCGAACCTGAAAGAAGCATACCAATGAATCTAACTTGTGATCCTGGAGTTGGATAGCTTTGGGGTTGAAGTTCAATCACAAGTTGCACTTGATTGATAAATCCTCGAAACTTGGATCTGGTGCCATCAAACTTCTTGGGTAGGGCAATTCTTGATTCTCTAATATTTGAAGGGCGTTCCACCATAGGAGAAAGGACATGGTTTGGTGCAGATGTTGAAGCAGCTCCAACCATTTCTATATCATCACTTCCTGCCAATCTTGTTGCTCCTTGTGGTGGTAAATTGAGTTGATGCATTGCAAGCATTAACTCCCTCAATTGCTCTTGCATTTGTGCCATTGCACTCTTCATTTCAAGAAGTTCTGCCATGATAACACTTAGAAGAGAGAAGATGTCTAATATCGCTCAAGACAAATAGAAGAGAGTACTTGCGGACAAAGAAAATGCTAAGGACAATATCAGTTTAGAAGAGGATAATCCGTAACTTCTAATACGCTTATATCTTATCAAGAAAAAGTGGTAATCCACTCTTAATCAAGATTAGACAAAGCTCTGATATTGTAGGTGTACTCTTGTCAATCTGTCAAGGACAAGAACTCGATGAAAAACAATTTTGACAAGTGAGCCTTCACTCAAAGAAAGGTAACAAAATATAAATAAACAAGTATGTATATTGAAAGAGAAACTGGAATGGCTATTGCCAAAAGACAAGAAAACTAGAGACCCTTGAAATTAGACTAAAAGCAAGAAAGGAGTTAACAAGAGTGAAGAAGCCTTCACTCTTGTCTCTATATATACTATCTAACTAGGGGCTACGTGGTGACATTCTATACGACCTCCAATATGTGTTGATTTTGTAGGGCACATGCCTTGACTTACAAGGCAAGTTTTTCTACGTGTGGGCCACATAGTTAGCTTGATCTTCAAGCTAACAACATGTGTGGCACATGGCCAATTTGTTGACCACGTTTCTAATCCAAAAAGTCAATTAAAGACACCGATGAAGTCAAAGCAGCATCTAGGAAGTTTCTAGGAAGCTTCCATATTAAATATTATAGAATTAACTTACTTTTACCTACTTTTACTTACTTCTACTTATTTTTATATGTAATTATTAGCTTACATGATTATGGCCGTGACATAGGGACTGTGCAGCTAGAATCATATGCAATACGTAGTAAAGGTCCTATCCTCTCCTCAAATTCTTTACCTTGTAATATCATAGATATATATTTATGACCTAATAATCACAAAGTCTTTGCCTTGTTAGATTCAGGAGCCTTAGCATGTTTTATAGATGAAGATTTTGCCAAAAATCAAAAAATACCTTTAGTGAAGAAAGTTAAATCCGTACATGCAGAAATCATAGATGGTCATTCATTATCTTCTGGAAATGTTACCCATGAAAATATTCCTTTAGATGTAGCAATTAAAGATCATAACAACGTTGTAGTATTTAATGTAATAAAATCTTCCTCTAATTTGGTTATTTTATGATTATCATGGCTAGAAAAATATAACCCTCAAATAGATTGGATTTCTCGTAGTCTTAACTTTCCTGATAGTATAATCTAAGATCACATTAGTAAAGTAGAAGTATATAAGTCCAATATGTCTAAATCTTTACTAGTAGGTACAAAAGCTTTCATGCATGCTACAAAAGAAAGATCATCTTTTATTATACATGCTACATCCATTTCTAATGGTGAAACAATGTAGAGTGGTATTTCTAACCAATATCAAGAATTCCAAGATATTTTTGAAAAGAAGAATGCAGATATTCTCTTAGAGTATCGACCTTATGATTGTTCAATTGAACTCCAAGAAGGAGCTCAACCACCATTCAAACCAATCTATAGCTTATCGTAGAATAAATTGGCTCCATTAAAGGAGTACATTGATGAGAATTTGGCAAAGAACTTTATACGCCATTCTAAATTTCCAGCCGGAGCTCCTATCTTATTTGTGAAGAAGAAAGATGGATCTCTGTAAATGTGTGTAGATTATCGAAGACTCAACAAGATCACCATCAAAAATAGGTATCCTTTGCCTTTGATTTCAAGACTTCTTGACCAATTCAATCAAACAAAGATCTATATCAAAATAGATCTATGAGGAGCATACAACTTAGTTTGTATCAAAGAAGGGGATAAATGGAAGAGTGCTTTTGAACTTGGTATGGACATTTTGAATATAATGTCATGCCTTTTGGACTCATGAATGAATTGGCTACTTTTCAACATCTTATGAATGATGTTTTTCGTGAGTTTTTAAATAATTTTGTTGTTTGCTATTTAGATGACATTCTAATCTACTCTAAGAACACGGATGAATATGAGCTTCATGTTTGTTGTGTGTTATAGAAACTTAGAGATGTAGGATTATATGCGAAGTTAGAAAAGTGTGTATTCCACACTACTCAAGTTGACTTTTTAGGATACATCATTTCCAACAAAGGCCTTATGATGGATCATAAGAAGATTCAAACTATCATAGATTGGAAGATTCTAAGAACAGTACGAGATGTGCAATGGTTTTTGGACTTTGTCAATTACTATCAAATCTTCATCAAGAATTTTTTTTCAAGTTGCAGCTCCATTTATACTTTTCACTTATAAAAAAAAACTTAAGTAGAATAAAGAAGCAGAAGCATTATTTGATGCTTTAAAAAAAGAGTTTATTTATATACTAATCTTATATTGTGTTGACTTCTTTAAGACATTTATTATGGAAATTGATGCGTCAGATTTTGCTATAGGTTCCGTATTGTCACAAATGGGAACAGATGACAAACTCCATTCAATAGCTTTCTATTCAAGGAAATTTTTAATAGCCAAGATTAATTATGAGATCCATGACAAAGAGCTCCTTGCAATCGTGGATTCATTTTAAGAATGGCATCATTATCTAAAAGGCACCTCAAGTCTAGTTACAATATATACAGACTATAAAAACCTTGAGTACTTCATGTAAGCACGTATTTTAAATCATTGTTAAGCCCGTTGGAGCATGTCTTTATCTAGATTCAATTTCAAAATCACTTATCAATTTGGAAAATAACAAGGTCTATTTGACGCTCTTTCTAGACGTTCTTATGTTACAATAAAAGAAAGAGATGCATCTTTTGAACAACAAAGATCAATTCTCTTGAAGCCCGAGCATTTTCATTTTTGAGCTATAAAATCAACATTGATTGTTGATTTAACATTTGTGAAGCAAATTCAATCAAGCATGTCCTCTGATCCTCTTCTTTAGGATATCAAGGATACTTCTTCTAAGTCCCATGATACTTCCAAGTTTGAATTCAAGAATAATCTATTATATTTTGAAGGACGCCTATATGTTCCAGAAGGTAAAGCTTGATTACGTGTTTTTCAAGCTCGTCATGACTTTCTAGCAACAAGACATTTTTGGTACAATAAAACTTTTGAACTAATATCTAGGGATTTTTGGTGGCCGCAAATGTAGAACGTAGTCAAAGATTTTGTACAAACTTGTGATGTTTGCTCAAGATCAAAAACTCCTCGTCATCGACCTTACGAACTTCTTCAGCCATTATCCATTCCAGAACAACTATGGTCTTCTATTTCTATTGATTTCATCATGGATCTTCTACTCTCAGGTTCTTATAAATTTATATTCATGATAGTAGATCGTTTTACCAAGATGGCACATTTTGTACCCTGTACAAAATCTATGACAAGTGAAGAAACAACTAAGCTTTTCATTGACAATATCTATCGCTATCATGGATTACCGAAGGATATTATATCAGATAGGGAGACTCAATTTGTATCAAGATTTTAGAGAATCCTATTAAAGATTCTAAAGGTGGATATAAAGCTTTTTTCAGCTTTTTATCCTCAAACCAATGGACAAAAGGAAAGGATAAATCAAGTTTTGGAGCAGTATTTGAGATGTACCATCAACTGTCATCAAGTTGATTGGACAACTTTTTTATCATTGGTGGAGTTTGCATATAATAATTTGGTACATTCTTCCATTCAAAAAACATATTTCTTTGTCAATTACGATTATCATCCATGTCTTGATACTTTTGACTTTTCAAAAGTTGATAATCGTATGGCGAAAGATTTAACAAATCGCTTGTCAAAGCTACATACAACAATGAAGATACAATTAAAGAAAGCTCAAGAACGACAAAAGATCAACACGAGTGCCTATTGTAAGGAGTAACCACAATATAATATGGGTGACAAGGTATAGTTACTTCGTCGTAATATCAAGAGTACTTATCCTTGTGATAAATTAGATTATTGTAGGTTGAAACCTTTTCCTATTTGTAAATAAATCAATCCTATTGCCTATCGATTATATCTACCAGAGTCTATGAACATCCACCATGTATTTCACAAGTCTCTTCTGGAGCCATATAAGCTAGTGAATATCTTGGAAAGAAGATAAATGCAACATCCTCCTATAGAAGTGGATAATAACCAAGAATTTGAGGTAGAAGAAGTCTTAGACTCAAGGTGGCACAAAATAGGTTAGAATATCTTATTCATTGGCACGGATATGATATTAGTGAATGCATATAAAAGCTATCAAAGAATCTTACAAATGCAATAAAGAAAGTTGAAGTCTTTCATCAACAACATCCATCAAAACCAAGATGAAGAATAGAAAACCTTTGCTATAAAAGAAACAAGATCAAAAGAAAATAACATTCTACCTTCTATCTTTCATTGTAGCTTTTGTGTATTTGTAATGAGATGGAGTACCAACAACCAACAGATTCAACTCAAAAGCTTTTATTTGTGGACTTACTAGATGAAACATTGCGATTGTCACAACCTTCAAGATGACGGAATCGAGATGAAGATCCTCAAGTGTAACATATCCTTCCTCGAATAGATGGTGAGATACAACGTTTTTGGTATCACGATCTTGGAAGAGACTCCCGAGGTTTAGTGATTTTATTAGAGGTAGGAACAATTCCTAATGGTGTTCCAAATGTTTTATTTGAAGAAAGTTACAAAGGCCTCAACAATGACCAAATAATAGGGTGGTCTTCTTGCCTTGATATGGGACACTATAGATGGTTGAGAGGACCTATCAACTATCTTCGAAAAGAAAAAAGATCAAAGTATGTAGCAAATATAATTTGCCGCATCTTCAACTTCCTCAACATATGAAGACCGCTCTTTGTGGAACTCGTCCCTAGAAGAGGGGGTAATGTCACGGATATATACATTTACTTCAATAGTTACTTATATCATTAAGTAAAAGTTAATAAATATAAAATAATCTCATAAAGTTTTTAAATAAGCTTCCTAGAAGCTTCATAGATGTGGTTTTGATTTTAGATGTGTTTGTAGGTTAGAAACTTGGCCAAAAAGCTAACCATGTATTGGTAGCTTGTAGAGCAAGCCAACTATGTGGTGTATATATAGATAACTTGCCTTGCAAGATAAGATATGTGACTAGCAAAGTCAACACATGTTAGAGGTCTTATAGGACATTGCCACGTAGCTCTTAGTTAGATAGTATATATGGAGGCAAGAGTAAAGCCTTCTTCACTCTTCTCAACACCTTTCTACTCTTAGTCTTGTTTCAAGACTTTCTAATCTTCTTGATTTTGGCAATAGCCATTCTAGTTAATATTACACCACCTTTTGGGTGACTTTCTACTTCTCTTCAGTGATAGAAGAGTGTATTGAGGATTCTCTTTCTTCAAGATTCATGTCCTTGATACAAACATGTTGTAATCTACAACTACATCATATCTTTCAAAATACCAATATTAATGTCTTTACTAGCATTATAATTTACTAACAAGTTTAATAAGATAGGTTGGTTCCTAAGCAATAATTGTTATCAATTTTTTATGTCTTTAAAATTTAAAACATGTTTTCATATCTAAATAAAATTCATAACATCTCCATTATTTTTTAATCATTATAGACTCCTTCATTAAACTAAAAATTGATTATTAGTTTTGAAAAAAGTCCAAAGATTGTACTTTTTTCTTCTTAAAAGAATTTTAAATTATGTCATAATTTCTTTCTAAAGACAACTTTATTTGTATAAATAATTCTCAATTTTTTATTTTACTTTGAAGAAAGTGAAAGCACAAAATATTAAGAGATTATTGATAGTTTGATATGTTATAGGCATCCACAGTCTAAACTTCCATCTTTGCTTCAACATAAAAATATCTTTTGATAGGAAATTAGGTAAAAATCTTAATATAAGAAAAATTTGAAGTTGACATATTGATTGTTGTAGTAGATTAACAAAGATTGAAAAAATCACAAAACCTTGATATAATAGAATTTTGTCAAGTAGAAGATAATTACTTATATTAAGACAACAAAGTTAGAATCGCCTTAAATTGTGAAATCAAATCTATTCTACATGAATGTGGAAATAATTTTATTTGCCCTTACCAAAACTTTTCAACTCCATGTCGCTGTCTCTTCTCTTGTTAGAATCACATTCATTTGTTCAAAATCTTAAAAATACAAACAAACAATATCTATTTTTATCAAATCCAAATTCATTTCTATGTTATAGGAAGAATCAACACTTAAATTAATAAATTCTTACTTGACTTTTTAATTAATTTACAAAATTTTATTACTTTTTATTGATTATTCAATATATATATATATATATATATATATATATATATTAATTTATAATCCTAGAATAACCTTTGTTTCATCAAATATTATCAACTATAAAAATATTAGTTGAAGAATATTGATTTCATAAGATATAGCTAAATAAATATATATATATATATATATATATATATATATATATGTATAGATATATATATATATATATATGTATAGATATATATATATATATATATATATAATATTATATCAATGTAATCTAGCAAATAAGTAGAAATCAAGTTGGTGAAAGTTGAAAATATATTATATATGAATAAATGTTCTTAATGTTATTCAAGACATGATAGATTCATTGTTATTATGTAGTTTTTTATTTTCATTTGAATAGAATTGTTATCATTATTGATATATCATTTTTTTTCTATATTATAATTTTTAATATGAGAGTGATTATATATTACACATTGAAATAGAAGAAATCAAATAATGTGCTTAAAGTATTGAGAGAATTAAAACCAAATCAGTTCAAATCAAATTCATACCTTTAATGTAATATATTCATCATTTACTTTTTTTTTTTTTTTTAGTAAGTTTTTTTTTTTTTTTTTTAAGAATAAAAAACATAAAAATAAAATTTTTCATTGGATCACTACAAAACTATAGTTGTAATAAAACTTGACATGATGGTTAAATCTTGTAAAACTGTCCAATAAAACTCTTATAAAAAATTATGTATGTATGTGTGTTTTTATTTTCTTTTATTTTATTTATTTTCAACGAATATCTATGCAATTGATCACCAATGATAAAATCAACATAACAATCTTTGATCAATATTCATAAGCATATATGAGCTAATAAATATAATAGACTTTTGCTGTGTGAATCACTGCAATTTAATAATATTTGTACCAAGAAACTATATGTAGAAATACTACTGACATGAGTTTTTACGGTTTTTGAAACATTTGATGACATACATTTATTAATATTTTTTGATGCAGCATTAAGCATGAACTTACAAACATAACACCCAATTCAGAAAGTAATGTAGTTGATTGCCAATTTTTTAAAACTACTTGTAAATTTTGAATATAGTATTTTGGTTCAAATCTATATAATGTACGTATTTTTGTTTGTTTATTTTTTTGGACTCTATAATTCAAAATTTTAGGGTGGTTTAATTATAGCAATTACAATTACAAACTTTGATTTTTAATATTGTATAGAATTTATAAATTTATGATTATGCTTATATATTTTTAAAAACATTGATTATGCATCCATCTATCAAATGCATTAATTCTAATTTTAATTCGCTCATTTTTATAAAATAAAAATTTAAAAAGGAATTAAAATTAATTTTCTTTAAATTCATATTAAAAAATATACACATTTTATTTTCATTTTCATTTTTTTATTTTACTACATTATTTTAGTTTTTTCACTTTACAACATCTATTGACTTAATGAATATAATAATAAAATCAAAACTTATTCCTATCATAAAACCAACTAATCTAATATTAACATGTTTGAGTACCTTAAAATATGTACAATTGAATTGATCCTTTAAATTTTGTTTTATGTATTTATTTTGTTTGAAGCTTACATAAACATTATCAATTCTTATAATAATTCAATTAAGATTTTTTTAATATTATTATAGTATTTGAAACAAACTAACACAATTTCAAGTTTAAAATAGTAGTACTTTACAATGATTTTAAAAAAGATAAAATCATATATTATTTTTATTTTTATTTTTTAAATTTTGGTCCTTCAAGTAGAAGATTACTTATTTTTTTACCTTTTTCAAATATGCATGAAATTTTATACTATATATATATATATATATATATATAAGTAAATAAGAAATTGCTAATGTCACCACAATTTGCCACCCACTCAACATGTTTCTTTAGTTTTTTTTTTTTTTTCAGTAAAAAAATTCTATTAATATTTTTCATACATATTTTTCCTTTTTTTAAACACTATACCAAATATGTATTTTTTATATATTTAATTTTAATAAAAATAATTCAACTTTTAATAAGAATGAGTTTTAGTGACAAAAGCAAAAATTGTGATGGCCATTAGCAACACTAACTATATATGTATATATATATATAGATATATATGGGTGATTTAGATTGTAACCAGTCTCAACATATCAGGAAGCAAGTAAATCTTCACACAAAAACAATCATCACCACACAATAACTAAAACAAGACAAACAAAACAAAGTTGCAATGGATTTGGTTTTCTAGCAACACGTTCTTACTGAATTTATACAACCCTAAAGAATTGAATTGAACTGAATCAAGTCAAGCATTCCTCTTGCATCTGCCATAAAGTAACCTCAACACCAACAACAATAGCAATTACACAAAACTATCTACACTGACCTGTTTTGTGCACTCACACTCAAGCTTTCTCATCACATCTTCTTCCACGACCTCTACTTTGGCATGCTTTGCCAAGCAAATACCTTCACATCGGCAGCAGCAGCAGCAGCAACTGCGTGTGTGTTGTGTGTGTGGATCTGCCTCGTGGTTGATTCAATTTTGCAAGTTCTGAAGCATCCGAACAGGAATGCAAGATGGGATTGTGGCCTGTGGGTTGCGTTGCAGCGGGCTGTTGTTACTCATCCTTGCTCGTACAAGCGCATCTAGTTTTCCTAGATGGGTCGTTGTCGGATCCTTGTGCGGTGTGTGTATCTTCGTGGCTTCATCCAAGATGGGACATTGCCAGATCGAGCCGCGGAAAATTTCTCCCTGCTACGTGCTTTCATGTTAGCAGCTCCACTTGCAACATGTCGCATCGTTCGGTCTTTCCCTATCTCTCTATTTCTGTCTTTTTTGTCGATCGTGGTCTGTAGAAGTGTGGCGACAAGCAACAACGTAGATCGCAAGTGCACACGTCAATGCTTTACCAACACGTGACGCAAGAGCTACATAAAAAATAGTATAGATGAGTGAGTGAGTGAGTAAATGAAGTCTTGACACCATTAACGTTGATAATGCTTGGCTTTGAGAGTACAGTGTCGCAAAAGGAAAAAACTGGGACATTGCTTGGCTCCTGCGGAAGTTGTCGTTGCTAATATTAATGTGCGGCGAAGTTAAAAGAGGTTAAAATTGGCATGGAATTATTTCTCTGCATATTCACTCTCAGTTTACGCCAGATTCTCCGCAAGAATTGAGAAAGGAGGGGAATAAAAAAATCTCGAAGGGAGCAGAAAGGTTTGAACGACGAGGCGAGGCGAGATCCAGATACGCTTCCGAGGCAAGCGAGTGTGATCTGGCGCCGAGAGGGAGAAAGTGCGTGAATGGACACACCCTCGCAAGCATCTGCGACGCCCCACGTGGATCCAAGGCGGGGCCGTTGAACCAGCCATGGAGAACGTGTGATCGGCTGATTTGTCGGGACATAATCTCCTCCTCAGGTGGCATTCCGCATTGCTTGTCAGAAGACCAAGATGTCGATGCTGGTTTCCGCCAACCCGCACCAGGCACTTGATTGACAGCTAATCCTATTCGGCCCGCATTTAATTGCCCAAACTAGTCCACTAAGGAGCCTGCCCTATGGATTTGTGCGACAACTCCGAATTGTTAATTAAACCGTTTGAAGTCTGTTTGACGAGGACGCAATAGATCCGGAGGCCTGCGAATGGGCGTGGCACTCGTGGAAAGGCTCCGAAGTGAGGCTATTGGAAGCTTCATCCGGTCATGTAGCAACTTCCGATGCACTGGTGGATGTTGTTAGAGTGGCACTGTAACGGCTCATGATTTCGTGGGCTTTGATTCTTGAGGAAAAGAAAAAGAAAGACAAAAAGTACACCCTTCGTCTTGCGTTTCTCAAATGCAGACCCACCTCGGTGCTCTGCTAATTATTATCTATTTGTAGATGTGAACTTATAAGCTTGGATTAGTTTCCAGCACCAAAAAGGGCTAGTTCCAAAATGCCCATCTCACGCATCTTACGCATCGTACTTGTTTGGTAAATGCTGTTACAGAACAATCTTCAAAAACCAACGAAGGGTCTTGTGGAGGACATCATACTCTTTGTGACAAAATTGGTTGCGGCATCAAAAGACCGGTAACTTTTTTTTTTTTCTTTTTCTTTTTCTTTTTAGCACCTCGTGATTCGTAGGCATGCTCTTTATGAAAGAATGAACGATATCACATTCCTGCCTAGGATCACATGACTTGGTTACTAGACACTTTTGAATCTGCACTTTCCTTCGCCGATCCTCGTCTCGTCACATCCTCAACGTGGTAACTTCACGAATCACGCCATTGTTCACAAGAAAAGTCCGTCACAATTCACCGCTATTAACCATTGTTTGAGCTATAAATCAAATACCATTGTGTTTAAACTTGATTTGAATCTGATTTAAAGCTGGGGGTTGTTGTTCAAGGGCGACTTCCTTCGATGCATACTCACAAATATGCCACATAATTCAGGTCAAGTCTTCTTTTTGGTTTATTTTCTTTCTCTCTTTCTTCACTTATTGTTTTAGTGCCCGTCTATTCTCGAAGAAGAAGAAGCATGACCTGTTTGTTCTTATGCTCTTAACTTTCTCTGACTTGATATATATATTTAAGAGAAATACATGCAGAATTGTTGAGAGCATACTACAATTGTATCGTACAATAGGCTCACCAGTTATTCTACTATGAAGACAAAATAAAATATCTAAATATACAAACCACCTAAAAAAACATAAACTAATTGACTGTAGTGATTTTCAGAAGAAATGGTCTGACATACTCGTTGTTTTTTTCTCATGAAAGATGTAAATGGCTATTCAAGAGAATTATTCTACTTCCGTGCTTTCCTCTGAATGTTGAATCTGTGTGCGCGTCATAATTTCCTTCCCACACTCCGATGTTCTCGAAATCAACGAGGGACACACACACTTTTACTCCGGCATGGGACGTGAGAAAAGCCTGGGTGTCCTTGGAACTGGTAAGAATTTACCTTTTTGTCTTTCATCCTTTGAATGCACACAACTCATGGGATCCTCTCCTTTTCCTCCCTTATTTTTTTTGCTTTTCTTTGATATCTTTTAGGTTGCAAGTTGGTTTTTCTTGTGTGCTGTAGGTGTGCGGCGAATGGTACGAAGTGCAAGCTGGTCGAAATTGTGTGCAAACCACGTTGGTCGATGACAGAATCGTGTAAAAGAGATGATCTACGAAATGAGTTACCGCACTGTCCTTGACTATGTCATTCTTCAGGCGGCGGTCCCTTCAAATCGACAGCTACAAGGCACCAAATGCAGTACCAGTTACGCCGGAGACGGAAAGTACCTCGCCCACTGATCAACCCGATCGTCGTGTCCCTGTTCCTGAGTTACTACCTGGTAAACTCTTTCCAATTCTTAGACCCACAGCCATTCGATTAGGCTTCGTCTCGTTCTTCCTGGCTGCTGCCATCGATTTGTTGCGGGAGGAGGAGGAAGAGAAGGAGGGTTTTGTTCTTTTTGGTTGCTTTTGTTTTTGTGCACCTGCAAACCCCACCGTCGCGAGAGCCTGTGAACTCAAAGGTTGCATTGGGAGTGTGCTCAAGCGCGGCGTTAATAGTCGTGGTGGCGAACGACATCCCAATAATCAGGTAAAAGCTCTGACTTCGCACGGAAATGAAGATTCTTCGACCTATCGATGAGAAAGTTTCACTCGATCCTGAGGCCTGGTGACTTTTCGATCGATACTTTGGTGAGGGGCCGTGGCACCGTGCAGCGATCCGCCTGCAGTTGTGCAGTCTAGGTGTCCAGAGTTTGTTGGCTATTCCTGACACGTTTGCCATTACTCCTCGGAGGTTGATCGAAGTCGATTCATCGCGGTACAGCGAGTCGTGGAAGAGCATGAGTGACCATGGTGAGGTGGATCGGAGACGAAGTTACTGCAGTAGTTGTAATTAAGGGGGTGGGGGCGACCGAAGCGGTGATTGATGAAGCGTGCGTGAGGAAAGTGTCGTGGGGCTGACGAAGGTGATAATCGTGCATAGCTGGTGCTGTTGGTTGATGAGGTGGTTTAGGTTGATGAGGATCGTCGGTTACAAGTGCATGCAGGTGACCAAAGAGCGTGTGTAAGCGTGTGCGCGGGTGCGTGATGTGCAGAACAATCAGCTAGTTCTAACGCACTGTTACTCTTGCGCTCCGTTTCGATCATGTCAGGTTTGTCACAGATCAGGGCGCTGCGTTGAATTAGTGCTCTGTATTAAGGAGGGGGGCGCTGGAGAAGAGAGGGCGATCGTCTGCAGCCGCATCCTAACTTTGACCTATTTTGAAATCGCGGTCTTTAGATGTTTTTTTTTTATTTTTTTTATTTTTTTATTTGTGATCCTCGAGGTTGAGAATTCGTGATTAAGGATCACATTGCCTGACGCTTGCACGGTCATATTTCTGTGCAATCTGTCTGTTGCTGTTAGGTTCTCTAGCGATTGTAGTGTGGGATTGAGGGTGTCGTTTGAGAGATATGGAAGTGCTATTGGTGAGGGCAGCTGTACCATTTCCTTGCCCTCGAAGATCGCAGAAATCTGCCGAAGCGCCGGAGCCCCAGAAAGTCCGTCAGTCCAAGTTTCTCACGAAAGACAGATCTACGGAGAACCCCACTAAGCCGTCAGTGGCGGCGGCCGCAAGCAACTCTTCTATGGATCCCCAGATTGCCCCCTCTGCTTCTGTAGCACCGCATCCAGCGTTTCCACTCAGGTTTCCGTGGTTTAAGGGAGGCAAGAAGGGTGTTGCCAGTGATGGAACTACCATGGCCGCTGCTGCCGCAGCTGCTTGCGGGGATGTTGCGTCTATAGCATTGTCTGCAGCCCATGATGGCACGACATCGGAATTGGACGCCGAGGAGAAGCGCACCGTGCACGAGGTTTTGTCGACTTTGCAATCGCCCGCCACGGAACTCACTGCGCTGGAGGTGGGCGGCATTAAGAGCTTAAGTCCCGATGAAGCCGTTGTGGACGAGACTTCGGGGTCGATTGGGAGTGACGAGCTCTCAAAAGCTGAAGCCCAGATTGCGAGGAGCTGGTTACACAACTTTATGAGGGTCAAGTTGTGGAACAATAGGCAGTCCAAGACGACCACGAAAGCACCGCGGAAGCAGAGTCAGAACGGGGTCGATCAACCCTGTACCGATGTTTCGGAAGCAGAGAGTTCAGAGAGCCCTGAGAGCGTGGATTCTTGTGATCCAGTGCTTGAAGGTGGCGTCGAAGCTGCATTAGGTTGTGCCTGCGATGAGTGTTCGGTTGATACGGATAGTGAGAGGATACCTTCTGGTGTAGATGAAGTCCAGGAGATCGATCACATCAAAATCGTGCATAATCAAGAGTCGTTTTCAAAATTTTTGCAGCCTGTCTCTGTGGGAGAGCTCAAGGCTCTTGCGCATCTGTCCTTTCTTGCTAACTTAGCCTACGCGATTCCATCTATCAAGGTATAAGGCTTCTTGCAATTCTTTCATTCGTTAAGTATCCCATATTGTTGTAAGGTAAAATTGTTTTCACAGATTGATCAAGCACGAACGACTGTTTCAAGTAGATACCATTTATGTTGTCGTCTGTATGCTTTTTCAAATTGTGCTTGGGTCTGGTCAAAGACACACTTCTGGGATTTCGTTGAGAGGTGGAATATTAAATTGGGTTTCTTTGATCCTTTTATTCCTTCTGAACAGCCGAGTGATCTATTAAGGCTCCACGGTTTGCGTTTCATCACTTCGTCGGTACATTTAAAAGCCGCTGAAGAGAAGGCAGCCCTGGAGAAGGCAGCAAGAGAAAAGGCAGCACAAGAAGAAGCAGCTGCGAAGGAAATTGCAAGACTTGAAGAGCTGGAGCAATCGTCGCCATCTCCTGAAGCTATAAGCGCTAGACCAGTCAACGTCCCTAAGCATTCGAGAGTATTTTCTCTTTTTAGAAATACAACTGTGCATGAATCAGAACCGCTGCCGAGTAGTCTACCGCTGATGGACGAGCTCTGTGTAGAGTGTCAATCGAAGTTAGTATCACCTGTTGACACAAAAGTGTCTGCCAATACATCAGACTCTCCTGTAGCGCCGGAAAGTCATGAGGACATCGTTTCAAGTATATCGGCTGAAGCACAACCCTTGCATAGCTGCCCTTGTGACTGGTTCATCTGCGAAGAAGAACTTTCCAAAACACTCAACCTTTCCATTAAGGTATGTAGAATCACTACAATTTTGTCTCGCAGATGGCACCCAATCTATAAGATTTCCTTGCGCCGATCCTACTCGAAGTGAATTTTTTTGCTGAAAGAAAACGTTGGATACAGGGGTCTGATTCAGTGGCATCATGGCAAGCCAATCTACTGTTTGAGCCGACACGGTTTGAGGACCCAAAGCTTGGGGTGATGGTACATCGTGGAATCTACGAAGCAGCACAAGCATTGTACAAGGAGGTGTTACCTTGTGTACTTGAGCACTTGCAGAAGTATGGGAGCGAAGCAAAGTTCCGTTTTACTGGCCATTCATTAGGGGGTAGCTTAGCGGTTCTTCTCTCTCTTATGCTCCGAGTTCGCGACACTGCACCATTGGATTCCTTGTTACCTGTTTATACATTTGGATCACCGTTTGTGTTATGTGGAGGGGACCATTTGTTGCAGCAGCTGGGCTTGCCTAAGGACCATGTACAGATGGTGGTAATGCACAGAGATATCGTCCCCCGAAGCTTCAGTTGCGAATATCCCGAACATGTCGCGGAGGTTCTGAAGCGCGTTAATGGAACTTTCCGTAATTATTCTTGCTTAAAAAAACAGGTGCTCATCCTTCACAACTTTCTCCCATCCTAACTTTCTTTGCAGAAGTTGTATAACACTCATTAGGTGAGCATATTCAGTGCTGAATTTTGACGTGCCCAAATTTTCCATCTCTGCAGAGATTGTTGTATACTCCAATGGGAGCTATGCGCGTAGTTCAGCCACCTCCAACTCAAGCGCCGGGACACCCGTTTCTGCCACCCGGCAGCGGGATCTACGACATCTTGCACCCAAGCTCCTCCAAAGCAGATGAATCTGGGAATTCGCCACAGGAATCCATGGAACTTCGATCTGCGCAGAGGGCATTCCTTAACAATCCCCATCCTTTGCAGATTCTGAGGGATCGATCATCTTATGGATCCGGGGGCAGTATTTCCCGCGACCACGACCCCCGCAACTACGACAAAGCTGTGAACTACCTGCTGCGACAGGAGCTTAGGAAATTGAGGAAAAGCTACAAGACTGAGAAGCGTGTGCAGATATGGTGGCCGTCTCTTGCATCAGAGATTGGTGTGGAGTTGATCAAAGGCGTGCTCACCTCAAAGATTGCAGATTCAGAGCATAGTGCAAATAGTGGCTCAATTGGGGCTGCAACCTCGGGGTTGGGAGCTAACCATCAGGAGCTGCGGGGATGTGGAAGTTTGGTAAAAAGTGTTCGGAGCGTTCCCTCGGCTAGGAAGACATCATCAGGATCCGCATTGGACCGGTTGAGTAGATACAGCAGGTTGATTGCTTCCAAGCATGTCCACATTGGCATGCTGCTGCTTGTATCGGCTCGTGTTCTGTTAATGCATGGCCTTGCCATTTTCGTTGCGTGACTTCCAGTGTCCTTTGAGAGATGTCTTACCTTTGCAGCAAAGTTTGTCTCAAATTCTCCGACTTGTTTGCCATGTAGTGGGTTTGAATTGTGTAGAAGTTTCATATCCATGTGCATTATCCCACTTCTGAACACAGCACATGCTCTTCGCAAATGAAATATCTAAACAATCAAATTAGGAACTTTATTCCTGTCACGCATTCCCATTTGCAGGAACTGTCTGCCTGTTCCATCCCCGTTTAGCTGTCAGTCACACTCTATCATGCGCTCGAAGTCCTAAATGCGAGGCAGTTTCCCTCTCCACTGCCGACAAATCCTCGAATCCACTGACCCAGAAGCTGAAATGGGACAAGTATCTGGATCAGTGTGTTTTCCACGGCATGGGGAATGCGGACTGTATCACATTCTCCATCATTACGTGATCATTCAGGATTGGTACCAGCTTGTGTTGTGTAGTTGTCATGCCCTCAGTCTCACAGAGCTTTCTCTAATCTCCCAAATGACTGCCTTTGTGCCCTCCTCTTTGGATTTGCCCATCAGCCACTGCTAGAAATGCTAGGTCCCCGCTTATATATATATATATATAGATGTTCATTTCTTTGTTTTGTATTGAATGAAAAAATCATAGCGATTCAAGTTGGTGGTTGTTGATTCAATCTTTTGTGTGATTCTACTAGTTGGTGAAATTTGGCAAATGCCTTGGTTGTTGGATTTCATTATAAGTTTATATTTGTTGAATTATTCCATCATAGATATAAATATTCTTGTTGATTCAACTATTATTAATGCAACCACAAATAAATTACCTCTACATTGGGAGTTGGGGAGGATAAATATTTGTTATAGATGAAATTTATAGTAAGTGGTGTTGCAAGTTTAATACCTTTATACCCTTAATCAAACAAGGATTATCCATTACATGAGACATTAATTGCATGAAGCTCTAAGAAATTCTTTCTAGTTCTCTAGGGCTTAAACATATCCTAAACAATTCTAATGTAGTGGATTTTTTTGACAATGGGCACAAGATGAAGGTCTCGCTAGAGCATGGCTGTATATTTGAAGGGAATATCCTTGTGGGCATTGATGACATTTGCTTGAAGTTGCAAGCCAAATTATTGGGAGAAGATTTGATAGTGTACTTGGACTACACTTGCTACATAATAATCACTAATTTTGTGCTTGACAACATTATCATCATTGGTTATGGTGTCTTCCTTGGCCATAAACAATATTTTGTATCCTTGGACATGGATTAAAGAAAGATGCAATCATATGCCTTTTACAACAAACTTACTAGCAAGTTAGATGCTCTAGATGCTAGAAAAACAAGGTTGATGTTGTTATTCAGAGCATGGTATCACAAAGTGGTAGATCTTCTTAGGAAACTCTAAAGGAACAAATTCTATGTCTTGATATTTATGACTAAGATCCAACTCTAACCTAGAGTAAGGATAGAGTAATGCTTTTTGGTGATTTGGTTCATACCATGCAATTGAATCTTAGTCAAGGTGGTTATACAACAATCGAGGTTGACTTCCAATTCGCTTTGGATTTGTCAAAACCTACTCAACAAAATTCACTCAACTTATAAAAAATGTTGAAAGATTACTAAGGCAAGAAGAAGACACGTGTAGGGGTAATCCATTGTGTAGCAAACATAGTGGCTATTATGGCCAACACATACAAGTTCTATCTTGGAGAGGGCATTGACATTGTGTCATTCATCTAAAAACTCAAAATCCCTAACTTTGGTTGCATGAGAGGCTGATTTTTCATTTTGGCATGCAAGCCATGCTCAACTAGGTTCTCATCAGCAATAGCTTTGTGCTCATTTTGAAGCAAAATGTGTTGACATTTTGATTGATGTTGCTCATTGGCTGCTTGATGCTCATCAAATATAAACCAAATTATGTCCACCATGTATTTCACTAATCATTAGAAACTTCAACCTTGCATTAATGTATTCCATAATTGAGATATAATCAACCTTCTGACTTTCAAATGTTGTGAATGTTTGTTCTTCATAAGCTTTATTGTGTGCAATTGTGCAAATCACCAAATGGCCAAAATTGCCAAAAAGTATTAGGCCAAAATTTGTGCAACATTTTATTTGGGCCCTAGATACACCTAAAAAAGAAAGAGTGGTGATACCTTATGATATTTGAAGGTAGATTTACTATTATTACAAAAACAAAATATAGATTTGCTATTATTACAAAAATAAGAGATAAATTTGCTATTATCAAGAATACATGGATGTTCTTAATATTTCAAGATATTTGAAGAGTATATATAATAATTTTCCTAAAATCAAATAGATTCACAATATTTTTGGTATGTTTGTTTATGTGAACGATCCAAAATTGATGAGAATAGCGTAAGGATTATGAGCCTAGGAATAATGAATCTAAAAAAATATATTTTATCACATAATGGTATAGTATATATACATTAAATCTATCAAAAGTAATAATATAATTCTCTTATGTACAAAAAAGTTTAAATCACAAATCTCATTTGTATTATAAATTCTTACTATTTATTCACCCCATAGTCTCTATGTAATGCATATATATATATATATATATATATAATTGCTTCTAAGCTTGAAAGACAAAATAATATGTTTCAAACTAAATTTTATAGATAATAATTTTATATTTAGAATTTAAGGTATAAAAATTTATCTATAAAATTATACTTTATTCATCTACGTTATTTTAATAAATTTTGGTGTAAAAATTAGCCCATTTATAATAACATATAAAATCAATACATTCTATAAAAGTAATATAAGATGTTATCTATTTATTTATTTATTTATTACTAAAATATATAATTTAATAAGTATTTAAATTTATATTTTATATTTATTATTTTATTTATTTATTAAAATAAAGATACAACAAAATAATCAAAGTACAACTTATAATGTTAATAAAAAAATCTATATTTGATCTATAAAAGAAGGAAAAATGATAAATCAAAATGATGAATTTAAAGTATTATTTTTTTTGTAAAAGTATATAAAAAAATTCTATCACAATGGATAAAAAGAAATTATTAAATTATTTAAAACAAGACAAAGTAATCAAAAGTAGTTAGTTTATAGGATTCCTTGTTATGGTAATTTATTATAAGTAATAGATATTTATTTTTTATTCATAATTATTTATAAATTAATTATATAAATTAATTAAGACATCAAAAGTAATAAAATATATTGATTTGTAGAAATTGAATTTTTATTTATTTTAGAAATACATATATTTTATTATATACATGTATGTATATATATATATATATATATAGAAAGTACTAATGTATTTACAAGGGGGTTTATAGGCTTGAGAAAGAAGATAAGAGGCTGAGATTTTTTAAAGCTTGTAATTGGTTGAGTTTGAAAAGCCTCCTTTAGTCGTTTTTATATTTTAAAAATTGAAACAAGAGGTAAAAGAAAGAAAAAACTTAAAATAGAATTTATTGTTTTTTTTTTTAATATTGCATGAACAATGTTTTGTTCTAGAATTTATACTAGATCCACCTTAAGGTGGTTTTTACAAAACTTTGATAAGCCACATGATAAATTATTAATTATATCTATTAATATATTTAAAAAACATTTTTTAAGATTCTCATTATTTTTTAATTACTAAATTTATAATTGTCACAATGAAGACTTCTATTTTTTTTTATTTAAAATCATAATAGAAGAATCATTTGTTCTATGTGATGGAATCTTCTTGCTTTACACTATTTATAATGGTCAAGGCATTTGAAGAACAACTATTTTTTCTTAAAAACTAGGGATCTTTGTAAAGTTTTGAATCATAGAATTTTGAAGTGGTTTTCTAGGTCTAATAATCCCTTAAGATCTATCATTAATAATTTATCATTAACAAGACATTCCATAACATTAAAAAGAATATATGAGCATTTATCATTCTAATTAATATGATCACTTAATATTTCAAAAATTATTATTACATTCAACAATAATACTAAAATTTACACATATCACGTTTATTTTTTATACTTAATTTTTATCAAATAGATGACTTTAGAGCTTAAGTATACAAAATATATAAAATGATCAATCTACACAAACTACTGATGACTACAATTTCGTCAAAAATAATTTTTAGTTTTTAATACATATCACATTTAAATGCTTTATAATATTTGATACTTACGAAAAAATTACCAAAGAAATAGTTGACTAATACATAAAAGCTACACGATTGAGTTTTGTAATTATTATTAATATTTATAACTGTATATGTTTTTAGAACAAAATTAATAAACTGAATAATTTTAAAAAATATTCAAATAAAAATAATTTGAATAATTTATTTATAATATAAATAAACAAAAAAATATTATCCTTTAAAAATAATTGACATATTATGAAAGCTTACTATTTATTGCAATTTTTTATAACATGCAATTCTTTCTGCTATGTAGTCTACTGTTAAAATTTACGAATAATAATTTGAACTCAAAAACATGAGTGTTTTAAAACCAATACCACTTTATGCATATATATATATATATATATATATACATAATTTTTTTTAATTAGGTATTTTGATAACTTTTATTACAAAACACTGGACTCTATATTTCACTGACATATTTCATCAATAGTATATATGAAGGAAAATATAACTCATATAATGTTAGAGTGTAAATGAAAAACTATAAAATATACTCTTTCATTGCAATATTACATACATTATCTACATTCATTCCTATTGTTGAACTTTATATATTGTACAACTAGCAAAAATCTTGTGGATAAACTTACAACTTCTACACATATTTCATCCATCATGATTCTAGTTGCCTTTTACAAAGTTTTAGCATAAGTGAGCTACAATATATGTATAAACACACACATATATTTAGATATTCCCTCTAAATGCTTTGTACTATTTACATTGCACTTCAACACCACCAGATGCTCCTACTTAACCATCTATGTATTTGTATAAGTGGGTGCTATCAAACTATTTAACTTTTATTATTTTCTTTATGTCAATAATTGTGTTTCAAATGCTAAACTCTTTGAAAGTTGATGATTAAAAATAGAACTAAATGAAGATCCAAAGTTAGGAGTATAATTTTTCAAAATCAATGACAGAGTGTCTTGTGGTTTAGTTCTCAATATTGTTTTTCAGACAGAAAGGAGAATAGATTACATTGACTGCAAGTATTATTTTTATTTGACCCTTGTTCCAAAGACCAACATGTAAAAGATTAGAGGTCATCAGCTGATTGCTTAAAATTCATCTGAGGATGCATATATGCTCCAAGAAGGAAATTGAAAATTTCATGAAAATGGTTGGCATTTAAAACATTGCTGGAATTTGTTGAGGCCTTCCATGTTCATTGTAAGTTTGACATATTCTCAATAGGAAATGAGAATTTTTGGTTACTGTAGAAGCTCGTGATACAGTATATAACTTCAACAAATTTGTGGTACAAGCCTAGACACGCCCGTTCTATAAATCTTTGGGCTATTACTGTTGCATAAATATTTCTTTGTAAAAAAAGTCTTTGTCTTCTTAATTTGAAACTAAACAAATAAATAAATGAACCCAGTTTTGAAAGCTTGAGATATAGGAAATCACATACTGTTCTTCAAGATCTTACAGTTAGTTGTATGAGACAGATTTTAAAAATAAGAATGGTTATTCACTGTCCATTTGAACAGTCAAAATTTCTACCAGCCCAAAATTGAATGGACGGACACTTGACGGTCAAACAGTTACCTATGCTTGAATTTACCTTCTTCATGAATTTCTGTAAATGACCCCAAAAAACGTTAGACGCATTGCCCTTGAGCCCTAGAATCGACCGGACATGGCCAATGTGCATCAAGAGCTTCGAGAATATCCACTGACACCGAATAGGGTCTAATCTTTACGGTTTGAAAACTAAAGTCAGTGTAAGTTGCTGACATAATTTCCAGCCTTCTCTATTGAGTGATAAGTTCACACTTCCAATCATACCTGTGGTCACGCTTTCTATGAGCAACGAACTGCCTTCCCTAGACTGTCGGTTGACAACTACAGACTACGTGTTTACAAAACTAATTTAAATTTTGGAGAGAATCCAGGAAGGCTGCACAATCGTCCAAATTTTGTTCTTCCACAAAAGAACTACCTGATTGCACTAAAACTCGGTTGAACTTTGCAGCATGTTTCTTCTGCTAACTCTGGGATGCAATTTTCCAGGACAGCTACACCTCACATACATGAGTATCTGATTTCATGGGCCTTTGAGCTCGGTCGACATTTCTGTCACTGGCCATACTTAGGAAAATCTGCTCTAGTGTGCTTTGGCTCACACTGTAGTCATCAAGGTCAAGATCATACTTAGCTTTTTCCAAGGATGAGAAGACATGCGAAAGAGAGTGGCTGTTTCGAGGCAGTGAATACTTGACTCTCAGCATACGCTCCTCCTCCAGAACGGAACCTGGAAACTCCGACTTCATGAAGTGGTGGAGATCAGTGAGGGAAGCTGCGCGTGAGCACTGTAACTCCACGGTGTAGCCTGTTACATTCAATCATGCTCCACTATATGAACACAAATCTCGTAAGAAAAATAGAATGGGAGTTGGTTCAGCTTTTGAGAAAATGAAATAAGGGTAAGTATCCCTCACCTTGACCAAACTGAGACTTGATGTGTTGGACGGACCCTAGACAGACCAAGCTGCCCGCCACCATAACGCCTACGCGCCCACACAACGCCTCGCACTCCTCCATGCTGTGGGTGGTGAGAACAGCGCTCATGTTCTTCTCTACCACGGCGTTTAAGATGAGGTTCCACATGGCTCGTCGCGTGACTGGGTCCATGCCACTGCTGGGCTCATCCAGAAACAGTACCGCAGGGTCTCCAATCTGCCAATTCCTTTTTTCTCATTTTTTTGTTCCCGGAGTATTGAATATGCTTCGGAAGAGTACAAGCAAGCAGCCGATAAGAAGGAGCAATAATGGAAAACAATGACTAACCATTGCGATGCAAAGAGCAAGCTTGCGCTTGTTGCCGCCACTGTAAGAACCCGCCAGCTGGTCCACGTACTTCTCAAGGCCAACAGCTTGGACCAAATCAGTAACAACCTTCCTCACACTCTGAGAGGGAACTCCTTTCAAGCTGGCATACATGTGCAGATGTTCCCTGGCTGTCATAAGGTCCAGCAATGGATTAAACTGGGGACAATAGCCTATTTGCTTCTGAGATGCAGGCAGTTTACTCAACACGGAGTTGCCGGTGATGAACACATCACCACTTGTTGGTTTTGTGTCGCCACTCAAGATTGAGAGAGTGGTGGTTTTACCTGCTCCATTTACACCTCTGTCAACATATAACAAGAACACATTTTAATGAATCCCCAAAGATTAAGAATCCAGATTATAAAATAGCCAAAGGAATGAACTACTTACAGGAAGCCAAAGCATTGTCCCGGTGGAATGCCAAGCGAGAGATTTCTGACGGCCACCTTCGCCTCGTCTACGCCTTGCCCAGGATACATTTTGTTCAGCTTGTACACTACAACTGTGTCTTTCGCCGCCAAACCTCCTTCCACTCGCTGGCGCTCAGTTCTGACATCGTCATCTTCTTCTATAGTATTCACCTCTGTATTGTCGTCATCAAAGGTAGACAGAGTAAGTTCATCTATCTCCTGTATTGCGTAAAAGCATTTGAACTAAGACCACACACTGCAGTGGTTAATGCCATATCAAATTGACTAACCTTATCATGGACATCATTGTAACATTTGAAGCCAGGTAGAGTTCTTTACCTAAGTACATGCTGGGTTTGGAAGTAGAGTGTGCTGTGAAGGAGAGCCAAGAGGGTAACCAAGAGCTAGAATCTATGATAAGTGTGAGACAGGCAAAGCCCACAGCCTCCACCAGCATCAACGCTAGCGAGTGACCGGTAACATCCCAACGACAAGGATTACTCGGACGTCCGTCCATGGTGCTCTCCAGATCCAGAGCAGCTAAATTAGCAAGCCCTTTTCCCAAGTTGTATGGTGGAAAGAACTGGTACACCAGGATCAGACGCTCACTCAAAACCTGCAGCTCAATTATCAAATACACTTCAGATGCCTCGAGCAAAATATTTTTCAAACTTTTCAAATGTGAACGAAAAATAGACAGAAGTGGTTGCAAGTCTCTGAGACAATCATTTGATTGTTCCACAAACTGTTAATTCCAGCATATTGAGAATGGGGGGAGCCTTACCTTGGTGTTCTCTAGAGAAGCCAGGAGAATATTGCTTCCAAGCGCTCCAAAACCAGTGATCAAGTGAATTCCTGCTATCGCTACCTGGAAAACAAATGTTGCAATGGAGGTTGAAGTTTGAAGATCTTTATTCTTAATTGGGACGACCAGTGTGCAGATAAGGCGCAATTTTCTACTTTCATTTGATAATGAAATAAGCTGGAAGTTGAAGATGAAAAGTTAAAGAGGGCATTTCACGATTCAGAACAACATGACGATACAATTGCAGCAACAGGAATTTGTGGCAATTGGAAAAAGTGAGCAGTACCTGGGCATTGGCATGATTGGAAAAGGCAAACGAATAGCAGTAAGTGAGGGGAACGACTGCCAAACCGAAGGCAATAAGCAGTGCAATAGCAGCACTTGCTTTTGCCCAAGACCCTGTGAAGGACTGGTCTTTGTATAACACTAGCACCAACATAGTGGTGCTCACTATAATTAAATATGTTAACATGTCCCATACATACGCCGCTGCCCAGTATGAAAACGTGGATGCTCCACTCACCATCTATAGCCACGAGAAGACAACACACAATGTAAGATGATTTACAGAGCAAGGAAATGAGTTTATTTTCACTGTACTTATGAACCTACTCAATGGTCGTAAATAGCCATGAAAATTATAGGTCATAACATAGCTTTATCACCAGGATACTCAATTACCTGCAATAGCTTAGCCTTGACCTCCCGTTCCTGAACCACGAAGACAGCAAAGCTTGCGGCACAATAGGACAATGGGATGAGTGTAAAAAGAGCAGCCAATCCTGTCAAGATGTTTTGAACAAGAAGTGCCTCATTCTTGGTAAGAGGTAAAGGGTGGCTTGACATGTGCAAAGTAGCTGAGGCATTCTTCGTTCTTGCCCGAAATGTCATTTGAGCCAACTCTTGAATCAAAGCTGGAAAGGAGTGATCTGATGTTGTATTATACATAAGAGTCACAGCGCTCGAAAGGCCATTTCCAGTTTCAGCTTTATACGACTTCCAAAGCTTTCCAATGGTTTCATCGGTTTGTTGGGAAGTGAAATTGGTCCTTGGCCATAATGTGTCGTTGATGACTACAGCTCCTGCCAAGCCAATTGAACATGAAGGACTTACGTACTGTCTAAAGCACCAGAAAGAAAATAACAAAAAAAGAATGAGAGTTCAATAGAAAAACGGACATACCAAATCGAGCTGGTACACAGAACAGAGAGCTTAGAAGCTGTTGGCTTATCTGGATGCTGTTGTTCACTGCATCATCTGGGTCAAATCTTACAAATTTACTTCCACCTTGAAGGGGCAAATAGTTGGAAGGTATGGGTCCAGCTACGGGAATTACTGCCACTGGAGGGAATTCCTTTCTTCCCGTCACAGTTCTACTATACATATCAAAATTGATCTGCAATTGAGGTCCAGCTGGGTCGATATTGAGCTTCATAATCAGCATAACAAGACCAATGGCAACAACTGGGAGAAGTACGGAATTGGCAAATGCCTGCCAAGTGAACATTGTTCCCCATCTTGTTACTCACAAATATAGCAACAAAAGAATAAAATCGAACATACACAGACATTTATCAAAACAGTTCGGCTTTCGCTTTTGCTGGACCTCTTGAAACTGCTGTCACAGGGCTGTATATCAGAAATCGGAGATCTCTAGTTACCTTCATGTCGCGCTTTGCAATAATGGCACGCTTCAAAAACATCTGCTTAAATGCACGAGTGCGGCTCCTCTTCCTCTTCTCAATTGAGAATGATGGTTTACATGAGGGGATTTCAACAGTGAATGTACTCGGTAAGTCATTTGGGGGAATACAGTGTTTTTGGTGTTTCAAAGGACTTTCGTCATTGTCTGCTAATCGTAGGAAAACCTCCTCCAACGTAGTCATTGAGACACCATAGCTGCTAACGGAGAAAGCACCCAGTTTTCCTTCTAATTCTTGAAACAGCTGCGAAAACGCAGCTTTGTTGGAGCTTGGTAACTGGAAAGAGATCTCCCCACCTGCTGAGCTGAGAGGGATTGCTTGCGGAACATAGTGCTTCACCAGCGCCGCCACAGCCGTAGCATCACTAGAGGAAAGATTGTTACGTGTCATACGGAGGTTGTACCCAACGCCAAACTTTGATTTGAGAAAGAGACTGGTACCGCAACAGCGAAGTCGGCCCTCGCTCATGATGGCGATACGGTCGCACAATAAATCAGCCTCGTCCATGTAGTGTGTGGTGAGGACAATGGCTCGGCCATGTTTGAAGCTTCTTAGAAGGTCCCACACACTGCGTCTTGACTGGGGATCTAAACCACATGTGGGCTCATCCAGAAACACTACTCTTGAGTCCCCTATCATAGCTAGCCCCACCTGCACCAACAGTAAGGAAAATAAGCCAGGGATTATTAAAGCAAGGAACTGTGGTATAGGTTTTTATAGAAATCTCAGAAAGTAACAGACAAGTCATGGAAACAAAAGGTACGAAGCAATTGGCGCAATTCACAAGTTATCGATACCTGCAGCTTTCGTTGCATGCCTCCGGAAAGACAAGCTACGCGCGTTTCGGTTTTTCCCTTTAATTCGAGACTCACAATCATGTCGCCCACAACAAGAGGGATAGAATGTCTGGGGACCCCTTTCACAGCAGCATACAATTCCAGATGTTCCTTCACGGTCAAGTAGCCGAAGAGAACATTTTGTTGAGGGCAAAATCCAATGATCCTGCTTGATCATGCATGGTGTGGGTATTCAAGAGTTAGCTACTTATATAATTGTTGATTAATTTAGACAATCCACTTTCATTTACTGTCTCACAAGATGAAAATGATGGTGAAGAAAATGCACCTTCGAACGTCATTCATGTTGCTCAAAATGCTGTAACCCAAGATTTTTGCATCTCCACTTGTGGGCTGGATCATACCCGTAAGCATGGATATAGTGGTACTCTTCCCAGCTCCGTTGTGACCTAAGAGAGCCGTAACATTGTTCTCGAAGAAGTCCAAGCAAAGACCAGTCACTGCAACTTTTCCATCATTGTACACTTTTCGCAGACCCTCGATGCGTATTGCTGCCTCGTCGCCGCTTGAAAATAATGGCTCAATGTCACCTTCAACAATGTCGTCCATCTCATCTGTGGTGCTCAATTTCTGCAGCACAGCGCCAGAAGTTTTTACAACCGACACATCAAAGTAAAAATTTGAGTTTAAACACGAAGAACCTAAAAAGCACATCATAATTTCAGTATCGTCTTGTCGTCATTCAAGAATCTGGACGAGTTTAATCAAATCAATTGTCGACAATGACTTCGTGATCAAGTTTGCAACATTAAGAAGCACAGATACCTGGTAAGTATCAGTGTGGTTGTTCCCTGCACATTTGTGCCAGTAGGAAGGCGAAAAGAGGAACCATGGAGATTGTCGTGCCGCGTATCCTGATGGAATCACTTGTTCCAAGTACCTAAAGCCAAAAGACAAAGATGCATAAGTATCCAATTGCCACCTAGTTCTAGTTTTTCCCAGCTTTCATTCTGGTACTTTCGAAGTCAAATTAGATACCCTTGATTTGCATATGGTAGGAAAGATGCCAGTAATTCTTTTCTGTCCAGTAGCTAGAAAGAAAAAGTGGAGGTCCTTAATCTACGGCAACTCTCTTAAATGTAATTTTCAGGTTAAGTGAGGTCGCTGTCTTACCAAGCCAATAATATGTATAGCACTGAGTCTGCCAGCAAAAGCATGAGAACTCTCCAAATGGAAAACCCATCTTCTCCAATATCTGCCCATGTTAGACCATAGCCACTTCCTTCATAGTGTGCCACAAGATCCACTCCTGCAACCAAGATCATAACAAGAAGGCTCTTTTACTTCAAAGCACCAAAATTAACATTGTTGGTACAAATATTGACACTGCAACAGCACATCAAAGAACAAGTCACGGCAAAAATCACTTCCTCAAGCAACAGTGACCTTGATAGCCATTAAATTCAACCAAGCTCACAACAATGTAGAGTTTTGTAAAGCGACAAATGTTTAGTTCAACATCCGCAGCAGATTCTCTTCAGCGTGTCTAATTTTCCCTTCTTTACTTCAAATGTGATTGGCAGAGATGAATCACCAAAGGCATATGCTGTGGGGGGCAGTAATGAAGCTATAGTTTTCCCCACAATGGCTTGTCCATTGCTTGTCCGGAAGAAGAGATATCGTGGCATCAATGCAGCAAAGAGGGAGAATATCGCCGCAATTGCTGCAAGCTTGGATCTTGAGAAGAACACCGACAAAAAAAAGCCTGCAGGGTTGGAGACACTAGAATATTATGACAAATTACGCAAAGTCTCCACAAAATTACGCACGCCATAGGAGTTAAATAGTTCAAGCTAAAAGCATGCAATCTGAAACCCAGTAACACTCTGATCTGCAACATGCGTCCTGTATCTTATGACGTTCTAAGTTATCGCAGTCCAGTTGCATACAGTACGCTCGAGGATTGTGAGAGCTCGTGGACCAAAACGACATTAATACAACGAAGAAAGAGTGATCCAAAGTGGATAGGTAATCACCAAAGGAAATCAACGATGTGGTGAAGAAAAAATACATGACGAATAGTAGACTCGGATCACTGCCAAACCACCAGACCAAAACATAAGTTAATTAGAATGAACAGCAACTGTATTGTTACGCAGAACATTTATGTGCATTCCTGTCTACTGAAGTCCTGCTCCGTCGGTGCTGAATAAAGAAACCCTTTACCTTCTATGGAAAATTGTCATAGACATGAGTATTGTCATGCATATCGAATTCAGCATAAAAGTAGCCTGCAATCCATTCATGTGGTAAGAAACAATCAGGCAGAGAACAATAGCTATCTTAGTAATAAACGTCTTAATACAAAACTTGATCTAAAACTCTTGTCACGGCCCATGTCATTATCTACAGAAAGGAATTGAATGTCTAAGAAAGCGTTCCAACAGGGAAGATAAACATGATCTATGACCCGTAGACACACGGACAGGTTTAGGGTTACCTGTCTGTTCAAAGTCTACATACCAAATAAGTCATGTGCCAAGACACAGAAAATACCCAAGGTTTTAACCCCATTGTTAGCATTGTCTGTTTAGCCCTGCTCTCCTTGTCCTCCACCATACCCTACACATGTATCCCGACCACATAAGTTCCTCTCACTTAACGTTAACTCTTGGACAATAACACAGATAGCACAAGGATTTTACAAACTGAAATTATTTGGGTTTTAACTTCCCATTTCAGAGAACTGACTGGAACTGGGAACAAGGATTCCACTACTGACCTTAACAAACATACCAAGAGGGTAAAAAGCAGTGAAGCACAACATGATCTCCAGCAATGGTCCAACCTGAAGAATCGCACCAGCCAATAGAATAAGTATACAGCAAAATATTCGAGTGTAAACTTTGACATGCATTTAGGAAGATACTGGCAAAGATTAAAAAACTGTACAAAAGCATTTTAAGAACTTACTTTATGGAAGAACTTGTTACGCATGTGTGCAGGTGTTGGAAACGGAGCAGCCCACATAGGTTTGTGGGTGAACAGATCCGCTTGTTTCTGCTTCGGGGCAAGCTGAAGAACATAACCATTGATTGCATCCTGCTCAAAAACCGATATTGTTGTGAGATACGACCAAGTTAAAGATATTTGTAGCTTTTAACTAAGAGTACATTTCGATGAATCACGCTTGTAAAATCCCTGTGGTAAACAAAGCTTACCTGTAAGCTGAGAAACCCTGAAGTATAGTAACGTTTGTAGTAGCTGAGGAGTCCCTTCCGCCGTTTGTGAAGTGTATCCCAAGTGGATGGAACTGTCGTGAAATTCATTCGTATTTTGTAGTCAACATTTCCGCCCACAATATCTAAATGCTCCACCACAATTATGGCCCATGTTGGCCTCTCCAGTTGCACTGATGTAAGTGCGTGTTTCTCAGCATCCTGGGAGGAAAGAATGGAGAAAGAAGGAAAATTTCCTTAATGACAGTTAATGTCTCTTACGTCGATGTGTGAACTAATTCATGCTTTGATATGTGGGTGAAGGCTTTACCTTTTCACTTTGGAAGATGCCACCGTAGACGTCTTTAAAAAACTGCATGCAATAGTAAGCAGACAGAACTTTAGGATAGAACTCCCAAATCAAATCCAATTCGCCTCATGTACCGTTTGTGGTAAGGGACACATTGTCTACACGACATCTTGCAAGAACACGCCTTGCGGTAAGCAGTAACCAATAGAAGGATGAGATCGTCTACTAAGGAGAAGAGAGAAGTCAGGACTACCTCGGTTGAAGTGGTCAAATACTCCACAAGGGCGGTAACCTCTGGTGTGTCAGGTACAAATGTAATGCACCCCAGCTGTAGTAGATTTCCAAGCTGCAACACACACAAGAAGATTATTTAAACACAATCAAGAAAACTTGTTTCGATTATGTGCAGACTTTGGTTGAAGAACACCCATCATAAGTGATTAGGGGATACTCCTAAGTGAGAATGGAAATTCATCACTCACGACATTGCCGAACAATCGCTGTGCGCGCAGTGCGTCCTCGAATTGCTTTCCTTCACCAGCCTCTGATACCAGTGACCAATGGGACGAGGTTATCAATCGATACTAACTGAAATGAGGCGGCCAATACTGGAAAATTACTATACATTTCGAAAGAGTGTTAACAGTCTTTGAGCATAAATTTGGTGGAAAAGGTGAGATCACGAGGAGGGTTACTCACTCAGAGTTCGTTTGAGGAGCAAATGAGCCTGAACGAAGGCATCGAAGGAGGGCACAGGCAAGGGCCCATTGTAAGCGTCGAAGGATTTAATGACAGTAGTGATTTGCATTGCGGATTCGACACATTGAAGGCTGAGAACCGCCAATGCAGGTGACATTGACTGTATATTAGTGATTGTGGACGAGGGTTTGCTGGTGAGGTTGTGAAACAGGGTTCCCCCAAAGGAGTGCCCAACTTTTAGCCGAATTAGCTCAACTAGACGGCGTAGCTCCTCGGGTGAAAGTTGCTGTCAGTTCCAAATGCACATCAAATCAAAACATGGGAAAGGAAAAAAAACGAAAAAGGAACTTTAAAAAGAAAACACAACTTAAAAGAAAATAAAAAATCAAATTTAAAACAAACATACAAACACACACACACGAACACTGAAGGTTGTTACCGTAATTTGACTGTTATTGCTGATAAGGTCAAAGCACAAAGAGATTAGGGTGAAAATTGGTGACTTCGACGGTTCACCTGCTGGGCAAGCAAGCTGGGAGGACACAGCTGCAGGAGGCTTTTGGAATTGGATAACATGTTCTCTTTGAGCATGAAAGAAATTGGCAACGTGTGATTGACGAAAATTTCGGCAACGTGGGTTTCTTCCACGCTGCGGGACCAACCCCATACCAGCAGAGTCATCAGTAGCAGCGGACTGAGTATCTCCATGATGGTTTGCTGCCATCCCCTTCTCTGCAACTCCATACGACAATATATCACTCAATTAACTTTCGCTCAAAGCCATCCGTCGCTCTCCACAATGTCGTCGTCAAAACCGAATCTACCGTCAGATGTTAGCAATTTAAAGGTCTAATTCTTGGAGGATCACGTTTCTCTTCAACATGAGCAGTTTACAGATTTGTAGAAAAAAGTTCGTAACTTTGTCGGTACATGAAAATTACTAATCCTTGACATTCTTCGCACAGATGGGGGCAGTATTGGACTGGAGCGGGACATTGAACGTGTAAACAACCGTGAGCACGCCTTCATTGGTAGTCGAGAGACCTCTCTAATGTCTGCAGTGACAGGGAAGGTGTGGTACCTTGTGAAGCCACTGACGGCGTAGCAATGCTTGCAGTTGATCTTGCCCTCGAACCGGCGGCAATGCACGCTTCTCTTCCAATGACATCGATCTGCGACCAGATTTTGCAGATCGGGGACTGTAGTCTCCAAGCAGCGCCGCTCCTTGGTCCCTCTCCATCATCTCCACTCCGGTGGCCATCGCACCGAAAAAATTGGGCATGTTTATTTATGGCACAGTCTTTGCATTCCGTTGCAGACACATTCTTTGGATTTGTGTGCTTGTGATGGATTTATGCCAGTGCACTAACAATCTCCTCCAGATAATCTCACATTATGCAACTACTCGTGCGCATTGGGTGTGAGTGAGAAAAACAAAGCGAGGTAATGTTGTGGCATTGAACTGGAAACAATAGAGCAGTCTGCAAGGTGTCGTGAGTGAGTCGCAAGAGCGCACTCGACCGACTTCAAATCATCTAACAAGCAAAATGATTGACATGGCCCTTAAATCTCCGGCAAATCTGATATCGAATATGTGAGGTTCCACGAATAGATCTGCAAATGGTTCCTCATCATGGACTCCCCTGACCACCACCAGTAGGCCCTCAACGGTCGAAGAATGCGTGTCACCCACGAGAGTGAAAGACTGAGGTAGGGCAAGCATTATTCAAAAAGGTAATCAGGAACTCAAATTGGAACAGTATGGCCAAGTGGGACACTTAATATCTTTCAAGGTGCAACTGTCGAAGGGCCAACCCTCCCCCACAAGATCCTTTTCGATGATCCCAAACGTAACTTGCTTCACCGGGAATTGGATGCCTCCAGCATCCATCCGAGAGACACGATCAAGTGCTCCCAAACAGTGTCGATCTACCGTCAAGGGATCCTTCCGTCACCTTTGTCCGTATTTACCACTCACAACCGGCTCATGAATCCCTTCCACTGGAGCTTGGGATCGAGCAATGGCTACTCAGCTGACGAAGACTAATGTTGTTCCAAGCATGTCTTTCAGAAAGGGCAAGTTCAAGAACATCGATGCCGCATCCCACCTTGCCACAGCCGAAACTCATTCCCGAAATGAAAAGATCGGAGAGAGAAAGAGAGCAATGTTCAATGTTGTCAAGGGATCGGATCTTGTCAGAATTCCCCCATCCCTGGGCAAGCACCGCGGGGGCCCCACACCAATGACAAGGCATTCACAGAACCCAAGGGCGACATCTACCACCAAAGCATGCAGCCGTAAGGGATGTTCCCCAATCGATGAGGGAGTCCCGCCAGATAATGACCATAGTTTCCAGTCCATCTAGTGAAGGGTGTTATGGGGTCATACAAGCGCGTCGCTCTGATGCTTTGCGCACCACTGGGCCAACCCAGCATGAGTTATTAGCTCTCACGCAGACTGTAACAAAACAAGACAAGACAAGAATGAGTCAGCCAGCCCTCCCCCCCACCTCTTGCCTGATCATTCATTCATTCAAGAGGGAATGATTCTGCCCAGGAATGCACCCTACTATATTCATGTTTCCTAAGTACCCAGCTCTCTCTCTCGAATGCGCACTCGTGGTGTCCCATTCCGGTGAGCTCCAGCGGCGCATCCCCCTTCACTCAGCCATGGCTCCCCACGCACGCCGCGAAGATTACCACGCGAGCCTGCGCTGTCTCCGACGCCGCAGGGGCGAATCCCCCCCCCCTCTTTTCAGGAATTGAGGTCAATTTCATGTGCTTGACACGTGTGATGCCAAGTGGATGAGTGGATGGATGATACCGTGGCCCCTGATGTTGCTGCTTTGTTCATATTGCCTCCTCATCCAATGCTGCCAGTGGCTTTGTTCGTTGGTAATGGTACTGACTCATTTTGACTGTTGGTTTTATTTCTTAAGCATGGGTTGTGTCAAGATAAAATTGGAAATATTTGAGTTTGAGATTAAAGGGGTTTTAATGTTTGGGGGTACAGGTGAGAAGCTACAATTTGAAAAAGAAAAATTGATTGGGTAAAATTGAGAGGTTTCTCTTACTTAGGAAAATTAACCAGAATATTTTATATATATATATAGGATGAGGTAGAACACTGTTTTTTCTTAGATTCTCATTGTGGAACTTATCTTTAAAAGAAGTAAATAATGTAATGAATAATAATACTACTTGAAGAAATAGAATTGTATAGAAGTAAAATCATCTTAGATTAATAAACATTTTATTTGAGAAATATTAAAAAATATATTAGATACATACTTGATCTGTAGATACTTCTTGATATGCCATAAGGCTATGAAAACTTTTATAAAATTACTACATTTTATAAAACTACTAAAGCTATTTTTCACAACTTAGACATTTGTCTTACATGCTTTAGAATTTTTATAAAAAAATTCTATATAGCTTTCTTGTTAGTTAAGTATATAAAGAGATAAGCTTAAATCATCTTTAGTCGTCTTAATACATGTCTTTTGATTTAGTCTTAGTTAAAGATTCTATATTTTTTTTTCATTTGATAATAGCCATTATGATTCATTTTTTTATTTATAAAAAATTACATATTTTCTTTGATTCTATTCTTTCTCTTTTTATTCTTATTTTACTTAGTTGTACATATATATTATACATTAGTAGTTTATCTTTATAGTCATATTCTTATGTCACAAACATAATCAATACTTATAATTATGTAGATAAGAAGAGTTTGGTAGAAGTGAAGAAAGTAGATAAATTTGATAACATCTTGTGGAGAAGTTTTTTAGAAGCTTCATAGATGCAAATTTGACTTTATGTATGTTTGTAGGTGATTTATACATTGAAAACTTGACTAATAAGTTAGCCATGTATTGCAAAGGTTGGTAATTTGTGGTAAAAGTTGGCCATGTGATGCATGTGTATAAAACATATTTTGCAAGTTAGACACATGTTTTGTAAGTTGGACATATGTAAGAGGTCCTATAGAACATCATTATATAGTTCTTAATTAGATAGTATATATGGAGGCAAAAGTGAAGTCTTCTTCATTCTTATCAATATCTTTTTTGTTTTTAGTCTTATTTTAAGAGTCTTTAGTCTTCTTGTCTTTGGCAATAGCCATTGTATTTAAAACATTATGATATCTTTGAATGAATATTTATTCTTTTCTAGTAATAGAAGAATGAATTGACATTTTGGTTGTTTGTGATTCATATCCTAGACAATTTGATGGATATTTCTAAAATTAAGTAGATGATTTGAAAGCACTAGTAGCCACTTCTATATGCATTTTTTTAGCAAAATTTTAAAAATACTAAGCTATGTATTATGTAATTAAATTATATAATATGTATTAATTGTATAATTTATGTCTTTGACACCTTGGCATATGTTGAGACATATTACTAATATTCAATAAATAAATAATATAAATCTATTTAAAATATTGTTGAAAAACATTAATATTGGAGTAATAAAATTGGCACAAAAGCAATAAAACTTAATCTTTGACCAATGACAAATAAGTTTTATACAATATATGTCTCTATACACAGAAATTAAAACAAAGGCATCAATTCATTAACAAGCTTGAGCAAATTCTTTATACGGAAACTGAAACAAAAACTTTTGTTATATCTATTCAAATATTTCCAAATGGAAGGTGTTTTCCAAAATCAAATGAAGCAATGAACTAGTGTTGTGGTAGTTCATGCTCAAATGAGAGCATTATAATGAGTTTGTCTAGCAAAAATCATGTTTGTTCCTGCTTCGATTGCTCCAACATCTGCATGATCAATTAATTTAGCCATGGAGGATGATTAAATGCAGATAGGAATCATTAGGAATTGTTGTAGTCCATGCATTCTATGCCAAAAAGTGTGAAAGAAGGCCCATTGATTTCTCTACGACATGCAAGTTGGATCCCACTTGCACTTAAAAAAGAATTTTTATAATAGCTTATTAAGTTGAAGGGTAGATTTGATATTCTCACAAAAGTAGAGTAGATTTGCAATTGTCAAGAATACAAGGATATTCTTGATGTTTCAACATATTTCAAAGGAATATATGCTATATTTTTCTTTTTTTTAATGGAAAGTAAATTTGAAGTTAAATCCATAAATATACTTTATTTGATATGATCTTCAAGTGTATACTTATTGATTGATGTATTTGATTAAGAAATTTTCTTTGTATGTAAATAACTTTCAAGTCATATCTATTGTTACTTTTAAAGACACCAATGAAAACCAAAACTTTAGATGATTATTTAATCTTGGTACTAAACATCACAAGTAACAATAGCAATTTGTGAACTACTTTCAACATAGTGTTTGTTCAAGCCCAGATTTTGTATAGTATGTGTATTCCTTCTGCAATTGTAGATTTACAGATCTTTAACTTCTCGTGATTGGAGGGTCATGTTACAATTATCAAGGTGACATTGACTACCAGATTTTTTTATCTCAAAACAATAAATTTCCAATCATGCAGAAAACGTCTCAACAATGAGAACCCAAGCATGCAAGAGTGCCAAGTATACCCGATTGAACTTGTATAAAGGAACAGTTCATACACGTGTCTCTACACACTTCTGAAAAATGTAGCAAGTTCCAGCTGTATGTACAAGGCTGTGTTCAGAAGGTGTAGTTAGCTATGGAGGCCATCACTGCCAAAAGCAGTCCCTGTCAATACATTCATGGACCTTTGTCCCTGAATGCAAATGTATTCGTGTTTCACTCTTGTCTAGGCAGAATACAATAGCAGATCACTGAGAATCTGATTTTCATCCTGCGCCAATCAATAAGTGGACATCAAGTGATACAATTGTCACAAATCTGCCATGCCCTATTCCAAAAATGAATTAGATACTCTACAGTGTGACTAACTGCATTATGAGACGTGAAAGATATTATGCCACAGTCGATGGAACAAGCGTCTGTAGTCCCAGTTGCCTAGCTTTCTCTGAATCATCGAAGTGTGGGTCATGTGGAAATAATCGTCGTTGGTCATCAGTAGGATTTGCCAACCAGTGCCAATAAATCCAAGCAGCACCTACCACAGCGGCCATTGATAGCGCTGCCAAATGTCCAAAGTATTTCACGTCGTTGGCAACAATAGCCACCCCCAGCATTCCAAGTTCTGCTAAACTTGCTAATGATACTTCTGTTGTTCCCACGAGGTTGGCTTGAGTTGCTGGAATTGCAGTTTGAAAAATCTGGGCATCCACCATATCATAGGCCCAGTAACCTAAGCGGGAGACGACCTACAAGTATCAATAATCAAAATAGATCAGAAACAGCGACTCCAAAATTTGCTCAAGAATAATGTTAGTTGATTTTTTAGAATAATCACTTTAGTTTAAATGGTGTTCAAAATCTAAGAGAATGCTGACAATTTTAAGTATGAAGAAGGATTGCAGATAGAAAATTATCACTTACCGTTAAGAAGAGAAACAAAATCAGTGAGTACTGAAGCCCAAAGGGGTTGCTCAAATATACTGCAACCGCCATAGCAAGCACCAAGGCTTGAAAAATTAATGAAGCCGCACCTGCCTGCGAGACCGCATGCACGACCACATTTATTATTACAAATTCTAAAACAAAAATCCAGAAACACAAATTTTGTGCCGATTTCTTACGGAAGTAACTGCATTCACTAAAATACTAACTGATTGTTAACAACTACAGGTACTAATAGTACCTTCAACACCCCAAGTTTGCCAATCAGCGTAGCTGAAAGGAAAGTTGCACCAAAGCCCATAAGTGCACTCAATCCTCTAAACAAGCCAACCAACGAAGGATTTACTCCTGCCAGATCACAAACAAATGTCAGTTTCAAGATTACTTAAAACAGCAACCGTGGGTACTTTCACATGTTTAAGAGAAATGAAGCAAATCTAAGCATAAAAGTTTCTTACAAAACTACAAAACTTAACTGAACAACAATCCATCTCCATTCCTCGTGTTTTAAACACCCGAAATATAATGCATGTGCCAAAATAAAGCTATTGAGAAGAAAAAACTAAACCAAATACCTTGTTGGGTAAGATACGTCGTCATCAAGCCACCTGGTGCTAAGACGGCATTGAAGTACAGAAGCACATACGCTAAACTAGCAGGTAAAACAGGTTGCGCCAAGTATTGTTTCCATCCACGTATCACAGCTTGCAGTCCACCACCTGCTGTACATTAAATTTACATCTTGCATCAATATATCTGCACCTTGTTTTACATCCTTGTATTGGCATCCGAATATAGCGACATGCATTCTCACGAGCAGTTATTGGAGTGCTCGATGCTTTTAGAACTGATTAGGACAAACAGATACATATGATATTTATATGTTAACCAACATAAATGTCTGTCAAAAGCACTAGGGTTATATTTTCGTTTATTTTCCCTTTTCTTTCTTTTTTAAAAGTACACATTAGACTCTCCCAGACATTGAACTAGCAACAAAAAAAAAACTTAATCATTGCACCTGCTTCTTCGTGTTGTGTATCTGTATTACTGCCCTTTATCTTGTCTCCAACAGTTGCATGCTTAGGACGCTGTAGAGCTCCTTTCGACAGTCTATCAGTAGCGTCCACCAGTTTAAGCTGAAATTAACATGTTGAAAATTAAAGCAATAAGCGAAATTCAATGACCTTACAGGTTGAAAATTCGTCGCTCGGCAAAAAAGAAAAAAACTCCACTTTTAAAAACAATCCAACCATTGCTTCGCACACACTTCTGCAAAATTCTTGACTGTTTCAAGATCAAGTAGCAGATACTCACCAAAATGGGAAGCGCGACGACCATTACTCCAACTGTCATTTTCACGCACAACTTTGGGTCGTACTTGGACAATAACATTCCAAAAACAAAAGGACCTGCTATCTGCAAAATATAGAAACTATCTTCAATTAATTACTCACCAAGCTTCTATCCTCTTGAGGTCTACCATAGTCTGGTACACCTTAACATACTCAAAGAGAGGAAGGGATAACTAGAACACCTGGCATCCACTCCAAAGTCAATTTAACATCAACACCAGACACAGTGCATACCTCGCAGACCAGCTCAACCCTCCGTAGAGTAGCATTTGCATTTGACAATGCAATAGGACGATTCGCGCCGGCCAGCTGTTAAACAATGAAAAAAGGTAGCGAATTTTAACATGCACGTGCATCAAAGACGTGATTCATTGACTCAAACACTCAAAAAATGAACAACATTTCTGAAGACATGACCAGTTAAACTGAAACCAATTGATCTCTTGAGATGGAAAGTTGAGGTTGTTGAAAAACGAATACAAGCATGAAAACGGTTGTTAAAAGTAGCATTCACACTCCAACTTTCTGATGAGCAGCAGCTAACAGACACTACGTAAGGATGGCAACATTAACTATCCAAATCATCCATTTCCTTGTTACATACAGTCAGCACTGAAACTCACCGAAACTACCCAATCTCTTTCAAACGCCACACCACTACCCAGTCCAGTTAGCCGCTCAACAGCAGACGCCGCAACGAGCACCAGAAACCAGGGTTGAAGAAATAAAACGGTGGCTGTGGAGGCTATTGGTGCTGCTCCACTAAGGGCATACACAGTAGCCCCTGCAGAGGCCAGCATAGAAAGCGTCTGCCAAATTATAAATAGGACTCGATGTTAGCTAGGGAAATGTGACAAAACATGAAGCAATTGCACTAGGTAACTTGAATGTGAGTAACTTAGAATTATGTATAAACCAAATAAATTCAAGTTTACTGTGAAAGAAATGACATCACTTGATATTTACACAACCAACCTGAACAATGCATAACCCTTTAAAAGCAGCCACTCGAGGCATGGAATCCAACATAGCTCCTAACCAAGGACCTGCAGCAAATATCACAAGCTGCCAGAAATTCACAGACAATGTTAGTCTACTTTCAAATTATGCTGGGAGAGGGTGTGGAAATGGAAAATAAAAGTTGTACGATATACAGCTCACATTTCTCTTCCTTCCTCAAATCTTAAAATTTGAATAAGGACCCTCAACGATTTGGTTTCAACAATCACTAAGTTCCTGAGCAAATACAGGCAAGTATGAAGTTTATGAGAACCTACCTGACTCACGAAGCTGACGACGGCAACAGGAAGGAGGGTGTGATGCATCACTGCAATGACAGCAGGCCATGCGAAGCGCCAAGTATGCTCCACGAAGCAGGAGGCAAAGTAGCTGCCATACAAGGCTGAACTAACCAAGAAACCGAGAGACACGACAAAACGTAAGAGAGTGCAGGAGCACAGGAGCTATATAGCAGATAAAGCTAATCGCAACAACAGGAATTAGAAATTTGGCTCATATTTCACTGCGGTTGTTCCAGATCCTTAGAAAAATTTACTTCACTTCAGTCTATTCAAGCTGTCGCCTCTTTAAACTACAGGCAGAAACGTTCAAGAAACGAATGGTCACAAAAAAATAAAATAATACTAATATTTACTTCATCAAGTACGAAAGGTATTTACCGCAAAGACCCTCGGGATGTGCCGGAGTTGCGGCCAACTTCTCTTGTTCCTCCAAAGATTGTACCTGGTGGCAAAACAACCCACATAAATTATCGTATCGACCTCACTTCTTTCAAGGAAGCTGACGCCGTTCTCTGCCAGATTCGCTAAAATAAATCTGTTGTAATCTAAATAACACTGACACGATTCGTAAGAGATGGTACAACTCTGATTTCACGACTGCTCATTACAAGCTCTCCAGAAAGGAATATTAATCACTTTGAAATCCCACTTCACAATTAGAACGAAAAATAACTCACAACGAATAATTCGTCCCTGTGATCTGAAGAAATGGCGTGACACAATAATTCCATTGCATTTTAGTAGGTATCAGCTTCTCCAAGTATGTCCAAAATGCGTACCTGCAAGGTAGGTAACAGGACTTCCAAGGCTCCCTCATCATCGGTCGGTAAAGACACTTGAAGTGCTTCCAATTCACTAGCAATTGTTGCATTCAATACAGCTTCCTCGCTCACAACATCGATCACTTCGGCACTAACCTCTTGGTAGTAGCACTTCTGCGATGGGGTAGCAACATTTTTTCTGCAACATCCGGCACTTCATTCAATTCTAAGACGGAAAAAAAAAAAAAAAAAAAAAAAAAAAAGATGTAACTCCATACGAATACAGCAGCGAATATCATTCTCTTAACTACTCAGTTCATTCAGACTCCACAAACCTTATCTAAAAATTGCTAAAAACACTTACGTAGAGTTTCGAACCATAACATAAAATTTAATGAAGATGATAAAAGTCGACTAGGAACTGAGCTATGTCGTGGAAACCCTAAAAAAACCTCTCTAAGATGTCAATCTCCAACACCGCCCTCGAATAAACATGTAACGATAAAACTTGACAATTCAAAGTTCTATCCCACCTGAAAGCAGATTGCAGGTCAACATGTAGCCATCCTTGTTTAAAATTTTGAACGATGTTGCATTTCCAATCTTGACTTCCTATCCGTATTCTGACGGGGGCACCGGTATGTGCCCTTCGAGACACTTCTGCCCTGATCTTTGCTTGCGGCTGACGGGAGCGCAGCGAGGGGCGTATCAAGGTATGGATCGCCATACCTATTACTTCTAGGTATCCTTTGGTCTAATTGCGTAGCCTTGAGAGAAGCCCACCCTGTAAACACTTCTTTTACCATTCAGCGAGCGTTTCAACTTATACTTGAAACCTGCCTTCTCACCAATTGATTTCCCTGGAAATGTCGTGCTTCAATCTGGAGATTCTCAATAGAACTCGTCCACAAACTTGCTCTAAAAAAATATTTTAAAATTCACAAGTCCCTGTAGAAATCACCAAATAATTTCTCCAAACTTCTCACATCGCGCAAGCTCACGAAAGAAACCAGCTTATGATACACCTCCAGTTGTCCCATAGACTTGCACTGAGCAGAAGAGCTTTAGCAAATCTCAAGAAACCAAAACTGCAGTGCAAAGAATGCGGAACCGAGCTTCAATGAACAGGCCTTCTCTTCTTAGTGCCTCCTGCGTACCAACGCCCGCCTGCAATGCGCCCCTACCACCGCCTCGTTCACAAGCACGTCCTGCCGTGATCCAGCCCTCTTTGCTTCATGTCACGTCACTTCACTTCACTTCACTCCCTCACTACGAACAATTACCAAAAATCATTGCAAGAGTCGAACAATCGCATGCAGCATCAACCAACACTCCACAGCAATCGCACCTGAACACTAATCCACATCAGAGCCCACCCTCGTGCTCGAGACTGCTCGACGGCCACACCGTCTGACGCCTCCACAGTCCACCTCACTGAGATTCGTCAAAGCAGAATGAGTGCGAAATCCACAAATCCGAGTGAAAGAAGCGAGAAGCTTCGAAGTCAATTGTGTCTCCACCTCAACTGACGCCAATCACGCACCTGGCTGCTTCATCAATCCACCCGGATCACGCAAACGAGCACACACAAGGGGAACAGGCAGTTGCGCGAAGAGCAGCGAGCGAGGGATCTGGACCGGATGATGGAAAGCAGCAAATCTGGGCATTAAGTTGGCGCAGCAATCGCGGGCCCGGTTGACGAATGGTGGTCGTGGCTCCACCAAACCGCGGTTGGCGAATGATTGCCTTCTGGCGGAGACCTATCACCGCTCTTTCCCCATTATCCAACCCCGCTCTTCCTTCTTTCCAACTCACATCCCCGTGTGAAAAAGACCCCTCTCCGTTGTGTCGTTTCTGACAACCGGGATTTTCCTCTGTCTGTTCTATCAACAGGGGTTGGACATGATTGCTCACTGTGGAACGGAGCTCGAAACTGCGAAACCACAAACCATATTCATTCCCGAAGCCAATTCAAGGTTGTGTGATTCATTTTTGTTGCGAGGTTGTGCGTGAGGAAGGGTTGAACAGGAAGAAGCTTAAGTTATCAGACAGAGCTGGTGGTTGGGGGCCGGGGATTGGAAGTGGGAACCCTACGTGGTCCAATGCTGAGTGTGTGTGGAAGTGGTGCCCCTTTTTTTCGACAATTGTGATCGCAATCCAGTCAGTGGAAGTGGAGCGCATGGAGAATCTGTGCCACCTTGACCACACCCTCGCCCTCCCCCGTTCCATCCACGGCCCCAGCCTCATCTCCACTTCACAGCCTTTTCATTTTACTTCTACGTCTAACTTTTACTTTTACTTTCAACAACTTTTCTTCTCAACTGAACTTCGCTTTGTTGAAACAGCAACTAGGAGTTGTTGACATGTGTATAATTTAAAAATACCAGAAGTAATGTGAAATTTCAAAAAGTGCGTTCGTTTTTTAGGAAGTTCGAGAGTTGAGGTATATTAGTATTATTGTTATATATTAGTAGAGCTTTAGGTTTAAAAATAATCTAAAGTATTTTTAAACTAACACTTATGTTAGGTTTCAATAACAAAGAAAATATTCAAATCTTCTTGATTCTAATGTTGAATGCAAAGTAGACTTTGAAAATCTCAAATTGAAGGGAAGAAATTCTCAATTTTGAAGTTACATACAATTATTATTATTATTATTATTATTATAGAGCTTTAGGTTTAAAAATAACCCTAGGTATTTTTAAACTATCACATATGTTAGATTTCAATAGCAAAGAAAAATCAAACAAATAACATACATTAATGCTAACATATAATAATAATAACACTAGGGAAATGTTAAATAGATCCAAGTTTTTACGAAATTGATCTACCCATCCTAGCCATTGTGAAAAAAAGAAAAAAAATTACCTCTAGATTTATTTCTCTGCTACTTGATCCACAACCAATTAAAACCAACCACATTTAACATAATTATCATATCCTTTGTCATAGGTGGATTGATTTAGTAAAAGCATAGGTCTATTTAACATTTCCCTAAAAATATTGATACGTTTTAAATATATCTTAAATTTAAAAGTACATTTATATTACAAAAATCATGTTTATTTATTTACAATTAAAAAATTTAAAAGGATGATTTTTCAATCAAATACTATATCATATATACAAATTCCTCATAATTCTAAACAAAAAATTCACTGAGTAAAAATCACAAATTATTAGAAAGAAATTTCAAATGAAGAGAGGATTTGACCTCCTAAGATTTTATATTTATTCTATACATGATATGTAATTTGTCATAAATACTTGATACCAAAAAAGTTTTTGTTTTTGTTTTTGTTTTTGTTTTTTTTTTCAAGAGATTATCTAAATTGGGAAGTTATTAATTTATATATACATTGATATTATAATTTTATGATTGCAATAAAAAAAAATGGTCTAAATTACAATGATCAAAATAAAAAATAATGTGTTTTTTGAAGTAAGAACTTATAGAGTAAGCATTTTAAAGTTACTTTATACATTCAAATTCATTAATTGTCATTGATAAAAACCTTTTTAGTAGCAAGTTGCTAACTTAACAAAAAGGGGCTTTCTTAAAATGTGTATCTTCACCCTTGTCCTCTTAAAGATTTGAAGACTTAATGAATGAATTTGAATGCAGAGGTAGATTAATTCTAAATTAAAGAAAAATAAAATAAAAACTAAGTTGTATATAATCAATAATAAAAATCAAACTAAAGAGTACAATCTAAAATAGGAATTAATTTTTTATATCATATTATATATACAAAAATAAATTCATTGAGTGCATTCTTGTGGTAAATGATAAGATCTGTTTATTTTCTCGATTTAATTTATAATATTTACTCAAATCTGCAAGTTCTTTAATTTGTAAGAGTACTTAGGTAAATGGTTTTGATTTTATTTAACATCTCTTTTCCCCTGTTTGTTTTTGTTTTTGTTTTGTTTTGTTTTGCTTTTTTTTTTTTTTTTTTTTTTTTTTTTAGTTTTTGCATGTGGTACAACAAAATTACAGATTCTAAAATTTTATTTTAATTTTTGTACATGTATAATCTAACTACATGTTATTTCTAAAGAGGTTATGTATATAGGTGTTATAAATATATTTCTTATTATTTTCTTTCTTTTTTCTTGACACAAAAACAAGATATATCCAATGCATTAATGAATTTGTAAAGTTACACCAAAATTCTTAACTCTTTGTATCTGAAAAATGGAGTTAAGAATAATAAGAGGAAGAAGCAACTATTAGAGCTAACTTATTTATACTTTTGTGTAAAATTATACTAGAGTCAGGTATTTCAAAGTTTCATTTAATTATCTTGTCCAATTTAGAACCTAATATGTGTTTTTTTTTGTCATCTATAATATATCTCGTCTCCTGAGAAAGATAGTCTCATGTTTTGGATGTTTTGCTAGTTTCATTTTACCTATTTCCAATTGATTTGTTCATATTTGATTAGTTATTTGTAGATTAATTATTTAATATAGAGTTTACTACATACTTCATTCTCAAATAAAATTCTGTTTCTTTAAATCCACATGGTCCATGGACAAATTTTCCTTAATAAGGGTTTGATATTACAAAAATATTTAAAATTTGGAGGATATAGCTTTAAAAAAAATAACTTGTTTTCAAGTGAATGCTTTCTATTGTCCATATTTCCAAGAGTTTGATATTAATTTATATAAAACAAGGTAGCCTAACTCTTCTACAATTGCAATAGATAGATTGGAGTTTATTTGTACATACAAAATTATTCTTTTAAATTATATATTTAAAACTAATAACCATCAATAAATGTTTAAAAATTTGACAAATGAATCTATATTTAGAACATTAATTCATAACATTAGGTTTCTAATAATTAAATGAGTCTACTAGACTTTTATTAACTAACAAAATGAATTTATAGAAGCCATGAAGACTGCTAAGCCACATAGCTATATGTAATTGGGCAAGGCCACCTAGTTGTTATAGCAAAAGCAATCAACTTAGATTGTAAAGCCCATGTAAGGATGATTTCTATTAGGTCTTCAACATATGAGATCTAATAACTAATAATTGAATAAGTAATACTAATTAATGAGAAGAATAATATCTATATATATAGATATTGATGTTTTGTGAGGTAGTGTAAAATAAGAGGCTAGTTATTAAAATATAGATTTTAATTATTTTATTAAAAATAGATACATATATATATATGTATATTTATTTATTTATTTAAAAAATTACTTCATATAAAAATAAAAAATAAATGGTTTTATTTTAATGTAACTAAAATTTTGTATGTCTTACTTTTTTGGTTTATTTATAAAACTATTTTTTATTTTCTAGTATACTATAAAGTAAGCTTATTACTTTTTTTGTGATTAAAGTTGATAATTTAAATATGCAATTTAAATAATTTTATACATTATTTATTTAATTAAAACTATCATTAATATACTTTTCATTATTTTGTAAAAATAATACCATAAATTTGATATTATATATATATATATATATATATATATTATACATTATTTTAATCAAAGCAATGTAATAAAATTATTTTTTACTATTATATATTTATTATATTTATATTATATATTTTTAAATATATTTAAATCAAGTTAAAATTACATGTAAAAATTCACATAAATAATTTATCTTTTATTTAGTTTATTTAGTTTTTTAATTTTAATTTAAATTTGCATTATTATCATGAATACTAGTGGTTAAACCTATTGGTTTTTTCAATGTTGAATATGTTTTTGGCAGCCAATAAAAAATAAAAAATGGTGATACATTTGCCACATCAGCCATGTGCAAGTCGGGACATTTGCACTCCTATTGCTGCCGTAGCTACCGCCGCCATCTTGACCCAGTCCATCCCATCCCAACCCATCCCAACCCATCCCATCTTAACTTGGTTGGTTCCATCCTTTGATTCCAATAACTGGGTGACTTCGTAGTAATTGCATTAAATCTGTAACTGGGTTTTATTGCCCTATTGTTCCAACCAATGGCATTTTTTGACGCTCTAGCTAAACACAAGCTGGACAATTTTGTAAATAAATAAATATATATATATATATATATATATATATACACGTAGATGTATAATAACTTATCATTGTTGTTGTTCATCCATATAAAATATTTTTAAACTAATATTTTATACTGTGATAATACAAGATTAATCCTATTATTATTTTTATTTAAAGTTAAATGGCACACATATATATATATATATATATATAATCACTCTTATGGATTTTATTGTAATTCATGTAAATATATGGGCCTTGATACTTTATTATAACAAAGAAAAAATTGATACCTTATTGATTATAAGATATATTTTTAAAATATTATAATTTTATTTTCTGTGCAATCACATTGATAGTATAGGTTCTTCTTTGAATATGACTCATAATAGTATATTTATTGTATAAAAATATTAATTTATTAATCAACAAAGAAGACCTCAATAAAACATTATAAATACCAAAGGTAATGGAAATTGTTGGAAATTTATACATCATTTTGTAAGGTATGTGATAATAAGACTCTATCTTATTTATTTTATTTTATTTTATTTTACTATTGTGTGTGCTTTATTTTTGGTTGTAATGAAGATTTTTAGATTGATTGCAAATTTATCTATACTCTTTGTATTAAGTTTTAAATACTGTTGCAAACCATAATATTTTAGTATTGTCAAATATGAGGTAACTCAAGTCAAATTTCAATTAGGTATAGTGTTGTAGTAATTGTACTAGTAAAAGAATGTTGCTTTTTCATTAAGCATTTGCAAAAGTGTTAGATATTGAAGCAAGAATTCATATATTGCTTATAAACTAGATTATGATGGCATCAAATGTAAAGAAACAATTGATTAAATAAAACTTTTTTTTCTAGGAAATGAAATGGAATTGCAAATAATCATGAAAATATAATTTGTTTTTCTTTGGATAGAGGACACTATGAACAATACTAACATTGTGTTTGCATTTTGCCTATATAACTAAATAAGAAGTACTATTGAAAAAATAAAATTTGCACTAAAATTGATATTTTATATAAAATTTTATTAAAAAAATAGTACATATATATATATATATATACACATATGTTTGAAAATGTAAAATTCCTAACTTTGTTATATAAGAATAAAGTTTTTACAAATACTAAACTTAAGTAAGATTGTTCAAAATACTTTATCAACAACAATTTTGACTTTTAATTAGTTTATTATATAGACTTTTATTATTATTAGATAATATAAGCATCTATAGTCTTTAAAAAGAAATGGCATTATTTTTAATACTCAGTGTCGATTCTCAATATTTAAAAAAAAATGTTGAATTAAAGATTTCAGAAAATAATTTCAAAATCTACTTTTTTTTGAAAATTCAAGTGTAATATAAAAGATGATATACATGTTTAATACCATGTTAAAATATTTTATCTTTGCCAAATAACATTATTTCATAATCATTCAAATAAATCATAAGACAATACTAATGATATAATTATTAATGTAGATAATTAATGTATTATAGGTAATGATGTAGTAAATAAATTATGCTAGGAATGATATCATAATAAAGATGAGTATGGGTTTGTAATACTTGTGAATTTAAAGTATTGTAATAGTATAATTTGAACATTTTTTGAATTTGTATCATATATGATAGTTTTACATTCCACTTGATTTTTTTTATTAGTACGATAATTATACATTACAAATTGCATCAATTTTTTCCATAGTTTGATTTGGAATTATATACATAAGAATAGATTTGTTTAATTTTAATTACAATTATTTATTTATTTATTTATTTAAATGAATAGGTGCTACTCACTTAACATTTAGTACTACCGAACTTTTAAGAGTAAGTAAATGAAATTATCTCTAGGCTTTTTATACCAAATTTAAGCCCTCTTTTCAATATAGGGAAAAAACCTATATTATTTTTTGCATACATACTCATAACAAATGTCAATTCATGTATGTTAATTAAACATAAATATCAACAACTTAACATTATTTTTTTGTATTTTTTTTTAAATTAACATTTGGAACACCAATTAATTTATTTTGTATACTCTTTTATAATTATGATATAAAAAACACGTGACTTATGTAATATCATGCTGTATTTCAAGAGCCTTTGTCCTGTATTGCTTTTTTAGTAACACACAGTAAAATAAAAATCATTTGTTAACACATTCAAAGTTCATAAGTACAAAATATAGAGTATATTATTGTGCAATTGACTTGTAAAAATATTATACTTTGTAGTTATATCTATTTTGTTTACATCTAATTATTTAAATTTTAATAAAAATCTATAAATTATAATATATCAGATACACCTTAAAAAAAAAAAAAAAAAAAAAAACTAGAGAAAACTAGTTTTAAATGCACTACTCATTTTGAAAACTTACCACACAATTTGGAAGTAGAATTAGTAACATTTGAAAATTGTTCAGATAAAACCAAGTTATATGGTTTTTGGATATCTACTTATTCACAAAATATGCCAAGCTTTTGTAGATTTCATCAAAAAACATAATCTCCACACATTGTGGATATCAGCAACAATCCTAATTCTTGTGCCATGGTGATTGTATAAGCACTTGCAAATTCTACAACCTTAAAAATTGCAACATTGTTTTTTAGATGAAAGAGTGTACAAGATTCATTATCAGCGGCCATTTGTACACTTTAGTAAAGCATACTGTTTTCTTCATTAGCTCAAAAAGACATAATCAATTTAAAAATTATGCAAGTCCATTCAACATTGACCCACAACAATTATTGTAACAAGAATCTGAATACTCTAAAGAATCATATATTACATGCATATTACACTAAGAGCAATGATGGTTCTTTTAAGTAGACTTACTTTAGACAATGACTCACTAGCTTTAACACTAATGATCTCCTTCAAGGAAAACTGATTTTTACCTTCATTAATGTCTACTTAATCTAAATCTAAAAATATATTTATAATTACTACATGTAAAAAAGAAGAAGACGTGGAAGCAATTACAGGTGAACCTATGATTGTGTAACCATTGTTGTCTTCATAAAACATTTTAAACAAATTAGACTCTCAACCTTTCTTCCACCATGTTGTATTTCCTATGTTGATTTTTGGTGAAGGAGACGTAGATTTGGGATAGGGGGAGACGATGGAACTCCGTAAATTTCTGTAGTTGAGGTTTTGGCTTAGGAACTGCACGACGCTTCTCGCAGCGATGGCGATGGTGATGGCGAGAAATTGTGTTTGCATAGCTCCTAGGACGTAAATTGCTCCTCAACTACACTTTGCTAACCTGTGTTGGGAATTTTTTGGGAGATTGTCCAAAGTTGTTGCTAGTGTAGGTCCATGTTAGCATCTTCCCGAGATAGGTTTCTTATTAGGGTTTACAGATTAGGGTTTCCACTGTAGCCACTTCTTATGCCAATGCAATGCTTACCAGTAGCGTGCAAGGCCCCTTGGTCCCCACATGGCTTACATTAAAAAAACTGCCCTGCCAATTCGCATGTGTTGCAAAGGATATCGCAAGCAACCTGGGCAAGGTATTAGCGGCAGATGAAAAAAATAATATCTTTTCTGAACCACGTTTTTGTGTAGCACTTGATACAATTAATGGATGGGAAACCGAGCTCGAGATAGAGGATTAGACAAATAAGCGCCTTATCACCATATTGGTTGTTTATGTCCACTTACCCATTAGATGCAGATTCTGCCTAGAAGTTCACCATCAAGACAGGTTCTGTCAGCATAGGCTTGGAGCAAATCAGCATCATTCACGCGAGGAACAACCACCAGATCGAGGAATGGGAGGTCCACGAAAGAATTTTGAGCCTCCCTTGACCTATGCCAGGCAGGAACCACACTCAAAGAAGTCAAACATGGACGCAAACGGATTCATAATTGGAGTTCGCGGGTCACGTAGCAACACAAGGGCTCCTACACCGGCTCTGGCCTCTTCGAACTTGCTACCAACAACTGACCTCCAAACCCATTGAGTCTGGGGGGGGAGGGGGGCTCTCCACCGATAACAATATACACTTTCATATCTCAGTTTCGGAAAATGAGGCCATACAGAACCTCACTGATGAGGACCTGCCTTCCCCCGTAGGCCCACTTCCATCTTCTCTCTCTAATAATTCTAACCCATCCTCTACCTCTGCATATACTAGCATCCACTACCAAACGCAAACAGACACATGATCAGTACCCGGCGAAACTACTTCACACGAACGACATACTACACCACCAGCCTCGACCTTTCACTATCATATGCCGATTCTTGATAATGCACCAACTGTGGAGTACACCACTTAGAACAGTACAGAGGAGATCACCACAACGCCCTCGGCCTCTCCTACCCAAGTACTCACGCGACCCCATCTCAACCACAACATTGGTGAGATTCTTGACCAAAACACAACAACTCCGTCAAAATCCACTATCACAGGAGGATCAGCGGGGAGGATTGTGACTGTCCAAAACGACATCCTCCGAGGTCGGGATATAACATTGACGGAACGGAGGGCCCCGGGCGCAGTGGTGTATGCACCTTGGTGTCACATACACTAGTTCCGCTAGTCAAAAACAGTGGAACTATCATGGGCAATCGAGCGGTCTAGACAAGGTTCTGTGGGGTTCCCGGGGGAGATCTGGGTATACTAAATCTGTACGCACCTAATTGTTTGGCCGAACGAACCTTATTTTGGAATAAGATTTTGATCAACTTGGCCGCGGACTGCCGGTGACAGTTTAGCGGTGACTTTAATATGGTTGAAAGGATCATGAATTAGACGTCGCACTTCAGCCAACTCCTTTCCATGGGTGAGACGCTTGCTTGGGAGCAACTCAAGGAACAGTTCAACCTTGTGGACCGATTCACGTTTCAATCAAAATTACGATTCTCTTGGGACAATAGAAGAAAAGATGGAAGTAGGAATCATGGCAAGGCTTGACAGACATTATGTTTTGGACACACCTAACTCGAGCTTAAGAGATGCGATACGAAATTATTGTATCTGGGGGGACTGTAGAATATCAGATCATCTCCCTATTCGAGTTGACCTTGTGCTAGAAGATACAGTCCTTCCCAAGAATCACTACAAGATGAACACACGCTTCTTCAAAGACCCAAATGTAAAAGCAGCTGTGGAAAGGATCTGGACACCAGACCGACGAACTTCTGCTACATTCTTCACCAGGCTTAGCAACTTCATTTGATAGTATAAATCCTTCTGCAAACGAAAGGTTGAGGACGCCTGTCGAAAGGAAATTTTATGCCGCGCTTTCCTAGCCACCGCTCAAGAAGACCTTTAAGGTGATCCCTACTGCCCCAATCTGCATAACCGCTTTGAACAATGCGACTAGGAACTCCGGAACTTCGAGACCAACAAACTCTAAGGACGCAGAATTTTAGCCAGAATGAGGTGGAAGGATAAAGGCGATTCCATGGCCAAAGAATTCTTTTCGGCAGAGAACGACTAACACGTGCTAAGTTAAATGAAATTCAAAGAAACAATGGCAAGATTATCACAGGGCACAATACTAGCACAACTAGGTAATATATCTCCATTGCAACAAAATGTGACATCTTGATATCTTGGTGTAGTATTCTGTGAAGTTTGCTTGAGAATGCACCTCTCTATGGAAGGTAAAATAGAATTTGCAACAATAAAGTCCTAACAACTCTAATAAAATCCTAAATAGATTCTAATTTAATTTTAACTATGTTAATCAATTTTTAATCAAACCTAAAAGAAGTCTTAAAGAAATTACAAAAAAACATAAAAAATTATAAATTAACTTTAAAAGTATATAATAATAAAATCTTAAAAAAATATCAAAGAAATCTTAAAGAAATATTAAAAATATAAAATATAAATGAATCTTAATCAAATCCTAATATAATTCTAAACAAATCATAATCAAATCTCAATCAAATACTAAACCCTAACCAAATCATAAACAATCCTTAATGAAATTCTAAACCAACCATAGCCAATCTTAATAAAATTCTAATTAAATCCTAATAAAATCCTAACTAAACCCTAATGTAATCCTAAATTAATCTTAATTAAATCATAACCATATCCTAATAAAATCCTTATATAATCCTAAATTAATCTTAATTAAATCATAACCATATCCTAATAAAATAGTAATGAAATATTAATCAAATATTAATTAAATCCTAAACAGACTCAAAAAAAATCAAAGTAAATCCTAACCAATTCCTATAGTTGTTTTAAAATTTCAATAAATACTAATCAAACTATCAATTTCAACTCAAATTCCATCCACATTTTAATTCATAAGCAATTAATAAGGACACAAAATTTGAGAAAAATCAAACTTACTAATAAAAAATTAAAAGAAACGCTTCTAAATCTTTTGGATTTTGACTATCTTCTTTTTCCAACTTAGATGTTGATCTTTCAGCAACAATTTTTCCTTGTTGAACCATTCAATTGCCTCAAAAATTGGATAGTCTGTAGATTTCTAAATCTGGATTGATCTCACCAATTTTTGATTCAATCAAAATAGTAGATTTTTAAGGCTTGCAAAAATCCTCACTAATCATAAATTTTAAATATCTAAGATCCTAATTCAATAAAATTATTATATCCTTCAATCTAATTAATTAATTGACATCAAATTTTCCAAATACATTAGAAACAAACACAATGACAAATTCACAAAATTTCATTTATAAATGTATTGCTAATACAATCTTTAAATTTTATTTTTATTTTTATTTTTCAAAATCCAAAATCTTTGAATATATCTTTTATTTTGAAAAGTTCTCAAAAACTCAATATGCCTATTAATCACATGAAACTAAATTTTAAAAAACTTCTCATAAGTTTGCTTCTATATCCAATCCTCCAATCAACTAAAAAACCCCAAACTTATAGGTGTATGGTTTTGTATCTTGAAGTTAGATTTTAATCCTGGTTCAAAATAGATTCTATTTGGATATCAATTCTTAGTATTTTGGAATAATTTTTACTAAAACCTGTCACGGCCATAATCATGTAAGCTAATAATTACATATAGAAATAAGTAGAAGTAAGTAAAAGTAGGTAAAAATAAGTTAATTCTATAATATTTAATATGGAAGCTTCCTAGAAACTTCCTAGACACTGCTTTGACTTCATAGGTATCTTTAATTGACTTTTTGGATTAAAAACGTGGTCAACAAGTTGGCCATGTACCACACATGTTGTTAGCTTGAAGATCAAGCTAATTATGTGGCCCACACGTAGAAAAACTTGCCTTGTAAGTCAAAGCATGTGCCCTACAAAGTCAACACATATTGGAGGTCCTATAGAATGTCGCCACGTAGCCCCTAGTTAGATAGTATATATAGAGACAAGAGTGAAGGCTTCTTCACTCTTGTCAACTCCTTTCTTGCTTCTAGTCTAGTTTCAAGGGTCTCTAGTTTTCTTGTCTTTTGGCAATAGCCATTCCAGTTCCTCTTTAAATATATATACTTATTTATATATATTTTGTTACCTCTCTATGAGTAAAGGCTCACTTCTCTGAATTATTTTTTCATCGAGTTCTTGTCCTTGACAGATTGACAAGAATACACCTACAATATCAGAGCTTTGTCTAATCTTGATTAAGAGTGGATTACCCGTTTTTCTTGATAAGAAATAAGCGTATTAGAAGTTGCGGATTACCCTCTTCTAAACTGATATTGTCCTTAGTATTTTCTTTGTCCGCAAGTCATCTCTTCTATTTGTCTTGAGTGATATTAGACATCTTCTCTCTTCTAAGTGTTATCATGGCAGAACTTCTTGAAATCAAGAGTGCAATGGCACAAATGCAAGAGCAATTGAGGGAGTTAATGCTTGCAATGCATCAACTCAATTTACCACCACAAGGAGCAACAAGATTGGCAGGAAGTGAAGATATAGAAATGGTTGGAGCTGCTTCAACATCTGCACCAAACCATGTCCTTTCTCCTATAATGGAACATCCTTCAAATGTTAAAGAACCAAGAATTACCCTACCCGAGAAGTTTGATGGCACCAGATCCAAGTTTCGAGGATATATTAATCAAGTGCAACTTGTGATTGAACTTCAACCCCAAAGCTATCCAACTCCAGTATCACAAGTTAGATTCATTGATAAGCTTCTTTCAGGTTCGGCACTATCGTGGTTTTCATCTTTTCTTGAACGACGAGATCCAATATTGGATAATTTAGAGGCTTTTTTGGCGGAGTTTCGATCCATGTATGGAGAACATGATGCAATTCATGTTGCAACCAATAAGATCCGAATTTTACGACAAGGCAATCGATCAGTAACGCTATATGCTTCACAATTTCGACAACTTGCAATTGATATCAAGTGGGATGATGCTGCACTTATTAGCCAATTTCTCTATGGATTACAATATGAGGTAAAAAAATTAATGCTCAACTTACCTGATCCTCAAACATTGAGTCAAGCAATTGACTTTGCTATGAAGTGCCACAATCGCCTTTTTGAATTTCGATCTGAGAACCGTACAAGTGGACCTCAACGTTACTATAATTCAATGGCAACACCAACACCTCTTCAACACATATATTCGGAAGTAGAGGATATGCAAATTGATGCAGTACATTTCAAACCTCTTAGTGAGAAGGAAAAGACTCGTTGTCGTCAAGAAGGATTATGTTTATATTGTGGAGAACCAAAGCACACTGGTCAACATTGTCCAAAGAAACGACGCAATCACAAAATGAGGAGTATGGCTATGAAAGAAGATAATATGTCGGAAAACGAGTTTCTCCAGCTACAATAGAGACCGTGCCACTGGAACCTTGTACAACTTCTAGTAAAGGTCATATTCTCTCCTCTGAGCCCTCTCCTTATTTTACATTAAATTTTATTTTAGGACCTAAATATTACAAAGTCTCTGCCTTGTTAGATTCAGGAGCCTCAGCGTGTTTTTTAGATGAAGAATTTACTAAAAGACATAGCATATCTTTAGTAAAGAAAACTAAACTTGTTCATGTAGAAGTCATAGATGGTCGTCCATTGTCTTCTGGAGATATTACTCACGAAATCCTTCCTATAGAAGTAATAATCAATGGTCATTATAGTTTTGTAGTATTTAATATCATTAGATCTCCTTCTAATCTAATCATTTTAGGTTTATCGTGGTTAAAAAAATACAACCCTCAAATAGATTTGATTTCCCGAACTCTTACTTTGTCTAAAAGTATAACTAAAAGTGTACTTAAGCAAGTAGAGAGTCATAAGTCTAGTTCAATTAAATCCGTATTTATAGGTGCAAAAGCTTTCTTGCATGCTGCTATGAAAGAATCACCATACATTATTTATGCTACACCCGTTTCTATTGGTGAAAAGACTTCAAGTGGCATTCCAAGCCATTATCAAGAATTTCAAGATGTATTTGAAAAAAAGAATGCGGATACACTCCCGGAACATCGTCCCTATAATTGCTCAATTGACCTTCAAGAAGGGGCACAACCGCCATTCGGACTAATCTATAGTTTATCACAAAATGAGTTGGCTGAACTCAAGGAGTATATTGAAGAAAATCTAGCCAAGAATTTCATACGCCATTCTAAATCTCCGGCAGGAGCTCCAATTCTATTTGTGAAGAAAAAAGATGGATCATTGCGGATGTGTGTTGATTATCAAGGACTCAACAAGATTACCATCAAAAAAATGTATCTACTACCTTTAATATCCAGACTTCTTGATCAGCTGAATCAAGCTAAGATCTATACAAAAATAGATCTTCGGGGAGCATAAAATCTAGTATGCATCAAAGAAGGAGATGAATGGAAGACTACGTTTTGAACTAGGTATGGATATTTTGAATACAACGTCATGCCTTTTGGACTTACAAATGCACCAGCAGCTTTTCAACATCTAATGAATGATGTTTTTCGAGAGTTTTTGAACGATTTTGTGGTATGTTATCTAGACCACATCTTGATTTATTCTAAGAATCCAAAAGAACATGAACTTCATGTTCGTCGTGTGTTACAAAAATTAAGACATGCAGGACTCTATGCCAAGATAGAAAAGTGTGTATTCCACACTACTCAAGTCGATTTCTTAGGTTATATCATTTCAAATGATGGACTTATGATGGATCCTAAGAAAGTTCAAACTATTATAGACTGGAAGATTCTAAAAATGGTAAGAGATGTCGAATATTTTTTGGGATTTGCCAACTACTATCGGATCTTCATCACAGACTTCTCTCGAGTTGCAACTCCACTTACACGTTTGACTTATAAAGACAAACTCCAATGGAATCAAGAAGCGGAAGTTGCTTTTGAATCTTTGAAGACAGCGTTTGTTTCTGTACCAATCTTGTATCATGTTGATTTTTCCAAAGCATTCTTTATGGAAACAGATGCATCGGACTTTGCTCTGGGTGCGGTTTTATCACAAATGGAAACAGATGACAAACTTCATCCAATAGCCTTTCATTCAAGAAAATTCTCAGTAGCAGAAATCAATTATGAGATCCATAACAAAGAACTTCTTGGAATTGTGGATTCTTTTCAAGAATGGCGTCATTATCTAGAAGGCCGTTCTAATCCAGTCACCGTGTATACGGATCAAAAGAACCTCGAATATTTTATGTCAGCACACGTATTAAATCGTCGCCAAGCTCGTTGGAGCATGTTTTTATCAAGATTCGAGTTCATCATCACTTATCGGCCAGGAAAACAACAAGGTTTATCTGATGCCTAGTCTAGATGTTCTTATCTTGTACCAAAAGAAGGAGATGCAGCTTTTGAGCAACAAAGAATGGTTCTCTTGAAGCCCGAACAATTTTATCTTCGAGCAATAAAATCAACATTGACTGTTGATTTAACTTTCCTTAAGCAAGTCTAGTTAAGTATGTCTTCAGACCCTCTTGTTCATGATATCAAGAACAATTCTTCTAAATCTCATGATCCATCTAAATTTGAATTCAAGAACAACCTACTCTATTTCGAAGGACGCTTATATGTGTCATGGACATGCATTAGAAGATTCTTCAAATATTCTTCTAGAATATTCTCTAAATATTCCTTTAGAAGGTTCTAGAAGATTCTTAGAATATTCCCTAAAGATTCTCTTAGAAGCTTCTAGAATATTCTTAGAAGGTTCTAGAATATTCTGATAGATTCTAGGAAGTTGCTCGAGAAGTTTCCTAATTAGTAGAAGTTGTTGGAGAAGCGTCCTAGTTAGCGGAAGTAGCTCGAGAAGCTTCCTATTCAGTAGTATATATAGGAGTCGAGGCTGAAGGGTTCTTCAGTCTTGACAACACATCTCTTGGAGTTCTAGCTCACCTTTCTGGTGTTGTTCTTGTACTCATCTGTTTAATCTAGTTCTGCTACTTCTTCTTGAACTTCTTGTTAGATTTCAAGTCTGTATTTTGTGTCCGTGACAGTTTGTCGAGACTACATTTTCACTAGTATCAGAGCTAGTTCCTTCTTGTTAGAGAGTGGATTACCCCTCTTCTTGAAGGTGTGCTAGTGTTTTAGAGGTTGCGGATTACCCTCCTCTAAACTGATATCTCTTCTTTCTCAATATTGGAGCCTTATTCTTCTTGGAGAGAGTGGATTACCCCTCATCTTGGAGTCTTAAGGCGTTTTAGAGGTTGCGGAGTACTCTCCTCTGAACCAATATTGTCCTCTTGTCAAAACTCTTTTTTCTTCTTTCTGAAGGTTAGCCGAAGGTTAAGACGTTAAAATGGCTGAAAGTTTGGAATCCAAACTAGACGCCATCGTAAATGCTCTTGCCTCGTTGTCACATAGGACAACAGAGATCGAAGGAGTCATGGTAGGACTCCATAACAATGGAGCATCTGGGATAGCGCCATCTAAAGCATATCAGCCTCAAACTTCTGCGCGAGAAGAAGCAGTTCTACCTCCATTTCAACAAGATCGAGTAGTCCTACAACGAAAGGAGCCTCGAGTTAGTCTTCCGGATAAGTTTGATGGAACTCGTTCCAAGTTTCGAGGTTTTGTCAACCAAATCAGGTTGATAACAATTTTACAGCCCGAACGTTATCCGACGGAGGAAGCGCATGTTGGGCTTGTTGGAACCTTGCTTACAGCACAAGCTCTGTCTTGGTTTACTCCCTTGTTCGAGAAGCGATCGCCAATCCTGAGCAACTTTGAAACGTTCTTGGAGGCGTTTACAGAAGCATTTGGCGAGCATGATAAAGTTCGATGGGCTACAACAAAGATCCGATCGCTACGACAAGGAACACGCTCTGCATCAGTCTATGCCTCGGATTTCAGACAATTGGTAAGTGACATTAATTGGAGTGAAGAGGCGTTGGTGAGTCAGTTTTATTGGGGCTTGAAGGATGATGTGAAGGACTTGCTATTATCTCTTCCTGATCCTCAAACGCTCAACGAAGCTATTAGCCAAGCTGTAAAGTGTGACAACCGCCTATTCCAGCGTCGCCAAGACCAACGTCCAAGACACCAAATGACTCGTTACAACGTGACTATGTCTGCAAATAGCTTAAACTCACATTCGGAGGCAATAGACATGCAAATCGACACGGCGCGTGTCCGATCTCTTACTCCAACAGAGAAGAAACGGCGTATGGAGGAAGGGTTATGTTTGTACTGTGGAGAAGAAGGTCACAAGGTTGGAAATTACCCAAAGAAGCAAAATTGGCACCCTGTCAAGACTAGAAGTGCGATGATTTCGGAAAACGACGACGCCCAGCCACAGTAGGAACCGTGCGGCTGGACAATCTAATATCACGACAACAATCAGGTTCCTCCTTCTCTGTCCAACCTGCCCGTTGTTTTACAATTCCTTTGTTTTTAGGCCCTCAAAAATAAAAAGCTTTAGCTTTATTGGATTTGGGGGCATCTACTTGTTTTTTAGATGAAGAGTTTGCTAAACGCCACAAGATCCGTTTAGTACAGAAGTCCAAACCTGTTCACGTAGAGGTGATAGATGGATGACTCTTATTGTCAGGCAACATTACCCACGAATCAGAACCTATAGAAGTGGTGTTTAAGGACCATAGTAGTCACGTTATTTTTAATATTATTAGAACCCCATCAAGCCCTGTTATCCTTGGTCTTTCTTGGTTAGAAGATCATAATCCGTCCATTGATTGGAGGCTATGAAGGATAACATTTCCTGAAAAAAATAATAATAAACCTGTTGGTAGAACCTACATGAAGAAATCCATGTTTATTGGAGCGAGAGCATTCCTAAGATCGTCCAAGGAAGGCGCACCATTTGTCATTTATGCAGCTCCAACTAGCGGCGAGAATATCTCAACATCGAATATACCAGAGCGATATAGGGATTTTGAAGACGTATTTCAGAAGAAGAACGCCGATATACTGCCGGAACATCGACCATATGATTGCGCCATAGACTTAGAGGAAGGAGCGCAACCACCTTTTGGTCCAATATACAACCTATCGCAGACAGAGTTGGCAGAATTGCGGAAGTACATCGATGAGAATCTAGCCAAGAATTTTATTCGACATTCAAAGTCGCCAGCTGGAGCACCAATCCTATTCGTGAAGAAAAAGGATGGCTCACTGCGGATGTGCGTGGACTACCGAGGACTCAACAAGGTGACCAAGAAAAATCGCTATCCCTTACCTTTGATCTCCGGCCTCTTAGATCAACTTGGACATGCAAGAATTTTTACAAAGATTGATTTAAGAGGAGCCTACAACCTTGTGCGAATCAAAGAAGGAGATGAATGGAAGACAGCCTTTCGTACAAGGTATGGCCATTTTGAGTACAATGTCATGCCTTTTGGTCTTACTAATGCTCCAGCGGTCTTTCAGCATATGATGAACGACATCTTTCGGGAGTACCTCGATGACTTTGTTGTCATCTATCTGGATGATATTTTGATATTTTCCAAGAATGAAGAAGAACATGAGAAGCACGTTTGTTTGGTTCTTGAAAAACTACGCGAACGAGGACTCTACGCCAAGTTGGAGAAGTGTCAATTTCACCAGAATGAGATGGAATTTTTGGGCTTCATTGCGACTACAGAGGGCTTGAAGATGGATCCAAAAAAGGTAGAAGCAATTATATCTTGGGAAGTTTCGAAGACGGTTAGAGATGTTCAGTGTTTTCTTGGATTTGCTAACTTCTATCGGATCTTCATCAAGAATTATTCTCAAGTTGCTGCACCACTCACGCGTCTAACAAGCAAAGACAAGCTCGAATGGGGATCACAAGCAGCAAAAGCATTTCAAGATCTTAAGACAGCATTCACTACGGCTCCAATCTTGATACACCTTGACTTTGCAAAGGCTTTCTATTTAGAGACCGATGCTTCAGATTTTGCTTTGGGAGTTGTGCTTTCACAGATGGGCATAGACAAGAAGCTTCACCCAGTTGCGTTCTATTCACGAAAGTTCTCTGCTGCTGAGATCAACTACGAGATCCACGACAAAGAGCTGCTTGCTATAGTGGATGCCTTCTAAGAGAGGCGTCACTTCCTCGAAGGAGCTGCACATCCAGTGACTGTTTATACGGACCACAAGAATTTGGAGTACTTCATGACAGCTCGAATTTTGAATCGTCGTCAAGCTCGATGGAATATGTCTCTATCACGATTTGACTTTATTATTACCTACCGCCCTGAAAAACAGCAAGGATTATCTGACGCATTATCAAGGAGATCGTATCTTGCGCCAAAGGCTGGAGAAGCAGTGTTTGATCAACAATGTACAACATTGTTGAAACCAGAAAAATTCAGGATTTTTGCTACTGTTGCAACTATCAATGACGGCTTCCTCAGCGAGGTACGTACTGCGACCATTGAGGATTCTATAGCTCTTGACATCAAACAACGTGTCGATAATGACAAGTTTAAGGTGGAGGGAGATCTTCTGTATTTTGAGGAGCGGTTGTATATCCCGAAAGGACCAATTCGACTCCGAGTACTTCAATCTCGCCACGACTTTCCAGCTGCGGGACATTTTGGATTCAACAAGACTTTGGAGCTCATTTCACGAGATTTTTGGTGGCCCCAAATGTAGAAGGATGTGAAGGAATTTGTCCTTTCTTGTGATGTTTGTTCAAGATCCAAGATCCCTCGACATCGTCCGTATGGACTTCTCCAGCCATTGCCTATTCCGCACCGACCATGGTCTTCAGTTTCTATGGACTTCATTACGGACCTACCGCCATCGAATTCATTTGACAGCATCTTTGTTGTGGTGGATCGATTTACAAAGATGGCGCATTTTGTGCCTTGCAAGAAAACATCGTCAAGCGAAGACACCGCAAGACTCTTTCTTGATAACATATATCGTTATCATGGCCTACCAGATGATATCGTGTCGGATCGAGGTACTCAATTTGTATCCAAGTTTTGGAGGTCCCTCTTTGAGATATTGAAGGTGGATATTAAGCTCTCTTCGGCTTTTCATCCTCAAACTGACAGTCAAACGGAGCGGGTGAATCAAGTTTTGGAGCAATATTTACGATGCACCATCAACTATCAACAAGATGATTGGACTGCATATCTACCGCTTGCTAAGTTCGCATACAACAACACTCTTCATGCGTCAACTCAACAAACACCATTCTTCTCCAACTACGGATACCACCCCAAGCTGGATTTATTGAGTTCTTCAGCAAATAACAACCCAGCAGCTGAAGGATTTGTGAAGCAACTATCGGAGCTTCAAGTGACGTTGAAGCTTCAATTGCAATCTGCCCAAGAGAGTTACAAGGCATCTGCAGATAAATATCGAAATGAGGCGCCTACTTTTAAAGTTGGAAGTAAAGTATGGCTTCTTCGACGGAATATCAAGACCAAGCGGCCATGTGACAAATTGGACTATCGGAGATTAGGGCCATTTGTTATCGAGAAGCAGATCAATCCGGTGGCATATCGTCTGGAGTTACCAGCTACTATGAAGGTACATCCAGTCTTTCACGTGTCTTTGTTGGAACCTTATCGAGAGTCAGCTTTTCCCCAAAGAGTACAAAGTCCGCCACCAAGTATCGAAATTGAAAACCATGAGGAATACGAGGTGGAAAAGGTATTAGATTCACGGCGTAATAGGAGAAAATTGGAGTATTTAGTACATTGGAGTGGATACGACATCAATGAACGAACGTGGGAGCGTGCCGAAAATCTTGCCAATGCACCAAAAAATGTACAAGAATTTCATCAACGATATCCTCATAAACCTAAGCCGATTCAACGATAGCTTCTTGCTGAAGCTTGCTCATCAAGTAGCATAAAAAGGGGAGAGGGCACCTCCAAAACCCATAGTTCGATAGTGTAGAACTTTGTTAGCAACTATAGTTTGCTCTCATCATTTTAGCCTTTGGACATGGATAGTCAAGATACTACACTTGTTATGTCATCTCAAGCGACTAGCTCACGAAGACGACCGCGAGATGAAGATTTGCCTGCACCACGACGACGTCGGAGGATACCGAGCAACAGATCGCTAGTAATTGTATTTGAGGTCGAGCCTGCCTACGACGGTCAGCCAGAAGGTGTGTTTGGAGGACAGTTTCACAATGAAGACACAGAAGTCCACGCTTGGTCAGAGGTTGAAGGTGTTGGTCACTACTGTTGGCTCCAAGGGCCGATGAATCATTTGCCTCGCGAACAACAATTGGAATTCATAGCGGATGTGATGCGATAGATTTTCATTTTCTTGCGTTGGTATTGACTGATAACAACATTGCTTCTCGGAGACCTCGAAGTTAGAAGAGGAGGTGATGTCATGGACATACATTAGAAGATTCTTCAAATATTCTTCTAGAATATTCTCTAAAGATTCTCTAAAGATTCCTTTAGAAGGTTCTAGAAGATTCTTAGAATATTCCTTAAAGATTCTCTTAGAAGGTTCTAGAATATTCTGATAGATTCTAGGAAGTTGCTCAAGAAGTTTCCTAATTAGTAGTAGTTGTTGGAGAAGCGTCCTAGTTAGCGGAAGTAGCTCGAGAAGCTTCCTATTCAGTAGTATATATAGGAGTCGAGGCTGAAGGGTTCTTCAGTCTCGACAACACATCTCTTGGAGTTCTAGCTCACCTTTCTGGTGTTGTTCTTGTACTCATCTGTTTAATCTAGTTCTGCCACTTCTTCTTGAACTTCTTGTTAGATTTCAAGTCTATATTTTGTGTCCGTGACAATATGTTCCAAAAGGAGAAACACATTTATGTGTTCATCAAGCTCGTTACGACTTCCCAACAACAGGACATTTCGGATATAATAAGACTTTGGAGCTTATATCTTGGGATTTTTGGTGGCCTCAGATGTGGAAGGCAGTTAAAGATTTTGTAGAATCATGTGATGTTTGCTCAAGATCAAAAACTCCTCGTCATCGACCTTTTGGACTTCTTCAACCATTACCCATTCCAGAACAAAACATGGTCTTCTGTTTCTATGGACTTCATCACGGATCTTCCAATCTCAGGTTCTTATGAGTCTATATTCGTGATAGTAGATTGTTTTACCAAGATGGCACATTTTGTACCATGTACAAAATCTATCACAGGTGAAGAAACAGCTAAGCTCTTTCTTGACAATATCTATCGCTATCATGGATTACCCAAGGATATTATATCAGATAGGGAAACTCAATTTGTATCAAGATTTTGGCGGACTCTTTTCAAGATTCTAAAATTGGATATAAAACTATCTTCAGTATTCCATCTTCAAACTGATGGACAAACGGAGCGTGTTAATTAAGTTTTGGAGCAATATTTAAGATGTACGATTAATTACCAATAAGATGATTGGACAACTCTTTTGCCATTGGCAGAGTTTGCTTACAATAACATGGTACATTCTTCCAGAAAACCAACACCTTTCTTTGCCAATTATGGTTATCATCCACGACTTGATACTTTTGACTTTTCAAAAGTTGATAATCCTGCTGCGAAAGATTTGGCAATTCATTTATCAGAGCTACATGCAATGATGAAGGCGCAATTAAAAGAGGCTCAAGAACAACAAAAGGCCAATGCGGATGTCTATCGAAAGGAACAACCATCATTCATCTTGGGTGATAAGGTATGGCTATTTCATTGCAATATCAAGACCACTCGTCCTTGTGACAAGTTGGACTATCGAAGGCTAGAATCATTTTCTATTTCTGCACAAATCAATCCAGTTGCATATCGTTTACATCTACCGGAGTCAATGAAAATCCATCCAGTATTTCACGTGTCTCTTCTTGAACTATACAAGACAGTGGACATACCAAGAAGTCAAGAAGCTCCTCCTCCTCCTGTAGAAGTGGACAATAATGAAGAGTTTGAAGTAGAAGAAGTCTTTGATTCAAGGCGACGCCAAAATAAAGTTGAATATCTTGTCCATTGGCACAGATATGGTATTAGTGAACGCACATGAGAGCCAATAAAGAATCTTGCAAATACAGCAAAGGCGGTGGAGGCTTTTCATTAACGACATCCATCAAAATCAAGATGAAAACCTTCTTTATAAAAGAAACAACATTTAGGCAAGATAACATTCTACTTTCAATTCTTGTTCGTAGCTTCGTTGTAATAGTGGCGCTCAGGAGATGGAGAACTAACAACCAGCGGATTCAACTCAAGAGCCTTCATTTGCTGACCTGTCGGATGAGACATTACGATTGTCACAACCTTCAAGATGACGCAATCGAGATGAAGATCTTCAAGAACGACATGTTCTTCCTCGAATAGATGGTGAGATACAACGCATTTGGTATCACGATTTGGGAAGGGACTCCCGATGTTTGGTGATTTTGCTAGAGGTAGGAACAACTCTTGATGGTATTTGAAATATTCTATTCGAAGGAAGTTACGAAGGCCTCAACAATGATCAAATAACTGGGTAGTCTCCCCGCCGTGGTATGGGATACTACCGATGGTTGAGAGGCCCTATCAATCATCTTCGAAGAGAACAGAGATTAGAGTATGTGGCGAATACAATTCGTCGCATCATAGATTTTCTCAACATATGATGACCGCTCCTCGTGGAACTCGTCCCTAGAAGGGGGGGTAATGTCACGGCCATAATCATATAAGCTAACAATTACATATAGAAATAAGTAGAAGTAAGTAAAAGTAGGTAAAAGTAAGTTAATTCTATAATATTTAATATGAAAGCTTCCTAGAAACTTCCTAGATGCTGCTTTGACTTCATAGGTGTCTTTAATTAACTTTTTGGATTAAAAACGTGGTCAACAAGTTGGCCATGTGCCACACATGTTGTTAGCTTGAAGATCAAGCTAATTATGTGGCCCACACGTAGAAAAACTTGCCTTGTAAGTCAAGGCATGTGCGCTACAAATTCAACACATATTGGAGGTCCTATAGAACGTCGCCACATAGCCTCTAGTTAGATAGTATATATAGAGACAAGAGTGAAGGCTTCTTCACTCTTGTCAACTCCTTTCTTGCTTTTAGTCTAGTTTCAAGGATCTCTAGTTTTCTTGTCTTTTGGCAATAGCCATTCCAGTTTCTCTTTCAATATATATACTTGTTTATATATATTTTGTTACCTCTCTTTGAGTAAAGGCTCACTTGTCTGAATTATTTTTTCATCGAGTTCTTGTCCTGGAAAAAACCTATTTTTAATTACCCCCTAAAGATGCCTAAATAAATTATTTTCTTAATCTGCTTTATTTTGCCTTCTTTATGTCCTTACAAAATAAGCAATAATCTCTTTTATAAGATGGTTATATTAATATTTAATAATTTTATTGCCATTGTATTTATTATCTATATTTCTAAAATAATTTATTAAAATATTTTCATTTTAGTTCTTTTATAATATGTATATATATATATATAATATCAAGGATATGAATCTTGAAGAATTGAAAGATCAAGACACTCTTGTATTACTCAAAAAGGCTACATAATCACTCAAAGATAATATAATATTGAACTAAAATGGCTATTGTCAAGATTAAAAAGACTAGAAAGTCTTGAAGCAAGACTAAGGACTAGAAAGGTACTGACAAGAGTGAAGAAGGCTTCACTCTTGCGTCCATATATACTATCTAAATAAGAGCTATGTGGCAATATTCTATAGGACATCCAACATGTGTTGACTTTGCTAAACACATGTTTTAACTTATAAGGCAAGTTTTCTATATGTGTGCTACATAATTAGCTTATTCCACAAGCTACTAATACATGTGATATGTGGCTAAGTTGTTGCAAAAGTTTTTAACCTATCAATTAACTATAAATATGTATAAAGTCAAAATAGCATCTATAAAGCTTCTCTCAAAAATATTATAAAATTAATCTATTTTTACTTATTTTTATTTAATCATATATGTAATTATTAGAATAAATATATATGTTCGTTATATCTAATGGCCATATTACAACATGACAATGGAAGAAGAATTCCATATAATAATATATATAATGGCTTTGGATAAAGTCCTAGGATCAAATAGCATAGCCCTTCAATTTTCTCTCAAATATTGGGAGGTGCTAGGATCTAATTATGCACAAATGGATGCCACATTTCTTTGTAGAGGATCATTTCCAAAATATGTTATAAGAAAATTCATCACATTAATTTTAAAAGGAGATAACAAAGATCTACTTGTAAATTGAGAGCCTATTATACTAATCAATGTGATATATAAAATTCATACAAAAGTATTATAATGCACGCTTCAAGATCATCTTTGAGATGTTATCAATTACGACCAAAGCACCTTCATTCCAAATCAATTCATTTTAGATAACATACTCTTCAAACTTTAATATAAGGCTTTGGCATGGATTAAGAAGTTGAAACAAAATTCTATCTTTTTGAAATTGGATTTTTCAAAGGCATATAATAGAGTGAATTGGCAATTCTTATTTAATACTATGGCCAAACTAGGTTTTTTTTCAGAAATTCATGAATATGGTTTCTTTTATTCTTATTGGAGCTGAAGCTATAATTGATATTAATGAATAAGCCACTTTTCTCTTCTCTGTAAGGTGCAAGATACGTCAAGGATTCTCAATAGCTCTATATTTATTTTTGATAGAGGGTGAGGCTCTTAATACTTGTATTAAGCTAGCACAAGGTTAAGGAGAGATAAAAAGAGTCAAACTTTCATAATCTATAGCTCAGTAACTTATCCTCCAATATGCAAATGATATCTTCTTCATGGTCAAAGTTAAAAGGTCTTTGGTAGCCGAATTAGTAAGGATACTTGACACATTCAGCAATACTTCAGGGCTATTCATTAATTGGGTCAAATCTAGTATATATTGGATATACAAAAGAGGCCCCCCTCTTACATGGATACATGAATATAACGGAGTATGGGTAAAAGAAGGAAATAATGCTAAACTTCTTGGCACATCCTTTGGATTAGCAATCTCCACACCAGATATTGATGAGTTTTTAATTTGAAGAATTAAGAAGAAATTGGCATATTGGACTACCATCAAGCTATCCTTGGCTGGCAAAAGACTTATAGTTAACCAAGTATTGATGTGGACACTTTGGTATTTAATAGGAGTTTGGGCTGGCTCTAAGAAAGTTATGAAACTAAAGCCCTCCTTAGGAACTATTTGTGGGCAGGTCATGAAAACAAAGCACAAACGAGGGTTGCATGGCATCTGTATATGCGAAAGAAACTTAAGGGTGGTCTTAGCCTAATGGACCCAGATGCCGCTATGAATGATTTACTCAGTAAGTGGATTATCCGTGCGGGAGAGCCAGGAGATTCCAATTTACACCTTTTTTTGAAATACAGGTTGTCCTGCTTCCAACCGGAAAGGGGTAGTCAATGGAAGCTGGATCTCACATGACACGTGGCGCAATGGGTTCAATGGTGCAGTGGGACAATCCTGTGTTCGCGAGGTTGCTCGACGGTGTCCCGAATTTGTCAGCTCGCTCAATCCTGTGCAAGTTAATGCTGCGAAGATTACCCATCTCTCCCGACGCAGCGATCGGTACTGTAACCAGAATCCGGGAGGAAGATTGCACAGTTTGTTCAAGGTTTTACTCAGCGTGGGAACAGCGTGGTGGTTGTGGTGGTGGTGGTGGTTGTGAGAGAGGCAGAGGTTCAGTCAGGAGTTTTGTCTGCCTGTTATCAAGGATGGGAGAATTAATTCTGTTGCGGAGAAGGGAGGCTATTGATCTGCGTTTACGGTCTGGGTTGGAAATGTAATATTCATTAGTAATGTCGTTGTGGGTATGTGATTAGAGCTCGTGAGATGGCGACTCCTACTCGGATGGATGCAGGGTTTGGATTTGGAGACATGAAGAAGGCTGCAAAATCCCGAGGGTTTGACTTGGAGAGCGAGGAGGAGAGGGAGCTGCGCGTTCGAAAGTTGTTCAATTCATTAGATAGCAGGAAGTGCGGGTATCTAGAAAGCAAGCAGATAGAATCTGGGCTGCAGTCTTTGTCCTTTCCGTTCCAGCGGAAGTATGCGTTGGAGTTGCTTGAAGCGTGCGATTCTAATCACGATGGACACATAGATTTTGCGGAGTTTCAGCGGTACATGAATGATAAGGAGGTTGAGCTGTTTAAACTTTTTCAGGCTATTGATGTATCGCATGATGGGGCACTCCAACCCGAGGAGCTGCAGTTGGCTCTTCGAAATTCAGGTTTAGGTTCTGGCGGTCGCTGTTATTTACTTGTTATTTATTTGTTTTTATCAGGGGCGTTTTATTTTTGAGTGGCGGGCGATGATTGTTGAGAAAACATGGTTTCGGGTGCGTCTTGAATGACCATGGAATGTGGTAAATCCATTCATCATTCTAATGCTGGTTTGAGTGCAGGGGTTCAATTGGAAGATCACGAGCTAGATGCATTCGTCCAATACATCGACCGGGATAAGAACGGGAAGATCACATTTAATGAGTGGCGGGATTTTTTATTGCTGTACCCGCGTGAGACGACATTGCCTAACATCTACCAATACTGGGAAAAAATTTGCTTAGTGGATATTGGAGAGCAAGCCGTCATCCCGGAGGGCATTGGCGAGCATCATAGGCTGCGGTACCTGGCGGCGGGTGCTATGGCGGGTGCAGTTAGTCGCACAGCAACAGCTCCTCTAGATCGGTTGAAGGTGCTGCTGGCGATTCAAACCCACAGCAGCACCTCGAGTATCATGAATGGATTAGTGCAAATACATAAACACAATGGTGCAATTGGTTTCTTCCGTGGCAATGCACTCAACGTTTTTAAAGTGGCCCCAGAGTCTGCAATAAAATTTTATGCTTATGAAATCATGAAACGTGTAGTTGTTGGTGATGGAAAGGATGGAGAGATTGGAACTTTGGGTCGGTTAGTTTCGGGGGGTACTGCAGGTGGGTAGTCTATGACTTGTTATTGCACATGTCTAGGGATGTCAGAGATGCTCAGTGATTTCTCAGTCACTTCTGTTTTATGATTTTATTTGCATGCCATTCTAGTTTCAAGATGGTAATTGATTACTGCTCGTTCAGGTGCAATTGCGCAAACGATCATCTACCCTGTTGACTTGTTGAAGACGCGTCTGCAGTGTCACAATGAGCCTGGAAGAGCGCCACAGTTAGTGAAGTTTACGCGTGACATTCTGGTTCAAGAAGGTCCTAGAGCTTTTTACAGGGGCCTTTTACCATCTCTTCTGGGTATAATCCCTTACGCTGGCATCGACTTGGCCACTTACGAAACTCTAAAACTTAAGTCCCGACATCTCCTCCCACCGGAAACCGGTATGTGATACATCTGCGCTGAAAACTTATTCCCTCCTATCAATATTGAGATAAATGTGGATCACTGCTCTTTTTGACATTTCTCACTAGTGATCCACCTCAATACTCGTGGTTATATTGTGCTTTGCAAACCTGGCATTTTAGGAATATTTGGTAACGAGAGCAATAACATTTCACATGGTGTTAATCTAATGACAAGTCTGGCATTACCATTATCTTAGTCAGTTTGGTCAGCTGTTGAATATGAATCCTGGATGATATTGGGTTCTGTGCGTGTTTATTGTGTGTCTAACACGATTGCGAAGTGCCTTACAGCTTTCTAATGATGTGTCAGCTATAGTATTTTTCTTATTTACAAGATTAGTGAGCACTTTCAAGTATAACAAGTTTCGTTGTTGTCTGTGTAAAATAAGCTTCTCTATGTGAAGCACTTTATTTTGGCTTGCAATAAGCCAATAGCAAACCAGTTGTTAGGTGTTTTGATTCTTTCTTGTGTACTTACCAACGTTTCAGGGTGTTTCCACTCTATGGACTGTGAATCAAAACCTGGTTTTGTTGATTATTCTTCAGATGAAATCCAATCAAGACGTCATCTAGGCTAGGGAGAGCAAGTGTAGAAGCAATTAATTTTTCAATGATTCTATTGCTCATGAGCTGAGTTATGTTTAGTACTCCATGCGCATCATTCTGGTTGAAGGGCTGGGCACCTGTAACCGTGAATGAAATTTTTGGCAAATTTTGTAAATATCTTTAATTTGAACTGCGGCTGGTAGTAATGTCACTTCGATTGCAGAACCAGGACCGATTTTACACCTATGTTGTGGCACTTTTTCTGGAGCTTTGGGAGCTACGTGCGTATATCCTCTACAACTTATTCGTACCAGGTACGTTGCCGAACTTATAGGTGTTACCAATGAAGTTTGTTATCATGAATCATCCATCTTCAATTGAGCTTTTTTTGGTATGCAGATTGCAGGCACAAACTCTCAAGTCAGCTGTGAGGTATACAGGTATGGCGGATGCTTTTCGACGTACTTATCGAAATGAAGGCATACGTGGTTTCTACAAGGGTTGGTTGCCGAACATGCTGAAAGCGGTGCCGTCTGCCAGTATCACCTATCTTGTGTACGAAGACATGAAGATCCGCTTGTCAATTAAGTAGTTGCGTGATCATTCGCCGCATGTTTCATGTCGTAGACTATTTATGTGCTCGACTTCCTTTGTTTCAGCTGTACATGGCTTTTGGTATCATCTCCAATGCATCCTTTCCTACTTCATTTTAATCAGGTGGACGATGGTCCATTTTCATCACTGCAGTACACGCTCATGCACATAGTAGTCCTGTAATTGTGTCAGTAGGTGCTTAGCTTTGTATTATATGACATTCCTCCAACTTCGTGTCCTCCTTTTCTGTCTACTCAGACTGTATACTCAGATTCTTCTATTCAAATTGTAGCGTTTACAGCACCAAGTCACTTGTGAGTTGCTCATGAAGAAGAGTACTAAAGCACGAAATAGAGCTCTGTATATAAGCAATGGTAGGAAACATTCTTCTGTCCGTTCGTGCGACGTGTCTGTTCAGAAAACTACACCGCACTACCCTTTATGACTCACAAGAGTTTACGACAGACATAATCCACCCCTTTCGAAGAAATTGGGATAACTTAATTTCTTCTTACTTCTTGTGGAGCATGTAGGAAGACTTGACACGGGTTTCAACAATGTTGAAGAGTACAGAGAGAATGCATGAAAACTCAAGTTATTGTCATATTGAGCTGAGTTATGAAGTAGTTTTTCAAGCTTGTTGCCGAATCATGATTGACCTGTTGAACATCGTTTCCTGTGTGTAAAAATATCTTGAGCATGCAGGTTGTAGAAGCTTTTGTTAGTGGTTGACATCGGTCAATATTGTGAATGTAAAATCTTCTTTCAGTAGCTACTGAAGCAGCATGAGCCCGATGTTAAAATTTCTTTTAAAATATGCTGTTGCTCTCTCCATGTCCATAATCGACGTGTTAAATTCTCAGCTTGTGAAGGGTCTCTGTTACGGTCTTTAATTTAATCCGCAGTAGGTGCAAGTCCTTTGTCAATCGCGTCTCATCTACTCCCCTACGGCTGTAGATCTTTATCGATTCCCTTTCCTCGCCTTCCTTGTGGGTGCTGGGTCTCAATCAATTCGCAGGTTCTGCATAATATTTCATTTGCACTTAGAGCAGCTAGTACTGGATACTCTGAAAATAGCAAAGGTTGTTGGTTAGTGTACTCTCGTGGACAGTGAAACCTTGTATGACATGGTTAATGTTTGTATAAGCTGAGTGCACCAGTTGCCCCAATTAAACTGGTATCACTCTGGGCAAACGTCATGGCATGTGAATCTGCATCTAAGCAACGTGATCGCTCAGAAATGCCCATCATTTTTTCCGCAGTTCGCAATATGTCTTGCAACTGGGTTTACTTTGAATGGTTCTGCGAGTGTCTGTCTGCCTTCAGAATCATCCACAACCGCGCTACCTCACACCAGTTTGATGTTCCATTCGCCAGTAAACGTTTCTTGCAGGTCCATTCAGCAAACCAAGTTGGCTTAACAAGATGGAACCTCCACAAAAGCAAGGAGTAACATAAGCCCTCAGTTTCTGGCCAGCACAGAACTAGTCCACATACTGCACTTCAGCTACGAGATCTTGAAGAAACAGCAACAATTCAGCATCATGGTGGACTGGAGACTTTGGCTCGTCGAAATCAACAGCCGAATTAATGTTCCTTCAACGCACACACTCTGACAATAATTCTTAAACTTCCTTCATCACAGTAGTCTACCATACTTGTAAGAACGCATCAAACCCATTGCAACCAAAAGTGTCCTTCAAATCTCATTAGTCAAGTCATACTGCGAAATCCGCCCCGGATAGGCAATCTGACAGGGTTCAAATGTACGAGAATTAACGTTCTACTCTTGCCACATACGGACTCCTAAAAAGGCCCTTACGAGAAAATATACTCAACTGTGCAACAGTTTTTCCTGTCAAAGACAATCAAGTTTCCAAAGATGAAGTCAGTGACAACTGACTGCAGCTTAGCAATTCTTCTAGCATATCTTCTTATGCAGGCGTAGAATGCACAGAACTGACTGGATTGTTCAGAGATGAGATGAGATGAGTCAGACTCTACCCAATTCAATGAATATCATGTGTCATTGAGGATTTCTATTCTCGTTGAAGGACACTTTTGATGATCACAGATGAAGATTTTTAATTGTTTCAAGGTGAGCTATGGCTTGTCTGATGTTGCGCTGGTCTTCTTTATAAGTGGGACTTTGCTGCAACATGATTGGAGGTTAAAATCGTGGCAGATGAAATGAAGTATTATCACAGAGATTCACAACACCAGCATTTGAGGCACATTAATGTATGAAATTCTGCTTGAGGACTAATAAGGTGCCGCATACGGTTATGGGTCTGGTGTGAAACTATGGCATTTTTTCTTTATCCCTTGGATGTGTGAAATATATTCAAGCACAAATTTTGGAACCTTGAAGAGAACCATGCAACTCAAGCATTGTGTTTACAGTAGATAGACTTATAGGACAGGCGGTAGATTATCATGGTAGGTTTTCACAAGAATGGAGAACATGAGCATCAATCATAAACGTCCAGTAAATGAAAAAGATGCTATGTTTCAAGTGATTTATTAAAATTAAGTGTCAAAGAAATAAAAACAAAAATTATAGGAGAAATTCAAAATATGAGTATAAAAATGTAATTACACAAACATTGCAGTGGAATATGAAGGTGACACATTTGACAAAGCTTTTAATTTCAGTGTTTTTAATTTTATAAAAAATAGTATTGAAATCTTATTAAAAAAAAAGCATAGACTTCAGATTTAGTTAGACAGTTTTGGTAATTTATTTTATTTTATCAAGTTTGTATATGTAAATAAAATAAATTCAAAAAGTGGTTTTTAAAACAAATAACATCATGGATGCAGATTTGTTGAGACAATCAATCATCATTCAAATTTATTTTCAGCTTGTCATGTGAAGAAATTGTAATCCAATGTCTCTACGTATCATGCTTTGAATTCTAATCCACCAACAAAGATTATAAAAATTTAA